>NC_072460.1:22987504-23692504 GCF_027596085.1 Anoplopoma fimbria
CAAAGAACAGTGAGTTCATATTCAGTTCATGCCAAGAACTTGATGTAAATATGGTAATACACATACTGAAAATAAAATATTAAATAAAGTAAAAAATGGAAAAATGAATCAGAGTTAATCTACTATAAGCAAAAGTAGTTCGGATAAGATATTGATAATAAATAATACTTAATAAATACATTATAAAACCATTAGTAATAAAGCCACGTTTTAGAATACTAATGTTTGAGAGATACATTTATTTGATGGTTAAAAGGTTCATCACTGTACTCTTTGCTGTTGTAAAACCAAAAGCTGTCTCCATTCTAACAGTCAATAACTCATGCTGGCAACTGACAGATCATAAAACATGGCACTTTGTTGAGTTTGCCAACAATATTTTTTAAATGTCACTAACTTCTAAATTCTTCCACAAGCTGTATCAGTTTACAATGAGTTTTTACTTTTAGATGTTTTGATCTAGTTCAATTTAAGATGGTCAAGAATTCAAAAGGTCTGTTCAGCTGATGATTTTAGATTTCTGTCTAAACATGGCTAGATCTAATCCAGTTTAAGTGTCTTTCTTTTGTTTCCTGTGTAACCGGCTGACTTTTTGCTTTCAAATGTTGTGATTCAAATGAATTTTGTTTGTAATCTACTCCTATTTTTTGTTAAAAAATATTATTATTTTATCATTTTGATATAAAGTTTTTATATTTTTACTACATTTTATTCTTAAATTGCATTGTATTTTCATGTTTATGCTGTATTAAAGCATGTTTGGGGACAGGTGCAAAAATCAAATCAAGCAATGATACATTAATGAACATAACCTTAGCATACAAGCACAATAGTCTCTTTGCTCCCCTAATAATGCTCTCTGTTATCAGATGTGTTTATTGTGTGAAATGACCACCAGATGATGTTGTGGGATCCTGCATATCGTGCACTCCTTCTTAGTTTCCTTTGCTGGTGCTTTTGATGGTGGGGGTTTCTCATCCCAGTCTCTGTACACTTTTACAAAGTGTCTCTCTTGTTTCTTCTCTTCTTCCCTCTTATATTCATTTTCACAGGCTGGACGGTTTACCACCAAACGTCAGAGAGAGTCACCTATAAATCTAGTAGCAAACCACGCACTAGATTCCTCAGTGGACCTGTGTCTCTGTCCATCTGTTTGTATTTGTTCTTTTCTATTTCCCCTCGCTCATTGTTCATCTTCTCTTTGTTTAACCTGCCTCTCTCTTCTATCAACCATTTATTAAAAATATGTATCTGTAATATAGTGGATCTTCTATTTCACCCTCCTCACAGGCCTCCTCACCTGACACTCATTTTCTATTCCTAATACTCGCCCCGTCCCCTCAACAAAGTCCAAGCTTATGTTGTGTATGATATTTTCCTTTTGACCGCCAGAGGATATCCATCGCATGCACACGTCATATAAGTATTCAAAACTCATGTCTACAAAGTCAATTTAATCTATCTAACATAGGAAAACGCCACCAGAATCAACGGCGCGTGCAGCCAGGAAATGTTTCCTTTTCATTCTCAAGCAATATATGAAGCAAGTCACATTTCTGTGTAGTCGGTGTTTTACTTTAAGGCTTTTCTAGCAGTCCCCCTCACCTGTTACTGCTGTTTGACATCATAATTGGTGCAGAAGTGCTTGTGGACACTTGTTTGTGCCACTTAAAGTTAGTTAATGGTGCTTTTGGTTCCCAGTAATGTTTGTTTCTTCCTGGAAAGAGCTTGTGCTCAAGCCATGACTTCCTTTAATAACATCTGTGTCCTCTTGGTGTTTGAAGTTCTGCAGGAGCGTGACTATTTCCAAAGTCCAGGCTTTTAGTTTGACAGCATTTTTGTTTTTGTGAAGATACTCTTAGTATGAGGAATTCACTCTGGTCCTCTGATGTAATTTGCCTTTCAACAGTTATCGCCATTATGTAAATTTGATTAAAGCTGCTGTGTAGAATTGGACATTTTCCGACTTTGGTTCCCCCAATGGTTTGATCTTTTTTTGGGGTCTTTTTTTTTTTTTTTTTTTTTTTTTTTTTTTTTTTGCAGAAAAGTTGCAGGACGACTACAGCCATTTCTATTCAGTGGGCTTCAGCACTGAGGATGCTTTAAACGAGAGGCTGTGCTTCATTAAAGTAGAAACTTTCTCAATTGATTGTTGAAAATATTGCTCATGAACACAGTGTTTCCACCTCCTGGTCTGCATCGCTTTAGATAGCTAGAGCACCTTACATGCCCCTTGTCTTACATACAGTATAAATGTAGCCATGTGTAGTATTGTCAGAAAGAATAAGGTAGAACGTAACCGGATCTATGAATTCAGAATGACCCCAAAGACTCTCGACACCGTTCAGTTTCTTGGCATGAAGATTGAAAAGGGAAACATTTCCAGGGTGTGCGTGCCTCTTATAGATCTGCGTGTGTGGCCTGCAATACCCAGGCTGCAGGAAACTTGGATGTTAAAAGGTTTTTTTGGGGGTTTTTTTTATCTGTAGTCTGGCATTCATCCACAATTAACAGAACCACAGATCCATTGATAAACCATTCATTCATGGGTATAATGCCCCCCTCCCCCTCCCCCTCCCCTCTCATACAAACGCTTTGTGCAGTGCTTCTGGCTTAAAAAAACCAAACAAACGCACTGGGGCTAATTCTCTCCAAACATGGGCCTGAGGTCAGATCTAAAAAAATAAAAATAAAAAGACAGGATGCCCTTTTGTATAAAAGTGTGTGTGTGAGTGTGTGTGTGTGTGAGAGAGAGAGAATGCCAAAACCTTTTTATACCCAATTATTTTTTTTTTCTTGTGTGTTTCCATCCACTGTTAATTTTAATTGTATAACATCTCCCCAAGTCCAGGCACTTTGCCCAGGTCAGCAATCCTCTGTACACTAACACAGAGGAGACAAACAAAACGAACAAAAAAAGCGGCCAGTCGTTCCCTGATAGGCAGCTCTCTCTGTCCCTCATGTTTGGACGGAGACGACGTGCATGGTGCAGGCGCCAGGCAGGGCACTGATGGAGACTTGCTCCGCCATACGAAGGGCTGTATCATCAGTATTACTCCTTTTCTTTTTTTTTTTCCTTCTCCTTCCACCTCTCCTGAGTTACCTGCATGTTTCTGACTTAAGTGCTGACTCCGATGAGTTCCAGCTAGTATCTGTGTGCCTCTTTTCAGTTTTGGAGTTTTTATTTATTTTTGTTTCACGTTCTTTTTTTTTTTTTTTTTTTTTGTTTCACAGGCATTCTCACATCGACAAAGGGATCTCTTTTTAATCCAGGCTCCAGTCTTCCTTTCGTAGACAACACTAGTATCTTGTTATGGTCTCTCCGTACCAATAAATTATAACTTTATTCCTAAAGGCAATTAAGATGATAGTGACTGCATATTACCATATTTCTTTCGGACACAGCATTGTTTTTAAAAAAAACCCATTTCAGCTGTTCCCAGTAGGTTAATTAAGAAGGCAGCATTAAATATGACGGTCTTCATCCTGACATTGTTGCTATGAATGCAGGAACTATTTAACGTGCAGCCTCACTAACCCAGGCTAGGTGTGCTTTCTGTCGACTAATAGTCAACTTTTCCTATGATTTTAAAGAGAACACCTAGGCTCTTCCTTCCAGTCCTCCTCACTTTTAAACCCCTTTGTCCTCCTTTTCCCTCCTTCTCTCTCCCCAATTGTTTTTAATAGCTGAATGTGCTTTTGAAGCAGCTTGTCCACATTCGTGTGGTGTGCAGTGTGTCCTGGCCTAACTGTTCCTGTCTTGTGCTGTTTTACCTTTTTATAGGGTCCACTCTGAAACGACTATGTCTAGGCAAAGAGCGCAGTAGTAGTAACTATCTCATTTACTTTCTTACTCTCTGTCTTTCTTACTCTGTCCTCACTATTTTAGTCCTCCTTATTTTTGTATGTGCACTTTATTTTCTTTATTTTTTCGTTTGTTGGGGCACTTTGTTGCGGTCATTGTCAAAGATGTTGGTGCTCTGTTACATTGATTTACGTTTGTCGTTGTTTTGCATGGCGGTGTCGATGTCTTGATCGCTGAATTTTGTCATTGCTTGCACATCAAACATTTCATTTGTCTATGAAAGTCACTCATGTTGCAATCCTTTGGCTGCTATGTTGGCAAAACATGTCACAGTAAATAAGTTGGATACATATTTAGGCAACAAAGCCATCAGGACTTTTCCTAATGTTGCTTTCACGAAGGGGATATAAGGGTTCATTGTGTGTAAAGTGCCTTACATTACGCCAAACAGCAGCCATTTGATTTGACTGACAAAATCATATTTTTCTTTTTGACCTGTCCAGTTGTTAATACCTTTTGTGTCTTTTCAGGGTCTTCTGTCAACACCGCCGCGGCTCAGCCGTCACACGCCGCAGCCACATCCTCACCATCCCCACAGCCAATCTCGCGGCTCGCTCAGGTCCAGACCAACAACAGCAACAACAAGAGAGGCACGTTCACCGACGACCTCCACAAACTGGTGGATGACTGGACGAAGGAGACCGTCGCGGCGGCCAATCAGCCGCGCCCCTCCCTCAACCAGATCAAACAGCAGAGACGCCAGCTGGACCTGGAGGCCACAGCGCCACCCATGGGAGCAGCCAAACGTGAGGTATATAAAATGGAGATGATCACTCGGGGGATGGATGATAAAGGATCAGCTGTACTTTGATCTCTGATAGGGGTGTAAAGTTGATGCTCCCTTATGCAGGGCAGCACAACACACTGACTAAATGCACAGGTGAATCGAGTGTGGTTTGAAGTGTGTCTACAGATATACCCACCTTCAGTTTCACTGTTGGAATCCAGTCGGGCACAAAACGTGGTCGACTGAGCTTGATTATATCGACTAACCAGACTAAACCTCGATATTCTTAGATTTCATTATGATTAAATTAATTAATTTATTTAAATTCTTATTTTATTTTTTGTTTGTTTTTAGCGTTTTATTATTATATTTGATTATTGTGATTGTTCTACCCTGTGCAGCACCTTGAGATTTCTTTGTATTTTAAAGTGTGCTATATAAATAAAATCCATTATTATTATTATTATAAACCTGCTAGCATGCTACAGCGCTAACACAGCTGAAGTGCTGCAAAAACCTTACCGAGTAAAACTCGCTCTCCAGAATTTTTGTTCTGGGTTTTAGCAGTAGACATAAACAACTGTTTGGGTTTGCGATGCTGTATACCAAACCGAACGTCCTGTATCGAGGGATTCAATACAACACACATATTGTTAAACCCCTAATCTATGACATTTGCAGTATTTAACAACTCCCTTCTGTTTCAGATGAAAAGCCACGTCGGTCCCCGCAAGTTCCAGCTGCCTCTTTCCTGCCCGCTGACTGCTGCTCTAGGCCCCGGTGGGCCCAAAGGCCTGGCTCCCAACTCCTCAGCGATGCTCCCTGCTGGGTACCCTTTACCCGCGGGCTCCTATGGAGGGATGGCTCCTGGTCCTCTTTACCCAAAGCAGTGGCCTGGTATGCCTAGTCCTGTAGGGTCCGGGGGTCCCGTAGGCCTGCTCGGTGCTGCGAGAATGATGCCCTACGCCACGATGGCGAACCCAGGGATCCAAGCCTACCCTCTGGTCATGAACGACCCCGAGGGTGGCCCCTCTCCGAAAACCACTAGAACTGCCTAATCTGCCCGCTAACATTTGTTAGTGTGTTTGGGCCCCGTCGTCCAACTTCACTCCGTTTCTGGTTCACCAGAGCCACAAATGTACATAATGTGATCTTGTAAATTACATGACGCAGGTGTTGATAACCTTTATACAACACTTCTATCTGTAGTTAATGTATGTATGTGTGTGTGAATGTGCTTGCGTGCGTGCGTGTGTGTGTGTGTGTGTGTATACTGAACAGTACGTGTTAAGTATGTATGTCTGAATACCTAATGCTTTTTGGCTTTGGTTTTGACTAAACTCAGCCATACAAGACAATTTGTCTGCAGTCTACAAAAAACATTATTCTTTATTACTGCAGTTTTCACGTTGATTTTTTTTGCCTTTCTCACTTTAAACACTACATTGGAATCCAAAATACCAGTGGTGTGAGATACAGTTACAAGACAGTATTTATGATGAAGATATTAAGGAATGTAGTGCCTTGAACATTGATTTATAGATTATTTTTTTCTTCTGTGAAACAAAGCATGTCTGCATCCAAGTTATTTAATTTGATGGTAGCTTGAGTGCAGTCTCTTTTTTTTTTTTTTTTTTTTTTTTTTTTTTTTTTTATGCATTACAGACACTTTTGTTTTTTGGTTTACATATGAATGCCCTTGTAGAACTGCACTATTAACACTATGCTCTTATTTAAAATAATAAATTCATGTTTTAACCCTTGTTTACTTTCCACCCCTGTGACAGATGGAATGCCATAGTGGTGAGATGTACCGTTGCCTTTGCAGAAACAAATGGTTACTGTACGACTGATGAGAGAAAGGAACAAAAAAAAAAAAAAAAGTTACGCCAGCAGCCAAACCCACTCTTTTCAGGTCACATGGTTCAGTCGGACACAGCCTCTTTTTTTGATAGGACATCTGATGCGTTGGACGGCTGGGTTGCGGCCTCGTGCTCAGAGGAAAGGCGGTGTCCAGAGCCATATATATATATATATATATATATATATATATATATATATATATATATATATATATACTGTACACAGTTCCCTCTACAGTATATGCCTCTGGTAGCGTTCTGATCAGAATGTAGCAATTAATATGTGAAGGCTTGAGGCTGAAAAGTGCAATTTAACCCCTCCACAAAGCTTTGATCGTGGCCTTGCCACAAGCCTTATCTCTGATGTGTGCAACAGGAGCAAGCTGAAAAAAAAGTTGAACAAAGTTACAAAATCACCAAGCAAGAGACGGAAAGTCACCCGGAAAAGTAAAAACATTACAAACCTCCAAGCGAGTCACTACTGCTAAATGTTCTCTCAACTTGGCTATCCTAATACTCCGCATACGCTACATGTGAAACGTTTTGTGCAATCACCAGTTAAGTCTGATGTTTTTTAAATTACTTGATGTTTAAAGCTCTTTTTTTTTTTCTTTTTTTTTTTTTGATGCTGCTATCGTCTGAGGTGATTCCACTGTACAGTTAAGCATTATATTCACATAAAAATGGTACTTTAATAAAAATTTAAATTAAAAAGTGAGACGCTCACAAAGCAGTGTTATTGCCTTGTTGAAATTTTGATGTTGTGTTTATTTTTCCAGGTTGCTTTGGGTGACAGCTTTTTTATTTTTTTTCAGTAATATATTGCAAAATTCAAATGAAACTTGATGCGGGAGATTTGCACAATATAGTCTCCCTGAATTCTAATCTATGTTTAACAGTTTCCTACACTGTATATAGTGGGTTTCACCGCCTGTACTTTTTTTTTTTTTTTTTTGTCACTGACAAGCATGGCCAACTGTTCATGTTCCACAAAGCAAAGATAAACAATACAGCTCCAATGGTTAGATGTTTCACAACTCCACAACACATTTAAACGTTTTCAGCATCCCGATTCTGCCAAGCTGTGAATTGTACAGTTTTCTTGTACTTTATATTTGTACATTCTTTTGTTTTTTTTGGACTGTTTAGAGGTGAAGGTGGTGGTGGTGGGGTTGTATTGATGTATATTATTCCATCAATTCGGTTTGAATTGGACCTTTTATAGGATATTATGCAGAGTCGTCTGCTTTGGTGAAAATACTTCCAGTAGTAAGAGATTTCTGTTCTCTGTCACTTATAACTGGTTTTGTTCCACCTCCTTTGCTGCCAACTCATGATGAGCAGAGGAAGGAATGACTGATGTTGGCCTATGCGTTTGGATGCAGTGATCAGATGGAGGGGCTGATATGCAGAGAGGAGGAAGATGATGATGATGAGGAAGAGGAGTCCTGACTCCTACTCTGCTCATCTCACTTCTCTCTCAACAACAACATTGCCCCCTGGTGAATGTGCTCCGATTGTCAAAAGGCTTGTATTCAAACTGTGTGGGATTGCTTCTGCCTGCTGTGTGTCCCACTGCATTACCCCACCCTGCCCTGCTGCACTCTAATCACAGACTGTGTGTTGAGAGAGAAATAAATATTATTTTGTGCTTGATTATATGTTCCAATGTGGTTTTTATTCCCTTTTTTCATTACTTCAGAGGCTATAATCATATCAGAATCAGCTTTATTGGCCATGTATGCATACAAGGAATTTGACTTTTTTTCGTTGCCCTCAACGTACGTACACAGTCAAAGACAAACAAAATACAAGGACAACAAATAAGACAAATGTAAGCATAAACATTCAACTTCTATGTACACATTAATATAAGATAAGATAAGATAATCCTTTATTAGTCCCGCAGCGGGGAAATTTGCAGGCTTACAGCAGCATAGAGGATAGTGCACACAAGAGACATAGCAAAGAAAGACAAGATAAAAATGAAAAAAAAACAAGTATTATAAATAAGCAACAAAAACAGTAGAAAAACACAACAACTGAAATATAATATTTACAGACAGAAAAAAACTATTTTAACTATAATAACTAATATAAATGCAAAAGTGTATATAAATAAACAAAAATACAGACAATGAAATGGAGATAATAGTGCAAGGATGCATGAATAAATATGGAAAGTTTGTCACAGGACATGAGGTAGGTGTAATATGTATTTATAAATATATATATAGGTACAGGATTATTAAACAGATTGATTTTGACTATTTATTGATATTAAAATATTTACAATGTAGTTAATACAAACATATAAGATAAAATCAATCAATACATTTTAAGTTGTATTTTTTATTTATCAATGGAAGTTGTTCAAGTTGTTTCTTTATAGAGTTATTTGAAGGCCACAAAAAAAATCTATTGAAACAAAGCCACAGATTCGCCACAGTCAACTCGAAATTAACCCGTGGGAAAGAAAAGGCCTAGTAGATTAAAAAAAAAAATATATATATCCACTAAACTCGGACACTGAATGTAATATATAAAAATAGGAAGTTTTAATTTAAATCTGCTTACAGGATTTATTTTAATACCAAAAACCCGCTTTGCGTGCGTGTGTCGAATCAGCCGCCACTAATCCGCGACGTAACGTCACAGCAACGCTCTCCCCTTTTGTTCAGCCGAGTTCCTGCATTTATTCCCCCCTACCAACACAATGAAATAACCGGACTATATATATACATATACACAAATATATATATATATATCGTTATGTTTCATTAAAGCTCACTTCACTCTCATCTGGGGGATTGTTTAATGCATTAAAAACCCAATAATTAAGGTGTTATTTGCGCTCAGGATGGGGTGCACAGGGGTGAGGTCATTGTGGAGGGAAACCCTGTGGATGCTCGACTAACGCTCCCGGGCTCTCTCCACTAACCGTCCGGCGGTTGGGGACTTAACGGTTGCTAACCTCCCGCCGCCGCCACGTTGTGACGTCAACCTCGTGAGTAGAATCTTTCCCGTTCTGGTCGCCAGCGAGGAGGAAGTGTTGTTGTTGTTGTTGTTAGCTAGCTAGCTGTTAGCTCGTTATGCTAGCAGCGCCTGTGCTTTCATTGTTTGCGTAGAAGAAGAAATGAAAACAAAAACCACCACACAGGGTTCACGTTGAGGGTGAAATACAGGAAGTGTGTGTTTGGATTAAGTGTGTTTAGCTTCTTGGATGTAGCAGAGGGGGATAGAAGCATTAATGTTCTGTTACTGGTGTAACAAAAGGGAACTGTTTACTACTGGGAGTGGGAGTGGGAGGAAGGGTCACGTGACTGCAGCATAACAGGTGCACAGTGTGATGCAGGTGTGTAGGTGTGTGATTCATGTTTAATTGATTTTTCATTTGTGTTCTTCTCTTCCAGATGTGAACGTGGACAGCAGCAGTGGCTGTCGGCACGATGGGGCTGGACTTTGACGTGAAGACGTTCTGTCACAACCTGCGGGCCACCAAGCCCCCCTACGAGTGCCCCGTGGAGACCTGCCGGAAGGTCTACAAGAGCTACAGTGGCATCGAGTATCACCTCTACCACTATGACCACGATAACCCGACCCCTGCGCAGACTGTGCCCCAGAAGAAGAGGAAGGGACGGCCTCCACGCGCCTCCCTGGCTGGGTCAGGGGACACGGACGACGGCGGGGGGAACGGAGGTGGAGGGCCGGGGGGGAACACGCCGGGGAGCCCCAACCGGTCAGATCACTCTCACTCCCCGGGCAGAGAGACAATGACCTACGCTCAGGCCCAGCGTATGGTGGAGCTGGAGTTTCAAGGGCGCATCCACCGTATCAGCATCTTTGACAACATTGACGTGGTGTCAGAGGAGGACAGTGATGCGGAGGATGGTCCTCCGTCGGGTACGGGTGGCAGCGGTGGAGGGGTGTGTAATGGGAGTGATGGCGGAGGGAGTGAGGTGGGAGGCAGTGGCAAGGACCGGCCAGATATCCCATCCTCGAACGGCGGCAAATCCACCCCAAAGTCGGGGAAGCATAAAAGCAAAGAAAAGAAGAAGGACGGCTCGTCTCATCATCACAGCGCTCAGTCGGGACCCGCGGTCAAGCTCCCTGAGGCCGTGTTCAGAGAACTGGACCAGGAGAGACCTGATGCCCCCCCTCGACCATCATCTTACTACAGGTCTGCATTTAGAATTATGATGTGGTTTTGTTAAATACATGGAAGGCATTAAAAGATAAAGGCACATTGTAATGGGGAGGCCGAAATATTTAAAGCACATATTTACACAGTCCGACATCAGAATGTTTGCAATTGTACAACTTGTTGTCGTGCATGTTTCAGGGAAATTAATGTTACATTTTTTTTAAATATAATTTCCTCTTTTCTACAGAAAGTTGAAGTTGGTGCCAAACCTGCATAAACTCATTTCCCTCTTTCTTTCCCACTCTGGTGTTCAGGTACATTGATAAGTCCGTGGAGGAGCTGGATGAGGAGGTGGAGTACGACATCGACGAGGAAGACTACATCTGGCTTGACATCATGAACGACAAGCGGCGGCGTGACGGCGTGACACCCATCCCTCAGGAGGTCTTTGAATACCTCATGGACCGCTTAGAGAAGGAGTCCTACTTCGAGAGCCACAATAAGGTACCTGAACCTGAAAATTATATTTTAACACTGAAACATTTATAGAATTCGTCCAGCTCTGATCTCCACTTACCCTCCCTTCTCCCAGGCCGACCCCAGCACCTTAATCGATGAAGATGCCGTCTGCTGCATCTGCAACGATGGGGAGTGTCAGAACAGCAACGTGATCCTGTTCTGCGACATGTGTAACCTGGCGGTGCACCAAGAGTGCTACGGCGTGCCCTACATCCCGGAGGGCCAGTGGTTGTGTCGTCGCTGCCTGCAGTCTCCGAGTCGAGCCGTGGACTGCGCTCTCTGTCCCAACAAGGGGGGCGCTTTCAAACAGACGGACGATGCGCGCTGGGCTCACGTAGTGTGTGCTCTCTGGATCCCGGAGGTAAATCCACACACCACTACGGGGCTGGTCGATTTGGAGATTATCAAATGTCCCAATATTTGAGAACTGGATACTGATATTGTGACTATCGTAGGATTGATCATTGGGGCTTTTACTAAATATTTACACAATGATCATTTTGATAAATAATAATCAGTAATGTGGATTTAATGACTACGTTTATACACTTAGTCAAAAACAATATTTAGTCTCATATCCAGATATTTTTAAAATATCAACATATCGCCCTTCGCTACACGACTACATGCGTTCTCGATCAGAACTACGTAATCATGCAGATGTTGAGGTGCTCTGCATTGTGCCCACAGCTTTTAGAATTTGTTTGTTTTCCTTCAGAATCAAAGTTGCTTTGATTTTCTGCAGTGCGTGCATAAGGATTTAACCTTATTAACTGATGCGTACACAGTCCAGGGGTCTCATTTAGAATGTGCACACCTGTACAGATCTCTCTCCCATGTGTACGGACATTTTTGAGACACGGAGATGGTGAGGTGATAGATTAAAGCCAGACTGTAGAAATTAAATCTGAGAGGCATCATTATACGTATAATGAAATAACATTTCATTTTACAATCAACACTTAAAATGATGAAGGCACTTGCAAATTACAAGGTAGAACAAAACGTAATCATACTTTGGTGATTCACTTTTACCTCTTTAACTCATTATACATATAATGATAACTCTCACACATTTAATTTCACTTCGTATCACACGTTACTTTGCACTGATATAGTCTCTCCTCATCATAAACGGGCAAACCAGCAGTGTTATTTTGTGCTTGTACTAGTGAGCTATAACTATAAGCACATATCAGTTGTCAAAGATCTAAACAAACTCTATGGTTTTATTAATCAGAATATTTCTTTTGCCGTACGTTCATTTCCTCTTTTGAACGTATGCAAATATTTAGTGTGGATCCTACTCATTGATTTATAAATGAGACCCCAAGACTTAGAGGATGATGGTGCACAGATATAGAGATGGTTGCTTAGATCGTTTAGTCACATGTTGAGTGCAAGTGGTTTCATTTCTATTTATTTAAAGAGAAATATAAAAGTGAGTTTTTCTGCTCTTCCTCAGGTCTGCTTTGCTAACACAGTCTTCCTGGAGCCGATCGACAGCATCGAGCACATTCCTCCCGCCCGCTGGAAGCTCACCTGCTACATCTGCAAGCAGCGTGGCTCAGGCGCCTGCATCCAGTGTCACAAAGCCAACTGTTACACCGCCTTCCACGTCACCTGTGCCCAGCAGGCGGGCCTCTACATGAAAATGGAGCCCGTCCGAGAAACGGGGGCCAACGGCACCTCGTTCAGCGTCCGCAAGACGGCCTACTGTGACATCCACACGCCGCCGGGGTCCGCCCGACCTCTGGCAGGAGTGGGCGGGGCCAGCATGGGTTCGTCTCACAGTGACGGAGAGCTGGAGGAGGACGACGAGCCCAGCATCTGCCAGGATGACGACTCCAAGGGCTGGAGCTCCGAGCGGGCCAAGAGGGCGAAGGCCAAGTCCAGGATGAAGATGAAAAGAGCGAGGAAGATCTTAGCAGAGAGGAGAGCTGCAGCGCCTGTGGTGTCCGTGCCCTGCATACCTCCACATAGGTACTACACTATGTACAATATTTACCTGTACTTCCTGTGCTCAAGACGCACATAACTGTTACCCTTTTTGCCAAAAAAAAAGCATACACTACTTGTGTATTTTGTATACTAATCTCCGCTTGCTGTTCTGTAAATCATCCGTACCTCCTTGAAGCATTTCTGATTATAGTACAAGAGTGAAAGTGTTTTTTTTCTTTTTTCTTCAGGCTGAGCAAAATCACCAGCAACTTGACGGTACCCAGGAAGAGCCAGTTCATGCAGCGACTCCACAGCTACTGGACCCTGAAGAGGCAAAGTCGTAACGGCGTCCCTCTGCTACGCCGACTCCAAACCCACCTGCAGTCCCAACGGCATATCGAGCCCCTCCCACCACCGCCGCCATCGCAGCTCCCACCGGTGACTTGTGCAATTGTAAAAAAAAAACACAAAAAACACACACAAAATGAAATTCGAGAAACTCAGTTTAGTCTTTGTTCTGTATTTGCCTCATTCAGCTGTCTGACATGTTTGAGGGTTTGTGTGTGTTGGTGTTGCAGAGGGACAGCGAGGAGAAACAATCGGCACTGAAGGAGCAGCTGAAGGCGTGGCAGAGGCTCAGACACGACCTGGAGAGAGCCCGGCTGCTGGTGGAGCTCATCCGCAAGAGGGAGAAACTCAAGAGGGAGACGGTGAGACACAGATACCCTTTTGTTTCTGTCACTAACTGACATCAAAACCATAACATTTGCAGAAGCACACTAATATCCTGTTGTTCACAAAGTCTTCTCTTCGGATAAACTTGCCTCCATGCAGGAAATTAAACAGTTTTTCAATAATTGGGTCCAAATAAAAAATGAATAATACAATCTTAAAGCCATTTTAGCTGTTTCAGTAATATCATTTCTATTGTTCTACCTCCTTGCAGTCTTTACAGTTTTTCCTTAAAGGGTTAATAATTTGTTGTGTTCAGGTCTTTGGGTTGTTAAAGGGTTAGATGCTGCTGGGAATCTCTGAGACATCTGATAATCCGTTGCAAACAGCAGTACACTCATAAACAACACTTTCCTTCATTCCTTGCAGTTTAGTAGAGACAAACATGAGTGTGCGGGTGCATGCAAACGCTTGAATTGAACTTCGTAAACAATAAGTTCTCTCTACACAGATTTCTGTATGTTCATTTATTCACTCAGCAGGTGTACATAGTTAAAACGTTGTTTCTGTGTTCAGATTAAAGTGCAGCAGATGGCGCTGGAGATGCAGCTGACTCCCTTCCTGGTTCTGTTGAGGAGTACGTTGGAACAGTTACAGGAGAGAGACATCAACAACTTTTTCACCGAGCCGGTTCCGCTGGCAGAGGTAAATGCACTCATTCATTCACACTCAGGAGGTTTGCATATTCCCTTTAGATATGTTTCCTCTTTTCAGGTCAACATCATTGTATTAATCTTATCACATTGGCGTATTTATATTTGTCTCCTCCTCCTTTTTATTTGAATTAGTACATAATGTATGTTGAATATTTATAATGCATCTCACGTACAACTTGCATTTATTTATGTCTTGGTGCCGGATACAGCCGTGGCCGTTTTCAGGTTGTACGTCCGTCTGGTTCATTCTTGTGAAAGCGATATCTCAGGATCGCCCTGAGCAAATTTCTTCTCTGGCACAAAATATCCAACTTGCACTTAAGTGTGACCTGCATAATCTGGTGGTCAAAGGTCAAGGTGGCCTCTCAAAACAAGCTTTCAACAACTCGTACGCTAATTATGACAATTTCACACCAACGGCTAATGGGATAAAAGGATGAAGTGATGACATTTTGGATAAACATGGATGTAAACTGCAACATGACTGACTGATGGTGGAATACAACCACAAGGTGGTACATCTAGTTTATTGTGAATATAGTTATAATCCTATTATAATAATAGTATAAAACTATTTAATTTTAGAAAATGCCGTCTCTATTTTAACTCCTTAATAACCACATTTTAAGGATCCTCGCCAAAATGTTTCGTGTTTATGTAGAAAACAAATATCTCAAACTGATAGTGGCTTTAAAATGACAGTATTGGTCAGGTCAATGGTCACTCTGACTTCTAAACGCTCAGTTCAAGACTCCCAGACCTCTACCCTCTGCTCTCCAGGTGCCGGACTACCTGGACCACATCGACACCCCAATGGACTTCCAGACCATGTGGAACCTGCTGGAGTCCCATCGCTACCTCACCTTTGAGGCCTTTGAGGCAGACTTCGGCCTCATCGTCAACAACTGCCTCAAGTACAACGCCAAGGACACCGTCTTCTACCGTGCCGCCCTGCGGCTCAGGGAGATGGGCGGGGCCGTCATAAGGACCGCCAGGCGCCACGCCGAACGGATAGGCTTCGACTACGAGGCCGGGATACACCTCCCACGAGAGCCGAGCCCGGAGAGTCAGCGTGACCTAGACAGGGACAGAGAGAGGGACCGAGAACGGGAGCGAGAGAGAGAACGTGAGCGAGAGAGGGAGAGAGAACGGGACAGAGACAGAGAACGAGAACGAGACCGAGACCGGCCGCTGTCCTCTAATGAAGATGGTAAGTTAACTATTTTAACATTTGTTGAGAAGTTTATGGCAGCGTGAAAAAAGTAGGTGAGAGGCCAAATGTTTTATATGACTATTTTTTGGCAAAGAGAATTTCTAGGTTCTCCAAACACTTTTTTTATTTGGCAGGCTAGAAGCTTGATGAAAATGTAATTAACACTTGGTTATCACACAAGTGAATGAAATACTGGAGAGAATTAGGGTAGGTGAGAAATCGTAGTGGAAGGTACAAAGTGGTAAAGGAAGGCAGACCATGAGTCATTAGTGTAGTAGAGATACAGTTAAACGCTAACAAGGACAGTTCCAGGTTATTGTTGGTGTTTTCTTATTTGTTTTTCTCTTTCCTTTCACTCTAACGATATATTCCTCATCACAAGCACTGGAACAGCATTAGACATATGTGGGGTAAGATGCTGAAAACAAATAAGGTCTTTGGCACAGTGAAGCATCTTGACCAGTAGGTGGTGCATTACATTCATTCAGTTCAGGTGCTCACTTTACTACTTCTTTGGTTTACAATATAAAGTGAATTGTTGGCCTTATCATTTATTTATTTTTAACTCTCATTTAAACTATAACAGTCTCAGATTAAGTTTTGTAAATGTTGCAGATATGATGAATTTGCACAGCTTACACCAATATTGCCCAAATTTAGCATTATGTAATTGATGTCTGGTAGCTTAGAAATTTGACCAAAATGCCACCAGGACACAGCCTTCACCCCTCCCTTTGTTTGTTTCCACTCATATTTGACTTTCCTAAATTCTCCTTCTTTCTCTGAAGGTGTTTTAACGGCCTTTCTCTCCCTCCCTCCCTCCCACAGAACTGCTCCTGCCAGAGAACCGGCGGCGGCTACCGCTGGAGGAGCAGCTGCATTACCTGCAGGCGCGTCTCGACGAGGTCAGCTCGGGGAAGCACAGCATCGGACAGTCGCGGAGGGCTAAAGCTCTGAGGAAGGAGATCAGCGTCATCAAGAGGAAGCTCGCCCACCAGCGGGAGGGAGGCTCCGGCATGGGGGGCCGGGAGTCCGTGGGAGGAGGGGACCGGGGTTCCTCCCTCCCCCATCACCCGTCCTCCTCAGGACACCACGATGAAGGGGGAGAAAGCAGCAGCCAGGAGATCGGTGGAAAAGGTGCGTCTGGAAAGATTTAAACCATCATTGATGTGCAGGAAAATCATAAAAGCTGTTAAAGGAAAGTATCACTTTTTGCTTCTTTCTTTTATGTAATTCCATCGCTTATTTTTATTATTGTTTTATCTATTTTATTTTACTAAATTATTATTATTTATTTATTATATTTCTTAGTTTGTTCTTATCATATCAATTGTTTTTTTGTTTCATCTATTGTACAGTTTAATCAGGGTTTAACTTTTACCTTATTTAGTTATGCTTTGTTGGCCTCACTGTTGAGCTTTCTGTTGTTGAATTGCTCTGTTTTGCTTTGCTTTGTCTGTAAAAGCACTTTGTAAACCCTGTTTTTTAAGTGCTATATAAATAAAGTTATCATTATTTTATTTTTTTCTGGCATTTTAACCTATGAACCTCCCTCCTCCTCTAGAAATGAGTGTCTCCTCGTCCGCCCTGGCTCCAGAGGTGGGACGTCGGACATCTGTCCTCTTCTCCAAGAAGAACCAAAAGATGGCCGGACCCCCCAAAAGGCCAGGACGCCCCCCAAAGAACCGGGACGCGGGCTACGCCGGGTCCGGGTTGGGCCAGAGCCCCATCGGTCCCCCTCAGCTGCCCCTGCTGTCGCCGAGCCGGCAGAGGAAGAGGCCCCGCAGCCCCCGCACCAGCTCCAGCTCGGACAGCGACAGCGATAACGACGACATGCTGCCAGGTACGAAGGACAAACGCATAATAAATGTTAACACATGATTTTTTTTAATCACACACACATTCGTCAGTCTCCCTCTCTATTCATCAGGTTTGCCAAGTAACGGTTTCGACGGAGGAAACCAGCCGGTAACGGAGAGCTTCCGTGTTTACAGGAGCGAGTCTCGTCTGCCTCGCTCCAGCTCGGACTCTGAGTCCACAACCAGCAGCAGCAGCAGTGCAGCTTCAGACCGGACCAGGTGATTAGTGCACAAACATTAGCGCGTTGTTTTTATCTTTACAGCACAGACCTACAGGTAAAGGGTCAGTCCTGGTCTCTCATTAGCCCTGTTGTAAACCGCTACAGCTGTTTTTAAGCAAACAATCTCAGATGAACCCAGAGTCCGAGATGATCAGGTGACACATTAACCATACCAACTTCTTTAGCCTATATTATGTCAGGGCGGGAGGCCAAACAAAGTATCCAGCTTTTTTGCTAAAATACATTTATTTGCTTTCCAGTGATTTCCTGGTTGAAGATGCAGTAACTCTTTTTGGTAGCACAAAACTGATGCAACAAGAAAACGATAACATCAGCCACACCTAGTTTGTGAAGCGTGGTTAGATGTATTTCCTTTTGGCCAACTCAGAATGTAAAAACTTTTAACTTGTATGGCTCTTAATGGTCTTGTCCCTCTTGTCTCTCAGTACGACCCCCTCGAAGCAGGGCAGAGGAAAGGCCTCGTTCTCCCGCTCCAACTTCCCGGAGGACAGCAGCGAGGAGACGTCGGGCACCGAAAATGATTCCTACTCAGTCGGAGGATCGCGGAGCGTTTCACATTGTAAGCACGCTTTCATATCCTCAAACACACACACACACACACACACACACACACACACACACACACACACACACACACACACACACACACACACAGACACAGACACATAATAAATGACTCTATCTGTCAGTATTATGAATGTCTTCTCAGAATCATTTGAATAGTAATGTAGGTGGTTAATCAGTAGAAAAAAGCTGCCACATATTGGTGTGTAACCAATCTGATATACATCCAGTCATCGTTTATTTGATCTGATATGTTTTTTACCAGTGGAAAGATTACTAATAAGGTTGTCATGACACTGACTTATTTACTAATCAAACTGATCTACTGACATTTCTTAAAGGTTGCTTATAATGCATTTTACATTTGACTGGAATCCAATTGAAAAAAAAAAAAAAAAAAAAAAGACCTGCAATGACCCGACCGTTTCATTATATTCTTTTTTTTTTTTTTTTTTTACTTTTGTTGGAGGTAACAATCCATGCCAAGAAGGATAAACCTTCCACCACAAAATATAGAAAGAATAGAGACAGAATTGGTCCTCACAGCAGGAAACATCCAAACAGAACTGAAATATTTCTGCAAAGGGACACAATGCAGACATCTTCTAATATGCAGTGACAGGACACAACTACTTACATGTCTGTGGTTGATGCTGCAAAACCTAAAAGCAACTAAAACTAAGATATGAGAATCAGTCACTTAGAAAACATGACATTCTAGACAGCTGCTGTAGTTGTTTCCTATGATATGGAGGAGAAATGAAACGTAACAACAACCAAACATGCAGATAAAGAGATCAGCATTCACCATGTGAAGTGTTGCATTTTCAAACTCAAATAGAGACCACAGCCTGTTGTTTAGGACACCAAACCCAGCTCTCACCCCGCCCCGTTGCCCCATTAGAGAAACAGATTATTATTATTACAATGTTTTTTTTCTACATTGTATCCATTCCTTGTCACAACTTGTCTTAAACGCGTAGAAAAGTGTGATCGTCGCCATAAGCGTAGTTTAGCGAGACGTGAGGCTGCACAATGGTGACTATGTTCCTGTTGCTGTGCTCCTTGCCGTCAGTGGTGCGGGGTCGAGGCAGGTCAGGCTGCTGGATGACCTCTGATGACTATTCTTCTCTTGAAGCTTTGGATCTGGTGTGGGCCAAGTGCAGAGGCTATCCCTCCTATCCTGCTCTGGTGAGACACAAGCGGACACTGCAAATGGCACGGATCAATTCAGGACATTCTGCAGGATTAAATGACCGGATGTCTGACCCTCCTCTTGTCTCCGTTTGCCTGCAGATAATTGACCCGAAGATGCCCAGGGAGGGGGTGTTCCACCGAGGCGTCCCGATACCCGTCCCCCCTTTGGATGTGCTGAAACTAGGGGAGCAGATGACCCAGGAGGCCAGGGAGCACCTGTTCCTGGTCCTCTTCTTTGACAACAAAAGAACATGGTCAGCACTTGGGGTCCTCTTTCTCACCTTTTCTGTTCACTAACTGTATCGTCGCAAAAACGTTTCTTCTTTGTTTGTTCTCACTGACATCCTGTCTTTTGTCTTTTTAATGAGTACAGTAAAACACAAGACGCACGCAAAATAGGCCTCTGTTACTGGATGTGTGCACACGTAGCTCTGTGGCAGTAGTTCAAAGGAACCATGTCCCCGTACTGAAGCGCGAGGCAACAGAACACATTGCAGAATTAGGGCAAATGTGGTTTTTGAGAACAGAACACAAAGAGGAGGGGGAAAAACATATTTTAGGTCATCGTGTGCTGCGCAATCACATTTGTTCAAGGTCTGCTTTTAAGTTTTGAAGAAAAACAACTGTGTGAAATGTGATGGGAGTCGGTGTTACTCTCATAGACGTCATAGAGGTCATTTAGAAGGTCGCACCTTCTGCGGGACCCACAGGTGGGTTGCAGGAGATTTGATGAGGGTCGCCAAATAAAATTGCAGAATTTCTTCGATAGTCTTTTATTTAATATTAACATTTCTGCAGTTTACGTTTTAGCCACAAATGCATGTTTGCATTCTTCTGATAATTGGAGCCTACTTAAACCATTTTGATCTAATATGAAGGGCTAGCAGACATTCTGATTGTTTCACTGATGACAGGAAATGGAAGAAAAAGACTTGCTCTCATTTATTAAGTATTTAACATTTGTATATGTTTTCAATAACACATGCTTAAAACAAAGTGGTGATTTATCAAACGTATATCTCTTCGACATGGCTGCTTTAACTACTCATTAATATTTAAAAATATGCAAAAATTGTGGTAAAAATGGTCAGGAACATTCATTAACATGCCAATTCACTGTTCGCAATTTATAGATGAGGCCTGTTGTTAATATTGTCGTGATTGTTTGTCTTTATTTATTTATTTTTAAAAAAAGGGTCTCCAGATATGAAGTTTGAGAAACATTGCTCTAAAGTTCCTTGTCTTGCCTCCTGAGGATTTTTTTGTTTTTGTTTTAGCTTGTTGTTGCATAAATTAAATCTACTGTACCTCTGTTTGATTGAAAATGATTTAACACCCACTTGTATGTTTCTGTGGATCCAGGCAGTGGCTGCCGCGCTCTAAGCTGGTGCCGCTCGGGGTGGACCAGGAGCTGGACAAGGAGAAGATGCTGGAGGGCAGGAAGTCCAACATCCGCAAGTCGGTGCAGGTGGCCTACCACCGAGCCATGCAGCACCGCAGCAAGGTGCAGGGAGACCCCAGCAGCGAGACCAGTGACAGTGACTGAGAAAAGAAACAAACACACGCAACTCACGTGTCGGCGTTTCTCCATCCAGAGCACATCCCTCCATCACAGATCACAAAGAAACAGTGCCAGTATCACAGAGTGGGGAGAAGGAAAAAAACAAAAGAACATCCACTACATTGGCCCCCTGGACACACACGCATCATGCACACTAAGCCGTATTTAATCTGACATGTAAAATATTGTATTTAAGAGAATTGAAATGGAATTAATAATAATAATAATAATAATAATAATGATGGAAAACAAAATATGCTATGTTTGGAAATCGCCAATCAAAATGTTCCTGGTATATGTGGTGGATATGTTTCATTAGAAATGAGATGACGGTTTACAGACTGCAACAAAGGAACACAGTGTTGCGCTAACTCTCTTGTAGTTTTTTACACATTTTACATTGGAACGGGGGATGCACGTCGTGTACGTCAATTGCACACACTGTGGGTGTGGCTGGGAACTCCGTTAACCCCAACAAATCTTCACGTCTATCAACCACCTCTACAAAAACACAACAAACAGGCCTGGTGCTCGTGTCCAGTCATCCGGCCTTGGAGCACAACGAGAGACGATATTGTTATTTATTCTGCCTACTCCTTCTTAACACGGTCCACAAGCTCCCCTTTTTTTATATCATGGACTACTTCTAATCACTCCTGCTGCACAAGACATTGTGCGGTCCTCTTTGTCACTCTGCGTTCATCATGTCTCGCTGTTTTTACAGTTTCTTTTTTTTTTTTTTGTTAACGTACGTCTGTCACACAGGCCGCCGGTCAACGAATAATGAGGACTAAACTGAAACACGTGATCGCCTCACGGTCTTGTCTTAGAGACTCAGGCTAATGGCTTTAGAACTTTTTATATATACAGATTGCATAAAGAATAGAAGTTTAATAAAAAAAAGAGTTGAGTTTTTTAAACTTGCTGTGTTCACTGTGTGTGTGTGTGTGTGTGTGTGTTTGTGGTCTGAGGGTGGATGTGTTTGTTCTCCTTCAGTGTTTTCTCCTGGTTGAGTGGAATGTCCTTGTGTGTACAGTTCATTTATTCCGACCCGCCCATCTTTCCTAAGAAAATTGTGAGTCATAAGTGCTTCTCATGATTTATTGAGCTATATCTCGCTTATCCTGAAGTTAACTTCCTCTTTTATATTAACCGTAAAGTTTATGTTTCATACATCTGACACCTTTTTGGATACATGATACCCTGCTCAGCCCACAGGCTTTCTTTCTTCTTACCTCCAGAGAGTTAGATCATGGTAAAAAATATGGTCCGCTCAGAAGTAAATAACTTCTCTGTGATGGTGTGACTGTTTACATTATCAGTTGCTACATGAGCTCGTATGTGAATGTCCCCCCCCCCCCCCCAAACCAATGTTCTTGATCAATCTTTCCGCGCACAATTACGATCCCCCACCCGACTGGAACACCCGCTCGCCACTACGTCTGTATCTTCAGATTTGCCACCAAAGCGACACCCCTCTGGGTAGAGACACTTTGTTTCCTGTCCCCGCTCAACGTGACTGGAAACAACTGATAAGCATCAGTGAGTGGTTTTGACAGCACACTCTGACCTGGTTGTTTTTCTGCCAAAGCCGTGTTTTAGCTTTCAGTTCTCACTGTAGCTCCCAACATCTGCTTTACATCTGCTCTGTACACACACATTCATGCATGGATTAGAATCAGCTCTATTGGCCAGCTATGAGTGAACCTAACTGGAATTAGACTCAGTTTTCTTTGCTATCTGTATGTGGTTATATGTGATTGTATCTTATGAATGACAAAAACACAAATCAGATGTTAGGTAATACCACAGTGAATTAATCAAGCAGTGCAATCTTTTCTTCCCTCGCATTTTTCTCATGGTGGGTGACTGTGTGTAGACTTGTAGATGTGTCGTACAATTTCAATTTTGAAATATTGATTTAAGTCCAATTGGCATTTGCTGACTTTTAACCGTCCACTGACATGTGTTTTCAAATCACATTTTACCCAGAGATGCTTTGAGTGTTCATTTGTCTTCATGGTGTAGGTTTTATCACAATGCTGACTCTGTCCAGATGTACTTATATGCAGGTGATTTAACTAATTAAGTGGCTCCTAAAACACTTTGGCTGCACCGGCACGCAGAACGTTTTGTAGCATGTTGGGCAGCCTATATAGCACCGCATCGCTCCTTCTCAATTTCAAGGCCACCAAAGAGGGCACTTCATCACGTTTCTCTATTTAAGTGCATCCTAGAGAGCAACATGTAATGTTTTCTCCATTTAAAGGCAGCCTAGAGGGTACTTCATCATGTTTTCTCCAATCACGGGCTCCCGAGGAGGTGACTTCATCTCGTTTTCTCTTCTGTAAGGGCAGCCTAGAGGGCACTTGGTCATGTTTTCTCCATTTACCGGCTCCCTAGAGGGCACTTGATCATGTTTTCTCCATTTACCGGCTCCCTAGGGATGACTTCATCTTGTTTTCTCTGCTGTAAGGGCACCCTAGAGGGCACTTCGTCATGTTTTCTCCACTGAAAGGACACCTTAGGGGATACTTTATCATGTTTTATCTATTATAAAGGCACCCTAGAGGGTACTTCATCCCGTTTTCTCCAATTAATGGCACCCTTTAGGGAAATACATCACATTTTCTCCATTTAAGGGCCCCCTAGGGCACTTCATTACGTTTTCTCCAATTACGGCCTCCCTAGAGGTTACCTCATCTCTTTTTCTCTTCTATGAGGGCACCCTAGAGGGCACTTTATCATGTCTCTCGAATGAAAGGGCACTTTAGAGGATACTTCATCATGTTTTCTTCAATTACGGGCTACCTAGAGGTGATTTAATCTTGTTTTCTCTACTGTAAGGGCACCCTAGAGGGCACTTCATCACGTTTTCGCCATTTAAAGGCACTCCAGAGCAGTGGTTCTCAAATGGGGGTACGTGTACCCCTGGGGCTACGTGAAGGCACTCCAGGGGGTACGTGAGATTTAAAAAATATATATTTAAATTAGCATCCATTCAAAAATCCTTTACAAATAGTTATTTAATAAATATTCAATAAAATATAAGTGTAAGTTCATAAACTGAATTCAATGCAACAATGCAATCTTCAGTGTTGACAGTTTAATAAATCAGACACTGATGGTGCTTAGTATTACATATTTTTTTCAACCAAAAATGCTTTGCGCTGGTTAGGGGGTACTTGGCTGAAAAAATATTTCACAGGGGGTACATCAGTGAAAAAAGGTTGAGAACCACTGCTCTAGAGGGTACTTCATCATGTTTTCTCCAATTACAGGCTCCCTAAGGGTTACTTCATCTTGTTTTCTCTACTGTAAAGGCACCTTAGAGGATACTTTGTCATGTTTTCTCTACTATAAGTGCACCCTAGAGGAGGCCTCCTCATGTTTTCTCCAATTACGGGTATCCTAGAGGGCACTTGATCATGCTTTCTCCACTGAAAGGGCTACTTACAGGATACTTTATCATGTTTTCTCTACTGTAAGGGCACCCTAGAGGGCCCTTCATTAAGTTTCCTACAATTACGGGCACCCCATGGCACTTCATCCCGCTTTCTCCATTTAAAAGCACCTTACAGAGTTTCAATATGTTTTCTCTACTGGATGGCCACCTCAGAGAGCATTTATCATGTTTTAGGGCATACTAGGGTATATCCCCCCCCAGTGATGATTTAGGGGTCATATTTAAGAACGTAAATACCATATTACATTTTATAAATACTTGATATTGATATATATATATATATATATTTTTTTTTTTTTTTTTTTAAGGGGCACTGTATTTATGGTGTAAGGCAGAAGGCGTACAGGCTGAGTTTGAGCATGATTGCAAAACCATTCAGAGGAGTTGTACCTGCACTGTGTGTGTGTGTGTGTGTGTGTGTGTGTGTGTGTGTGTGTGTGTGTGTGTGTGTGTGTGTGTGTGTGTGTGTGTGTGTGTGTGTGTGTGTGCGCCTCGCCATCACTTCCTCGTAGCAAACAGTAGTGGCTGAGGAGGCGTTAACCTTGAGAAAAAAGAAAGAAAGGAAAACAGACCATAAATATGAGCTGCCATGCTGCTGAGCCTGCAGGGTTTTTTCTCCCTGTTGTATTAGATGTGTGTGTGTAATGTCATTTACACAAACGCACTCAAGGTGTTTGGCCAGACTTGAGGAAATGTCAACAGGGAGGTTACTTGGAGTTTGCTGATAAAACACACGAGACAGTTTTCATATCTGTCGTTTCCACCGGAGCGCGCTGAGGATATACTGCGCACGTGTGTGCCAGCAGAACAACAGCAGAACAACAGCTTCATGGACCAGATCTGTTGCCTCGTGAGGGCACACCACCCTGGATCTTATTCATGCCAACCTTTAATGTTTTAACTTTCAATGTGTTCTTAGTTCATGTTGATCATGCGCTTTGGCACCGCGCTGGCACTCATCGCCATCGTGGTGTCTCCACTGCTGATGGAATGCACCATGACATGTCATGTGAGTCTAACACAATGATTAATCTCTGTTAATATGTCAAGATTAGGTTAATTACATCCAAAATACTAACTGAACACTACAGGATTATTGTGTTTTTTTTAAATTAAAGATAGAGTAATAAAATCATGTCCAGAAGTGAAAGCTTGACATTTCCTTCACTAATTGTCTTTATCTTGTCTTTACTTTTAGAAAAAAGAACTTTTGAAGAAAGATGGAATAGGGATCCAAAATGGTACGTTTTGTGATTTGGTATCTCATCACATTAAAGGCCCTATCACCATGGCAGTGACTCCATGTGGAACTGGAAGCCACATGTGTCTCCAGCTGTGCTTATGCTCTTCACTTATCTGTACAGATGTTGAGGCGAGCTGTCCTGTGAAACTGACCTCAGTCGTGACCTCTGTCCATCGGGAGATCTACACTGAACGTGTCACCGTCCGGGTCTTAATGAGGGCTGAAGGTAGGGGAATCAAAACTATAGCTGCAAAGTTCATTTTCTCATCTTTCATCACCTCTAACGCTGTCATTGTCGCGTGTCTGACATGTCCCACTGCTTTTTCCTCCAGATTTTTGTAAAGCCCCGAAAATTGAAATTCTCTCAGAATTTCAGCAGAAAAGAGAGTCAAAGATAATCAGGCCCTTCTTGAAGAAACAGAAGGTTTCCACCTTCCCAAAGGTCTGCACTCATGTTATATCTCATTACGAGCTCATAGTAGTTTAAGAAGGTGGAGCATGGTGTCATCTCTCTTTCTCTGTTCTCCCCTTCTCAGTGTAACAATAAGGGAAAGGAGGGTGAAGCCGTCAAGTGTCACTGGGGAGACACTCCGCAACATGGCAAAGACAGTTTTGCTCTGGTGAGATGATTTTACCGTTTTAGGCTGAAACGTACTGCTATGAAGGCAATTCCAATGATGATGGTGTATTATTATTTTTTTTACAGTGGGAGCTGTCGTATGCTTTTTTAAATGCTGAAGCAGAAACAATTGTGTCTGCGTCCTACAAATCAGCATCCTCAAACTGCAGTGTCAATTACACAGTGCCAGGTAACATATATAGGATTCCTGGCATCACGTTTCACCTCTTTGGTTTCATTGTTTTCCCTCTCTGCTACAATTGATCTTCCTTTGCTTTGTCAGAAATCTGTTGACTGCGAAGGCTCCAGCATTTGATTCACTTTGTTTTTCATGCTTATGAATCATGGCCTGTGAATGGGAACGTTATATCCCTGGGAAAAACACTTGTTTCTCAACTTCACCCACTTATGCAAGTTTTTCCTTCGATGCATCACCTCTGTCTTTGACCTGTCAGTGATGATTATATCTTGTAGCATTCTTTTTTTGTGTGTGTGTGTGACTTAGATCC
Organism: Anoplopoma fimbria; assembly: GCF_027596085.1. NCBI lineage: Eukaryota > Metazoa > Chordata > Actinopteri > Perciformes > Anoplopomatidae > Anoplopoma > Anoplopoma fimbria. Next base: position 23,014,424 of record NC_072460.1, read on the forward strand.
CATGCCAGACTTTTATCTGTCTGGGAACCAGTCGTCAAAATCCATCTCTGTCACCGTGGAGCCCGGAGACAAAGTTTTCGCCAGATGGTGTTACAAAAACAATAAAGGGCCCTGCCAGGCACAGGACTCCAAACCAATTACTGCAAGTATCAGAGGCACATTTATCTGCACATGTGCTTTTTTTTTATTTACTCGCACTAAAGAGAGTTTAAACATATTTGTATGATGTTTTTTTTTTTTTCAGATTGATCCATCTCAGTCCCAATTCGCTCTTCTTAACGTCCCTTACCTGCTTCCCTGTGTGTGTGTGGAGGTACTTTAAGCTCTATGTATTTTGTCTATACAGGCAAAATTATTATATTGTAAAATCATAATTTTTTTGTCACACTTGTACATGTCTTGTCTGCACTGACAGGTGTACTACACCAACTTAGATTCCAAACGAGATCAAAAGTGCCCATTTCGAAACGTGAGCCTATCAGGTGAGTGTGACGGATGCTTCATGTCAGAGTGAAAATCAAAACATCTTGTGCGGAATCTTTTGACATTTCACCCCAGTTTTTTTAATTGATGACTGAAATGCTCTGACTCATGATTCAGAGAAACAAAATGGGTATTCCCCTCCGTCTGTTGGGTGGTGGCTTGCAGTCTTTGACAACACCAGTTTTAGGTCTTTCTCTATGTGTCCATATCTAACGCGACACACAATCACACTGTAGTATTTATTGTTCTGTTTAAAATACAGCTAATCTGAGAAGTATGACTCTGCAGTATGTTATCCCATTCCTGCAGACGGGACAGATGAAGTCCACATGCGATGCACGACAGGAAAACACAGGAAATGAGCAGGAATTGGCCTTTATGCCTCTTTAGTGACCTGAGCTTTAAATGAAGAGCGTTTTAAATGGGACTTATTTAGCTGTTTTTCCAAAAAATAGCCAAAAATCTCTAACTTGTGGTGGGTTCAATCCCTCAAAGCTGCACTGCTGGTCACAGAGCTTACAGTACATGTTATATGTTGTGTACTGTAAACCAGTGCACAAACTGTAGTCTCCTTTCAAATATCTACATTTTCAAATAGACATCAGGGAAGAAAACAGAGCTAGCTAAATGGGATATATAGGAATTAATTATAGGGCGTTTTGTTTAGAGAAAAATGGACCTGTCTATACAGATTTTGTATCTGTACGGTCAATAAAAGGCTACAGCCAGAAGTTAGTTAAGTTAGCTTAGCACAAAGACGGGCGGAAACGGTATGCACGGCTCTTAAAAGGCTCTGTCCTGGCAAAGAAATGGTTCCAGCAAATAACCCCGTCGTAGAACTGTCACACAGCGCAAGGATAGCCAATTTTAATGATAAGCTAAACTAACAGTCACCTGGCTGTAGCTTTATATTACCTGAACAGATACAATTAGATGATATACTTTTATCTAATTCACTACAATACAGTGAATAAGCGTCCCAAGTTGTTGTACTATCCCTTTTAATTCCATTCACCTGGATTGTTCTGGGATGGCGGGTGAAGTTTCAGAGACAAATATTCCCAAACTTCAGCACATAAAACCAAAACTATTTGCATTGCGTGACACCAGAAAGGGGTGAGAAAGAAATGTTGGGTAAATGTCCCTTTCACGTGTTTATTCTTTACATGCATCAGTTTGATACTGTTTACTATGAAACAGTATTCGTATCATAGATTTTGGTTTACTGCATCCTGGGATACAAACCACCGTCACACACCTTGTTGTCGTGGAGTTTGTTGTCATCTGTGTCCACGTCTCCTCAACAGATGTCACAGATGTTTGGCGCTCCTCTGAAGTCATACTGCATGAGTCAACTGTGACATGGTGCTCGGTCTGCTCGGCCGTGGAGATGAAGATCTCCGCTTCCCTCTGCTGGAAACAACACAAACACCTCTGCACACCTGTACTCAACTCCACCCTGGAGGAGATGGAAAAAGGATCAGAGCTGGTAGGTTAAGCTCCACTGCTATTGGTATTCAGACTGGTCTCATTTAGCATTTGTAGCTACTTGTTTTCTCTTCTGCCCTTACAGAAGAGAAAACAAGATGAAGTCACCTCCTCGGGAGCCTGTGATTGGAGAAAACATGATGAAGTACCCTCTAGGCTGCCTTTAAATGGAGAAAACATTACATGTTGCTCTCTAGGATGCACTTAAATAGAGAAACGTGATGAAGTGCCCTCTTTGGTGGCCTTAAAATTGAGAAGGAGCGATGCGGTGCTATATAGGCTGCCCAACATGCTACAAAACGTTCTGCGTGCCGGTGCAGCCAAAGTGTTTTAAGAGCCACTTAATTAGTTAAATCACCTGCATATAAGTACATCTGGACAGAGTCAGCATTGTGATAAAACCTACACCATGAAGACAAATGAACACTCAAATAGCTACAAGCTATTTATTTGTCACAAACAGCACCTCTGTAGTTATTTTAACTATGTTGCCTAAACCTAACTGAGTTGATTTCTGCGAAAAAGGAAGTTTATTTTGAAAGAGCGTATGCATGTAATAAGCAGAAATGGACACGTGTTGCTGGCTTTTGTAGCAAAATGCACACAAAAAATGAGGAGTAACTTTTTGCAATAAGCTGTAACTGCCGTATGAGAGCAGTACAGAGCAGCAGCTTTGAACTAACCAGAGGTTGTGCGCTCACATGCACTAACATGCATGAACACATGGCTGGCCTGGATATGTCAACAAAGAGAGGAGAAGCTCAGATAACAACACACAAACAAACACAGCCTTCATTCTCGGCTCAGGTAGACATTAATCCACTTTATCTTGACATAACAAAAAGGTTTTTTCTGCTATATTAATGCTCTGAATGTTAAATACACTAAAATGAAGTTTAAATTAAAGACAACAATACAGAAAAACATTTCTATAGTATACTTTGATACTAACAGATGTAGAAAAATAATAGAAATAGAAAATAAATAAATAAATAAGACAGGAACTTTAAAACTAATAATATTTATATTATAAAAATGATAAAAACGTAAAAAAAAACAACCAAAAAACAGGGAGTATAAAATATAATGTGTCTAATCCATTGTGAGTGTGATGAAGGGGCGGAGTCCTTCCACTTAAGTGAGCAAGCCTAAGTTCAGTTTTGCTTTTGGCTAAGTCTGGAGAAATGCCAAAAGTTGCAGTCAAAAGATTTGGTGGTGAAGGGTCTTAAATAATTAAAAAAGACTGATGTAGAGATGGAGATACACTCCGAATCTAAATGAATAAACACCCAATGTGTCTCCTCAACAGATATATAACACAACTGCGTGGGACAAACACCCTCAGATGTGTGTGCAGGTGAGAATTAGCAAAATGCGGCCCAGTTTCCTTTGTTTTAGTTGCAGAATATCACTTTTCTGTTTTCTTTTATGCAGTTTTCTCTACAAGGCAGCCATAATATAACTTGCCCCTTTGATGCTGGTGAGTCAAACAACACACTTTTTTTTTTCTTCTTATAGCTGTGAAGAGTCTCAATGTATCTCTATGTCTGTTTCCATCTCTTGACTCTGTCTCCCCTCTGTCTCTCACAGATAAGCCTTCCTGGGAGGTGAACATCGGACCGGGCAGGCAGAGTTTGTTTTTGTATATCACCTCTTCTGTTCCTGCAAAGTTCTCAGCTCAACTTTGCGTCCTTGATAAGAGGGGATGTAAACCCGTGGGGCAAGTCCACTCAGTGAAGAGGGTAAGCATACGTATGTGTTTGTGACAGAGAACGAGCTAAGGAGAGACAGAAAAAGATGGTATTTATTGATAATTTGAGTAAATTTGAGACTCTTCTTATTTGTTTTACAGGAAAGGAATTCTGCTGACACAACGATAAATGTTCCTCTTCACTTTCTTGCAGAGAAGCCATGTGTGCAGGTAATGTGCACGTTTGAGGGAAAGTTGTTTTTCTCGACACGATGCGTTACCTTTTCCGTCTTGTCACTCTTTCAATCTGCTTTCCTGCAGGTGTGGCAGTCACATCCTGCTCTTCACGGTCGACGGATTCTCTGTCCCGACTGTGAGTCTACTTAAGATAAACAATCTCAAGTGAACCATCACATTAACTTCTAGTTCATTAGTTCATTAGTTCATAAATGAATGAATGCATGTATGCACAAGCAACTCCTGCAAAGAATAAACACCCACTTTTCTGTTTCTACAGACACGCACTACAGATATGGCTTGTATGCTGTAGCCGCTTTGGTGTTTATGGGTATTGCTGCATTAGTTGGAATTTTGATCCAGCGTCTCACCAAGAGTAGAGCTGCAGGTTGGTTCTGCTGCCTCTTTGTCTTTGAGTGGTTGCATGTCGCCATCTTCAAGTTGTAAATCATTGATTTATTTGATTGGTGCCTTAACGCAACGTTGTTAAATTTACAATCTCAAAGCTACTACAAAGAACTTTCATTTTGTGTGGATGTTTGTGGTCCCTGTGGACAAAAGTACATAGTAGCATAGTGTTTCCCAGCACCAGGGTCCCTTTAGAAAATCTCTCATTTTGTAGTACCTATTTCAAGCACATTTAAGTTTCAAGTACATTTACCTATGTTGGTCATACAGAGGCATGAGAATTAAATTGACACTGTTCCATAACCAGTTTAAAGTCATTTTAAATGAAGAATTTGAATTCAGCCCAAAAATTAAAAGTAGATATTTCTTATCCCCTTGTCTTTTCCCATATCTGTAGATTGGCTCTGCATCCAGGAGCCCGTCCTGCTGGTGTGCTCTTCAGAGCAGTCAGCCCACATATCTGCTGTGTGTGCATTAGCCTCAATCCTGCAGGGGGAGCTAAGTGCCAAAGTGCACATGGCTTTGTGGGCCCAAAGCTCACAAACGCAGGCTGGGACTAGGACTGGGACTGGGGTGGCAGATCTGGGTCCACTTCCCTGGCTGTATGGGCAGTGGGAGGCCGTGCGTAAGGCACGAGGAAAAGTGCTGATTATTTGGAGTCCTGAAGCCACGATGACCTATGTGAAGTGGAGGGAGGAGAGGACAAACACGGATATGAATGAGAGAAAAAGGAAGATGACAGCAAAGCAGAGAAAATAAAAGTAGAGGTGGAAGAGCATTTAGAACTAAATGGAAGAAGACTGGGTATATGCAAAAAACAGAAAGCTCAAGGATGTGTGAAATTATGTGATGATAAAGACTGGAACATCCAGAGGGAGCCCTCTACGGTGATAGCACCGGTGTTTAAGGCTGCTCTGGCCTGCCTGGAGGGGGCGCTGCAGGAGTGCAAAGGTCAAGGAGTGGCCCTTGTTAACTTCCAAGGCCTTTGCAACAGCAGGGACATCCCAAAGGCCTTCAGAGGGGTCCCACGATACTGCTTACCTCAGGATTTCAGTGGTCTGATACAGGAGCTGGGGGGGATGAGAAGACAAACAGAAACTGGTAAATTCAGGTGGCACTGCTGGCCCAGACTCCTGTCTAAAGTGCTGTCTATATGGCTGGCAAAGCAGCTAACAAACAGACTAAAAACACTGCTGCCTCAGATGCAAGGAAAGAAAATGCAAGGGCCGAGTGTGGCATCAACACTGAAAACGACGTCGGTTAAGACTTGCAGCCGGCTCAAGTTGCCGCTGGCGTCCAACACGGCGGGGCCCGGCACTGCACACGAGCACGAGCCTCTCCACGGGTCGCCATGGCGAGCAGAGATACTTTAATCTCAAGTTTCACGTGTCTGATGGGGACAGACTTTTGGTCTGCTGGGAACATGACACGTAAACACGAGACAAGGGAGCCGGTGTTCCACTGCGTGAGCGCCTCAGAGCCGATCGCTTCCAAACAACTTTTCATAACTTGACAACATCATGTGGAAAAAAAATGACACCACTTGTTTTGCATATTTTGAATAGGAACATACTCTTAACTGGACTCTCCTGCACTTAGCCCCTCAAAGAGGCTTTTCATGGTGTTTCTTGACAGAAGCCATAATGAGCACCTGCATTGTGATCTGTATGTAAATATGCCAACCTTTACTAAAAATCTGTTTGCAAATTTTATACCCCCACTCTTCATGAGTACATGTAATGTTTAAAAACTAACAGCAGGGCTTTTGTTTATGACTGCAGAATACAGGAACAAGCACATTTTCCTTGGAATTTTATAAACGGGAACATTGAGCCAAAGCCGTCTGAACATATCCAGTGTGAATTGCAGGTGTGCTTGATCATTTGACAGTTAAATCAAGTGGTCATGCACTACTTCTATTGTATTTTATTATAGAACACCTGTTATTAAATATGTGCACACATACTACTTCTTCAAAACTACGTACAAATCCTTCCAGTTTCTTTTCTTTGTTTTACATTTCAAGCGTGATTTTAAAAATGTTTTGAATATATATACTGTATATGTTTTTAAAAAGACTACAGAAGTAATGTTATATGACAAGACTGTGTTTATATTAATGAAATCTGTTTTTTCAGCATTCAGAGTCTCTGTTTTATAAGCTTTGTGTGTTTTCTCAAACTCATTCATTCAGATTAGTTACACAGGTTACAAACACAACCTTGATAAGGCTCCAGATTTCTGAGTAGTGGGACCTGCTTGACAGGATTCCAAGGTAAGTGAATCATCATTCACAGTAGATTAAACCCTGGAACCTCCCATTACTGCCAATACATCAGGTTCAGCATATAAAGATTAGTTCCATGGTAGCAGAGAAACTTCCTCTGGTGTGATTAATGAACCAAGAAAGACTTTCCATATGTTTTCTTTGACTGACAAAAACAAAAAAATGATGTCTATACAAGGTGTAAATCACAAGAAGTAACAGAACTTGAGAAAGTTAACCCGAGAATGGTCATAAAATGAAAAAAATTTACATTTTACAGTATAAATTTGAATTTTACTATCCCCTACATAGATCACTGTCGGTTGGAATGTATTGAAATGAGGTTGTAAAATAAAGAGCTGAACTGTAGAGTTTATGAGCTAATTTGGCACCTGGCCGTCATGAGAACAGCCAGATATATTTTAAAATGATTTTGCATTTTTACGGTTACTCACAGCAAAGGACCACAGGCTCACAGTTAACACAGGTGCAGGCTCCATAACGTACCGCAGATAAGCAAGAACACATATTATCTACAACAGAGGACTTAACTGACCTATTCACTTTGATAGACGTTAATAATTAAACTTCAACACTCTAACTGAAAACATTCAAACAACAGCCTGTATTCATAACTGGGTGCAAAGGTCGTTTAGAGTTAATGGGGCAACCATGTAACCAAAGTGACACAGTTTAAATTCCTGCAACAGATAATAAATTGATGTAGATGAACGATCGACTGAACCTCCACCCACTCTCTCTTTGTAAAAGTCCTGGTTAGATGCTTAAACATAAATTGAAGACATTAATGGTCTTAAATAATGTCGGTATACGTTAATGGTCCAGTGCACAGACATGCGGTTTATGCCCTTTTCCAAAAAATTCTCACACCAGTGCGTCAAATAATGCAGCTTGGTCAATGGCACCAACTGTGCGTGCCGTTTCCAATTCCACCATACTATTTAGTGTGCCAGAAAAATATTTATTATGTCCCAATACATAGTAAGTCAAATGCAGTATCGTAAACAAAAGCTGCGTTCCAAATCGCATACTTTTTATTTTTACTTTTAGTACATACAGCACCTGCCCTTACAAAGAATGTTGCATCCAGTTTGCATGTCCTTACTGCAATCCTGCAAAATACGACCAGATTTAGTAGAACATCCTGGTCTTTTCAGCATACTGCATTTGAGATTCTGTGTGGATCATACTAAATATTTGTCTGGTAGTACGGGTACTGGAACCAAAGATATGCTGCATCCTAAACCTTGGCCCTCTTGCTCATATATGTCCTGCACAAAGGATTATTGTTCAGAATAGCCAGTACACTGGCTTGTTTTTGGTTTTGGGTTTGGATTAAGTAGAACATCCTCATATTTGTGGCATACTGCATTTGACCTACTATGCATTGGCTCATACTAACTGTGCATTCCAATACCCACACTACCACACTATTAAGTATGCCAAGAAAGTTTGAAGCTGCATTTCAGATTGCATTCTTTCTGTTTTGACTTTTAGTATTTACTGCAACTTCCCTTACAAAGTACATACTGTTGCATGCAGTATGCGTTCAGTCGGGACATACTAAATCCTTATAATGTGCCACCTATCATTTTGACCCTCTTGCTCAAATATGTTCTGTGCAAAGGATTGTGGGATCAGAATACTCATAAAAGCATGCTCGCTTGCCTACTGCAAAATGCGACTGGATTTAGTAGAATATCTTGATATTTTTCTACATACTGCGTTTGACATACTGTGTGTTTAGACACAATATTTTCTTGTCATTCTAAATAGTTTAATAATAATAATAATAATAATAATAATAATAATAATACATTTTATTTGGTGGCGCCTTTCATGGCACTAAAGGTCACCTTACAGCATATAAAATCAGTGGTAAAGCACAATAAACAACAGATTAATAAAACATCGCGATAATAAAACAACAGTAGTACATCTGTACATTCAGCACCAGAACATAGCTGGGAAATAAGTAAAAAAAAAAAAAATATATATATATATATATTTTTTATTTTTATTTTTTAACTTATTTTTTTAACTTATTTCCCAGTTACCATAAGGTTAACTACAATCTTTTCTGCTCTTAAAACCCATATTTTATATATATATATATATATATATGTATATATATATGTGTGTGTATATATATATATATTCTTCATTCGAATATATGTTTATATATACAATATATGTAAATATATACATATATTCGAATGAAAAAAAAATGAGAAAAGATGCAGTTAGAGAAGTTAAAGTGAATAAGCTAGTTTGAAAATATGGGTTTTAAGAGCAGCTTGTAGTTAACCTTATGGTAGTATGGGTATGGTAACACACAGATTGTGTCTTTTTAAACCAACACACCTGCTCATCAACAACACATTTGTAATCGTTCATTGTTGGATCATATCCTTTTATATCCCTTTACTAACACACACTCCGCTGACTAATGCGCACCAAGCAGAAACTTGTGCATGTGAGCAGTTTGGCCCATCCCACCTGAGCAAGGTAGAGCTGTCACTCACCTGGAACCACCTGTGGCACAAAACGCGCAGGTGCGTCACAGCAGTTTGGTTTCTGTCTCTCCATGGAGCTCACTGTCAGGCTGTGTGCTGCCGGGTAGATGTCAGGAGAACGGGGCTCCTTACTCTCTTGAGTTCTTTGGATGAGGGGGGTCTGAGAGGTCCATCCCCTGGTCCCAGGCCCGGACGCGCTCTCCAAGAGATGGCTCATGTTTCCCTCCTGCTGCTGTCACTGCTGCTCTTCTGGCTGTTCATGTCTGCAAGAGCGCTGGAGATGATCGACCGAGACGCACCTGAACTCACCTGTAGCGAGGTAACAAGTCCAAACATGCGCACCAGGATCATGGTTTTGGAATGTATGTAGATATGACTTGTACACCAGGTTTCTTTTGATCTGTTATATCTCCATTTCTCTCCATCTCAGCCACTTCATCAAAGAATGTTCAGAAACCAAGATAAGGGCTTTAAATGTATTCCAGGTATCAAAACCGGGATACAAAGTTTTATCTGGGTTTTTGAAACCATTATGTAGTGTACTACAGATAACAGAGTACATATTGTGTGTATTAATCCATTAAGTACTTTGTAAGAACTTTATAACGCCTTATCATAATATGTGTGCTTGTGAAACCACCCATTCATATCATTAAATGAATATCATAAAAACATCACCATTTTTATTGTTGTCTATTAAACATGTAGTCGAACCATACATGCAGAGTAAGAACATTTAGTGGGGGATCAGACAGTTAACAAGAGAGAGCGATCAGAGTTTAATGTCCATTACTTATTTACTTTTCCACCTGACACCTTACTCCACCGCTCCATTTCAGAGGAGGGTTGTTGTTGCTGGAATTTTCTCTGTTTCTTTGTTCCAGAGATTGCAAATCAACCAGAGAGAACTTCAATATGTTTAATATCAAATATACATATGAAGTATAGTTGTTGCATAAAACCTTAACACAAATATTAAACTACAGTTGACCTTTTTTTTATATGAAAGTCATTTAATTTTTAGCTGCTCTAGTTTGAGAGTGCTGGTGTTGTGTGTGCTGGTTTTGGTGTCACACATTCACTCTCAATGGGAATAAAATGGGGCCAAGGTTATTGTAATCAGTTGCTTTTCCTACCAAGTCAAAGTGAAAAAGACCTATTGATTAGTAAAGCTGTACTTATGTATAGTAGCCCACCTATGTGATATATACAGCATAGTATATGGCTTATAAATGTCTCCCTCTGGAAACCTTCTTGGAATGGAGCGCCATTTTTCTAAAAGTCTGAACGCAGTGATGTCACATTATTACAGTAGAATTAAATACAAATGTCACTGTACCTACTGAAATACAAAATATTTACTTTAAATTGTCATCTGTCCAAAGTTTCCATTACTATCATGTATAAAACTTTGAAATGAAAGGAAAATGTATTGCAGTCCAGTGGTAGCGGTTCTTTTCGGCTTGTCATCATAAGATATTTTTAGGCTTCAGGGTTCTTCAGAACATATGGTCAGGGTAGAGCCTCCGCTTATTGGGAAGAATTTCTTTTTTGAACCCTTACTTCTAAGAGTACTGCTTTTACTCATGTAAACAACCTGAATACCTTTTCCACCGCTGTTTATACCTACGCTACTCAAGAGGGTTGTTTCATTTTTGTCGACTTTGTTGATCATTCAATTCTCATCCACAACTTTTTCTTTCTTCAGGGTTTGACCGACTGCAGCGTGAGCGGAGGTAGCGACAAGATCAACACCAGTTTATCTCACATCCCGATTAAAAGAAACCTCACAGTTTGTCTGAAGCAGAAAAACGCTCTTGTTTCCACAGAGTCTCATTTCTCCGCCGCTCTGCCCGATCCGGACGATACAGTGAATGTTACACATGTGCAGCTGAAAGTGATGCTGAACTGCTCAGCCATACAAGACTGTGAACCCTACCTGCAAATCATCATCTCCCTCCAAGGTAGCGTTATCGTAAATCTTATGTCTTTGACTTTCTCAACATGGGTGGCATGCCTAACATTTTTCTCTGTCTGTTCCTTGAAGCGTTTCCTTAAAGCGGTAAATGCTCTTGTTTGTTGACGTTACCTTAGAAGTAATGAAATCCCTCGAGTGTCTGTTTCCTGCATGGTTATCATAGTTGGGTCACTTGTTTATCAGTCAGCTGCTGTGGTCTTAACACATTCTGTTCTCGACGGTAGCATACAGACTACTGACTGCGATTATTGTTGCAGACGTGAATAATGCAAGTGAGGTTTCTGAGGAGTCTGGTGACCGTAGTGATGAAGAGCAGCCGTTTGGTACGAGTCCAATGGCAGATGAGCGTGATCACTTTTTGCTTCCTGAGCCAAGAGGTAAAGAGCTCAACCCAAAACACACGTAAAATCAAACACATTGTTTTATAAAGATTACCTTTTTCATTCTCTTTCCCATTCGTCTTCTCTAACCTCTGTTTTACAGCTTTGGTGAAAGTGTGTATCAGTACCCCAGGCTCTATTGAACTTTGGAAGACACTCCAGTTTAAATCAAGCTACTCCGGTTTAGACCAAGCTTCTTCTCAACAGCCCTCACACAAGGTATTTAATAAGTGGCAGTTGTAAGGTAATGACCTCATGTAGTGGTTCTTTGTGTTCTTTAATTGAATTAATGAATCACCTGTGGTGCAATGAAACAATGTAGATTTACTGAAGAACTGTAATAAAAGGTACAGTGTGCAGCATTTAGGGGCATCTATTGGGAGATAAGGAATATGATATAATGAAGTATGCTGTTTTTAGTGTTTAATCTCCTGAAAATAAGGCTGTTTTTTGTTACCTTAAAGAGCGGTTTATATCTCCATACTGAGGAGGTTCTCTTTTACATCTTCCACCGTAGTTCTCCTGCTCACTTTACGTTTTAGTATGTTGCAATCTGCAGCCTAAACGCTGGATGCCACCAGATCCCCTCACACTTGACCTTTTTTTATATGTCATTCCAGTGCTGAAGCCTACGGAACATTGTTAATGTTAAAACAACAGTTCAGCTTGTTGCTCTTGGCAAAAAATCAGCATCTGGTTTGGGCACTTTTCAGATGTCGCAGTTGTTTTCAGTTCCACCAAAGAGACATTTCATCTCTAAACCTTTGCTTAATTCAAATCACAGTTTTTCTATTTTGACACAAAAAAACTAGTTACCAAAATATCTATTTGTGTGTTTGTTGTTAACTGAGTGATTTAAATACCTAAAGTTTACAATATGTATATATATATTTCCTACAAATGCAGCTGCTGTTGACAGAGAAAACAATGTTTGGCAGTCCGGTTGTGGTCCACGTTTACGGACATTCAAAGGGAACAGACAACATACAGAATATCACAATCCCATCATTAGAAGAAGGTGAGTTCAAATGCTGTAATGTAGAGTTGGGTTTGTCTGCAGACTGAAAGTGTGGTGCATAACTTGAAGTTGGAGCTGCAGCTGATGAATTAGCTAGCTGGGTTGATAGCTGGCCAGCTGGTGATTCCACCGTGTTTTATTGCTACACATGTTATACATAGATACAGCAAAACATTATTATAATAAAATGTTTGATGTTTTACAACCACCACCTTTAAATAGAGAAAGATATTGTACTGATTTGATTACAACCACTGCACATAAATAAAGTAAAAATATATATCATTATCTATCATTTGCAAAAACAACTTCTATAATCACAAGTTGAACGCCACAATTAGAGAACAGGAAAGCCAGAATGGCCTCTGTCACTGAACATCAACCTCCCTTCTTTCAGTTTGCTCCATGAACCTAGAGGGGACTGAAAAGAAATGTGCTGGTAAGATGTTTTTTAAAAATATGTTGTTTATATACACACATGTAGGGATGCACTGATTTATCGGCTGAACATTGGTATCGGCCGATATTTGCCTTGAGGACTGCCATCGTTCAATTGGCAATGCACCATGTAGTTATAATAACAGTGAATGTGAAAGTCGACCATGTGGGATTATTACATCGCCTCTGGGGAAGATCAGCTACAAGAACATTATTAATCAAGTAGTTAATTGATTGTGGCTGGCATCGTTCTCCCAGACGTAAAAAAAAAAATACAAATTGCTCGAATGGGTTGCCAAGTATACTTGGGTGGCTGTTAATATACTTGATCCAAGTAGTCTTTGTGTGGGAAACACTTTTAATATTTAATTACATTTCATTTCTATTTCACAAAACAAATATTTTTGTTGGGTTATGTACTGAAACATTCTTCTCATTGAGTATGTCTGCTAAAAGGTTTTAAAAGCATTTTTTTAAAGAATCTTATTGATTTGAAAGGTTATTTCAAAGGTAGTGACATAAATTTGTATTATTTAATTTGTGTGCAATGTGTTTGTTTCCCTGGCACAAAAACAAGGTAACAACAACATTGGTATCGGCATTCGGACAAATGGTTATTTCAAACATCGGTATCGGCCCTGAGCTTCACAATCGATGCATCCCTACTGACGTGTATTGTGTGCTTACTGAATAAGCTGCTCAAGGCAGTGCCAGAAAAAACTGTTTTCCATACTTGTAGAGTGATACAGCTCAATTATAAACATGATGATTGATGTGTCAGCTCCCAGAGTCCGAGCTGTGACGAATCACAAGACAAATGTGATCCTCCTCCAAATGGAAAACACAGATGACGAGCTCAAGTGCTGGATAGTTCGAAATGACACTGGAGAGGTTCTTGCGTGGGTCAGTCAGTGATAAACTCCTTATATCAATATAATCTATTCGTCAAAATTTCAAATTGTCTGTGTATATCTTTTAACTTTCTTTTTAACCTTTTGCAGCCTGAAGGCAAAAGGGAAATGGACCTTCCATCACACTTTGTTATACCATGCCTGTGCCTTCAGGTAGCTGACATGTTAATTGTAACTTACAAGAAAAAAGACATCTACAAATGTGTATTTTTTTATTTTTCTATTTGGGATTTTACTTGACTTTCTTTTTCAGGTATGTTGCGAGGGAATGGAGTTTCGAAGTGAATTCTGCCCTTTCACAAACCAACGAGGTAAAGAACGTTCAGTGAAGTCAACCTAAGAGCAACTAGCAAGGTAAATGATTTCACAGCATAGCAATGTTTTTTTGTTTGTTTTTTTTGCAGATGCACTGGAAAGAATGCAGCACAGTGTGACCGTGTCAATGGAGGAGTCGCGGATGAGGGAGGGGGGCACAGCCCTGAGGTGGAATGTGACTGCTCCCTGCCGACTGGAGGCAGAGGTGAGGCTGTGCAAGAAAGACCTGGCAGGAGGCCAGTGTGAAGAGGTGACGGGCTCCAGACAAAGACTGCTCAGTCATGTGCGTGCTGGATGGAGTGCGACACGCCCTGGACATTGGGTAAAAACATCAACAAAAACTTTTGCTTTCTTTGCAAGCTGTCACAACCTCTTTCTTGGACTCAGGTATTGTACTTACTTACAGCAGAATTTAGAGATTCTTTGATTTGCATTTCAATTTTACTTTATGCTTGACCTCTTGCTATAAATAAAACCACCCAACAGAATTTAAATTAGTTAAACTTTTTGTCAACCACATACAACTTTCATATACTGCTAACACATTGGACCAATAATGTTATATACAATAAAATAACAGCTAATATAACCTTTTTCTGGCTAAAGACAACTTTTACTTCTCATAATTTGAGTACATATTTCCGACAATGCTTATGTACTTTTACTTAAGTAACTTTTTTGAATGCATGAATAGTTTTGTATTTTTATATCATGGCATTAATACTTTAAAGTAAAAGATCCAAACACTTAACTATACGTTGCATACGTTTCGCATTATTGTCGTTTTCTTAATGATGAATCTTCACTTTCTTCTTGATCATTATTTACTCATTCATTCGTTTATTTCTTACTTTTTACTTTTCAGAAAACAGGAGAGTTCAATGTGTCGTCACATCCGCTGCTCTGTGTTCAGGTGATCTTTGTCTTGATATATTGAATATAATCTCAAACATACAATCAGATTATTTGGTGTCTTGCTCGTGCCCAGGATAAAATGAACTCCAAAGACCCCCCCCAGCAGATAATTTAGAATTTAAAGGTCTCTTTTGGTCTCTGCCTTTACTGCAGGGCCGGGGACAACTGACCCGGTGTTCAACCTCTGTCTGCAACCCAGCATGTCGTTCTACACTGGATACTGTGCTAACCTTATCACTTCTTTTTACCTTTTTACAGATAAAGCTACATGGGATGGACTCATATTTAGAGCCCCAGTGTCCATTTACAAGTAAGACTATTAACTATTGCCCGGACCCGGATTAAGTGTGTTTAATGTTTAACTATTATAAAAACAAGTTGCATAATTTTTCATTAGAATGTGGTAGATAAGTTATGACTCATTACCTGTACTCTTGGCAGTGTCTTTTTCAGTGTATTTAAATGCTTTTTTTACTTAATTCATTTATTTTCCAGCATCTCGATGGAGATGGAGCCTCCCAATCCTCATTGGACTACTACTGATGTGTTTGGCCTTACTTGGAGCCTATCTTATACAAGGGGTCCTAAAAGGTAAGTTTTTAATGATCTATTTGTCATTAAATATTAATTAAGCAAAAATACATTAGTCTGTACTTCTCTTTCCTTCAAAGGATACATGTGGAGATGGTTGAAAGAAGATGATGTTAAAGGTATGAGAAAGCCTGACATCGATTTCACACTGGGCAACCATTATTTTCCACATAGCCTTTATACATTTTCATTTATATGTTTGTAGAGATGTGTTTAAAGTTTCACTTTTACCCTTTTTTTCTGAAATTCTTATTCATAGTCTCAATCTTTCAAGTGGCTACTATTAGCAGCTAGTTTGACAAATTCTTCGCTGCAGGTATTTTTTTGTAAACGTTGGACAGAGCAATCTGTTTCCCTCTGTTTCTAGTTTTTGTGCTAAACTAAGCTAACCGAAGCTGTTCCTTTAAACTCTCTGAAAGCTTTTAATCCTCCTCTATTTCAGGTGCGGTGGGTGGAGGTCACGTGGTGCTGCTCTACCCACCTTGTGACGACCCGGCTTTGCCAGAGCTGATGAGTCACCTGGGCTCGTCCCTCCAAACCCTGGGCTTCAGTGTTTCTCTGGACCTGTGGAGTCAGACCGAGCTCAGCGCGCTGGGCCCTGTGCCTTGGCTCCACTCGAGACTGAACCGTCTGCAGAGGCACGGGGGCAAAGTGGTGCTGGTCCTCTCCCAGGCCGCCTGGATCAAGGCTGAGGAGTGGGGAGCTCGTAGCTGGGAGAGAAACTCCCCCAAGGAGAGGAACAGAGACACGGAGGACGAGACGACAGGAAGAAGCTACACTGCCTCTTCTCCCTGTGTCGATGTTTTTACCGCCTCATTGAGCTGTATCCTAGCAGACTATTTGCAGGGTCGCGCCGGTGAGCGGTTTATGTTGGTGCAGTTTGAATCACTTCCGCCCGAGCCTCCGGGTGGTTTCCGGCCGCTGCCAGAACTTTTCCGCGGCCTTCATCTCTACAGCCTCCCCTCCCAGAGCCTGGGCTTTCTGACTGAACTGGCCGGGGCTCGGCAAATGGCCACTGCATCGGCCAGACGGAAAAGGGCAGGTGGGCTGAGGATGGCCTCCCGAGCTCTGGCACAGCGGCTGTCCGGGTTCACAGCAGGGACAACTGTATTACGCCTTGCCGGAGTGCCACAGAGTTGCGTTGGGGTGGGAGTTGAAGACTCGGGGGAAACGGTGCCGTTACAGTCTTGTCTTATCACGCCGCCCTCCAGTCCTGACTCAATGGAATGGGTCTGACTGCAGAAGAAGACACAAAACCAAGCTTCAATTTAGGAACGAGAGACCAGTAATGAGATGAAGTGATTTCTCTTGGAGATGCTCAACATCTGGAGCTTAGTTGAAAAGAGGGCTGAGGTGTTTCATGTGTCAGCGGAAACAGTAGCTACAGTTACAGTTATAGAGAAGTAAAAGCGCACAAAAAAGCATTGTAGTCAAGACCCCCTAAACCAAGACCATGTCATGACCAAGACCAGAGAAGACTTTGAGTGGTTAAGACAGAGACAAGACCAAGACTTTGAGGTTTTGAGACCAAGTCAAGTCAAAGTCAAGTCAAGTCACCAAGACCAAAAAACCAAAAGTAGACCACCAAAATTACACTAGAATGAAAAAGCAATTTACCCCATTGTTTTGTACACATTGTAATACATTGTATTACTAGGGGGTTAGAAGTATTTTGTCAACAGCTGCGACGGTACAAAATGGTTTTGAGACCATGTCAAGACCAAGACTCTTGACTCTGTATTTCTGTCTAAACCGAGCCACTGTGTCTGACATATTTACCAGTATTTCACATTCTGCATGCACATGAAGCGTATTTCATATACTGCTTTACATTTTATTGTATTTTTGCTGTGGCTCAAAGGCAACACTATTGCAAATAAGCTTTACTTTTAAAGACGTTTTACAGAAAAACAGCTTTTCCACGATTCTGCTTCAGTTGAGTTCAGTTTTGTGTGTTTTTATTCAAAACATTGTTAATACAGTATATGAGTACAGTCATAAAAAGTAATTGATATATAGGAAATGTTACACCTTGATAAGCTATCTGAAGCTTGAGAATGAGATCCAAAACACTAAGCAGATGGTGTTTAATTAATGTTTAATTAACACAGATAAGTGTGTGTATTGTACAGTAATATTAACAACTAACAAAACACCTCGGACCCTAAAAACTAATTAACCTATCTACTAAATGGTACCAAAACATGAATTTCATCAGACTTAACATTGATAACAAATGTTTGTAAATATGTTTGGGGTAGAGTATGATGTGTGTTTTTTAGTATGATACTGTAAATTCTATATACTAAATATAGCTACTATACACTATTCACAATGCACCATTAAAATTTTACTGGTACAAAATAAAATTTATCAGGGCATACAAAATTTGTGTTTTACAAATATAAAACCTCCATGGATCACTAATTCATAATAAGTGTTTCACGATTCTTGCTCATCACTTGCTATTTTAAAGTAAATTCTGATTCGGCATTGTTTAAATGTAATGAATTATTGTAACCACAGAATTGAAGGGACAAATGCATACAATAAAGACATAAAAAGCCTATGAAGAACCATTCAAATCAAATCATTGTATGGGGACCACAGTAGCAGTTAACAGTAAATTGCTGCAATGAATATGAAGTTCAATGTAATACAGTCAGTAACTGTAAATTACATATAACCTCTGCACTATACCATAATGCAAATTACATTAACTGTAAAGATGTTTTGCATTTTGCTGTATTTAAACTGTAAAAATGACGACAAAGGCTAACTTTGGAAAGCCCTGACATGAAGACTATGTAAAAAACTAAAATAAGCTATTTCCTTTCGCTTTATAGTGAGTATATATACTTTTTTTTTTCTTGTCCAGGTTATGTCTGTTTTTATACTGCGTTTTGGTGTACTGTTGAAGGTGGGATTGAATAAAGAATCTGTCTGAATCAAATAGTCTGATGCTCTTTTCTGCCCACAAAAACAATGTTGATTATTATACATTACAAACGTGGCATGGGACGTGTGTTTTGCAGAGCCACGTATGTTTATTTTACACAAATGTAAATGAAATGTAATTCCTGATCCATAATATCTACAGTCCCAGTCAAAAGTTTGGACACACCTTCTCATTCAATGTTTTTTCTTTATTTTAATTTTAAAAAAATTCTACATTGTAGATTAATATTGAAGATATCCAAACTATGAAGGAACACATATGGAAACAAACAAATGCTCAACAAACCAGAATATGTTTTATATCTTAGATTCTTCAAAGTAGTTGAATGAGAAGGTGTGTCCAAACTTTTGACTGGTACTGTATACATTGTGGGTTGTTGTGGGAGCTTTCTCATAAAGGAACCTGCAAGGTTTTCAGTCAATTCAATGGGTATTTTGAATTTGAACATATTCTGAATTATCATTTTTATTTAGAAAATGCAGATATCTCCAGATGTAAAACAATATATAGTTTTGATTACTTGATTTCAACATGCATTTTTGTTAAATACATTTTATTACTAGGGGGTTAGAAGTATTTTGTCAACAGCTGCGACGGTACAAAATGGTTTTGAGACCATGTCAAGACCAAGACTTTGAGGTTTTGAGACCAAGTCATGACCAAGACCAGAATGCATAAAGACAGAGACAAGACCAAGACTTTAAGGGGTTAAGACCAAGACAAAGCCAGGACGAGGTCTAGTCAAGACCAAGAAAAAAAAAAAAAAGCCTTAGTAGACCACCAAAATTACACTAAAATGAAAAACTAGAATTTCAATCAAGCAATTTACCCCATTGTTTTGTCTTGACTCTGTATTTCTGTCCAACTGTGTCTGACATATTTACCAGTATTTCACATTCTGCATGCACATGAAGCGTATTTCATACACTGCTTTACATTTATTGTATTTTTGCTGTAGACGAGGTCTAGTCAAGACCAAGAAAACCAAAAAAAAGCCTTAGTAGACCACCAAAATTACACTAAAATTTATTAGTAAATGCAGATATCTCCAAATGTTGATTTCAGCATGCATTTGTCTTAAAAACATTCTATTACTAGGGGGTTGGATGTATTTTGTCAACAGCTGCTGTGGTGCAAAATGTGATGATCTGATTGGTTGATGGATTAAATCCCAGCAGGCTTTGGGCGGTGCCACTTCCTGTATTGGCTTCAGCTGCAGCCGACTGCAAGCTGCTCATTCATTCATCCTCCTAGCTTCTTCTTCTTCTTCTTTTTTTTTTAACTACACACCAGCCTGCACCAGTACCACCAGCAGAAAGTGTCCGTCAAAAATGTGAAACAACCAGCAGGGAATCAAGACAATCCTCCTCAGCAATAAAGGTACAAGCAATGCTAGGTGATGTTAGCTTGAGCTAGCAGCTAGCAGCTAGCCACCGACCTTAGCCAGCTGCTAGTTAGCTGTTAGCTCCTCTGAGTGGTGCTGATGCTGAGCTAGCTGATGCTAGACAGAGGAGCATCCCAACCTGTGTTTTTTTTTGTTTCTAAAGCTTTTCTCAAAACTTTATTTATAAAAACAGCAATTTGAACTTCATCACTGCAGTTGAGGATTTTATTATGTGTTGGTTTAAATGTCACTCAAATTATGACAATAACTTAAATCTGTGTGATGATATTTATGTGTGACGTCACAGAGGAGGGTAAGCTAATGTGATCCAGTTAATCTACTAAAATACAGCTTAAAAATACCCCCCAAATCACCACCGCTCTCTCTGTGAATACTGAACATTATGCTTCGTAAAAGTGTGTATTTATTGCATTGATTTGTATATGATTGCTTTGCATTGTACAGATGTTCCACATGCAGTAATACTGCGTAGCATCCAGGTAATGGAACTTATGTCTCTAGGGACGCATGATGGGGAAAGCTTTTATGAAAGCATAGTTAAAGTGTATTTGATGGTACTTGCTAGGATTACCACTGAGAAGTATATCAACCAAAAATCTTTCTTTTCGTTTGTGTTTCCTGAAGGACCATGTGGTGGGCCTGGCCGTTCCTGCCCGCTCTGGTGCTCCTCTCAGAGTTCTCGGTGGTGAGAGTCCAGACCGCGCCGTGCCAGACCTGCCGAAAACTCACAGAGAGTTTCATTAAGGTACTGCAGTTGTTCCTGTTTTGTCTTCTTTAGCAAAGTTTTTTTTATTTATTTTTTCGGTATAACTGAGTCTTGAAATTGTTTTAGGGCTTGGAGAGAACAGCCACCAAGAACTTTGGGGGAGGAAACACTGCCTGGGAAGAAGAGAAGCTGGCTAAGTATGCAAGCAGGTAAGAGAAAGTTTAAATGAGAGTTACACATACACTTTATTGAGTTACTTCCTGGTGGCAATCAGGGTTCCTCCTACTCAGTGCTCCAGTGTTACGCTGAAGTCTTTCACAGACTAAATATGCAACAAGATTTCATGGATGGAAGCCAAGGCAGTCAACTACTAGGCTATATCCCACATGCTATTCTCAATTCTTTGCACCAGGTCTAACATGGTTAACAATAAGGTTACTCAAACAACTACAGAACCATGCAAGAACTATGCCCTGCAACAGAAGCACACTCGCCTCTCTAACTAACTCTGTGTGTTGGGTCTAACTCTAACCTGACACACCTACACTTGTGTGTTGCTGCACAACTTGGCACTTTATGCAAAGCAGGGCTATCACAATTCAGTCACAGCAAACACAATATTATTCTGTGTACATAATGAAGAACTTACTACAGGGGCCTGATGTTGAAGCAGAAAAGAAAATCCACTGCTTGTCAGGTTGTCCGGGGTAACGTTAGGTTTCCTGAAACACACAAATTTACCGGACCCTTTGTAACAGCGCCAACCATGGAAGAAGGCCGAACCAGAAAGAACCAGGAAATTCAAGAGTAAAAACAACAACAAAATTGTAACTTCTGGAACCATGCAGAATAATTCTGGAAGTTGTTTGTCTTCTCTGCACATTTAAATCATAATTTATAACATGTGAATGATAACATAACATAAGATCATCTATTTCAAATGTTTCAGTCCGTTGAAGGAAATGAATCCTCTCGGTGAACCAACTTGCTTGATTTGTTTTTCTTTTTGGGGGGGGGTGACACAGTATTTGTCCTGTTTTTCTACTTTTGTCTTGCATCTCTAATTGCTGTTCTCTTGTTTCAGTGAGACTCGGCTCCTGGAGATAGTAGAAGCTGCTTGTGAGAAAGCAGATTTTGAATGTAACCAGCTGCTGGAGCAGATAGAGGACCAAGTGGAGACATGGTGGTTCCACAGGTAAATGAGAAATGTGTATTATGTCAAATGATTTTTGTTTTTGTTCGGTTTGTTTGGGGAATCATGGAGAGGAACATGTTTTGTTGGGATGTGATACCATGCCCCTGTTTTAACTTTATGACTGATGTGTGTGTCCTGTAGGCAGCAGGAGGCCCCGGACCTGTTTGAGTGGCTGTGCATAGAGCAGCTGAGAGTCTGCTGTCCGCCTGGGCGCTTTGGACCTGACTGCAAAGGTGTGGAAAACATTAAGCGTTAAACAGAAGCTTACCAAACCTTCTTTATCCATGGTTGTCCAATGTGAAGAACAATTTAGAATTGCAGTGCTAATTTAGAGCCTAAAAGTCCAAGAGTACCACTAAGAGAATGTTTATCCAATTACAGAGTGTCCCTCAAGCCCTGGTGGAGTATGTGGAGGTCTGGGCCGCTGTGAGGGGGAGGGGACTCGCCTTGGAGACGGAGAATGTGTCTGTGATCCTGGATACTCGGGCGGTCTGTGCCAGAGCTGTGCTGATGGCTACTACAGAGAGAAAAGTTCCAACAACAGCATGGGAGCCTGTGCAGGTGCCTGAGATTCAGACAACTGTTTCAATCCTCTACGTATATATTTCACTCTGTTTGAGGTCATCTTGAGCTGACCTTCGCTCTATCTCCTCGTCTTTCCCCCTCTGCAGCTTGCTACCACTCGTGTAAGAAATGCGCGGGGCCGCAGGACTACAAATGCCTCGACTGCAAACCCGGCTGGATCCTTCATGACAACAAGTGCGTGGGTGAGTTTGGCTTCACGGGTCGTGTGGTACCATTTCATTGGTTCTTTTGCCAGTATTATGAATGCGTGTTGTCTGACTGCCCATGTATGTCTCTTAGACATCGACGAGTGCGGTACAGAGCTGGCTCGTTGTCCTTCGAACACCTTCTGCCACAACACAGAAGGATCATATGAATGCAGAGGTACGTTCTCTAATCTATTTGCTGTGTCCGAATACTGTATTATACAATATGAAATCATTCAAGTACACCTCCCTAGATTTTCTGCAACAGAACTATGATTGTTCTCCTAATTATTTGTGATAAGATGTAGGTTTTTAGTAACATTAAATCGAAGAAATTGTAATATTTTTTTTTTTTTTTTACTGTATCTCAACACAAAATATGAATTTCTTTGCAACTTAATTAATCTGCTGTTCTTTTTTCTTGATTAATAGATTTGTCTATAAAAAGTATGGAAAATGCATGTTAAATACCACAGCTTAAGCTTTATCTGATTCAAATCATTAGTTTTATTTTATCAACAGTCCAAAACCCAAAGACATTAATTTTACAGATATATGACAAAGAAAGCATCAAATTTCTGCAGGTCAAGCCAGTAAATATTTGGCATTTTTGGCTTGAAAATTGAAAATGATTGGTCGATTTTCAAATTACTTTTTTGTTGACTAATCGTTGCAGGTCTAGTCGTGTGGTAATTGTAAACTCCAATAGATGCAGTTATTTTGGGAATTGAACCATTTTCCACTGTGTTATAAATTCAGTTATTCCTACAATATCGCTCTTATTCACCAGTTTAATACGTAATGTTGACCACTGTGCTTTTGTCGTATCCAGGCTGTGACCAGGCGTGTGTGGGCTGCATGGGCAGTGGTCCTGCCCGCTGTAAGAAATGTTCACGTGGCTACAGATTGAGAGGAGCGAAGTGTCTCGGTAAGGACATACCGCTTATTTACTCTACTTCTTTGCCACACTTCTGCACCTTTTCTTTCCTGATTTCCTTAAACTGAAGTTTTTTTATTTTGCTTCCTCTCACAGATGTAGATGAATGTAGTGATCGTGCAATAGCATGCCCAGGACTCAACGAGGCCTGTATCAATGAGGAGGGCTCCTTCCACTGTGACTGTGCTGATGGATATATCAGAAGAGATAGCATTTGTGTTGAGAATAAGCCTCCTGGTAAGCAGCCGTAGCAGTAAATAAACAGAGCATAGAAAAATAATTATATTTCTATAATAAAAAAAACACATTTATTGTTGACAGCTCCTCAGTTTCTTTTCCTCTTCCTCCTCAGCTGGTCCAGAGAAGGGTCTGTTTGACGACATGACGGATGACGAGGTCCTCGTTCTGCAGCAGATGTTCTTTGGCATCGTAATCTGTGCCATTGCTACGCTCGCCGCTAAGGGTGACATGGTGTTCACGGCCATTTTCATCGGAGGCGTAGCTGCCATGGCCGGATACTGGCTGACAGAGAAGGGAGACTACATGCTGGATGGATTTCTGAAGGGACGCTAGACTGTCTGGAGCCTCGGTTTGAGAAAAGGAATACCAGACAATAAAGGTGAATAAGACTCAACAGGGGGCAGGAAACTATCCCTGCAATGCTAGCCATTCAGGGATCTAATAAGGGAGTTACTTGAAAGGGCTTGGGTTAAATTATGTTTATGAGTAGGATAATGCAAACGTGAGAACTTGAAGGCTATGAAGCCGTGAATCTTGAAGAGGAATAAGAAGGAAACACTGCACTGACATAAAGGAACTGAGCTGAATCCCTTACCTCAACTTTGTTGGGAACAAGGGGGGGACATGAAGACCACTACTGATTGTTGAAATCTATTATGCATTTTGGATGTCTCATCTGGCCTCGCTGTTGAAATGATGTCGTTTTTCTTCCACACAATCAAAACCTCCTGTCATCACGTTCCATCATGTTTTTCATTATCTCAGTGCTGTGAGGCAGAGGGTTTCCCATAGACTGAATGGTACGCGAGGTTTAGCTGTGTCGGGGCACTGCAACTCCCAAGATCCTTGCAGTGGGCGTGTGGTTAGACGAGGGAATTCTTAGGAATGTCCTCAATCACCCCGTGAAGAAAGCTCATTGAAACTCTGGGATATTTCCATAACGAGCCACTTTTTATTTATGTTCACAGAAGTACTTTTTACCTCCTTACCTACTGAATGATTCTTTTTAGTAATAATGCATGATAATAGGATTTGAAATTAAAAGGTAATGCACCTTATGTATTAATTTATTGACTTACTTTGGCATGGAAGACTGACTTTACCAGCTGTGTTGGATAACCAACACTACTGCTGTGAGGGAATGTGCTTAAATACCAGCTCTTTCTGTTGCCTTTTTTATTTATTTAAAGCAATATTTATTGGGAAGATATTTATCATATTTTGCTCTTGACATTTACCTTTGTGTGTATTTTCAATGTTTTTTTTTTTTTTTTTTTGTCAATTCAATTGTTGATATGGCAGATATCGTAGCGTCATGTTAGAAAGCGACTGAAGCATCACTTCATACTCCCAACCATCTACTTTGTCTTTTTTTTGTTTTCCTCGTGTGGAAAGTTTTCCACCGTTCGTCATTCGTTATAGACGTTTGCTTTACAATAAAAAGTCTGTCACTCTTCATGTTTTAATATTTGAATTTGTAATTATTTGTTGTCAAATTTCCTTTTCTCTTCACATAAAGAGAAGTAGGAAAAAACATTTGAGATTCTGGAAAATGATTTTCTACAGTTGCATCAAACATATAGAACATTCAGGAAATCTGTGACTTGGAGAAACTCTTGAAAGGGTTTAACACATTAAAAGTCTGTTTGCAGGTCTTCAGGAAAAAGTTGTATTAAGTTTTTTTTGTGGCTTCAGAGTGAGCTGCGCCAACAGAACTGTTGATTTTCGGGTTGCATTGTGGGTAATGTAGGCACCAGGTTTTAAAGAGGAAGAAAAATGCACAAAATAAAAAAGATGATGTTGATTTTTGATACTTATTAAAACAAAAAGAACAGTACATTTTCCGACAATATTTTAGGAGTACAATGCTAAATTGGTGGAGTAATAATTCAAGTCATGGATTTACTGCATTGGAACCCACAGCAGTGAATAATACAACATTTATAAAGTAAGATAGGAGATAAATCAGCATTCTTGTACATTCAGAGGATGCTGTACAGTTTCATCTGGTTCTTCCTAGTTTACAAAAACCCTACAAATATCTCAAATTCCCTCAGTAGCTTTGACAGCGCTAATTACATGTACTAACATATGTTGCATCCAATTTTCATCTGACACTCATGCATGCTCAAGTGCTACAGCGAGGCGTGAAACTGAGATTTTCACTGTGGTTTGTGGACGGTCAACCTATTTCAGTGTTCCACTCCAGTTAATGGGGTTGAGGCAGAGCAGCTCTCTCTCCTTTAGGGTCTCCTGGGAGCGGGTTAGTGCTCTCTCCCTCCAGCTCTGCTCCATTAGCTACAAACAGCAAAGACAGATGAGAAAAAAACCTCAGACACTCCCTATTGTAACCTGAGAGCATCCAGCAGGATGGAGCATTATATGTATGTATTGTGAGGGACATAAACACAAAAGCGTTTTTTTCATAATGTAGGGCTTTACCCTCTTGTTCTCGTCTCTGTAAGCCGTCATGGCTTTGCTGTGCTGGATCCTGAGCTCTCTTTCACTGGACAGGGCGAGGCGGTCCACTTCTCGTAGATACTCCGCCTCCTTCACTTGTCCGGCCAGCTGCAGCTTCAGTTCTACATATTTCTCCTCCATCTGCTTCTTTAACTGCTCACGCAACTCCTTTCTACAGAAAATAGTTGTCATTGTAACCAGTGAACGTTAAGAAGTATGCTTGATGCAGTATGTGGAAGTGTTTATCATTTTACCTGTACTCTTCTCTCTCAATGCTGGTTCCATAAAAAGGTTTTCTCCACACCTGATGATACCTGATCACATCAACCAACCGGAAGTTAGGGACTTTGAACACAACTTACCAAAACAAAGATGGCATCAGTGAAATCTATTGTAGTGAGATATTATTATTATATTCCTTTATTGATCCCCATGGGGGAAATTCAAGTGTTGCAGCAGCTCAACTACACAGACACAGACAATAAATACACATACTATACAACTACACAGACAATAAATACACATACTATACAACTACACAGACAATAAATACACATACTATACAACTACACAGACAATAAATACACATACTATACAACTACACAGACACAGACAATAAATACACATACTATACAACTACACAGACAATAAATACACATACTATACAACTACACAGACAATAAATACACATACTATACAACTACACAGACAATAAATACACATACTATACAACTACACAGACAATAAATACACGTACTATACAACTACACAGACAATAAATACATATGTCAGATGGTTCTTACCTGTTGTACTCTCTCCTCTGCATTATCATTGACCTCTGGTGGTTGTGGTGGTGAACAGCCGGTGTCTCCAGACTAACGGTGCGTTTGTGGACCAAAGGTGGATGTAAAGGGTTCAGTCTTGGAATTCTCTAGAGGGCAGTTTTAGGAGAGTATTTCTTTGATTTTTACCTCAAATAATCACAATATTCATTATTGCACAATAGGACATTCAGGCAATAAATGAAGTGTCATTGAATCTCAGCTCACCTGACAGCTTGTCCACAGCCGTGCAGAGTCTGTGATGCTGGGAAACATCACTGGGGTGACCACCAGGCTGCGACTCGGCCGGACAGGAAGTGAGCCGTGAGGGATACACACTGGTGTGGAAGCTATGGAGATGGCTGCTGTGGTAATGGAGATCGAGACGAACTGAATCACAGCACATAATTAAGATGCTAGTAACTATAAAATAAACAAACAAATGGAAAACACAGCACTGTTTTCTTACGTAGTCTCATTTTGAAGCTCAAGCCGTTTCTTCCTTTCGTGAGAAGTCTTGGTTGGAATGAAACTTTCCAAAGTGTCAAATCCTGCACAATTAAATAATCTCCTTAAAGAGGCAATTAAGTTTTTCTAGTCAATCATAACACAGCTCCCAATGTAAATATAGCAAATGACCGTGCCGGCACTAGTTAGAGATTAAACTGTGACATGCCTTTGCATTCACTGAGTGGTTTGCGGTGGCAACAGTTGCCTTGGGAATCAGGTTCCCCCCCCCCCCGTCAAAAAGAAAGCTACTGCTTGGAGTTTAAGGTCATGTGTCAGTGCGCTCGAAAAGAAAGATCACCAGCCTGTGACAATGGACTAACCAGATACTGTCAGAAGATGTCTTGGGATCTTGTATACGTATAAAGACATGAAACAAGAGAAGCAGTCAGAAGATTGACCGAATAATCCACTCATGAATCCTTTCAACTTTTAAACCACTTAAAACATTTTTATTGCACATTGAGTTAAAACAGTTTAAAGGAAGAAGTAATATCATTGCATAATTTAAAAGGCATTCAGGTTTGACATTGCAAGTTCATCATAATACTAATATGTGGATTTATTGTCTGCGGAACCACAGAAAAATCTTCCATGCAGTTCCTCATGCTTTGAGTTTCAGATTCCAAGTGTTTCGTGGTTCTCCCACAGCCAGGCGTGGTATTTGTTCAACATGTGATCTTCAGGTTTCACCTTTAACGTAAAAAAAGCATAAAAAAATATCACGTGATGTGGCATTCATGTACATTACAAAACTAACGCAATCCTAAATAGACTCACCTCTCTCCACTCTTCCACGCAGAAGATCCTGTAGGAGTCGTTGCCGTACTTCCCGATTCCATGCAACTCGATGGGGTAACGCCACTGTTTATTTAGATATTCATCTACACAGGAGAAAAGGAGTTGTTAGTTTTTTTCTGGCCGCTCATATCGTTTCAAATTACATTTCAAATCTGTAGTGGCAACATCAGAATCAGAATCAGAATCAGCTTTATTGGCCATGTATGGGTACGCATACATGGAACTTGACTCAAAAAAATCACTAAGGTACACAGAAACAGACAAATAAACAAAGAAATTTTTTCCAAGAAATATAAAAATGATAAAAGTTAACTATTTTTTACACAGAAATATAAAATGCAAAATATATATATGAACATAAAAACACAAAAAACAACGACAATGAAGTGTAGATAAAAGTGCAAATATGCAGAGAGCAAGGCTGCTTGAATAAATATGTAAACAATTTGAATTTAAAGTTACCGGGTTATTGCACATGGATTTGTACCCTACAGAAGATGAATGGTTAATTGTTAACATACTAATACTGTAATTACATCACGTATTAAAGACGAGCACAGTTACCTGAGAAGCGTATAATTGATTTGGCTCTAAGCTCATACAGGCCGAGTGGCTTCATAAGTTCAGAGAGGGGCTTCCAGTCGGCCTCGCGTGTCACCTCTGCAGACGGGTAACGCTCAAAGAACTGCCACAGCACTGGTATGGCCATCTTGCCTGTATTGTTAAAAATGTTGGACTTGAGTATTAGTTGGTACAATACTGTTGCAATGCATTGTGTGTATGTTGGATCTTTTCTTACCACTGGTTTTGTTTAGAAAAATGGTGGCCACCAGGAGCTTCCAGGGGTCGTGGAAAAGGGTTTCCTGTACGAGGTTGTAGGGCGAGCGAGGGGGCGTCCACTTCCTGAAGGCCTTCCTCCTGGGGGGGCTCAGGCCTGTGTACAGACGGTGTACATGTATCTTTAAATGTTGAGGTATGCTTTATGTCTCACACACAAATACACACAAGCTTTCTCTTTGCTTCTTGTATTTATAAAAGAGACATTTTAACGTTACCATCTCTGCAGGGTTTCCTGCTGAAATAAGGACTTGTTTTCCGTTTGTCTTCGACGCTCTTGGACTCTAGGCAGACAGGAAACAATTATGTATATTTTAAAAAACACACACACATTTCTTATAACATATATTGTCATCAATGAGATCACATGATCGCACAAGCACATCTGCCTGGAAAGGAACATCCCCCCCCTCAGGTGCAAACACTTCACCTTAATGAGAGGCCATATGTGCTGCCTTGCTATCTTTCTGTTTTGGTTTTTGACCACAGCCATGTTGTGTGTGTGTCCTGTCAGTGAATTCCCTTATGTAATATTTTATTTACTTTTTGCATATAATTTCAGCTTGAGATATTTGATTTAATGTTAATATTAATGATGTCTCTTTCCAGAGCCCACACATAGATTTAGAAAGAAATCTACAAAGAAATGAGAATAAATAAAACTATTCTGCGGGTCTCTCAAACACACTCAGACTAAATAAAGAATGCGACACATAAGTTAATAAAAAATACTGCAACAGAGCAGAATTAGAAATGAGGAAAGTAAAATATACAGTGAAGAGCATACTTACTATTCTGGGAACCTCTCACTGGTGTGCAGCTCCCACCAGTTATATCAGGTAATAACACCTCCTCCTCCTCTTCCTCATCCCGATAACTGTCAGCCTCGGCCTCCAGCTCAGATTTTGGTGTGTTGTCACCTTTGCTGTGAATCTGTATCTCATCTCCCCCTCGTTCATCCTCACCCTCGTTCTCGCTCTCAGTGGCAGGTTCAACATTCAGCGTCGGGAGAGAAGGCCTCGAGTCTGCCTCTTCATCCTCGAGAGCAACAGGAGTGTTTTGTTGTTTACTGGAGGGATCCAGACGGAGCAGCTTCTCTCTCAGCTGACCGGCCCTCTGAGGAGTCTGCTGCAGTCTGACATCCCCCTCTGGAGTCGAAGGTGCAGCTTGTTTGCAACTCTTCACTTTTCTGTCTTTAGTATCACTTCTGAGTAAAGAAGAGGCTCTTTTAGATTTATTTGGAGGTGAATCCAGCATGTCCGATGCATCCTCCGTTGTCTCCCGCTTACCACCGACATGTCTTTTCTTTCTTGTCTTCCGTCTCCCTTTGGAGACGAGTAATCGTGAAGGGCTGACGACATCGTCTTTGGATGCGGTGAAATCAAAGAGGTTTATGTCTAAGCTCCCTTCTCCATCTTTTAGGAGGAAAGCATGCAGGGATGATCTTGAGCGGAACCTCTGCCCTTGGGGACTTTGCACATAAGAGAGAAAAAAAAAATCGATAAGACGCTGGTCTAACGGGATCTGCAAAGCACTTACAATACTTACTTATAATACAGGGTATGATTACAGGAAAAGAATGACTCACCTTGTAATGTAAATGTCCATTTTGCCTGCTGTCTTGCCTGCTTTCCGCTGCCTAACCTCTCTGATCCAGCCGAGGGGCAATGTGGAAAAACGGCACGAGCCATCCTTACATTTGTGACTCTGGTTATTTGACTCACCGGTTTCCAGCTGGATATCACAGCTAGTTTGCATTTTGAGAGAAGTACCGTTGAAGCTCACTGCCTTCATATCATCATCCAGAAGCTGCCTTTCTCCTCCCACAATAGCAGCCATTTCTGGTCCTTTACCTAAAATGTGTGGTTGTAATGGACACATGGATGACATCCATCCATAATACAGTGCAACATCAAGCAGGCATATATCTAAACATATGACACTAAAAACCTCTGCAATACAAATAAAGATAGAGAAAAACAAACAACAATAACAACAATATACAGATAAAAATAAACAAAAGGAATGAAAACTTTACTATGTACAGCTGATGAGTATTTAAAATTAAAAAAATTGTGCAAACAGTGCAGTGTAAACATTGGTTTTGGCAATGCAAACCGAGTATAAAGTGTATAAAATACACTGTGCAATACAATAGTTATAATAGTTTCTGTCTGTTTATATAATATTTCAGTTACTGTTTTTTTAATTGCTCATGTGTAATACTTATATTTGATCTTGTTTGCACTATCCTCTATGCTGCTGTAATCCTGTAAATGTCCCCCCTGCGGGACTAATAAAGGATTATCTTATCTTATCTTATTTTATCTTTATCATGGATCTAACTTTACAGCAGATGTTTACATAATAAAGCATTAAAATAGTTGACTAACCTCGTACTCCTTCCTTTTCTCACAGGAGTGCAGACAACAACAACATGTGTGTGCTCCATAGATGTGTGCGCTCTGTTTTGATGTCAACATTGGACCCAGCCGGCACCCGTACTTCAGGAAGTAGACGAGCACATCTGCGCCTGCGCAGTGAGAACGAGTCACTAAAAACACTAAACGGAGCTTAGTATGAAAAAACGAGCGACAACAACCTGTTGATAAAAACCTCTACGGCCCCTTTTTGTTGTTAAAAAGGTGGAGATGAGAGCCGTTCTAGCGTGGAAGGAGACAATTCGCGACCAATGGTGAGAGTCTGAACGTTTGCGTTTACGGATGCCGGGATGTGTCGCTAGGTGGTTAGCAACGGTGGTTGCTATGCAAACTAGTGATAGCCGGCTACCGTTAGCCAGCTAGCATTAGCTCGCTAATTAACGGCTAGCGTTCACAAATGACACACACTAAAGCTGTTTTTTTTGTTTATTGTATTGTATTTGTCACGCGAAATGTTTTTTCTACAAGTATTGTAGCGTGTCATTTGTGTTACGACACCGTGAAGTTGAAGCTAACGTGGATGTAAAGCTAGCGGAGTCAGTTCTCGTTTACAGTTATCGCGAGATTTGGGTGTGTAAAGCACATACTGTTATGCCTGTTAATTAAGAAATCTGCACTCTTGGGTTCATATAATGAATCAATAATCTTTTATATTGATTTTATATAGAGCAGATTTCTTAATTAACAGTATGTGCATAATATATATATATATGTATATATATATATATATATATATATATATATATATATATATATATATACATATCTATATATATATATATATGTGTATATATATATATATATATATATACATATATATATATTATGTTAATACTGTAATATATAATATATATATATATATATATGTGGTCACAATCAATATATTCATATACATATATATACATATATATACATTATGTTAAACTGTAATGTAAAGCTGTTGTTGTGGTCACAATCAAGGATTCATGGTTAATTTATTGTCATGCAATACAGAGTTGCACAACCAAATGCAGTTGTAGCCCATTTAGTACACAAATAAAACATGACAATAAAATCTAGTGCATTCCTACCTGCATCAGGTTGAATGCAAACAGCAGCAAAACAGTAATTATTTGGTCAATATGGCCGATATCCTAACATTAAAATATGTGATATCAGAGAAACAATGTACATCAACTGTGACTGTGTTCTTTAATGTGCATATGTAACAGGTGTGGTCCTGTCAATAAAGAAAACTAGATCTCAAGGGATCAAGCATAAGGCTCATCACCTCTGATTTACAAGTACTTTACTGACAATTAAAACAATTGTCTATTTATTATTTTACAAAAAAATCATATCTTCTACTAAAATCCTTTTCCTTGGTGGGGTCCTTGGAGCTTTCAGCTTTTTATTTCACATGTAAACTCCAGAAAGTTCAAACAAGTGGTACTTGTGATAATATTTTTTTGAATACTGCTATTTTCAAGGTAAACAAGAACCTTTACACTAATTTTTTACTGTTGATTAACCTGCCCTTTTAAAATGTGTCTATAAACCATTTGTTTCTGAAAACCCCCAAAGATGTTTAGCTGATAGGTTAAATAATGAAGAAAAATGCCCATCTCTATTTCCCAGAGCTCAACATCATCATATATCTGGTTTAGTCTGATAAACAGTCCAAAATCCAGACACATATTCAAAGTTATTTGGTTTAAAATAATGAAAGAAATGGAGCAAAGCAGCAAATCCTATAATTTGAAAAGCTGGAGCCTGTGAACATTCGTCATGTTTCCTCAATATTGACTTCAACAATGAGTGAGAATCCGTCATTCCTTTCTGCAGTGTTTATGACCTTGCCTTCAAGCCAGATGGCAGCCAGCTCATCATCGCTGCAGGGCTTCGTGTCCTGGTAAGGCTCTCCTGGTTTCTTTTGCCCAAACACATATCTAAAGAATAACTGCTTTATCATTACATCTAATGTATTGAATTTCCATTGCAGGTTTATGACGTAGCAGATGGAGCTATTATCCAGCCTTTAAAAGGACACAAAGACATAGTGTACTGTGTGGCCTACGCTAAAGATGGTACTCAAGTGGCTTTTCATTTGTACTCTTTATTTACCCTTATCAGCCATCATTGTAATCTTACTAACTTCATTCTTCTGCAGGTAAAAGGTTTGCCTCGGGGTCAGCTGACAAAAGCATCATCATCTGGACTTCTAAACTGGAGGGCATTTTGAGATATACGTAAGAGTCCCTTTTACTCATCACTCTAGTGTTAATGTGTCCTCTGAAGTGTGTATTACGTCATCTCTCTTTCTTTTTTTTTTCATTTGTTTATCTGTAGTCACAATGATTCTATCCAGTGCGTCGCCTACAACCCTGTCACTCACCAACTTGCCTCCTGTTCTTCTGGTGACTTTGGTTAGTGCACCATGAGTTTAAGTCCATACTGCACTTTAAAGTCGTATTCATTACATACAATAAACCTATGAATATTTAAATAAAAATCAAATTGTCCCCATGGATGACTAAGTTTATTTCATCATTCTTAGGTCTCTGGTCCCCGGAGCAAAAATCTGTGAACAAGCATAAAGTGAGCAGCAAAATAACATGTTGTGGGTAAGTGAGGTTTGTAGTTGTAACTGTCTGCAACATTGGTACACTTCAATGTGACACATTTATGTTAAAGGTTTTCATTTGATTGAAAGATGGACAAACGATGGCCAGTACCTTGCCCTCGGCATGATGAACGGAGTGGTGAGCATTCGGAACAAGAACGGAGAGGAGAAGGTCAAGATCGAGCGTCCAGGAGGCTCGTCTTCTCCAATCTGGTCCATAGCCTGGAACCCCTCCAAGTTAGTCTTCATTTATTATTGCAGCATACAATTAAAGCTCTTTATCTTCCCCATATTCTTTGATTCAATGCTCAAAACACACTTATGTGTTGTCCATTCATGTCGGCACAATTTTAAGAAATAATGTGCATTTGAGAGTTCATTGCATTTGAACTGTTATAGCTCTCGTGAGGCCAGCAGGTGGCAGCAGTCAACCAGGGAGCGTTGGAAGCGTTTCAGTGAGGGAGATGCATGTGCAGCCCCGAAGGGCTACAGTCTAAGCCAGGAGCACAGCTGTAGCCATAACAGAGGACTGCTGAACAGGTTAATTGAGAGAAAAGGGCACAGAGGAAGGTTAAAGAGGGCATTGATGAGAGACAATGCACCAGATATAATTATTCAACAATTTTACTTAACAAGGATAGTCCCGTTGAGATATAAAAAGGTCAGAGCTAGAGGTCAGCCAGTGAATAGTATCTCTTCTGCTGCCTTGGATTCAGTGTATTGCACATGGACGCTTCAACAGTGTGAATTCTGCTCAGCACACAGGCTTTGCATGGATAGATACCGAGGCTTACTGTTATTGACAATGATAAAGACAAATTCAATATCCAGACAAGCAGATTAAATTCAGGATCCAAACATGGTAAAGCTTAAAACTTTTCAGTTGCCAGGGGAAAGGGCTTGACCAAACGTCCCCTATGTGAAGCATGGCCTCTCTGCTTTTATTAATCATCATTACCCAAACAACCAAAGCCCCAATATTACAGTATGTTGACAGGAGTGCTTATGCCTAAAGTCATTTTTGTTGTATTTTCACAGGGATGAGCACAATGACATTCTGGCTGTGGCAGACTGGGGTCAGAAGCTGTCCTTTTATCAGCTCAGTGGAAAGCAGGTGAGCAACACAGGTCTATGTAATATGCCTAACTTTATATAGACACAGTCTTACTTGTGCAACATGTTCTAACAAAACTAATTTTGTTTTCTCCTCTGCCACTTTAAACTCTTGAAAAGTACATTTAGATGACTAAATATAGGCGGTCTCATTACCTTGCATGGAGCATACCAGAAGACTAACGTCATTTGGAAACGCCATCCGCTCACTGTATATGCTATCACTTGCTATAGCAATAAGAAACAAGAATACTTAAGTCTGTTTATCTCTCCAAAATGTATGGTATTGGGAACACTTAACTGAGTTTAGGACCTGCATTTCCTGTTGTAATAAGACTGTCAGGCTCTATTGAAACCATAACAGTACACTGGAAGTGGCCCTGCTACGCTATAATGGCCCCCACAATGTCCCCCCTTCTTCCTGAATTCCCTGTGGGCATTACGGTAATTATAGACAAATATGCACTGTTCATTACTCTGCCTTTGGATCATATATTGTCATGGGCCTATTTGTTTAAGTGAACATTCTGTTTTGATTACGACATCGGGAATTGTTAGCAATGAAAGAAAATAAAGTGATTGTCAGCCAGCTTTTTTTTTGTTGACAGAGTGAGGAGAAACAGACGCACAGAGATGGAAGGGTGACTGACATGTTGTGCATATTGTCTTTGAACATTAATACAATAGAGGTTGTTTAAAGCAGAGAAAAAACTTTTATGTCTATCTTTTTCATCAAACACACAAAGGGATGGTTTAATGTACTCTGGACTTTGATGTGCGTCGGCCCAGACAGTGGGAGGTGTTGGCCCAGGCACCTGGGTAATAAATATGAGAAATTATACTTTTCTTCTTTTATTCGTTTAATGTCCACTTCTCTCTTTGTCCCTCTCAGATTGGGAAAGACAGGACTCTCACCTATGACCCCTGTTGCGTCAGCTACTTCTCCAAGGGCGAGTACATAGTCATGGGGGGCTCTGATAAGCAGGCCTCCCTCTACACTAAAGACGGCGTGCGACTCGGCACCATCGGAGAGCAGAATGCCTGGGTGTGGACGTGCCGGGTTAAGCCTGACTCCAACTTTGTGGTGGGTCCACTGCTTGTGAAGCTATATGTCTGGAGAAATTATCCCTACCTTTAAATAATAGTGCAAATCAGAGTGATAAAAAGAGGTGATAAAACACTGATGAAGCTCAGACCTTCATCTCAGAATGTCAGTCTGCATTAGATACGTTTTTCTTGATCTGATTTAGCTCCACAGATACGCAAGTCATTTCATTTAACAGTAACACCTTAGCAGCTTTTTTTTCTCCTTTCACTAAATTTAGCTGAAAGTGATGGGGCATGCAGGAGAAAATTGGCTGCTGGCAGATTCTCTCAGTTCTACGGTGTAGATCCTTTAGCAACAGGAACATTTTCCCACTCTTTCAGTCTTTTCTTAGACGTGTTAATAGGATGTGCTGTTACATTGTTATCTCTTATCTAGGTGTTGGGCTGCCAGGATGGGACCATCGCCTGCTACCAACTTCTCTTCAGTACAGTTCACGGCCTCTACAAGGATCGCTATGCGTATAGGGACAGCATGACTGATGTCATCGTCCAGCACCTCATCACTGAACAAAAAGGTGAACTTCTGCCATAGCAACAGGATATTGAGTTTAATAATTAATAATGTGTGTATGGAAGCATTACGATTAGTTCCATGATCAAGGTTGTAAAGGCAGTTTTTTCTGAGCTATTAAACCATTAACTTTAATATAATGTATTTTTAATATCAACCATATCTGTCCTATCAGTATTCATTCATTAATATTTTTGTTAGGGTTTTTCAAATGCTGGATATCTTTTTTCAAACCTCATATTGAAGGATTTGTTTTTATACATTTTTGTTTGTTGTTTATAATGTATTGTTATTATAAATCAAATCTTGTAAAAATGCTTTTTCAACAATATTTCATACCATATGTATATTCTATTTGTATTCGTTATAGTATTGTGAATTTTCTTTCATATAGGTGAGATGTCAGCTCATTATCATTATTAATTACACATACAGGAAAGAGCAGCATAACCGCAACCAAAATCATTCAATAGGATGCATTGGCTAAGATAATAACACTTAAAATGTCCACTCTCTCCTTTCATTTCCTTCATTCCCTAGTAAGGATAAAGTGCCGCGAGCTGGTGAAGAAGATCGCCATCTATAGAAACCGTCTGGCGATCCAGCTGCCGGAGAAGATCCTCATCTATGAGCTCTACTCCGATGACTCCTCAGACATGCACTACCGGATCAAGGAGAAGATTTGCAGGAAGTTTGAATGCAACCTGCTGGTGGTCTGTTCCCAGCATATCATCCTGTGTCAGGTCAGAGGAGATTTAGTTGCACAGTTGTTCTGCAGTAGAATGCTCATAAAAACAAATGATTCAAAACACTCATTTCAATTTGATTACTTAAAATGTCTCGTCTTGCTTGCTTCTTCTGGAGCCTGTTTGTGTTTTGTGTCTTTTCTCACGTAATGAGACAAACAGTTATGCTTCTCAGACTAAATCTCGCTGACCTGAAGTGACACTCTGGTTCTTTGTAAGTTACATTAATGCACACTTGACAGATTGCACAAGAGGCCTTGGAGACATTTGAGCTCTATTAACATGATGGAAGCAGAGTGAGTCAGTGTTTAGCTCTTCAAAAGCAGCCAAAACAGCCCAGTGAAGAATGATAATATCACGGAATTGCTGGTTTTCCAGATGTTTCTGCCTAGTTTGCAAAAGGCTCCAGCTGTGCATGTGCTCTGCAGCCTCCGTCTCTCTCTCTACTCTTCTCAACCGTCTTCAAACTCGATATAGCGAGACAGTTGAATGAAGGGGAAGGACCACAGTCTGTTGAACTGGTGGGTGTCTCTCGGGGTTCCTCTCTGCTTCTTGTCTCTGTGTGTTTGACAGCGGCTGGTAGGGAGGAGGAGCAGCCATAACACGGAGGTTATTCCCCTTTAAATCTGTCTGTGTGTGACAGAGGGGCTTCAGATCTCTCTCGAACAGGCGTTCCTGTGTTTCATGCCTCAGACAGCTTTTAGATCATATAAATGAGCTGTGCTTGCATGGGCTGTGTATGGCTGTGTCAAATCAAATCGTTGTTTATCTTCATAGCATTGCTTTGTACTGTTGAGCCA
This sequence comes from Anoplopoma fimbria, assembly GCF_027596085.1. Taxonomy (NCBI): domain Eukaryota; kingdom Metazoa; phylum Chordata; class Actinopteri; order Perciformes; family Anoplopomatidae; genus Anoplopoma; species Anoplopoma fimbria. The sequence continues at coordinate 23,053,037 of NC_072460.1, forward strand.
ACCTTTGAAATGTTTAAAAGAACAATGTGCTAAGAATTATAAGGCCTTTCTCAGTATGTTTAAATAAGGTACAGAGTGTGATTTACTGTGAAACGATAAAAAACTGAATCATTTGGTCATTTCGAACCAGTCGGTGTTTCATGTGTTAAACGTAATTGTCGTCTCACCTTTCCCGCAGGAGAAGAGGCTCCAGTGTCTGTCCTTCACCAGTGTGAAGGAAAAAGAATGGGTGATGGAGTCTCTAATTCGCTACATCAAAGTGATTGGTGGCTCGCCAGGCAGAGAGGGCCTATTAGTTGGCTTAAAGAATGGTGCTGTGAGTATCTTGGGAAAATACAACCCGACAGTCAGTAACCTTAGAAATAACACCCATGCTTACAAGCCAGTGCTCTGGGCATTTGAACATAAATACGAAGAAAGGTTTCCATTTATTACAACTAGCATTAGTTCTGACCCTCTTTTTGTTTTTGTGACGTAGATCCTGAAGATATTCGTGGACAACCTGTTTCCCATCACGCTGCTGAAGCTGTCAACCTCTGTCCGTTGCCTGGACATGAGCGCCTCCCGCAAGAAGCTGGCTGTGGTGGACGAGCACAACACTCTGCTGGTCTACGACATCAACAGCAAAGAGCTGCTTTTTCAGGTCAGCGGGCCGGCGGAGAGGGTTAAGGGGATGGTGGAGGGACGAGGGGCAACGGGGTGGAATAAAAATAGAAACACGTATGTGTAATAATTTGCATTAGGTACATTTACTCATGTACTCCTGTCTGGTCTGTGTTCCACGGTCACCTCTAGACCTTATGTCCCCGCTACCCTCCCTCAACCTGCCTCCTCTCTCTTGCCCTCCCCTCTAGGAGCCTAATGCTAACAGCGTTGCCTGGAACACCCAGTGTGAGGAAATGCTGTGCTTCTCTGGCAACGGCTACCTCAACATCAAGGCGAGCAACTTTCCTGTTCACCAGCAGAAGATGCAGGGCTTCATGGTTGGCTACAACGGCTCTAAGATCTTCTGCCTCCACGTCTACTCCATGTCGGCCGTGGAGGTTCCTCAGGTGGGTGTAGCATGTTGTTAGCCCGTCCTGTTTCGGAGGCCATGACTGTGTTCCATGTGGTTGTAATGTAGAAATAGAAGCACACGATTGCCAATGAATCTTAAATAATACAAAGACAAATATTACTTGCATTGTTTGCTACAGTTATTGAGATAGATATGTGGTGAAGATGTACTGACGTCTTCTCTTTTATTGATTAGATTGCTGCTGTTTTCACAATGTAAAGGTTGTAATGCTTGTTGTTGCTCCGCTCAGTCAGCGCCTATGTACCAGTACCTGGAGAAGAAGATGTTCAAGGAGGCCTACCAGATCGCTTGTCTAGGCGTGACCGACAGTGACTGGAGGGATTTAGCCACAGATGCCCTGGAGGGACTAGACTTTGACACAGCCAAGAAGGCCAGTCACACACACACACACACACACACACACACACACACACACACACACACACACACACACACACACACACACACACACACACACACACACACACACACACACACACACACACACACACACAAATCATTAGGTTTCATCGACCTACTCGTTTTTACTGCTTTTATCTTCACAGAACCATAAAAGCATACAAATGGCAGCAACTACCTCCAAATGTTGTGACAGTACTTTGCTTTTATTTGCTCTTCAGCTTCATGTCATCTGCAAACTCTCCAGTAGCCAAATTTAAAGAAATGTCCACGTAAAATCTTTAAGGCAGGATTTTGAAGAAGCTTGTACTGCGAAAGCGAAACACATTTAACATCCTCTAAATGATCTATTGTCTTCCCTAATTTTCAGGCTTTCATTAGAATCAGAGACCTGCGTTACCTGGAGCTCATCAATAGCATTGAGGTAATACTTACTCTTGAGAAATGAAGAAAAAAACGTCATTATTGTGTAAAGCCAAGCTTTTTTTCAGATTTCTGTTCCAACCAGAGTTGACATCATTAAGTTTAGACATGGCTTGTGGGGATGCTGGGTCAATCCCAATTATTGATGATCGTCATACCTTTAATTGCGATGCTTTGCCCGGAGCTACACTTAAAAACCTCTTAAGCAAGGGAGGAACCTGTAACCTGAATGACCTCCTCAGGTCCAGTATGCACGTGCAAGCAAATAATATACACTCACACACACATTCCTTGACAATATGCATGCAGAGTAGAGGAAACTTTTTTTTTTCAGTTTGGCTAGTGCCAGGAGAAAGTTTCCGCTGTTCTCTCCTTCATAAAGGGGATATGTTTTTCCAGTCATATGAAATAAATGTTTATTGTATTATACAAACAATTTATTTGTTCTCTTATTTCGTTATGACTGATTTGGTAACAGTTTAGTGTGCGTTCAGAGGCGACGCTGATTGCATCCTGCACTCATTGTGAGTGTGAGTGAGTGTACATGCATGTGAGTGTTTATCTGCACACATGCCAGTGTTTGTGCTGACTGATTTGCAGGAGAGGAAGAAGCGGGGTGAGAACGACAATGAGCTGTTCCTGGCAGACGTCTATGCCTACCAGGGGAAATTCCACGAGGCAGCCAAGCTCTACAAACGCACCGGCCACGAATCCAGAGCCCTGAGCATGTACACCGACCTGCGCATGTTCGAGTACGCCAAGGTGATTTAAAACATCGATTGACAAAAACACACGCACGCATGTAAAAACATACTTTTGTATCAATATGGACAGAATAACCTGGAAAGTGCTGTGCATGTTTTAGGGGTGTAGAACATGTGTTTTTTCTCATCATGCACAGTTATGCCAAGTTGGGGCCCTGCACTGTGTTCAAACCCCCCCCCCCCATTAACGTCTGTCTTTCATCTCCTCATATATCACTAGAATCTCCGATCAGTGCACACACACACACACACACACACACACACACACACACACACACACACACACACACACACACACACACACACACACACACACACACACACACACACACCGTGCTTTTACAGACATATCCGTGTACTCCACATGGGTAACTTACACACATAGTTAGAGTTGGAAATGGAGCACAAAAGGAGAATGTCTGCTTTTTTTTTTACGTGATCACTTTGATGAGGAGGTCAGTTGGAGTTGAGACAAATTCATGCTTTATTGTGTTTACATGTTGGGACGGCCACTTTGATCATCGAGCTTTACATTCACATTGCTGGGGCAGATGACACCACTGTGACTCGTTAGTGTATATTTGTGTGTGCGCATGTATCAGATTGTATGTGTGTTTGATGTGGCTGTTGTATATTTATGTGGCTGTGGGGCCATCTGGTCCTACAGGCTGTTTGTTTTAGGTAGGATGGACACCGGAGGGCTAACCGCCTGCTGTTTGTGTTACTCTCTTCCTCCTGTCTCGGCCTTGACCTGCATGGTTCAGGATGTCTGAACTGGACTCCTCTTGTTTCCAGACTGAATTGTTGTCTCCTTATACTCGTTTTCCATCTTTAGTCTGACATTGCCTCTCCACTCTAATCGTTTTCCATAAGGGGTTCAATCCTGCTAACCAATCACTAGAGAACTACAGAACCACCATTAAACCTATTTCAAGTTGGCAGGTGATTTGTTGCCATGACAACATACTTTGTGCTTTTGTATTTTAGAGTGGAGCGGAGCAAGTTGAAAGAGAAAATTGAATAAACAGGACTAACCTACGATTTTTGTGGGAGATATTGAGAAGACATGCTATATATGTAAAAGAAATGTATTAACCAACGGGATCAAATCAAACATGAATCAGAGGCCATTGAGTGAAAGATTCAGAGATGTCAGGGAAATTCTCCCATATAGATCCGGACTATTTTCTGGCAAATGAGGAAAAGTAGAGAAGAGTGACCGTGATACGGAAAAAAAAAGATATGCCACAGTCTCAATGAGGTAGATAAAACATTTTAATCAAAGCAGAGTTCTGTTCGGTACTCTTAATAGATTTAGAAAAGCCTTGACAGCAGCGTCACTCTCCCTCCACATTACATTACTCACTTATAATCAGTGTTAAAGGGGATTTCCCAGTTTTCCATTGGTATGTTAATACATTTGTAACGTTGTGACAAGACTGTGTGGGTGTTTCTCGCAGGATTTCGTTGGAGGGACGGACCCAAAGAGCACTCGGATCCTGATGACCAAGCAGGCAGACTGGGCTAAGAGCAGCAAGGAGCCCCGGGCAGCAGCAGAGATGTACCTGTCAGCAGGAGAACATCTCAAAGCCATAGACATTATAGGGGAACACGGCTGGGAAGACATGTAGGTGCCAGTCGCTGTATGAAACATTCTAGATCAGTCCTTCAACATAAGACACACTGTTATTCCTGTTTAACCTTTTCTAAGCATGGTTTTCCCAAATCTTTAGATGTCAGCCAAAATACTTCTTTGTATATTGTAAATGGGCACTTTTTCTAGTCCAGAACTGAACAAAATAATTTAATAGGTTTGGAAATGTTCACAATTTTCACAAAATGTCTAATTTCTGTCAGTGGTGAAAAAGTCACTCTTTGACTTTTTAGGTATCTACAGCCCAGACTATAATTGAAAACTCTTACCTTAGTGGAAATAAGGGGAGTGAAGCTAGTTTCAATCAATCAATCAATCAATCAATCAATCAATCAATCAATCAATCAATCAATCAATCAATCAAGCAATCAAGCAATCAAGCAAGTTTAAGTTATTTAGTACCTTTCAAGCAAATCAAATGCATTTCAATGTGCTTTACAACTGATTGACAGGTCGAAAACAAGACGAAACTGGAGAGATAAAGAGTCTGATGCACACCAATTTAAGTTAACGAAAAATACAAATAAAAGAATTAGGACACTGAATAAGTTGATCATGGTTAAACTGTAAAAAAAAAAAAAAGTAAAATTAGGTATAATAAAATCAGTGTAAATACTAAAACCATAGCATAAAACACAAACGACACTGTGTAAAATCAGATTTAATAATATGATATAATAATAAAAAACATAAAATATAATACTTAAAAGTAAGAGTAAATAGTTTTTTGTTTATAAGGTAAAATATTAATATTTTTAGCTCCTCTCAGAAGGTTATTCCAGCAGTTTATAACAAAATTGCTTGAAGCAGCTTCACCAAATGTTTTATGGAACAGCAAAAAAGAACAACCAGAGGATCTGAGGAGCATTACTGATTCATAAACTAAAATAATTTCTGAGAGGAAGTCTGATGCAAGGACGTGTAGTCCAATAACAATACTTATATGTAACTGGTGTAAAGATGTTCAAATGTATAAAGTGTGCCAGCAAATATAAAGTACCACATATAAACCCAGATGTAGATTCAAACCCTGAACTTCAAGGTTGAATCTGGTACATGTTTCAGCTGTCACAGATTCCTGATTTGATGTGATGAAGTTTAAAGTTCCTCCCAACTCAAAAATATGTTTTTCCTATTGTTACATGACTTGAACTATCGAGCCTCACTTTGCAGAATGTTGTATTTGCATTCTTTTCTTGAAGGCTAGAAGGCCGTTTTCACATTCATCTGCGGAAGGGGGGACATTTTTCTCTGATTTCACCTTGAATCTAAATTTTGCTGTTTAATCACAACTAGTTTTGAAAGCAATTCCTGGTATGCAACAAGTGTGATGTGGAAACTTTAAAGCCTCTGGAGCTCACACACACACACAGAATGGTCATTTCAGTGATATAGGAGACATCATGTGTCCAGTTTTGAAATGAAAAATGTTTCCATATTCATAGATATTCTGGAGTTTTACAATGAGGGAGAAATAGTTGATGTAATTCAAATAATTCGGCCACTTAACTTTTTTCCAGATCATTAACTTTCCAGATCATTAACTTACAATCTGTGTTTCATAGTTGTAGCACAAGGCACCAAAAGTAAAAATCCAGAACATGTGTCTCTGAGGATCAGTTAAAGGAATATTTGATGTGTTGAGTGAAAGCTATGATAGATAAGAAAGTGCACATGGGAATTATTACATTACCATTAGCTTTCACTCTTACATGCATTGTGGGAATGTGGGATGTGAGTGTGTGTTGTTGAAAGACAGTGGTCTGGTGGTCATATCAGAACTCCCCACTGACTCCATCTGACCTATCGTCTGCATGCTGCAGGTCTCCTGTAGTGCCACTAGTGGGTCAGCACTATAAACACTGCAGCTGAGCAGAGTCAGGGCTCTCTAACCTGACTCTGATTCAGCTAGTGACCCTGACTGGCTTAAATTCTTTTTGGGTTTATCAGAATAATTCAATTCGAAACCCCCCCCGTTAAAGTTTATCTGCACTCTCTTCATGTGTTCATTCCTCTCTCCTCTCATCCAGGCTGATCGACATCGCTCGGAAGTTGGACAAGGCTGAACGCGAACCGCTGGCAAAGTGTGCGCTCCACTTCAAGAGGCTGAAGCACCACGGCTATGCCTCAGAGACTTACTCCAAGATGGGAGACCTGCGGGCCCTCGTGCAGCTGCATGTGGAAACCTGGCACTGGGACGAGGTCTGACACACTTAATGCACACAGGAGACACACCTGCTCTGCTCATCATGACTTATATATATATATATAGAATGTACCGAGGCAATCACATAAATATAATGTGAACCACATGGGACTGAGCTAAATAAACTGCTGTGGTACTCAGAAACCCATATCATAAACCACTCCATGTCTATGGCCATGAAAGTATATATTGTATTTGTTCAACTAACCATGGCTGAATGCAAACAATAAGAATACATCCGCCTGATTTCCTTCACTGACAAACTTACAACCACACACACACTCCAGAGCTAATCATCCAGCTTTGGATTTCTCTGAATCCATGCCCACATGATGATTACTTAGTAGCACAAGGAACGCTCTAGCGCACTGAAAGAGAGCATCAGCTTTAAAGCTCTACTCTGCTTCCAATCAAATTCCTCCATCAGGGCGGATCATGCTGCTCAGACGAGAAGAAAATATATCCCTTTTTGTTTAAATCCATCTGCGGTCTTTAATCGAGTTAAAGGCGTTACAGAGATGCTCATTGGCGATTTTGCATGCTGAAACAGAAGAGCCAAAAACAGAACATCAAATCACAATCTCATGCTTCTGATGTATTGTATGAGGAGGGCTTCCTGGGATATTTTATTTGATCCTCTGAGAGACAAAAAAAAAAAACAAAGGGAGGGAGGCAGAGGTTGAGAGGACTGCTGGGCTTTATGTGCCTCGCTGGGGGAGGTGGACACAGAGAGCAGGACAGAGCACAGACTGAGTTACAGCATGGGCCATATGGATGCTATTCCCTGCTCCCACTCTTCTCTACAACATAGAACTCCTTGTGGGACACACACACACAATCACACACACACTTACACTTGTGCTCTTTTACTGTATTATACGACTGGTGTGTGTTTCTTGGCTCAGGTTTTACCACAGGACATTTAAACTAATCAGTCACTATGACAGGCTCATGTGTGTCCACAGTGCCCTTCAACAGCTCTTTATATCCTGTCATTCAAACAGCGTCAGAGCTCCCAGTTGTGGTTTTAATTGAGCGTGAAATCAATTTAGCTCATAAACCAAACTCGTTAATAATGCTGTATTGCGATGTTTTGACTGGAAGTAATCCGTTTCTTTAAATAATGGGAAAAAAATGGAAACTTGCATACCCCTAATCAACTGTAGTTCAGTTGCAGTTTACTCCGGGCAGTCTGTTCTCTATATGTTAGTCAATATGTCACAAAAACAGCATTCAAACTCTCTCTTTTGCTCTTTCCTGTCCATTTTCAGGCCTTCTCACTAGTAGAGAAGCACCCCCAGTTCAAAAATGACGTCTTTGTGCCTTACGCCCAGTGGTTGGCGGAAAATGACCGCTTTGAGGAGGCTCAAAAGGGTGAGTTTGCATCTCCAGCAGGGCTCCACTTTCACCTTCAGTCAGCCTATTAGGAATCCTCCAGTGTATGCATTCACGTTCCTATTAAAAATGTATGCATTCAGGATTATGTCAGGGAACATTGAAGTCCACAGCAAATGTTTACATATGGAAGTGATAAAGCCTGGCCAGCTTTGGACGCAGACATTTTTCACTGTTTCCTTGTAGATTCTCCGTATTCACTGTAAAAAAACCAAAACACGATCCTCCCCACTGGAGCCGAGTAGACCAGATCTGAGCTGCCTGTTAACTGAATGACATGCATGCATGCCTCTAATCACCAGTACTACAAGCGGCTCTGATGATGATTACCAACTGTAACCATAGTTATAATCAGCTCATAGATTTATAATTATGATCTCAGCAGGCATATTTCCTCTTCTACATAATCTCCCTCCGTCTTGTCTCGACAATGAACTCATGACTGAACAGGCCTGATTGTGTTGGAGCTTGCTCATGGTCATGCGTTTTGCTGATTGTGTGTATTTTAGTGACGCGGTATTGTGTTACTAGATTAACTGTAATTGAGTCTCGAGATTCCAGTCTGTCTCCTGTCCACTAGGCTGGTACTTCTGAATAACAACTTATGGCTGAACTTCTTGGGTACATATTTCGGGGGCTTGAAGCTAGAATGGGGGTTCTCAATATCCAGGGCTCCTTCGAGAGAGTTTATTGGGTCTGCTGCATTTATTTTTCATCATCACCTGAAGGCTTACTCACTGTTTTTCATATTCCAGATGTCTCTTTTCTTCACTTTCTTTTTATTTATTTTTTTAACAACAAATTCATATTATTTTTTTAGGAATGTTGATCCAGCATAAACACATATATCCTTGACAAAGACAGACAGAAAGAAAAGAAAAATCAATAAATAACTGAAATAAAGATAAGTAAATAGAAAACATATTACATATTCATAGCCAAAATTAGATAATCTTTCATAGGTAAGAATTGATAATAATTTATCAGACCACATTGACAACGTAGGTGGATGTTCATCCAACCAAACATGTAGGATTGAAAGGCGTGCTGCATAAAGCATGATATTTAGCAATTTTGCATTTTGTTGAAGATATCTTATAATAGTTGTCATATTTCTCAGCTTCATCCATTCACATTTTTGCAAAACTGAATATTGGATGTCTACAGTGTTCTTATTGATCAAAAAAGTAAATGCAACACTGTAAATAAAAAGCATACAATTTATACTGTTATTAAGTACACGTTAGTGATTGAGCCACTGCTGTGTTTTGTGTTTCTGTAAGAGGGGGGGGGATAGAATGTTACTTCCTCACAGTAACCAACAGCAGCTGAATGTGGTTTTTTTATCCAGTTAGGTAGACTGATAAATATTTGCCACTAATATGTCCTGACCCCCGCTGTGGTTGTGGGAGCAGGGTCGCTGGTGGGGTCGATTCCCTAAAGCTGCCTCTCATTACCCTCTGATGGGAACATGAAGAACGGTGCTAGTCCTTTTAGCGCTTTACAGTCAAAGTGCTTTAGAACTTGATATTCAGGAGCAACCTCCCTGTTTGGAAAATACTTATTACATGTGGAATATAAGGAAAAATGTGTCTTTATCCATTGAGTGTAAATTGCTTGTTGTGGCATGTAGTCAGTGTGCGTGTGTTTTTTTTATGTGTGGGTGTGTTTTACATGTGGGTAGTTACAGTAAAATTCGGTAGTAAAAAAATCTGATGGTGTCAAAAAACACAGCTAATCTTGAGTGATTCTTTCCAGATGTGACTGTAGACAGAATATATTATTAGTTTGCATCAGACATATTTTTTTGAACTTTTGTATTGTGACCTACACGTTCATAGAAGCCATTTTACTGCTATGTACGTCTGGTAGCTTTTTTTTCTTGTTAATCTTCGCAGAAGCCCAACGGGACACGAGAGGCACTTCCTACTTCAACTGAAACCTCATTAAAAAAAAGTTGTCATAATAATTGCTTAGTGTTTGGTTGCAAAATAACATCTGGGAAGTACAGTAAAAAAAAATACCACAACAATGACAACTAGGCCCCGAAGGCATCAGAAATAAATCAGTGAAGAAGGGTGTTTTAGATTGGCACCTGATATCCAGCTTTTGCCTCAAGGGCCCACCATAAACAATCCATCCATCACCACTTCTTTCTCCCCTGCACTCCATAGCGTTTCACAAGGCAGGGCGACAGAACGAAGCCGTCAAAGTCCTCGAGCAGCTTACCCACAATGCAGTGGTGGAGAACAGGTTCAACGACGCAGGGTACTATTACTGGATGCTGTCGATGCAGTGTCTGGACATCGCCAGAGGTGAGACTCATCATCACTGCAGTTAGTTTCTTTACTGTAATGCTATAATGCATTTACGCTTTCCTATTGATCCTTCTTGTTCATCTGTGTATGTTTGTCCCACGCAGAAAGCGAAGACCAGAGGGAAGAAATGCTGAAGAAGTTTGAGCGTTTTCAGCATCTTGCTGAGCTCTACCATGTCTATCGCTCCATTCAGCGCTACACGGTGAGAACGCGTACTTTGTCAGCCCTAATCTTTCATAGCCAGGCCAGTAAAAAGTGAGGGGGGGGAGGCCTTACAAATCAGGAGGCAGCCTTATGATTGGCTGTCAGATTGAAAGCCCTGGAAACAGTACCTGCTATGTGGTTCAGGTTTCTGTTTGGGTACAAACACATTCATGTTCCAAATTTTTTGAACAAGGAAGTACACTGACAGCCCGCTGTGTTTCTGCCCATTTCCCAATCAACTTTTGTTCTCACATTTCTTGAGACCGCTGTGGCTTTGACAAGGAGGAGGTCTGGCTCTGCGAGATTATGTCAGTCCCAGAGAAAGGGACTTGGGGTAAAGGACAAATTAAAAACATGCACAGTGGTTGTTGGGTAAAGTGAACAAAAGAGAGTTGATGATGTTAAGTTCACGTTGAAACCAATGATGGATTATTAAACGTTTTTGCAGATTTTTAGCATAAAAACTGAGATTGAGACAAACTGAGACAAACTACACATGCCCTTTACGCAACAGTCAAAACGGTTCACTTTCTGAAACCTCTCCGATCCCTATCACCGTGGTAACCGGCTGCTTGATTGATCATGATGACTTCTTCACCAGTGGTCTTCTCCAAGCCCCCCCAGCCCTAACCCACTTACAAACAAGCACTCTGTGGTTCTGAGCACTCAGTGGGGGACCTGCTCTGTGTCAGTGTCCTCAGTTTGTTGTTTCAGCTCTCTGCTGGTCTTCGGTCACACTCCTGCTATAGAGGGGCATCGCTGTGATCCAGACCAGAGCAGGAAACCTCTATATCTCACCTTAACTCTCCCAGACAGGCACTAATGATTTGACTGATCAACTTTTGGGATAAAGTGCTGTTAGTGATTGCTCTTGTAAATTAATCGTGTGTGTGAAAATATATATATATATATATAGCATGGCAGAGACAAGCACCCAGGTGTACAAAGACAACAATGCTATTTGCACCCAACCCAGGCATACATTATATACTTTATTTGTATATGTATCCTACTAAATATTATATATTATTATATTATATGAGTATATTTTTCCTAAACCAAACTAAACTGCATCTGAAAACTGAAAACAATAAGGATGAAAAAATTGAAAAGTGTAAAAATAGGCCTCTCACGTGACTCAAATACCATACTCCTGGATTCAAATCCTAAATTTGATCCATTTAACCACCACAATCTATTCCCTTGAGCTGTTTTGTTGCTCTACATACTACTAATAATACTGTTACTACGAAGTCTTTCTGCCTGAAAGGGTTTGTCTGGGAGAAAGACTTTCAGTTAGCTAACTATTGCTAAATTAAGCAGCATATTCAACTTGGCCGGGTTGTAAATAACTAAATAGTTGCTGTGGGACTATTTTCAGCCGGATGCAAACAAATTAAGCTGTGGGAAAGGAGAGATGGAGCTTTTAAAATATTTATATAAACCACCCAAATTTTATTTCAGAGACTAATATTTCAAGCCTCTCTTTTTGAACTGTTTTTTTATCTCCAGGATGAGCCCTTCAGTTCCCACATGCCGGAGACGCTCTTCAACATCTGCAGGTTCCTTCTGAACAACCTCACCAAGGACATACCGCCAGGCATCTCTAAAGTGTATCCTTCCTTATGAGAAAGTAGTCCTCCTAACGTAGCGGAAAAAATATCAAGCAAATATTTGTTAGAAGAAAGTAGTGTGGGCCCTTCCTCTCTCAAAGAACAGACATGCCAATCTGAAATCAAGACTGGCAGAGACAGTGAGTAATGATGATCTGGTGGAAAACAGATAGAAAACGGAAGAGTTGGCGCCACTGCGGAAATCCACGCTGCTGCTGAGAGAAACAAAAGGGGTGATGATGGGGAGGAGGGGGAGATGCCAGCAAGTGGCACATTCTCCGTTATCTAAACAAATGCTGTGATTAGTGAACTTTGTGCGTACGCATACACACACACACTAAACAATGTGCTTTAATTTGAAATAATACACACAAACAAATCAATGCAATCACACACAACACACACACACACACACACACACACACACACACACACACACACACACACACACACACACACACACACACACACACACACACACACACACACACACACACACACACACACAGTTGAGGCAGAGTAGGAGGAAGGAAAGCCCGGCCTTAGAGGAGGAAATCAGGCGGAGCAGCTGGATTCCTCGGAGGGCCAAACTGAGGTGCTCCAAAAACTTTGAACTTCGATTTATAGACTCAGACGGGATGCGTTGGACTCTATTTGAACAATAAAACACAATGTCACAGCAGAGCCGCACCAAACAAGCTTCACAATAGGAGGACGTGGATTAATCAACAGTCCCAGCCGTGGGTGTGTGGGTGGAGCAGGAGAGTCTCTGAGTGGAGAGGAAAGGAGAGGAGTGGTGTTAAGTTTTAAGGTGATGGAGGAGTGCCAGAGTGGAGCTGCTGCAGCTGCAACTCATTGACCTGTCATTGCTGCTCTCAGAGCGGCTCTCCTAACAATCCGTCTCCATATAAACACAAATAAGCAACGACTCCCTCAACTCGAACACAAAAACAGGCACACACTAGAATATGCACACACACACACACACAACAAGGTATTACTTCAAAGGCATTCAGCCAAAGCTGCTGGCTCAGCATGGCTCTTGTTCTACTCATTAAGTTGTAGAAATGAGGGAATATGAATTTATGTCTATTTATAAATGCACAAAAGTGTGAATGTTTCCACATAAAAAATAACTGGTTTTGAATTGGATATCTATGAATCAGTGTTCCTCTCACATTAGGTATCCTTAACCTTTATTATTATTATTATTATCAGTAACACCTTGTACGCGTTGGCCAAGCAGAGCCGGAGACTGGGCGCGTATAAACTCGCCAGGTATTCCTACGAGAAACTCCAGGAGCTGCACATTCCCTCTCGCTTCCAGGAGTCCATAGAGCTGGGCAGCCTCAACATCCGCTCCAAACCGTTCCACGACAGCGAGGTGCGTTTACAGAGCTGGATGTTTATACTCGATATATTTCACTCGCTCGATATCGCTCGTAAATACTCTCTGATCATTAAAGCGCTCACGCCCCGTCCTGCACTCTGAGGGTTTAACGTCTGTGTGTGTTTACTGCAGGACCTGATTGAGGGCATGATGTGCTACCGCTGCTCCACCAACAACCCCCTGCTGAACAACCAGGGGAGCGTGTGCATCAACTGCAGGCAGCCTTTCATCTACTCAGCCTCCTCATATGGTCAGTGACACACAAACACATGGTGTGCGGTGTATTCGCCACAGAGGACCACTGTTTGTAACGTAGCGTATCTTCCCTGTGCACAGAGGTGCTGCCTCTGGTGCAGTTCTACCTGGAGGAGGGCATAAGTGATGAGGAGGCCGTGTCTCTGATTGACTTGGAAGTTCCTCACACGGATCAGAGGGATGCACGCTGGCAGGATATGGACAACGGTGGTATCCTTTGATCACCTAGACTGTGTCACTCTGTGTGTTCATACGCAGTTCCAGATGATTTGCATGCTTTGTATGAATTATTAACCCCTCACCCTGCTGGTCCTGAGAGGCTGCATCCCTGCCCTCACACATCTCTTGGAAAAAAACAAAGCACGTGACTCAACCTCCGCCTTGTGACGGCTCTAAGAAGCTGTTTAGTCTGCGTTGGCCTCGATTCTGTGCTGGTGGGGTAAGCTGTCAGAGCTAAGTCATCTCAGCTCTTGAGCTAATAGGGTTAGCGAGGCTCTCCTGTCTCATCTTAATGACACTAACCCTCCAAGAGCCGCAGCCACAGCCCTAGTGCAGGGATTAACCTGCATTAGCCGACAGACACTCAAGGGCACTGAGGTCTGCTCTGTTCTTCCAGAGCCACGATGTGACTGACAGGCACGACTGATCGGCATTTGGAACATGCATTTTTAGAATAATCTCAGAGGGATCATTTCCAGCCTGTCTTGAAAGTATATAATTACAAAAAACACATAACAAATAAAAAACATGATGTCGAAATGTGTGTATTTGTTCTTAACACCTAATCAGAGCTGCAGGCTTTGAGGATGGATGATGGTCTGGATGATGCAGAGGAAGACCCATTTACAGCCAAAATGAGTTTCGAGGTAAGGGCAGGTCGGGAGGAGATGAGCCGATTAATATTCCACCAACTGGGCGAAGCAGCTGGAGGGAGGGTAAAAAGGACGGGGTCCATAATGTGTCCGTGTGTGCGTCCAAACAGCAGGGGGGCTCGACCTTTGTCCCCGTCAAGGTGAGTCGCTCGGCGCTGCGCTCCATGAGCAGGAGGGACGTCCTGATCAAACGCTGGCCCAGGCCGCTCAAGTGGGAATACTTCCGCTCCCTGCTGCCCGATGTCAGCATCACCATGTGCCCCACCTGCTTCAAGGTACAGCATTCATAGCAGAACCATGAACAATGCTTTTCTGTCCACCTTCTGTTTTTCATTCACTGTTTTAGTTGAACATTTCTGATCAGATCTGTTTATTCTGGGCCGCTCTGATACTCTTCTCTCTGTGTTTCCTCGTAGATGTTCCACAGTGAGGATTATGAGCTCCTGGTGCTTCAGCACAACTGCTGCCCTTATTGTCGCCGACCCATCGATGAACAAAACTGATCTACTTAAAACGAGAGCAGCTATTTGGAACATTTCAGTTGTTGTGCCCTGATGCTGACCTTTTTGTCCTTGTGTTTTCTATTCTGCAGCTGATTTTGTCACATCTTGTCGTTCTTTTCTTTTGTATTGTAATATATTTGTCACAGTCATCTGTTTATCTTCTGGTTAATGTGAATGTGTTGCTATTCCTCGAGCTCCCTCTTAAGAGCAGCCCTTTGTCCACAAAGGATGACTGACTGGAGTAATACCTGTACTGTTTGTGTGTTTGTCATTATAGAGTGTAGGAAAAGTGCACCATCAGCCAATCAACCCAATTGGATTATTAGGATCAGATTACCTTGATCTGTCACTGATTACATCATCACTTTAAAGGGAACATGGTTGTACAGTGTAAAAAAGAAAAAAAAAGAAGCTATAAAAACAACTTTATTTAAAAGAACACTATTTTAACCTAATAGAACACATTTATATTTGTTGTGTAGAAGAGAAGATGCTAATGAATGCATCCTATAGGCTTTTAAACTAAAGGAATTCTGTATGTTTTATAACATTATGCGACACGTCATCTGTTTAGTCATAAAAATGTATTTTTGATATTGTTAAAAAAAGGAGAAAAAAACGTTTCAATAAAGTATTTTGTACCTTTTTTATTACAATGGCTTTTCTTAATATTGTCACAAAGAGAGTAATATTTACTTCTTTCTATTTCAAATTTCAGAATGTGTTTGTAAAAAATAAATAAAATAATATCTGGTGTGAGAGTGCACGCCATGAACACTCTGCCCCACTGACTCTGATTGCTCTTGCGGCTGTGGGTTGAGCTCTGCATTATGCAGCGGTTGGGGATTAAGCTTTCATGGATGCAAATAAGAATTTTCATTTGTCGTTGGTCCACTCCATAAAAAAAGGTCTCTTCCCTCTTTTGGTCCTCTTCCCCACTCTCATCTCCTTCTGATGATGCATCGATGCCCCTGACAGTAATGATGGGGTTTGTTTATCCATGGCTGTAACCTCTCACCTTGAAAATGCTTAACATACCGTGTAGCTATTTCCGGATTTCTTTCCTCCTGTAATGCTTTTATGTGAGAGAGAGAGAGAGGGACACTGAGATTGAGTGTCTTAATTCCATCTCTGCTAACACTTCGCTCCATGCGTGTCCCTAATCCGACCAGCCTGTTAAAAGGTGCTGCATCACTTCAGGGGGCTCCAGAGCACATCTTACTTCCAAAAGATCCAGCTGTCCTCTCTCTCTCTCCCATTTGCACTACAGCCGCACTACAAGACTCCCTCGCTGTATTTCATTCTTGAGAAGAGTCACAGACTGTTTTATCTACCGCTAAGGAAGAAAAAAAAAAACCCATCACCCAACTTCAGCCATGAATGGCACAGAAGGACCCAACTTTTATGTGCCCATGTCTAACAAGACCGGAGTGGTCCGCAGCCCATTTGAGCACACTCAGTACTACCTGGCTGAGCCCTGGAAGTACTCTCTCCTGGCCGCGTACATGCTGTTCCTCATCATCACCGCCTTCCCCATCAACTTCCTCACCCTCTATGTCACGGTGAAGAACAAGAAGCTGAGGAACCCTCTGAACTTTGTCCTGCTCAACCTGGCGGTGGCCGACCTCTTCATGGTCATCGGGGGCTTCACGGTCACGCTCTACACGGCCCTGCACGGATACTTCATCCTAGGGGTCACCGGCTGCAACATTGAAGGTTTCTTCGCCACATTGGGAGGTAAGAGAGGAGGATGAGAAATTGTTAAAAATGTTCCTTGTTTGAAAAAAATGCTATCAATTCGATTTGTGTCACTTTTGACTAGTTTTTAGTGCGTGGTAATACTTGAAATTTCAATTACTGTGTATGATATTAATTAAATGTGTCCTACATCTACATTTATACCTTTCATAATTTTTTGGTCTCAGGAGAGATTGCTCTCTGGTCTCTGGTGGTTTTGGCTATAGAGCGCTACGTTGTGGTCTGTAAGCCAATGAGCAACTTCCGCTTCGGGGAGAAACATGCCATCGCTGGACTGGTGTTCACGTGGATCATGGCCATGACGTGTGCTACCCCCCCTCTGCTCGGATGGTCCCGGTACTGTATGTTTCAGTGTCTAGACTGTGCTTTCCAGGCTTTAAAAACCATATCAAATAGCATAATTTGCACGTTAAGGCACATCAGAGATTACCTTTGTTTACATGCAGCCCACTAACATAATGACACATATACAGTGTGTGATGGTGTTGATGGAAATTCCTCAATGTTATTATTTGTGGATGCAGGTACATCCCAGAGGGAATGCAGTGTTCCTGTGGGATTGACTACTACACTCCCAAGCCTGAGATCCACAACACCTCATTCGTCATCTATATGTTTGTCCTCCATTTCTCAATCCCCCTCTTCATCATTTTCTTCTGCTACGGTCGCCTTCTCTGCACCATCCGAGCGGTAAGACAGAACGCCGCTGCCAGACAAAACATTATTAATAAGGATGTGATACCTTGTTTATCCTTGAAGAGAATATATATAGATATGTATTTTTTGAGGTTAGCAGCATCACAGAGCAGGGTCTCTGGAGATGTGAGGGATTTAGTGGCTCAAGGACACTTCAGGAGGGCAGATCATTGCCAACGTGGCAGCTTAAACCCGGGTCCTCCATCTGAAGGGCAGTCTGCCTGCTCACAGCGTCGTCCTGAGGCCCTAATGTATTAGTCATGAATATTTAAAAAAGAATGCTGACATTTTTCTTTGAAGCGGCTATAATTAATGTTTTGAGACAAAAACAAAAGGGGACACGAACATGAAAAACTTTATCAGTGCTCGAGCATTTACATTTGGGTATCTGGCAGAATGGAATTTAATATAAATAATTATGTTTTCTTTAGTGTATAAATCCTGAAGAATCGTTGTGTTTTCTTTAGCTTAGAATGAGCCATTTATATTTACATATGTCACCGGCTATGTTTCTACAGTAGCCCAAAACAGACAAGCCAAGCACTGCCTCTATATAAGGCAATTTGCGTTTTCGTGTCAGCCACAGTCATTCCCCTGTACGCTTGGCACTCAGGAGAAGTTTCAGTCGGTTGCAATCTGCAATCTCACCACTAGATGCTGTCAAATCCTACCGCTAGACCTTTAAAGAGACAGGCGCTAAAATGAAGCGTTTCAGACGCAGGGTGAATACAAGAATATGAGGTGAATATGTTATGAGAAAAATAACAATAATAGTGTTAAAATGTATTAGTAGAAACCCGAAATACAAGCATGACCCTGAACATGAGCTTAATATAACTTGTTTCTGCTGCCACCATGTGGCCAGAAAAAAGCTGTTATTGCAGGTTAAAATCTGATAAAGCACCAGCCATAATTGGAGACTTAATCATGAAAAAATAAGTTGTATGTTTTACTGCTGTGATGGAAAAAATGACATATGGAAAGAAACCTTCCACAGCATGAGAAAACACGAATAACTCACTGTGGATTTAACTGTTTTCAAGTGTTTTTTAAAGACCCTTCAGTCAGTTCGGTAGATTAATTCTGTGTTTTATTAATGGTGATGATGTGCTGACCCTTTTGTTTACATTTGGACCGCAGATTGGCGCTTTAATAAGTTAATAACTGCATCTGTGTGTTTTCAGGCCGCAGCCCTGCAGCAGGAGTCTGAAACCACCCAGAGAGCGGAGAAGGAGGTGACACGTATGGTCATCGTCATGGTGATGTCCTTCCTGGTGTGCTGGGTGCCCTATGCCACCGTGGCCTGGTACATCTTTGACAATCAGGGAACAGAGTTCGGGCCGGTGTTCATGACGATTCCGGCCTTCTTCGCCAAGAGTTCTGCTCTGTACAACCCAGTCATCTACATTCTGCTCAACAGACAGGTATGTGAAGCTTTACATTCTTTCCACACGCTTTACTATGAGATTTTTCGACATGACTTTTTTTATGACATACTATACTATGGCTTTTTTTCGACATATTATACTCTGACTTTTTTCGACATATTATACTCTGACTTTTTTCGACATATTATACTATGACCTTTTTTATGACATACTATACTATGACTTTTTTCGACATACTATACTATGACTTTTTTCGACATACTATACTATGACGTTTTCTATATAACTATTTAAAACTTTATAACTATTTAAAACTTTTTTCGACATTTTTTGACTTAACTATTTTTTTCGACATGCTATAATATGACTTTTTTTATGACATGCTATACTATGACTTTTTTATGACTTTTTTCGAAATGCTATACTATAACTATTTAAGACTTTTTTCAAAATGCTATACTATGACTTTTTTATGACATTTTTTGACATGCTATACTATGACTTTTTTATGACTTTTTTTATGACATACTATACTATGACATACTTTTTATGACTTTTTTTATGACATGCTATACTATGACTTTTTTATGACTTTTTTCAACATGCTATACTATGACTTTTTTGACATTTTTGACATGCTATACTATGACTTTTTATGACACTTTTTTGACATGCTATACTATGACTTTTTTAGACATACTATACTATGACTTTTTTATGACATACTATACTATGACTTTTTTAACATACTATACTATGACTTTTTTCGACATACTATACTATGACGTTTTCTATATAACTATTTAAAACTTTATAACTATTTAAAACTTTTTTCGACATGACTTAACTGACTTTTTTTCGACATGCTATAATATGACTTTTTTCGACATGCTATACTATGACTTTTTTGACATTTTTTGACATGCTATACTATGACTTTTTTGACTTTTTTCAACATGCTATACTATGACTTTTTTATGACATTTTTTGACATGCTATACTATGACTTTTTTGACATTTTTTGACATGCTATACTATGACTTTTTTATGACTTTTTTCAAAATGCTATACTATGACTTTTTTATGACTTTTTTGACATGCTATACTATGACTTTTTTGACTATAACTTTTTTTTTGACATGCTATACTATAACTATTTTATGACATTTTTGACATGCTATACTATGACTTTTTTTAACATACCATACTATGACCTTTTTTATGACATACTATACTATGACTTTTTTCGACATACTATGACTTTTTTTAACATACTATACTATGACGTTTTCTAAACATGATACGTTATAACTATTTAAAACTTTTTTCGACATGACTTAACTGACTTTTTTTTCGACATGCTATAATATGACTTTTTTCGACATGCTATACTATGACTTTTTTCGACATGCTATACTATGACTTTTTTATGCTATACTATGACTTTTTTTGACATGCTATACTATGACTTTTTTTTGACATGCTATACTATGACTTTTTTATGACATACTATACTATGACTTTTTTCGACATGCTATACTATGACTTTTTTTGATTTTTTTCAAAATGCTATACTATGACTTTTTTATGACATTTTTGACATGCTATACTATGACTTTTTTATAAATTTTTTCGACATATACTATGACTTTTTATGACTTTTTTGACATACTATACTATGACTTTTTTTTATGACATTTTTGACATGCTATACTATGACTTTTTTTTAACATATCATACTATGACTTTTTTTATGACATACTTACTATGACTTTTTTATGACATACTATACTATGACTTTTTTTATGCTAACTATGACTTTATAACTATGACTTTTTTTATTTAAAACTTTTTTCGACATGACTTAACTGACTTTTTTTCAAAATGCTATACTATGACTATTTTTTTTGACATTTTTTGACATGCTATACTATGACTTTTTATGACTTTTTTTCGACATATTATACTATGACTTTTTTTTTTATGACTTTTTTTTATGACATTTATTATGACTTTTTTCCGACATGCTATACTATGACTTTTTTATTTTTTTGACATGCTATACTATGATGACATGCTATACTATGAACTTTTATAAATTTTTTCGACATATTATACTTTTTTATGACTTTTTTCGACATGCTAAACTATGACTTTTTGTTTTTTTCGACATGCTATACTATAATATGACTTTTTTATGACTTTTTTTGACATGCTAAACTATGACTTTTTTATCACATGTTCAACAACTCTAGGACTTTTCATGACATTTTAATGTCATACTATGACTTATAAAGTATTTCAGTACTTCTTGTATCAACGAGTGAAGGTGTAACTGTGATTCTTCTTTTCTTTTCCGGTCTCCAGTTCAGAAACTGCATGATCACCACGGTATGCTGTGGAAAAAATATTTTCGGAGATGATGAGGGTGCCACCGCTTCCACCTCCAAAACTCAGACTTCATCCGCCAGCCAGGTGGCCCCGCTTGACCGGGACCCTCTTCTCCCCCCTTCAATGTCCCATCTGTCCTTGCACACCTAGGGACCCACCACTGCCAAGCAGCACTGTGTTCTATTGGCCAATGCTCTTGACTTACCTCTCCATGTGTCTCCACTGCACCGACACAACCACGCTTTTGGTTCGGACCGATATACTCAAGAGCCAGCATGTGTGTTTTCAATCCATTTAATCATGGAAAGTGATCAGCTGGCTGCAGAGTGTAACCCGGCATCAATGGGGTGCCGTCCATGTGATTATCCAGCTGACTGCATTCCAAGCTCCCCACTACCCAAATACACAAAGGTGAAAACACACCATGCCGCATGAATTCACCCACATCAACTCTTCTTCAAGTAATTACAGCTACATATATCTCCAAAATGCGCTTTAAACTATACACTTGTTGATCACTTAGTTGAAGTTAGTTATACATTTATTTTAGATATCTCAGACGAGTTTTAAGGCATCTGGTGGGGCTGTCCTCTGGTCTTTATGGTGTGGAAGCTGTGGTTATTAGTTTGCTCTTGGCATTGACTGAGACATGAGTGTAAACAGATGGACCTGAAAAGAGCCCCTGTAGGGAGTGGGCGCCTCCTGCAAGAGAGTGGATGCATGCGTGTATGTATTGGAGGTTTGTGTTTGAACTGATGTCAGAATGTCTATGTGTGTGTATTAATGAGATGTGGGAGTTTGATTATTGTGTATAGGCTACGATATGGTGGAAGTTGTTCTGTGTCCTTCAATAAAAACAAAGCTGAATGTCTGCATGACTTCTTCCCCCTAACTGACATCATGAGAACTTTTACAAGGCTCTCTGAGAAGTTCCAGATGCTGGTCTGTGTGCTTTTGGGTGGCGGGCCAGATCTTAATAGTTTTCAAATGTTCAAAAATTAGCTACGCTGTAATGCATTTAGAAGAGAAAGCACTTTGAGATTTAGAACAATACATACTGTCATCATTAGACGCATTAAAATCCTAAATACTGTAATTTATTTCACAAACTCTGACAAATCATTTGGCATCACAAATACAGTCTCTCCTTATATTGAGCTCACATTTTTTTTTCTCATAAATGTAAATGTCCCTCTTTTAAATTGGTCAGAATCCAACAAGAAATTCATTCGTTTACAAGCACACCGATCAACACTTCTATACTGATGCAGCTCTTCCCAGTGAACTACATTACATCAGATTTTTCATAAACTTCAGTCATTTATATATCTCTTTCCACTCCTCCTCAACAAACCTGCAAAGCACATTTGGACGTATAGTTCTGAGCACCGATGGGAGCGAGTCACCCATCATCACCAGTCAGACCTGAGAACATTGCAGGCTTTTACAAGATGAGGAGTTCATCGGCGTCCTTCTTACTCATCCTGATGACCAGGCCACTTGAAAGCATTTTAACACATCTATAAATATTGCTATGGACATTATAATACAGTACAGTGCATCATTGGCTCGTTCCCTTGAGAAAAGGGTTCAGTGCGTTAAGATCGCCACCAGGGCTTATTGTAGGTCCCAGTGACGGTAAAGACATCCAGAATAAGCCTCACCTTCCCTCTAAAGCATAGCTGAGCCAGACTTGGATTCTGTCTGTTTCATGGAGAAAGATTTTGGGAAAAAATTTCTTGGCATTCCCAAATCAGAGGGGGGGGGGAACACCTCGCAAATGTATGAGAGGCAGATTTAAGTCCTTTGCCGCATTCCACGCTTCTTATAGTCCGTGGGAATAATAATGACACTTATGAAGGTTAACTCCTTAGTGGCCAACATTCCCAAAGTTACTATGTAGGCAGGAGAAAAAGGCAGCTGTCAGCAGGAGAAAGAGATGGCTAGTGGAGAACTGGCAGGATCAGGCCTCGCTGCAGCACTCGTAGATGTTGTCCTCCACGAGGGCAATGACCTGCTCGAACTTGTGGTGCAGCTGAGTGCGACGGGCGGTGGGGTTGGACTCCAGAGCGCTCACCACCTGACCGAGGGAGATAGAAAAGGAAAAAAACGCAACATCGGCTTTCAGTGGCTGTCGAGCATTCATGCATCTATCTTTCTATCTGGGAGAGGGGGAGGAAATCAGCCACCTGCCTGGACATAGAAAGTTGAGCGAAAGAAAGAGAAAGCAGAGGAACAAGTGAAGTGCCTCAGCCTCTTCTCCAGCCTTCACGCATGCCTCCACACCACAAAAGCCCTTTTTGCTCTTCACATATTTACAAAACCCACATCTGCTCTGTTTTTTTCATGCCCAATAGTTGTCACGGTGTCAGTGGGATTTATGGGCTGTTAAGCGGCGGTGTGCTACGAGGCAGAGCGAACTGAGCCGGGCCGAGAGAATAGGCAATCAGGGGCCATTCACAGCGCTCTATGAATCAGAGTCTAAGTCCCTGGCCCACGTCAGTACAGTAGCATGACAGAGGAGAGCAGCTAAACGGTATTATCGTGAGGGTGCTCCATTAAGGCACAGTCACCACTGACTAAGCCTCTCCTGGGAATAGTCATAGCAGTGAGGAAGCATGAGGGGAGGACAGCTAAGAGGGCTAGTTCAAAGAGAAACAGGAGATATAAAGCAACAACTTAAATGTTTCATAGATCAGATGAGAGTGATTGATAAAGAGAGGGTAAACACAGAGATGTTTGCATAAAGTGAAAGGTATATGCGGGCCGGACGGGAGGACTGGACACGTTTAAAAGAAAAAAGTAAGGCTGTTTACAGTTTACTACATCTCTCTACATGCACTTGATCCTCCTCACTGATACGTCACGCTCTGATACCCGTCTACGAAACCTAAAACTGCTGAAGGCGATGACTGACGTGTTGTGGCTGCAGAGAAGGGCCAGTTTAAACACGAGAAAACATCTAATCTGAATCTGACATCAGAAAGACAAGAGAAGTAACGTAAGAATGTCTCCTCTTACCTGGTGTCTGTATCTCTTGGCGTATTGGTAGATTTCTGTCAAGGCCAGGTTGGTGTTGAATTCATTCCGGTATTTCTACAGCACGATAGACTCATATTAGATTCCAATAAAACAAAATGTGTATTTGCAGGGTTTTGTGGAGCCAGATCACTGACACACGGGGACTTTCTGATCACATTATTACTCACTCGTGACTCCTCGGCCAGGTGAGCGTTCATCTCCTGTTCGCTGAGAGGCGCCATGTCCTGTATCTGCTGGTAGTAGCATTGCACTCTCTTCTTATACTCCGGGATCTCCTTGGCATACAGCAGCTTGTTGGTGGGGGAGTCCTGAAATAAAAACACATTTCACTCAGGACAGGTTTCATACATTTTTCTCTTGCAGCATTTTAGTTGGTCAGTGTGGCTCTGGATCAAATGTTAGCAAGCTTTAAACGGACTGTCCTTTGGGCTCACTAACATCTCCCCCTCAGAGCCTGAGGCACATTAACACATGTTAAAAATGTTCAAAATGCATGTACTACTGAATGCTAAAGCAGGCGGAAGCTAAAAGCTATGTACCCTCTCCTGCAGGTTAATTAATAATTTAGGTTTGTACGTTATTGTGCAGTCTGCAAGGATGTGCTTCTAACAGGAGCTGTTCAGTTAAACTGGATGTTATTAGTTGATGACTAAATCTAAACCAGTCTAAAGTAAGAGGGAGAGACAGTTTTCTTTTTCTGCACAACATGAGATTTATCAAATTAGAGCCAGAGCAGGAACATTCCAGTCCAAACAATACTCCTGCATCGCTCTGCCACTCTCTCCACAGTCACTTCAGGCACTGGTGCTTATTCAAGCGAGCAGAGAAGGAGCGAGGCTGAGAGGTTGTGGGCATACTCGGGTGTTTTAGTGGCGGCTACTGTAGCGAGCGAGTGTGTGTCGGAGAGAAAGGGACGGAAAGAAAGTGGGACAGGAAGGAAGAAAAAATAAAAGACTCAGCTTTCAGCATTGGTGAATGTGCTTACAGCGCACCTTAATATTCCTATGTGTCATGAGTTATTTGTGTCACCTGACGTGCGTGTTTGTTTGCATGTGTGTTTGTGTGGCGTTTAAAAGGTGTAGGAAGATTAAAAAGCTTGCGGTGGCTGATAGGGCACCCTCTTCTCTTCCTGTCCACAAGGTCACTTCCTGCTGCTCGCCCATCTGCCCGGTAACCCCCCTGTGACCCCGTGGCCCTCCGTGTCTGCATCTCGCCAGATAAAAGAGGGTTTCCGTGGAAACAGCGAGCGTTGCTTAGTCTGCCACCCCTCTCTCTCACACCGTGCTGTGCTCCTGCTAATCCAGACCCTCGTGAACCCTGCACTGCCACGTCCCCAGGCCATCACACACACACACACACACACACACACACACACACACACACACACACACACACACACACACACACACACACACTCATACACATGCACAACCAAATGACTGTCAGCAATCGAGGAAAATGTAGGGGTGCGTCATGCCAGTCTCCTTGACCTACAGAACAGAACGTGGTCATGTCCTTGCACCTGGTGACTCCACAATACATGCACAAACAGATGTGACATGTTAATGAGGAGGTTTTATGTATGTCTTAGCTTCCATAGGCATGAACACGTGAATATATATCTGCCGTGAGAGCGCCGGCTCCTTGGCACTGGGCTGAAGTTTATAAATCAGACGGTTTCTCAGTGAAAGAGGAGCATCATTTGATGAGTCCTCAGCTCCCTCCGGGGAGGAAGCCAGTCAGAGAGAGACAGGAAGCAGAGCGCGCTCAGGGTCACGGTGTCTGAGGGATGAGACGGATTTGTGAGCGGTGAGGACATTGACATGCAAGCGCACACACACACACACACACACACACACACACACACACACACAGATACACGCCTGAGCACACACACACATAAACACACACACACAGTCTCGCACAGCACAAAAAGAGATCCCTGGTGCTCATGACCTTGGATCAGCCGACTCGGCTGAAATAACATGAGGAGAGGTAGATGGAGATGACAGTCTGAGGGTTTAGGGATAGGGGTTCACAGCGGGACTCTGGAGGTGTGTGTGTGTGTGTGTGTGTGTGTGTGTGTGTGTGTGTGTGTGTGTGTGTGTGTGTGTGTGTGTGTGTGTGTGTGTGTGTGTGTGTGTCTGTTCAAACTCACAGAGAGACGTTAAGCAAAGATACTGCATAAGGTGTGAGGGACAAATATGTGAACATGCTATACAATTTTTTTTTCAACATATCACACTATGACTTTTTACGACATACTATACTATGACTTTTTTCCGACTTTTTTTCTGAAATGCTATGTTGAGACCATTTATTATGGCATAACATACTATGACATTTGTATGATTTACTATACTAGTTTATGATATTTTGTACAAAATACTCACTTCATGTCACTTTTTCTTAACATATTATTATGTGACTTTTTTATAACTTTTTAATCACAATTCTTTTCTGACATACTATTGTCATATTATACTATGCCTCCTTTCTGACGTTTTTCTGCCATTCTATATTATTTATTTTCCTGCCATTTTTTACAGCACACTATTATATGACTTATTAAGAATTTTTTTTATTCACTATGGGATGACCTTTTTTTCCAGACAGTTGTTGTGATATGCACCTGCAGATAATATCATTATCTCCAGTGTCCATCACAAATTAACGTTCATAAATCTGCTTAGAAAACAGAAAAAAAGGAGCTCCTATTAACTCCAAAAATTTGCCTGAGAAAGTTTTCATCAATACCAAAATGATTCAGTGATAGCTCTCTCTGCATCTAGGGTACCTCGCAGGCAGCAACGTCTCCTAGCTAATTTGCGGTACTTATAATTGTGCTAATGTTCCGTGGACAGACAGACAGAAACATAGATAGATGGATAGATAGATGGATAGATAGTAGACAATCTCACCTTTCCAAGCTGCAGATCAGAAACGGAGCAGGCGTCTATGAAGGCCTGGGCGATGACAGATAGACAGGCATCCATGTGATCCGTCTTATCAATGTCAAACACAAACTGAGGATTCTTCAGGATGTTCACCCAGAAGCGCAGTGGCAAACTGCACAGAAAGAGAAATATAATCTTTTAAAGTCTTGCACTTGCACAGCGATGTGACCAAAGGGGACTTTAATCAGAGGGTTTAGATGTCTACCTGTTGGTTTTCCAGATGTGCAGGGTGTCTGGGTCTGTAATGCCTCGTTTGTCAGCCTGCTCTTCTAGGAAGTCAAAGAAGTATTTGATGGCCAGAGGGGGGCGTTCCGGAGGGATGCTAAGGATGGCTTGAAAGAGGTCATCCAAGAACTTCTGAAGAGTTCCCTGTGGAGAAAAAAAAAAAAAAAAAAAAAAAAAGAGGCTCATGCATACACAGAGATATGGTTTCATGAGATGTGGAGATTTTGAAACGGCTCCTGAGGCTAATATGGGTCATAGAAACAAGAAATAGAAAGATGACTTAGATATCAAGCTGTAACTTCAGTCTGTTTGTAGTGTCAGCCTCAGTTTCTTGTGTTCACCTTGGTTGACAGAAGGCGTGTCAGATAGATTTCAGGCAGGACCTTCTTTCGGTGGCTCTGCCTGTGTGACCTCTTGTTCTCCGTTAGGTCATCATGAGGTAGGACCTGGAAAATCAGAAGTCAAAGGTCAACATACGGCACACAACTTGAAATAATAAACCCCCTCATAAGAAGCTGAATGAATGCTCTACTGTCTCTGCTGTCAAAAGGGATTTTTCTGGTTCTTGCATTAGACACATGATCCAGGAACTACATCAGGGTATTTTGAAGCGCTGGGTAATATACAGAATTGGGAAAGTGATGAAAGTTGGGGGTATTCTCATGATTTCCCTGCTTGCTGTGTAACGGATCATGTCTCTGACTTGCTCATACAGGTCTAAATAGGGGTAGGGGGAAAACAAAGAAGCATTCAGAATCCACCTACTCGTGTCAAAAAAGGGCCACAGAACTGTCCTGTTAAACTAACTATTCACCCGGCAAATTGTGTTCCAAGAAACTCATTATTCTAAAGTCAAAGGACCCATATCTTGGCTGACGTTTATAAAAGAGCTTAAGCAGCATTAGTGCTGTCATGTCCTCTCAGCAGCTTTCCGTTTCACCTCCATTCACCCCCCATTCTCTCTGTCGTAATGCCTGCTCCAGGCTGACTAACAGTGGCACACACAGGAGAAGCTCTGGTAATAAACCCAGAGTGCACTTTTGGAAACATTTTGATTACCTATGAGGCGATACTCACCAAGTGTACATACTTCTCCGTATCCAGATCTTTAACTAAGGGGAAAGAAACAAAAAATAAAAGATATATACAGCATGAAACAATGTGCAATCAGCAGGGTGGAGACCTGAGAGAATAAGAGGAGACAGGGGGAGGGAGTACGAAGGAGTGTGACAGATAGAAGGGAGAGGGAAAAAAAACACAAGAGGGAGATTGACAGGAGAGCAAAGGAGATAGAGTACATGCGAGAGGAGAAAGTGATTAAGGTGGACGGTGGGCCGGTAGGGGAGGGGGGCTGTCTGAGAGAATGAAAGAGAAAGATTACGAGTGAAAGGAGAGAGAAAAGAGAGAGATTAGGGGAGACAGACACACAGAGTCTGTGATTGGTTCTGGAGCCGGTGTAATGAGATGGTAATGCTTGGCCAGCGCTGGGAAAGAGCATAAAACGTTGCTGGTTTATATATAGATCTAAACAAAAAGACACACTGTGTGCATTCGTGAAAACATATGAATACATGTAGACGCATGTCAAAACACAAGCTCAAAGCGCACAAACAAATACAGTAAATTATTGTACACAGCCAAAACAGAGACAGGCATTTGTGCAGGTGTACACAGAAAACACACAACAGCATTGTGAGTGTGTTCTCATTACAGCCAGCTCTGCCAGAGATGCTCCTGCCTGCCGGGCCTGAGTCCAGACCCACAACACTGATCACAGGCAGGCAGGACAGTGTTTTATATTAGCCAGGGAGCACTACAGGCTCATAACACCCCCTTGACGCTTTGAAGCCGGAGCCAGGTTTGGTCCACATAAGCCTACTTTTTGGCCCATTATGAATGAGAGGAGAGAGGCTTTGATGGACAGAGCCTGAGGAGAACTGAGCTCTGGTCTGGTACTGATTATGTAAGGTAGACCCTAGACGAACGAGCGGACAAGCCCATTAAAAGCCGTATGTAAACTCATCTGTCAACAGGCAGAGCCGTCATTATACTCCGAGTTGAGGCTGGACAATGGGCCCGCTTTTGTCGCATTTGTTCCCCACAAGCTGACATTTGCTAATGAAATACATCTATAACGCAGAAAAAGTGGCTCTGAATGAAGCGGTGGCATAACTCCAGAGCGAAGCAGGAGTGTTGTGATTTATTAGGTGCGAGTGTGTTTAGATGTCCGCTGTGTATTTTGGGGTTGGGAGGGTGTGGGGTTTCATGCATGTTTACACGAGTGTATCGTGTTCTCGTGATCAACTAAGCATGTGCCGGTTTCCTGTGATCGAGTGACTGCGAGTATTTATCCAAGTGTGAGTGACAAAGCGACAGGGATGTGGGTGTGTTTGTGGGTGACGTACCTCTCCCAAGGGTGTTATCTCTCTTGTCTTTCATGCTCATGGCCAGCGATGCACCCTCTGGGATCTGAGAAGGCAAAGAAGGAGGGAGGGAGGGAGAGAGAGTACAGAGGGCACAGGGTCAGGGGTTAGCTGGGGTGCACCAGAACAGCATCATTAAGCATGCCCTCAAGGGGAGTGCAGTGTTGAGAGGTGTGTTTGTTTGTGTGTGTGTGTGCGTGTGTGTCAGTCTTGTGTGCATCTAGAGTGGTGGCAAGTCTGCAGGACCCTGGCTGGGCTCATTAAAGTCAACCTGTGGTGAAATGGATTGAACAGCCTTGCCAGTGAACCCAGACTGTTAGTACACGCTGCAGCTCACTGCTTTCACAGCTCCGTCCCAGTGGCTAAGCGAAAACTAAACAGAGCACTTAACAAGTATAGGTAAGGGGTCAGAGGTCGAGGGTCACCGAGCAACAATTACGGGTTATCTTCATTTTATTTATTGCCTGGTTATTTTTCTTTACAAATGAATATCTTTAGTGAGCATAAAAATAGTAATTATATATAAAACTATTCAGATTTTTTAAAATCAATTATTAGGGTAATTGGGGTAATTAGTTTTTTGCAAATGTTATAATAATACTTACAAATTTATTGCATTATATTGTAGTTGAAATGAATAAATACGTGCTTAAGTGGGTTTATTTGTTATGATAAATGTTTATGTATTCACATTATTAATATTATTAGTATTAGTACAAGTAGTAGTAGTAAAAGTAGTATTGTTAAAGTACATTTTTTAAATATGTAATATTAAATAAGGTAGGTCATCTTTTAAATGAAAACAAACCAGCACATTAGACATTTTAAAACTTCAACTTAATACTTAAAAGTCTGGAATGGATCTTCAAGTTTGGTGTTAACATTTGTATTCAGTAACAGTTGTTTCACATTACAGCTATCAACTATCGTTTTTTTTAAAATTGTAAAACGTTTCCTAATTGCTGTCATAACCACACTGTATACCGTATGTCTAAATGCAGAAATGGCATAACAGCAGTTTAATTGCAGCAGCTCTGCCACAGCTATGCTGCAGAAAATGACCATAAAAAGAAACAACACAGAGCAGCAGACAAACACAAAGAGA
The DNA here is from genome assembly GCF_027596085.1 of Anoplopoma fimbria. NCBI lineage: Eukaryota > Metazoa > Chordata > Actinopteri > Perciformes > Anoplopomatidae > Anoplopoma > Anoplopoma fimbria. The sequence continues at coordinate 23,084,096 of NC_072460.1, forward strand.
GGCACCTTCAACCTTTCTTTGTGCCACATAGAAACATCCTCCCACCCCAGTGACACCATTTACGAGGAGCTCTCACCTTCACCACCCCCACTGCTGCTGATACAATATCAGGGACATACAGGTACACCATGACACCTACCACAGTGGTCTCAAACAATCACACACACCTGGTAATGGAAGACCGTGTTGAGTTTCTTTCTGCCATCTTCCATCAGTGAGGAGTTATCCAGGTCCTGCAGAAGCTTACTGTTGCTGCCGGAGTCAAACCACTCTGGAGAGAAAGTAGACCGGAGGAGGGAGGGGAGCGATATTAGACAATTTCATCTAAATTTGGAGAAGAATATGCGAGACGGAGGGCGGCCGTGCTCTAACGCTCTGTGTCGCGACCTGTGGAAATATTCTTGCACCATTAATCAAATCAGCTCTGCAGGCTCCACAGCTTTTGAAGGCAATAACTCTTTGTGATTATGACTGTACACTCTCCGCGATGCATTCTGTCATTTATTATATTGCAGCCTCAGGTTAGTTGAGCTTCATGAGAGGAATTGACCTTTTGCAAAGGAGATTACTATATCTCAGAGGGCAGGGGAGGGGAGGGGAAAGAATGGAAATAATCAGAGAAAAATGTGCTCTTACCCAGGTCCACATCCTCTGCTCTGGGCCACTGGGAGAATGGCAGGTTTTTATAAAAGGCTTCTAGGATTTTTTCCTTCACCTGGCAGATTGTGTCTGTATTCATGACCCTGACAGGCAGCGAGTCCATGCCACAGCCCTGGAAGGACACATTGATGTTCTGCGAAAATAAACAGAGTGCAACACATTTCAAACTTTGCAAAGTTTTGAACTTCAGCATTATTGAAAGTTTGAGTTCGACATTGACCCCTGAGCTCTAAAAGAAAAAGCAAAACCGAGGGTTGTGAAAGATGAACTAAGAGTGTGTGAAATCAGACCTGTGGCTTGGCCTCAATGTTCTCGCGGAGCAGCCACTCCTCGTTGAGGGTGTAGCGGGCTTTCCCTGTGATGGCGTCTATGGAGCCCTTGTTGATCTGCTGCTTGATTGCACACAGCAGCAGGAAGAAAGGCTCACCCACTGTTTCCTGAAGATCATGAGAGAGAGGTGGAGTCAGAAATCTGAGTTGCTGTAATTCCTTTTAATCAAGCCTGCCTCAAAACTTTCCAGCAGCATCACCTTGAGGTAGCTGTACATGCATATGGACATCCAGTTGGTCAGCATTTTCTCCACAACGGACTCAGTGCGGCGCAACATCAGTTTGGGGTTCTTGGAGGCGGAAGCATCGATAAGGTCCACCAGTAGATCTTTCATGATACTGGTGTAGTACTCGAGCTTACCATGGAGGGCGATGGTGAGTAGAGACGCGAGGCTGCATCTGAAGGGTGAGAAAACAGATTAACAGGGGAGACAGATGAGCAAAAACATGCTTTCCCAAACATGCCCTGTCAGTGCTCGTGGTCAGTGGAGGATTCTAAATAAATACAGTACAGAAACAACAACAGGGTTTCATCTTTCCCACAGCACCTGAGACTGCAGAGCCAAATAAAGGACTGATCTAATGCAGGGTCTGGGTGAGTAAGTCCAGAGGTGCAGGGGATTTCCCTAACAAAGCTCCTTTAATCCTGGAGAAAGGGGGCGACATCAGTCAGTTAGTGCTGACACTGAGCTGGGACAGGGATGTGGTCTGGCCTTGGGAATTTTTCTTAGATTCTCCACAATGACTGGCTAGTTTAAGGACATCACCAAAACAGCAACACTGATAAATGACAACGCATTTACAAAGCTGAAGCAGCAACTCTTACAGACATGAAAAGAAAATAAGCTCCTGTGGTAAACAATGGAAAAAAAGAGATACTTTCTGTATACAAGTTAATGCAATTCAAAAGCCACACGATAATTACTATGACTTTTAAAAACTAATTATAATATTACATTTTCATTGCATTTCTTTGACATACTATACAATAACACCCCTATTACAATTTTATGAAATCTTATATTGTGACATATTTTAAAGCATACTATACTATGACTTTTATAACTTTTTTATGGCATATTAAATTACATTATTTTCCATCTAGGCATACTATACTATGCCTTTTTATGACCTCTTATATAATGCTATAGAAAAGATGTTTTAAGGTTACTACTTTGTTTTTTTTTAAGTGATAATGATGATTGTGCATCTGTACCTTTGTTTTTATATGGAGTTACAATTCTAAATCTGCATTACTTGATGTTTTGGCCCCTTCTCTGTTTTAGTCTCAACCAGCTCCTGAGAAACATATCTTTTATTTTTTTTTTTCAGATATTCCATCTACTTGCTACTTGCTAACTTTGTCTGTCTGTTTGTTTGGTCATGGGCAGGTCGTGTGCATTGGTTCTAAGAGGCCTTTTGCTGAAAACAGTTGGGCTTTGTGGCTGGAAACAAGGCTGATGAGAGTAAGTGGAGTGAATGAAAACAGACCAGTTGTTCCAAAACAATGAGCTGAATGATGGTCACGCTCTCTAGAGGAGAGGGGAAACTGCAGTCAGGTGATATTTTCACTGTGGGCTTGTTATAACAAGTGTTGCCTTTCACTACACGATGTAATTTCATCCCTTGTTAATAAAAAATAGAGATTGTTGAAGCTTCAAATACCTCCCAATATGATGCAATCCATTATAACACTGGATCCTCTAACTATTAATCTATTTGTTGTCAACTGTTAAATTAATAAGGAGTTATTTTGATAATATTTTACTCTGTTTAAGAAAAAAAGTAAAAATACTATGATTCCAACTGTTTGAATGTGGTTTCTTTCTTTACTTCTCTATGACAATAAACTGAATATCTTTGAGTTGTGGACGATACAAGACATTTGAGGACGTCATCTTGTGCTTTGGGAAACACATTTTTCACAAGTTTCTGACACTTTATAGATCCAACAATTAATTGTGAAAATAATTGATAGATTAATCTGCAATGAAAATAAATTGCAGCCCTATATAACACCATATAAATCTGTTAGTTCTGCCGATTTAATGGCTTAAAGTCAAATCTGTATGTGTGCTTTTTTCTGTTCTGCCAAACACATATCAGTTGATCCATTTACCTATCTCGTACTGCAAAGTCCTTCTGCTGCTCCAAGGCGTGGACGAACGTCACCAGGAAGTGCTTGTTATTGAGGAGAGTGGAGAACAGAGTGATGCCCTCCTCCACATTAGGCCTTGTTGTGTTGGTGGCCTGAGGTCAGAAGGAAGATGAAACAGTTATTTCTCAGCGTGATTTCTCCTCGACTGCATTACACACCTGCTGCGCCTGTCCTAATCTATTTCACCACCTCTTGTCTCGAGTGACCCATCTAGTGAACACCTCATCCCTCTACAACACCTTCTCCTTCTGCTTCTTCAGGCACCTTCCTCTCCTGTATCCGTACCTCTCGATCCGGTCCCCGACTGTGCGTGATTGCCTCTAAATGTGCCGAGTCGACTTAATGAGTATGGCCTATCTATGGGTGCGACTTAGCAGCGGTGTGATGAAGTCTTCCCTCTGGACCGCAGCCATATGGTGTGGTTTGCAGCCTGACAGAAGGAGAACAGGGGTGTCCATTAAGATAAATGCCCGCCTGTGAGATTTATTTGCTGTGACCTGGAAAACACTTCCTGGGAAGACGATGTGGATCCAAGGCACTTCATCACCGCCAGACAGCCTCCCCCGGCTGCCGACCCAAAACTAGCGCTGCTTTCGCTACTTTCTCTCTTCGTAACGTGCACAGACACACACATGCATGCTTTTGCTTTCGGCACCTATTCACAGAGAGTTTTGTGAAAGTGCACACTCCCTCTCCCACTCTATCTTTATAGCTCTCACTCCCATCCGCCCCTCCATTAAACACACACACACACACACACACACACACACACAACTAGAAATGGATTTCGATGAAAAGCATACTGTTCGGTTGTCCAAGAGCCAGTGGGATGGAAGTGTGTCAACCACCTGCCATCAACTTGGTGGGCAGTGCGTTGCCTGACAAGCTGAAATTTCTTTGTCATGTTCACTAGCAACCATTGAATGACACACAGGAGCATGCGAGTTCACACAAACACATACAGTACATTGACACACTCCACACACACATTATAACAAGCACGCCAAGGCAAAAAATGCACAATATGGTTTTTTTTTACTCCTCATCAACAACAAGCCCACTGTGAAACCTTAATACGCCTCAATGGGACCCAGTTGAGAAGCAGGAGAGTAAAGAAATAGGAGCCAAATCAAGGCACTGTGGCAGAAGAAAGCCTAACCGAACAGCCTAATGGCTTAACCCTTCACCTTCCAGTCCTGCAGCAGCGGGTGTGTCTCCGGCAGCGCTCGAGGGCCCAGGCCGTCATTCTCGAAGGCCGGCTGGACCAGACTCTTCTCGTAATCGGAACACATCTGAAACACACATCAACACACTCACAGAAAAACGGTAATACCAAGTCGGCTCTAGTCGTAAACCCAGGGAGATGGATAGACAGGGAGAAAACAAAAAAGAGCTGGCCTTGAGACTTTGGTGGTAAATCTGTAGTCTGGAACCAAAGGGCAGAATTTCACGAGGAGGCCCAGAATAGGCCCCTGACTGACCATGAAAAGGAACATAACACTGTGACACAAAACGTCATGAGCTTTAATGGAAAACTGACCCTTTCAGATGTATCTGTCATTTCTGGACAGCTACATTTTGGTTTGTATTCTTAGTCTGTGTCTAACTCTGTTTTGTGTGTTTATGTGGGTGTGTAATCAAAGAGAACCAGAAGCTCTAATGGAAGAAAAATAACACAAAGGGGTCATGAGTTTGCTGTTTACGTGGAAAACTACAGGTAGACGATACTGAAGCAGCAACATTAGAATTTATGTTTCCCTCTACACAGCTTTTTAACACTCTCCCCACTCACTTCCTTCACGACAGAAAACAGAGTCTAGTTTCTGCTGCAACAAACCAGCGCGGCTGCTGTTGTATACTTGTTTTGAAACAGTGTGGGTGTGTACAGAGTGTGTTTTGAGAAATCAGGGGGAAAGTTTCCTTGTCTCAGTGCCCGCCATTGTTCTGTCTCCTTGAAAGTCCATGCCTGTGGTTGGAGGACAAAACCTGCAGAGTTGTGTATGTCTGTATTAGTGGAAAAACACCCACTAACAGATAGACCCACAGTCTACCTTCAGGGTGGATCAGACTTCAGAAAAAAGATTACCTATAGAGAGCACATTATCTCTCCTGCAGGGGGCCGGACTGAGCTACACTTCACTAGACGCCGGACCGTATGTTTAAAAGTTTCAAGGTGAATTTTCATCCTGCATATTACAAGCGGTGGGAAATATGGGACATGTAGGAAGAAATATTATTACAACCCCATTGAGAAAAATGGTATTGTCAGTCTGCCAGCTGAAATCAGATAACAAGGGGGAAAATAGGCTTTCTCACCTTGGGGAAGAACGTGCGTGTGACAAATTGTTTGTACTCCAAAAAGGGGATGCCCTGGCTGCGATTCAGCTCCTTGGTCAGGTCTGTCATGTCCGTCTGCAGCTCTGCAAAGCCTGAAAGGAAAAAACAAGAGAGACCCAAAAGGTCTTGAATCCTTGGATTGTTTCTCACTCCTCGAGTTTCATTTGTTGCCAAGCAAAATGAGTCAGAAATATATTCATGGACCAATGCAATAACCGTGGGACCTGTAAACATCTGGCAGATTTTGGTGGGAGAGATTTTAGATGAGACACGTGAGAAAATGTATCTTGTGATTTACTGAATCAAGCGTAATGTTCTAGTTGAATACTATATGTACCAAACACAGATCTCATGTTCTAACACCCTATACCCCCTTCCTCCGTCTTTGCCAGTCTAGCACGGCATGCAGGCAAATATTTACAATAACACAACAATCAGAGAGGCCAAATCCATTCCCTCATTCAAACCATGTGTGCAGGCTGAGGTTTACATGCTGCAGAAAACAGTATCAGCATGTCCAGACACTGAATTGAATCCGCGTGCTAATACTGTAGCCACTTTATTGGATAGCATGTTCTAGGAGAGGATAATGTTCGCCTCTAATGAGACGCTGGAGATCCCTTTATGGAAAAGCTCTTCCTGTCACAGGATGAGAGACGTATTTGGGTTACAATGCTACTTTCCTCTGACTGCGTTAGTGTAGAAAGAAGGGAATACTAGACCCAGGGGATTTAAAACATACTTTATTTACTCCTTCAGGTTATTTATCCTCCAGCTAGCGAAAGTGTCCTTTAAACCAGCAGTCAGTTCACACAATCAATTCCAGAATAGACGCTTGAGGCCCGACTGCATAACCTCCCAAAATACCTAAAATCTCCTGTTCCTGTAACCTGGAATATGTCAATTCCCCATTTTCCTTCACTCCCTCTTCTTTTGCTTTTATCACATCTTTCCTCTAAGTGGAACTATCCCTCGCTTTCTGCACACTCACCCTGAACTCAGCCACAAATCTATCTGTGTCCTCTGACTAAATAACCTCCCTTCCTCTCCTCCACTCCCACGCTTCTGCTTCTCCTCGGACTCGCGGCCCTGACTCCCGCTCCTATCTCTTCCTCCCTCCATTTCTCTTTCTCTATCCGTCCCCCCTATCTCTACGCAATAAATCTGGTTGCTCAGACGCGGAGTGGCCTTCGCAGGGCTTTACTCTAATGCCCTAGAAACACGCACGCAAAAATGCACGGACAGAGACAGAGCACTAAACACACACACACACACACACACACACACACACACACACACACACACACACACACACACACACACACACACACACACACACACACACACACAGACACAAGCCTTGTTTGTAAAGGGTAGACACAGCTGAGGTGATGTGGCCACTCGGTGCGTCTGCGTGTCTGACTGATCATTTATCAGACGCTGTGTTTTATGAGTCACGCTTACTCGGCACAAATCTGTCAACTGTTGTATCTCCCTCCCTCCCACTTCAGACTGGAAACTATCTCAAACAAACACATTTTGCATGCACACACACACACACAAATATATGTGGTCAATATTTCTGTCTTCCCACAAGCTCTTTTTTCATGTCAATCGAAACAAAACAACATTTCAGGTCTAAACAACTCCAAGAGGAGAGGTTGTACAATAGTATAGGGTGTGTGTGCGAGTCGGTGCATGTGAGGGTTTTTGTGTAAACACACCTTTACGGATCTCGTCTCTGATCTGGGACTCCATCTCCTCCATTTGGAGTAGAGTTTTCTGCCAGTAGCGTTCCGCCCTTCGGCTCTTTGTGCAGTACACTACAAGAGCTAAAAGGACAAAAATGCAGTTTGAATACAGCACGTTTCAACCAACAAGACTGTAATCACACGCGGTAGGCTTCCAGTAAACAAGGGAATAATCTGTAGGATCAGAAATGTGTCTAAAGGATTTTGAGTTTATAAAATGACATGCGAAAATGGATTAATATCATATTTCGTTAGCCTGTGAAAAATATGTGCATGAATCTGAGCGTGAGAACATAAAAATGTCCTTGTTTGTGAATGTGTAAATACAATGTGTGCACATTTTATTTCCACGGCTATGTCACACATGAAAATCTAACAAGAACTAAGGGTTCTGTGAACATCTGAGAACCCATACACAAGAGCAGGAAACTGTGAAAATCAACCATAGCACCAATTTTCACCCATGCACCTGCCTCAGTCATATAAAGAATACAGAATAACAGTACGCACACACAGACACACAGAGCAGACAGCGAGGGGAACAGTGGGGTCTTTGTGCTTCAAGTGCTGAGGAGGGATGAAACAACTGCGGGAAACTATGACCCCTGAATTCCTTTTATCTGTTCCACATCTGGAGCATCCATCGCTACAGCAGGCACACATCCATCGACTGCCTGGCGAGCATATGTACACAACTTACCCACAGTGCACAGCAGCAGAAGCACGCAGCACACCACAATGGACACCGTGATGGCCAGCTCGCTGCCGCCGAGCTGCACTTTGGCGATGGTGTGACGAAAGTTCCCCACTTGCACCTAGAAAGAGAAAGAGGGACAACACATGAAGATGGACTGAGCTCCTTTGTTTTGAATCTTTGTTATCTTCTACTGTTCTCACCGTGACCTTTACATGCTAAAGTAGATCTGCTTTTGTTAAATACCTCCCTGGATACTTGGTTGTCTCTGTGGGTCTTTTTCTCAATAAACTCAACGTTATATGATGGTAAACCTTGTACATCTGCTATGGCAATACAAAACCTCATATTATCAGCTGATGAAGCAAATTGGATTTTAACACGGCAAGATTGACACAGACGCAAGAGCACAAATGAGCAGAGAATAGGAGCATTAAGTATTTTCTTTGTAATGCAGTATTAAAAATACATGCAGTATAACATGGGCAGTTCTTAATGGGTACCTGTGCACAAGCACATATGCACAGACACATCGTTTTGTTCACGGACGCAGGTGCAGACAGAGAAATAAATTACACCCTGTAGATTTTGAAAAATGGCCTCTCGCTGCAACGAGCTGTATAGGAGTCACCCAGTTCAGAGCAACCCAGATGTGACAAGAATAGGACTTTCACTTCTGCCTGCTGATTAGTCAGCAGTCCTCTGTGGTCCTTCCTCACATCCTTCCCCAATCCGAACATACTTCATAAAAAGAGCCTCAGATAAAAAGTCTACAATCCTCAGACCAAATCCCTCATATGCTGCTTTCACTTTGGGGGGGGGCGAACTCCCTCCTGCTTTTCTCGTTCCATCTTTGCCTTTCTGGTCCAGGCATTTATTTACCCAGGGCAGCAAGAGAAGGCCTTCTTCCAGAGACTGCAGCAGCCAGCACTGGTGTAATGGAGGGGAAAATGCCATTGTTCCATGTTCCTGTTTCGCTCGGGGTACATAAACACTCCTTCCCCACATCCACTTCTGCAGCTCAGCTCCATTTCAGAGCCAAGCAAAACAGGGGCGCGTAAAAATAGATGTGCCACCGTAAGTAAGTGAAGAAACATAAATGAAGCTATGCCCAACATGTATGCATATATTCAAATGTGCCGACACTAAGGAAAATGTCTGTTGCTTAATCCCCATGAATGTGCACACTAATCATTCTCACTGCTGGTGCGCAGGCAGCCCACCCGTTCGTGTTATGACATCTCATTTGACCCTTGCCCTCCCTCTATGTCTCTGCTAATTGCCTGTGTTTATTCTCAGACATCCTGAGAGGCAGGCGGGGGCTTGGGTGGGGACCAGAGGCGAGCCACAGGTAGAAAAGGAGAGAGGCAGAGAAAGAGCTTTCCTTCTATTTCTGTGTCAAAGTGGGGGGAAAACGATACAACTCCACTGACAGAAAGAGACAGAGTAACATATGCTCCTGAGCTATTTAGGCAAACCACTCACGGTCTGGCTCGTATTTAAATATAGATGAATGCCCCCCCCCCCCTTAATAAAGCCCTCTCAGCATGGACAACAACAGATGGGGAACGTGGGTTGAGGAAAGAGTGTGTCTGGTTTTATCAGGACTGCGCAGTGCTCGACCACGTCTTGATTAAGACCTTTAATTGCGATGGAGTGAGACGAAACAAAAACACAAGCGAGGAGTGAGATCATCGCTGAGTCAGAAGATAGTGTCTGTGTGATAGGTGACTGTGTCGGCGATGATAGACGGGGCTGATAAGGGATTAAAGAGATAGAGGGGAAGTGGTAAACATTTCATTGTTCGACAGTGGCATTGTGGTGCAGAGTGACGGCTCACCACCCCCTCTAAGTGCTGATTCATGGTGGCATGCTGAGAGACTATAAACCATTCATAATGCCTGGAGAAACAAACAGCACACACACACACACACACACACACACACACACACACATCTCTGACAGTGCATGGACCTGAGCGGATCAAATCTGTTTCAATCAACATCGCAGATGGCCTGTATTCTGACTAGATGTTTGGCTTTCGAGTACTGTGTGACAGATGGGTGATATCCTTAAATTATCAGGGTCTATGACAGCAAAATGTTCAACACAAGGTTGTATTTGTTGTTTTATTGTGGTGTTGTACATGCTTGCACACTTACAGTCACAGGCAGCTCGCTCTCGCTGGAGCTCAGCAGTCCGTTGATGGTGCAGTGAAACAGCTGGTCGTTGCTGAAGCTGATGTTACAGGGATAGGAGCCAATCATCACCGAGTATTCCTCCGGCACCAGCTCCAGAACGCTGGGCCCTTTCTGCGCCAGAAATCAAAACAAAAAACAGCCGTCAGCCGGTCAGTGGTAAGAGACAAGAGGGGCCTGGTTTGAAGAAGCACAGATAACATTCATTCGCAGCAGCTTTAACCAGCAACATAAGTGCAGACACATACGCAGTCTCGTATGCACACACCCAAACACAGAAACCGAGCTGCGGCTGGCCTGACATTGCAGCTGTCTCACAGAGAAAGCCAGCAGAAAAATCCTCCAGTTTGGGCTGGAGTTCAGCTTAAAGCAGCAAACATTCCCGCTGCCTCTCTCACATGGCCAGGGAAGTTTCTACAAACAAACCCGCTGACAGTCATCCCTGCCTCTGCCCAAAATAACATTCTCAGGGCCTTTACAGGAGCCTGTTGGAATAAGCTACATGGCCTATTTTTTATCAATCCAACTCTGTCCTGTTTTTTTAATCCCAGCCCTATGCTCTCAGTCACTGGTTTAAATAAAGGGGGACTCCTCTGATATTACACTTTTACACAGAAGTTCTGTTTCCTAGACATGACAAGTAAATCCAGACCACAGATTTATAACAGAAAGCCTGTAGGGCATGACTTTTGAAAGACATATACCAGACAGACAGGGTTTTATCAAAGATGCTATTAAGTTGCAGTCATGGGAAATGTTGCATCTGGGGATTTGAGGTTTTTTTTTATCTGGCTTTGCTTTCATTTAGTGCAATACAAACTCAATGGAATAGCCCTTTGAGGTCAATAGCACCAAGTCTCTATGGATTTCTGCTTAACAAGTCTTTATATCGAACTTATATTGAACAGTTACAGAACACAAGGCTCTAAGATTATAGAGTTTGTTGACTAAATGTTTATCTCAAAGAACACTCGTATTGGTCTTGAAAGAGACTGATGAAGGTCAGGTTTCAACTTCTTATTTTAGAGGTCATCATTGTATTGCCCAAAGTGATAAAGTAAAGCAAATTCAACATTGCTGCAACTTAGTCCAAAAAGGTGAGACACATGAGTGGGCAGAACAAGCCACCAGTATAGCTACATATCTACAGCACCAAACAAGAAAGTCAGCCTGTAAACTCTGATGGATGTTTTAAACAGACAAATTGAATACTAATTTTGCCATTAACCTCGATTATCTCTTCCAAATGACTTAAGCCCTGTCATACTGTTTTTTTGGGATGTCACAGCATTCATAGAACTCTGCAGTAAACTGGTTATGTATCAGGGTTGTAATTTGTATATAGGAATGATGCCAAAAAAAAGACCCAATTTGTATGGAACTGCAATTTCCCTCTAATATAGGAATGACAAGTGAGGAAGCGCGAGTGTTTATCCCCAGTGTGCTTCCTTGCTGTGATTACACCCTTAGGGCCCTGTCCTGTCCCTACTGCAGGATGCCACCCCCTGGGTCTCTGTCAACAAATGCTTCCTAACACAGACAAAACACACACACACATCCATACACACTCGTAATACACACACACACATCCATACACACTCGTGACACACACACAGACACACAGTGCATTAAACTATCGTGCAAAATATGTTTCAGCATATTGTAAAACATACTGTATACAATACATACGACGCAAGATTTTCACACTTCAACTCCCTGGACCAAAACAATTGTATCTAAAGGCCAAAACAGAATGAAAGCAAACAGAATCCACCCACATTCCAGCTCAGGTCCTTAATATAGGATCTGGTTGACTAACAAGCTCCCTATTAAACAAACACGCGCATTCTCGTCCCTCCCCCCCCTCAAGGTCCACCACAAGTGGAATCCACCGTCTTAGAAAAAACAAAAAACAGGAAACAACATGTAGATGGGCTGAGGCAGTGATTCCTGCAGGGGCCTAATCCTGACACTCACAAACACATCAAGAGGAAGCTGTGTCGTGTTCATGCTCCCCCGTCTGTGCTGTTAGCATGTGAATGTCGCACGGTGTCACAGCCAGGAGCCCTTTTTCAGGGTGATGAATCCATGCAGACAGGTGCTTGGATCAGCCAGACCACAGGAACAGGGGACCTCCCACTAAGCTGCACCCTCCCTCTCTACCTCCCCCCCTCCTCAGACCCACAACTGAAATCAACACGTCTCAGGGGATGGGGCCTTTGATGTTCTTTATGTGCCTCTGGTTTATGTGAATATGAATAAAGGAACGCTCAGCCTTGTATGCTGCTCGCACTGAGCGCAGCCAGTTTACAGAAGTGGTGCATCTAGAGCCGAGAAACCTTTAGAGAATACATCAGTTGTTCCGTGTTGAATATTAATATGTTTTTTTTATAAGCCGAGACTGTCAATAGTCCCAGTGTTTTTCTGGTGATAGTATCTTAAGGTAAATTAAGTCTAATCAGTGTTTTTGTCAGATTTCTAGCAGTGTTAGCAGCGTGGGTCTTTGGATGAAATATTCAGTTTGTTGGAAATATCTCAACAAATATTGGATATTTGTTCAAACATTGTGCAGACACTTATGGTCTACATTTTTGTTTTATTAAATAAAATCCCTCAACAACTGATGGGAGGATTGCCGTGACATTTAGTGCAGACATTCATGTTCCCCTGACGATACATTGTAATATTGTTGATCCCCTTGACTTTTTTAACTAGTCATCATCATCACCATCATCAAAAATTGTTATGTGTCCAATACTTTGTGACCAAATACCTGCAAAAAGAATTGCATTCTCATCAGCTTCAACTGTACTTTGTGTTAAGTGCAAGTTAGAAAATTAGGTTATCCAAACCAGGATGATGAAAATGGTAAACAGTACAGTCATTTTTCAATCTTGTTACTTAAAATCGTTCATGTTTGTTATACTTGCTTTGTGTTTGTTACTTATGCATCATGTTGTTGCACTATCCTCTTTGCTGCCGTAATACTGCAAATTTCACCGCTCTGGGACTTATAAAAGATTATCTTATCTTTCGAAAATGGTTAATTGAATCAAAAGGATTAAGATTTAACATGCAGATGGAATTCCTATTTCATTCATGATACAACCCTTGTGCTATCGCAAAAAATGTCTTCAACGTTGTATCGAACAACACCATAAATCTCACTGTATATGTAATCTATAAAACAACATCCCATCATATTAGAGGTGGACACCATTGACTCGAAAGCATACATTCCCTAATGGAAGGTGAACATTTGCTTGACTTATCAGGAACTCAACATGACAGTGAAGCGCTAATCTGAACTTCCTGTCTCAGCAGTGTCACTCACGTTGATGATGAGCGTCAGTGGCTCTCCCGGGTGGTGCTTAATCAGCTTCTCCTTGCTGGCAGTGAAGAACTGCGGGTCCTCCACGTACTCCAACGAGAAGTGACCTTTATGTGGCTCATCCTCGTCCTCCTCCTCCTCTGCATCACTATCAAAGGTGCGGTCTCCAGTGTAGAGGATTCTGTTCAAGAAGAACTGCACTGAGGTCTGCTGGGACTGGCTGGACGCCGGGGATGGGCAGGTGATCGTGAAGGGGGAGACGACTGTGCAGCGCTGGAGAAGGACCAGAGAGGACAAAGTAGCTTAAAGTCCGGGTAAAGCTAAAATAAATATGTCTTACTGAGTTTGTCACACCACAGTAAGAAAAATGTGTTTTAAACCACCAAACCAAATTTGAATGATTTGACTATGGAATTTTCTTCTAAAGCTAATTATCTGCAGTCAATCAGATGACACCTCCATTGTCAATCCATCATATGAGCACATCATACTCATCTAGGAAACTGGGTGGAGAGCGAATCATGACTGTGGAAAACTAGATGTAGCATGGTAGATGATCAGACAGTTATAGACAGCGACATGGTAATAAAACACATACGCACTGACCTCAGAAGGAGCGTTCTAGATAAAACCAGATCCTCCCATGGCATATACTGAACTTTTAGTCATATATAAAAATACATGCACAGTGTTTTTGTACACTGTGGATGTATTTTTTTTACAAGTTGTTTATGTATTTAAACAATTTATGTAAACCTGTCTTAATAAAGCTTTCCAAAAAAAAAGGCAAACGGTTAACTTTAGCGGTCTAAACATTTCACTTGTCAGGTCATATTTGTGACTTCGCCACGAGTGCTATAGTGCTGCTATCCTCAACTTTAAACGAAAAAGAAAACTAAAATGTTATACACAGTACGCCATGCTCCAAACACAAATATTAGCTAGCACACAAAACTATAGCTAAGCTAACGTTAGCCAGCGTTCGCTAATGCTGGGTACATAGGGGAGCCCTAAAAAAACCAAAACGTTTTTATTTACATTTAATGATTACTATTTTTGTGTGCATTGAAAATTATTTTGTGGAAACAAGTAATATGTAAAATAAAAAATAAAAAACTAGATCAATTCTTGATGCATTCAGTAATATTGAGACAGATCTGACCCCATATACTAAATGTCAACATACATGCTCTATGGGCAGAGCATGCGCACCAGAGAGTTTTGCTGACTAAGCCGTCTAACTTCCAGTTAAGCCCTATGCTGACCTTGAAAGTGGATACTTTCGCAGGAATTGTGACACTCAAAACAATTTATCCTTCTTTTAACAGTCGCAATAACAGCGACAGAGTAGTTTACGGCGGAGTGTATGACGCATAACCCGAATGTCACCCAGAGAGGGCTGGTAAAGAGACAAAGACAGCCAGACAAACAATAAAATCTTGGCTGACCAGGATTTTTCCCGGTAAGCATTCTTGCTTTCTTGCAGAGAGTTAGAGGAGGAGATCGTTACCAATGGAAATGAATCAGCCTACCAGCCTAACATTAACATGTTACTTCTCGTTTGACAATTTGTGGTTGAATTGGTATTCATTTTCAGTTTTTGGGGTTTGTTAGAAGTCTGATGACTTCATGAGACATTAAAAACATAGTTTTTCCTTTTGTTCTACCTAATTAAGAGAGTAGTATCAAATTGAAAAAGGAAACAATTCAGCTGATTACTCACTTTTTCTCCAATTTCCAGCACCTCCATGGTGACGCTCTGCACCAGATCAAAACCCTGGCCTGTCACTGTGATGGTCCTGCCACCACTGCAACACACACACACACACATGGACAAAGAGTCACATCAGCCATGACAAAAAAATGTGTCAAATTCATACTGGTATGCAAATACTTTTGGGACACTGCACCACAACAAGGGAGAAACAGGGGACCAGATAATAATGCAAAACAGTTCGACTGCAGTGCAAATCCGCACACGTCATCAAAGACATGCCGCTATGCTGTCAAACGCACGCTGTTCTATTTCGAACACAAAAGGGATAAAATGCTGCACATCAGGATGACATTACAGTAATGACTTATGTCAGTGACTCTGGGAGGAGAACTGCAGAGTCCTCCAGCTTGAGATGTTTAAGACATCCAGGGTTTAATACGCGTGATGCGGGAAGCAGTCTACCGACCTGAGGTAGCTCTTCTTGGGGTGGATGAAGCTGATGATGGGGTTCTTCTCGTAGGTGTAGGCGGTGCTAAGCTCTGGACTTTGGCAGGGAAGGTTTTCAAACTCCAAACACACTGCCACGGAGTCTGTGTGTGGCTGCAAGGCTGGAGGCATCCGGCACTCAATGGTTTCATCTGTTTTCCTAAAAAAAAAAACGAAGTAAACATTTGACCGCAGTTGAAACCATAAAATGTTTCAACTGAGAATAAAAGTTATGTTTGTTGCATTTTGGCAGCTTTTCATAAATTGACATTACTAAAGAGCTGCTGACTTTAAACATGTCACGAGTGACCTTGTAAAATCCCAACGCCCGAAACAGAAGACAGCTTCATGCCGGTCTTACGTAATCATCAGTTTTATGCATTTAATGCACCATTAAATGACACAAATCTGTGTCAGTATTAAGAGACTCTGACAGACTATAGGCTTGACCTGAGCATGCCTCACAGACTAAACTACAATTATAACCAGTCATGTTGCAGTTAACATGCATGTCCTTCCAAAATTGCATCACTACAGCGTGTTATCCTATTAGACATTTGTGTGAAATCATCATAATTAGTATATGAATTCTTGAGTTATGGGCAAAAACAGTGACCTTCGACCACCAAATTCGAATCAGTTAAGCTTTGAGTGAAATTCAACGTTTAAGCCAAATTTGAAGATATTTCGATCAAGGCGTTCCTGAGATGTTGAGTTCAAACGAATGGGACGGACTTGAGGTCAAATTGACCTTTGACCATCAAAATCAAATCCCTTCATCTGGGAGTTCAGGTGGACGTTTGTGTAAAGTTTGAATAAAATTGCCTCCAGCCGTTCCTGATATATCGCGTTCAGAAGAATGACTGGACAGATGGTCGGATAACACAAAAACATAAAACCTCAGAATTCAGAGAGCTCAAATTTGAAATAAGCAGTACTCACTCTGTGATGATACACTCCAGCGTGTTGTTGACTATGACTCTGACCTGAGAGCCAATGTCCAGGTGCTCCCCCCTGATGATGACTATGGTTCCTCCAGCCCGAGAGCCCTTCGTCGGCTCCAGGGACAGCAGCTTTGGGACCTGAGTAAAGACGACAACACGCTTCTGAACAACACGTCAGATTTATCACCAGACATCTGACAGCTTCTGTCACTGGAACAGACACGCTTACTCAAACTGTGATTTGTGCGCTATGATGCTTTTCTTGACACCAAAATGCAATCTTCTCTCGTCCTTTGAGATTCAGAATATCTTGTCTTTAGAGATTGGCTGAGACAGCTGCTGACTATAACAGTAAATTAACGAAGAAAACTGTGAAGACAGCCCACGCTGCAATATGTTAAAGTGCTGCTGAAGCCAACAGGCCTTTGGGCTCAAGCTTGCAGGACAGCTACACCAAGAGGCAATAATGTTCATGCATTCACATGAGAAACTGCACACACAGTCATATATACACAAATGTTCCTGGGGCGAAGATGAATATCCCTGTCCAGCTCCGCCGCTTCCAGCATCAGCATTCCGCGCTCTTTCCGAACTTTCTATCCCCGCCGTGAACCTCGCCCCCAGGGGAAACCTCTTATCCTCACTGACAGGATTCACTTCCTCAGTGTGCACGGATGGAGGAGACCTATTGTGTGTTTGTGTGTCAGAGTGGGTACAAGGAGGCAGATGTTTCCGTCGAAAGGCTTCGAGGAAGGAGATGCAGTGGAGGCTCATATCCTGTCTCCAAAACAGTTTCCCTTTCTCCCACATCTTCCCCTTTTACACCCGTTGTGGTACACTGAGCGTCTCAGAAATGGATAACCACCAAACCCGAGAGGGTTTCCCACAACAGCACGGCGTAAGTCTTTGTTGTTCTGGATTTTCTTCATCATCATGTATCAAGAGGGGCTTCAAGATCGGGGTAATTTCTCAGTGGGATCACTGACAGGCAGAGCTGCTCTTAGAAGCTGCAGAAATGATAGACTGTTCCAGCAATGATTTATGAAAAACTCTTTGTCCATAAACAAAAAGAAACAAAGGGCTTACATGGGTATTTCCACTGACTGAATACTCCAAATCCAATGGGAGACTGTGTGGGTCGAGGTCAATTAACACAATGCTGGCTAGCTCGCCTCAAACCCAGTGATGAATTAACAGCAAAGGGACATTCCCACAATCGCCATGTTTGTTTTTGCTGGCAGCGAGTGCAGAATGACAATGGTGCTCGGTTGCAGCTATGATGAACGTTTGAAGATTCCCACACACTCCTCAGAATTCCTCAGAATCATAAAACGCATCTGTTAACACTCAACTGACACACATTGGAAAAGGCTCTCCCAGTGGGGAACAGTGAACAAGAGAGCATAGAAGAAGAAGAATGTGAAAGGGAGAGGCGGACGGAAACAGAGAGCAACAGATGAGCAGGAGGGTAAATAAGTGGAGAAAACACTCACTAAGTATGAGAAGCTCTCCTTTGACGTCCCCGTCCCACTCTGATCCACGTCCACTTGGACAATATCCGTCCTCTCGTGTGCAGACCGTCCAGTGACACACACCAGCCTGGGGGATTTAAAAAGAGAAAACAGTGTCATCTACTTGTTTGCTTGTCAAAACATTATAATCAGAGATCAGTTAATAAAAAAATAACTGATGATAATGGGTGAACACTCAAAAGAGCAGCTTTTAATTTTAATCTAATAAACTAATTCAAGAAAAAACGACTCAAATTGCAAGTGAGGGGGAACCAATATGAAGATGAAGAAAGAGATCTTGATCTTGACGGCTAAACAAAGACACGTAATTAATCCCGGAGAATGGGGGTTATGAACTAATTCATCAGACCATATTTACATATGGAATCCAATAAAGCCTTGAGATATCATATATTAGGAGATGTAAGGTTCAAAGCTCCTCAGACCAGATGTGTCTAACCACAGTGGAGATTAAGGGGCTGCTGAGGCTTGTTCTCTCGCCTTCTGGCTGTGATTAAACCTCGTGTCTTCAGTGCGCGCTCTACAGGGACGTCTTATATTAATGACACGGCTATACACCGAGGCACAGGGATCTACTGTTCTGGGGCCTCAATGGGATAAATGTGCTGGAGGGGGGGGGAGAACACAACCTTTATCACCTCACATGATCCACTTCCAGCTTGACACCCTGTCGGTTTATTTAGTCAGGTGCCTGGTGCGACAGTGGTTGTAAATTCTCAGCGAGTGATCAGATGATTGACAGAGGGGATTGTGGGGGAATTTACATAAGCGGAGGAGCTGTGTTTTTACGTAGGAGGACCTGGCAGGAGGAGATGAGGCTTTGGCTGGACAGATTGGGGCTCGGCTGGGGTCAGGCTGTCGGGTCTGAGACCAGGGCTGGCTCAGAACGCTGCATCCGAGTGAGTTTTTTAAATGTCAGGCTCAAACAAATGCTCTGTTTTAACTGAAACCCAAACCACTGTGGCATTTAATGAGCCCAATTAAAACAGGGATTTTCTCCATAAGCCTGAAAAGCTGTTAAAAAAAATAAAAAATATTCTAAAATAACCTGCAGTAGCAGCCATCTGTTGATAGCGATGTCTACATTTGTGCTCATTAATTACAGGAGCATCAGGTAAAGAATGTCATTACACTCAAATTACGCTCCAGTCAGTTACGAGTGGTGAGGGTTAGAAGCGCACCTGTTTGAAGAGAATGCATCATTTCACATGCTCTGATTTAGGGGAGGAGAGATAAAAAAGAAAGTACAGATAAAATGAAGCATGACTATTCACAGATTCAAGCCTGAGGGAAATAAGAGGAATTGGAGCCTGAATCAGCCTGAACCTGTAGGACCGCTCCAGGCCGAGCTGGATTCAGACAGAACATCAAACTCTTAACACTTTATGATATCTGCTACTGAAGGTAAAGGTTGAGGATTATTTTGTGGAAAACATAAAACCAGTATATCTTGTAGAGTACAGAAGGTGTCATGAATTCAGCTTGTAGCATTTAAAAAGTGCACCTACACTGGGAGTGTCAGGGTTTTTTTCAGGCTTAAGTTAAATTTAAGACATTTTTAATCCCACATAGAATGCTGTATCACAATCAGCCAAAGTATTAAAGTATGATGGAGAACCCAGTAGGAACGATATGGCCTTGGAGGCAGTACCTCCCTGAAGATAGGGCAGTTATTTTCATTAGCAATTCCAAATAATATTTTGATCCATAAAAAAATAGTCCACGGTGATATCCTGAAATGTCTTGCTTTGTCTGACCAACAGTGCAAAACCAAAATATATTCTAATTACAATGATGCAAAACAGAGAAACGCAGAAAGTCTTCACTTTGGAGAAGCAAAGAATCAGAAAATAGTTTGCTTAAAAAAACTCTTAATTATCAAAGTAGATGCAGAGTAATTTTGTTTAACGGTTGCAGCTCATCCTGCAGTATATAACAAGTATTCCTAATGAGATAATTACTGAAAATAACATGACCGAGAACCTGAAATGTGTCAGAAAATGTATTAGCCAATTAAAAAGGGTTAATTGATTTAAATTAATTAAAGTTTCTGCTCAATCCCACACTTGCCATTATGAGATGATTAACTTCTTTTAGCTAGCAGTAGTGACTGTTTATGCTACAGATCTTATTGTGCCTGAAACTGAAATTTCACAAAAAAAGGATTGTGTGCATAAGCCACTGTTTAAACAATCCCTCTTTTAGTTTATAGCTGTGTGACGTCTCCTTACAGCCCACTATCAGATACAAAAACATACAAAAAAGACTTGTAAATTAAATTTAACACTTGTTATACTGTCCAAGGTCTTTTTTTTTTTTTTTGAAAACTGAATTCCATGCTTGTTTAAGACGTTTGCAGATGTCCTGGTGTGTGTGTGATGTTGATGCAGTGTGATCCCAGTCAAAGGACACGCGCGCTCCCCGAGCAGAGCTCGGACTGACCCCTGCTCCACATTCCACCGCCGCCCCACTGCGGAGATATTATGGGTTTCAGAGGGAGATGTTTTGAAGACGTCTCCGATCATTTCCCTCGAGTGGATGATGAGGATCATCAACAATCAGGTCTGTGAGTGGTCGGGTGTGAGTGCTGTCAGCTAAAAAAGAAAGGGCGAGGGGGGCCACTCAAGGCTCATATGAAAATGATAGCGAGGGTGGCACGGAGGGCTTCAGCCAAAAATCTAGAGAAGTACTCCAGTAAATGAGGTGTGCCTTGACTGACTGTGCCATTAATTAAAATGTTGACACTGAAGCAAGCAGAGCGCAGTCTCTCCTGCGCTGCACATTTTTCCTTGTGGCACACAGCTGTGAACTTTCACCTCCCAGCACACGAGCAGACACCTGTCTCAACAGCCCGGGTAAATGAGGTCACATGTGCCATGTGTGAGGGAGTGTATGGCATCTCTGCAAGAGCCAATTAGAATTACAGATCGTCTGAATGAGGATATTTTTGTAAAGCAGTCATTTTGTACAATCCTCACATCTTCGAGCAACTTTAGTGTGGTGGTATGAATAGATTAAAGTGTTATTCTAAGTAAGGTTTATTATAAGATAAGATTAAATGTAAATGCTTTAAGTTAAGGGGATGAGATAGGATCATATAATCAAATCAACGTGAGGTCCCTGCAAAGATAGAGAAGTATAAGATGTCCGTGTGTGCGTGCAAAGTGAAATGTGCTGACATTGTCAGATGCACTGACGTGTTATGATTTGTCAGTGCCACTTCCAGCAACAAGGATACGCTCCACTGTCATAACAAGCAGCCTGCAGGAGCCACAGAGGAATGACGACACGGGATGAGAACACCCCCGGAGTGAAATGTGATTCGCTGTTTTTCTGAAAATGTGCGGTTTTGGGGAATGTGTCAGGCAGCTGGAGTGACAGGTAAGCCCCGCAGGTCACCCTCCAACCGGTCTTAATACAATGATTGGCTTCAGTGGAGCAGGACCAGATAAACAGTTCCATTCAAGGAAAATTATAGATACTGAATGGAAGTTTGGATGTAACTGTAGAGTTACCGGCTTCCACTGAGTTACTATTATGCCGGTGTCAAAGCGGGGTCCTGCTGTCTCCATGGTGATGGTCCCTGAGCCGCGGAGGGACGGCGATGCATAATGATATTTGTGAAAATTAGCCCTCGTGAATACATTAAAAAAACTAAACCATGCAGTGAAGGTTGACGTTCTATTTTCAAGACTAGTGGATGTGTAGGTGGGTAATGATCTGTGATGGTGATCTGTGGAAGGAAGTTTAATAACTCATTTAAATGTTGGTTCATCTGGGGTTTTCTTTAAATAATAGCTTGTCAACGATAAAACTGAATGGGATCATTGGCTCTGGAGGGCTGCTTTTTAAAAGCTTATTTTGCTTCTTTAGTACTGTAAGTTATAGATTACAGCTCTATGGGTGATCTGCTCTAGAATCAATAACAGAAAGTTGACAATTCTGCCTCACTTATTTGTTGCCAGTGATATTGGAAAGAGGATATCTTTTTTCATGCCTTCCATTCATCTTTCTTGTAAAGTCTTTACCCACAAAGCAACTCAACCGCCGACAGTTTAATTGGAGATTCGTTGTGGGTGGGAGTTAACTGCGCTCTGGTTCTATGACCGCAGCGGCTAATGTTGCCTCGAGCTGTTAGCCCAAAGCAGAGATGAGGAGCGGCCAGAGGTCTGGTAAGCTCACTACTTTCTACCTCCAAACCCCCAAAGTTTTTTAATTTTCAAACTCTAATGTCCCTCAGGAGTCATAAAAGGCTTCATATATGCAGTAGTACTCCCCCAGACCTGTAAACAGACTTTGATGTTTAAAATTGGTTGTGTTTCTCTTAGAATATGTCTTACAGGTATTCCAAATTTAACAGTGGTTCCAAAACTTTTTTTTAAAACATGGCATTCAGGATTCCCTTAAGGTTGACTAGCTGTGACAATTATTTCCATCGCTTGATCTCCATCTCTGCCTACCGTCCACCTGACCACTTATCCACCTGAGAGCATGTCAGATTACCATGACAACAGGTAATTGTTAGCTATCATCTCACTAGCCTTAATTGCAGCACAACTGCTAATTTTAGCAGGGTTTTGAATATAAGTGACGTTGATGTATAGGAAATACTCTTTTTCTCATCCATCGTCTTCTTCTTCTTCTTTCGGCTGTTCCAGGTAGGAGTCGCCACAATTATTTATCGGCTCTCGTAAAAGGAAATCTGATTTTATGATATGGCATAGGTGTAATGTTGGATGCCATTCCTCAGCGGCCATGGGGACAGAAACCGACACATTTTGAGGAAGCCCACTCAAACACAGTGAGAACATCCACATAGAAAGACCAAGGTGGGGGATCAAACCCTGAACCTTCTTGCTGTGAGGTGACAGTACTAACCACTGTAAGACCGTGCTTCATTCTGACAATACAGATGATATAAAATGTAATTAAATAAGTATGAAGGGGGAAAAAAGTGCCTGCATGCTAATAAGCTCGAGCAAACACTTGAGGAACAGTTGACAACAGCTTAAACATGTAAATCTGTGAATCATAAAACAGCCATATTATATAGTACTTACTCTACGGAGACAGTGTAGAGCTCAGGCAGGAGAGTACACGGCACATCTCCAATAGAGACCTGTACAGCTCCAGACCTCCTGCCCAGGTTCCTGCCTTGTACTGTCAGCAGGGTGCCTCCTTCCACCGGACCCCTCAGTGGGAAGATCTGACAAAACACAGTGTAAAGAGAAGTGAACAGGGGTGGGGTAGAAAAATCCTGTGAAAACCCTGTAATATGCACAATAAATTACAGCTCATAAGTAGATTACCTCCCTAAAAATGTTCCACTAATGACGGGTGATAATGAACGTGACAGAGGATTAAGAGAGTGGAGATGCTGCGGACATGGAGGGTGGCAAACTGAGAGATAAGGACAAGTGTTTTCTTGTTCTAAAGACTGAGATCTAATAGAATAGACACACGGTTTGGGTATACACACACACACACACACACACACACAAACACACACAAAGAAGACTCTTAACGGCGCCTGTCTGAGACTCTTCAGCCTCTAATCCTCTACAGCACATGCAAATAAAGAGCAGCCTAAGAGCCCCCTTCACATCCCACAAGAGACAAGCAGAGCGAGAGAGAAAGGGCTGGAGAGGCGAGGTGGAGAGCACAGCGGCAAGGTGGATGAGTGGGGAGGCAATTTAGGAAACTGAGTGTCGAGAGGAGAGTGAATGCTGATGGTGGTGGTGGTGGTGGTGGTGAGAGAGAGAGAGAGAGAGAGAGAGAGCAAAGCCTCGACCGGGGGAATTAATGCACAGTGCTGTTTCCTTTCATCTGTTTTCCCTTGTCTGCTATGTCAAATTCCTCAGTCCCATTTCTGCCGTTGTTCAGAGGCACGCTATCACGCATCATTTCTTCTCATGCCTTTGGTCTTTTCTAACTTTCCACGGAAGAGAGCCGCAGAAAAGAGAGCAGGACAGTCACCTCTCCAATCACCACGGAGACGCGGCTTCAAGAGATAGCATCTTTCCCAACGCCCAGACAGAAGCAATCAAGTCTCATTTTGCCACTGTAGTGCAGCTAGACCAGCTGCGTGCATGCTTTTTCCGACTGACCCCCCCCCCCCCCAGCCCGCCCCCCAGCCCGCCCGAGGTCGGTGTGACCCCTCTGTGTTATTAGACCGGCTCCGGCTCTATCAGAAACCGAGCCTCAGAATGAAAACAGCACTTCTGTTTGGTCTAGGTGAGAGGACAAGGCTCGCCGATGCATACTGATAATATGAAGGCATCGCAAGACTGACAGCGTGGATAAATAAACCTTATATTTCCCAGCTAAAATAGGGGAGGCAGTTAAGTAAAGGAAGAGTGTGTTTATTTTTATATTAGAATAGCAAGTGTGAAAACAAGCCAAGCCATTACTTGGAGTATTTTCTGTGGGATCTATACCGAAGAATATGTTTTTTATGGTTATATTAAGCTTTTGGATATCAAATTTTGCCACCCTGGGCCTACTCATATATATACATATATAAATAAATATATATATAAACTTCCTTTGACAAAATCACATTCCTTCATACATATGTAACACACAAACATACCATAAATATATGTAGCAGGGCAGACAGACGAAAAAGCACCCAGAGCTCGGCAGTAAGCAGAGTTACTTATCATCATCACTACGAGTCGTATAAACACCTAATGTGTCTCCACGGTGCCGTCAAGCATCGACATCAACATCAGCTGGCATGCTGTTCATTTACACCTCTTACAAGTCTTGATTTACGGCGCAAACTCTGCCAGGCCTCCAGGGAGGATCACAGGGTGTGAATGTGAAAAAGAATTAAAAACAACACCCAACAAGGAATGTTGTATTCCACACCCTTGTATTCAAAAATGTTCAAAAGGTATTGTACATGGCGATACGCACACCGGTTCCAGATAAACTCCCTGACTGATAAAATCCACATGTTTTTCTTTTTTGTTATATTCTGTGAGGCCGTAGCTTTCATCTTTCTCACTCCAGCTCCTCTGCATCGCTCTAATCAAAGAGGACTAGAGGACAAAAACAGGAAAAGTCTCCTCACTATACTGTACCCTTTCTCCATCCTCTCTCCCAAATCATTTATGCCTCACCCAGATCCGTCTGTTGGCTCTTTCTTTTCATATCGTGGAAGAACTGTGTTTGGTAGTTCCTGTTTTGGTGCCTCTAATCAATGGTTTTTTTTTGTTAAAAGTGGACTAGCCCACACATAACAAGAGAATAAAGGGCCTGCAGGGATGATAAATGTCTCTATTGTCTTACGTCACCACGCTGAATAGAGCGCATTTTTCACAATTAGCTGGTATATGGCAAAGTTTAAGGAATAATGAAACCCTCCATATTACCGATATTTTGGAGCTTGTGATAGAAATTGCAGGTGACAAAAAAGAGCAAGAAAAACACGCTTTGTTATCTCCGCTGTATGCACAGACACAAGGTCTATATAACAAAGAGCTGCTGCAGTATATATGTGTGTGTGTGTGTGTGTGTGTGTGTGTGTGTGTGTGTGTGTGTGTGTGTGTGTGTGTGTGAATGTGTGTGTGTAAATGTGTAGGGAGAGCCTGAGCTTTTCCTCCCTAAGCCGGAGTACTCGGACTCAAACCCCTGTGGATTCTCTGGGAAAACATGGCTGCTAAAGCATTGCATCACACACCCCACAAAACCACAGCCCCCAGTATCCTCTCTCCTGAGACAGCCATGTGTGTGTGTGTGTGTGTGTGTGTGTGTGTGTGTGTGTGTGTGTGTGTGTGTGTGTGTGTGTGTGTGTGTGTGTGTGTGTGTGTGTGTGTGTGTGTGTGTGAGAAAGAGAGAGGGAGAGTATTGCAACAATGGTCTACCCACGCATAAGCCATCTCAGCCCGGCTAACTTCAGTCACGTAAGAAGTCCACATAAGTTAGACTTTCACAGAGCATCCTGTTAGTCACAGTGTGCTGACAGCTACAAAGAATGAGGGATAATCGTGAATGCTTCAATATGGCCTATTTGTGTGCAATAAATTTGTGTGTGTGTGTGTGTGTGTGTGTGTGTCCGTCTGCTTTGTTTTGCCTACTTATTCTCCTGGGCCGACCAGGTTTTTTATCTACAGGAAGTTCAAGCCGACTGAGCATCATGTGAGCCGTGCTTCCCATGACCGCCTGCGGTTTGCTGTGCTGATATAAGGGTTCGGTGGCGGCAGAAAAGGGCTCTGAGGACGGCTCTAAACACACTCCCATTACAGCTGAGGACAAAACAAATGAATATGATCATGCAAATGAGCTCCGTAAACAGTTTAAAGAACGGTCCTGCCTGCTAATCGGGATGACCATTGTTTGACGTGACCGCACTCAGATGCTGTGTAAGATAAACATTACTTGTGGTCAGTGTGGTTTATGCTCTTATTGTGGTCACAAATCCCAAATCCTCTCTGTTTCTTATTTGCTTTCTTTTGTGGTTTGCCAGACAAAGAGCTCTACACATATAACTCATCAACACAATTTACACTCATACTGTAGTTACACAGGTCAAAAGGTGTTCCCATGCCCTTCTGAGTGATTGCAGATTGAGTCCGCCGCGTCCCCCGAGGGCCTTTGGGCTGAGTGAGTGTTAGTGTTAATACTGAGTGAACTGCTTTAATGAGACTATCTATTCAAACGCTCCCTCAGCAGCTGACTCTGGCCCGACAGGGCACGGGGGCTGCGGTGTGAGTGACCCCATGATTCACCATTTTTATGGCTTGAAAATAGAGCCTTGAGGCTGCGGAAAAAGGAGGCGGGGCTTTGTGAGAGGATTGATGCAAGCATTTGTAGCCTGCGTTCACGTTTAACCTGCGTGCTCACCTTGTGGATCTCAGGAGCCGGGCAGTGATCCATGATTGGCTGACAGTCGTCCCTCGGCCTGCAGCTGTTTTCACACCAGCCACAGAGGTGGCCCTGGTCCTCGCGGCCCCAGCATTGGGAGCAGTCTGAACTACCCACTCCACAGTTGTACACCTCCACTAGAAAAGGAGACGGGAGGTAAGGGAGAGACAGAGAGGGAATTAGTACACTAAAACAGAGTCATTGAACTGTGACCTTAACTTAAAGTACTGTAGACTCCTAAAAATGATTTTATAGCTGACTGTATACGAACCATATGTGCTGCTTGTTCTGAATAAACAACATAAGCATTTGCAGGATGATATATGCACGGCTATAAAAATAAACCAGGAAAAAAAAAGAGAGAGCTAGAGGAGAACAAAGCCAGCGAGAAACAGATGATTATGTTCATGTTCCAATGTGCCTCCCAGTGAGAAATCCCATTTGTATCCCTGCATGTGCATCTGTGCATGCATTTGTGCTCATATTGCATTGTATGTGTGTGTGTGTGTGTTTTTAAAATGTGATGATTCGGCATGTTACGGAGCCGCTGTCATGTCCTTAACCGAGCAGAGTGTCTGGCTGCGGCCCAGAGCTGTTGTTCACATGCTAGACACATGGACCGCCAACAGCACATCTGGGACTTGGGGATAGGCAAGGATGGGCTTTTAGCTGCTGCACAATAGATAACATGCCAAGTTTTAACAATACGAGGGCCACTTCCCATCACCTCACTGTTGTCATGGAGCTCAAATTGCATTTGCAACAACACATACGGACACGCATTGCAATCGATAACACCTTAAATTGCACCTCCCTGTGTTCTATAATCATTATGTGTAATTAGACGGTAGTAGAATATGACAGTATGGTAAATTACTAGTTGGCAAATTATGTGTTGTAATACACAAACTACTATTATTGCAAGTGAAAGGCAGTCTAACGCTGTTTGTCCCTGTAAGCGGTTCCTCCTGGTTTAATCAAATCCAACGGCTTCATCAGAAAAACAACATTTGTGCACAGGTGAATTGCATTCTGGGAGCTGCAGTGGCACGCTATGTCACATTTCTTTTTCCTTGTTTTTGCCAGTTTTTAATTACGCTGGAATACGGGATAGCTGAGCGAACAGCTGAAGCGTAGCAAATGGAAGCTGTATTTCTCATCTGTTGTTTTGTTTTTTTATATAATTTGCATGTCTACACAACAATGTCTTACCTCTCATGGGCTGAGGGCTGTCCACAAAGACGTCTTCCGTCCGTCCACTAAAGTGTCCTCTCTTCCTCAGGTAGAGGTGGTAAACCTGGCTCCTCTGATTGGTGGACAGCTACATGGACAGAAAAGTAATAGACAACAATTAA
This sequence comes from Anoplopoma fimbria, assembly GCF_027596085.1. Lineage (NCBI taxonomy): Eukaryota > Metazoa > Chordata > Actinopteri > Perciformes > Anoplopomatidae > Anoplopoma > Anoplopoma fimbria. The sequence goes on from NC_072460.1 coordinate 23,112,459, forward strand.
AACAGAGTGTGAATGTGTGTCATTTTGCCTCCTCATACATTGACCCCCTCTAGAAAATAATAGGTTCTTAGCCAACTTGTAAACAAAGGTTTATAATTAAAAATAACAAGGATTATGAGCATTAACGCATGCAAACATGTTGTAACTGTAACTTGAGATAAAAATATGCACCCGGAAAATAGCATAATAGGGCCTGTTTAAATCTAACAATAATGAACACATTGAACCAGTAGATGCACACTAACTGAGCTTCAGCTTCACTGATTTTAATTCTGACTTGGAAAATGAACTCATTAGTTATTTCCTGAAGGTCGTTGTCTGTACTTACTGTTACTCCGCTGCACTTGACAGTCGAGCTGTTCAGCCACGTGGCCTCATATCGCTGCTGTGTCCCAAAGTAACACTCCAGGTCCTCCCCCTGTCGAGCAAAAGCACTAATTTAAAAACAATGTGCAATATTTCAACAATAACTAGCGAGCAAACTGTGATGTCACGCTGTTCTTAGAATGAGATAACCACTGCTTTATTACCCAAAATGAGCTTCTGCAAAGAAACGATCTCTCAAAACATGTCTGGTAACAATTGGGTTACAGGATACAGGGGAACTGAAATAACCTCGCAATAATTGTCCCTGCCAGGGAAAGATGCAATCCATTCAAAATTCATATTCATAAACATCTGGACTCCCACATCTCTGAAAGTCATCTGGGAGCCAGAGTGATGAATATGAATTCATTCTTCATAAAAAAACACGAGTTGAATGAGCCAAGATACGCAAAGGTAAGAACCATAAATAAGCTAAAAAAGATAAGAGCAGTAAAAGGTAATTACTTAAAAGGAAAGAAATAATTTGTCCGCGAATCCCACCAGCTTAAATTGGTCTTTATTATCACCCTCTCCAGGACTATTTCTCTGTGCTTTGTGACACCAGAGAAGCTTGATTTTTTGGGGGGGCTTCTGGAAAGTTCCTTTTTTCATTGAAAAACTACACTAGACACTGAAATGTTTCCTGGACTTATGTTTAGTCTGAGTTCTAATAGATACTTGAGGACAAACTAGCAAGTAGGGCTGAGCGATAACGCAATATGATATTTCATCATCTTTGAGTGGAATCGTATCATCATGGACTCATATATCCAGATATGCTGATACATAATTACAAGCACATACTAACGCAAACTTCTCTGGAAATCTGATAGGCTTTACGATGTGGATATTTAATACAAGGTATTGATTTATTGAACTACCAGAAACATGCTTCTTAATGACATGTATGATTATTGATATATGAAATGACTTTTATCGGTAAGAAGATTTTGGCTGCACCTGGTAGCTCGCTGCTACATGTTTTTTGGTTTGACTGTTAATCACTGCAAAGTCTAAACAGTTTATATTATGTTAATATATGTTATATTATGTTTATTAGTAAAATGAATATCCAGTCACGTCCAGGCTTCCCTTAGGTAATGTGTGTGTGAGTATGTGTGGATTTTTTTTATCTGACTCAGTGTCTGTCACCATGGCAACACACCGGGAGAGAGGGCTCGAAAGGTCAGCCGGGGTTAGCCATCTGACTGACCACGCCTGGCAACTAGTCCGCACTGAATTTTTTTTTAGTAGATCCCAGTTGTGTCCTTATCAGTGATGCAGGATCAGCGTCTGACTCGCTCAGCATGGATTAAAAATGAGAATGGGAGTTTAAAAAAAAAAAAAAAAAAAGACGGATCTGGAAGGACTTGCCGAATCTAAATTGAACACGAGTGAAATAAAGCTCCTGCCGCGTGTGCTGCCTGGAACCGAGTGCATATTGTACAGTGTGCTGACGAGGACACAACTCAGCTAGTCACAGTCAGACACCAGAGGCACGGTGAGCCCAGACAGCTGAGCCGCGAGCTACATAAGCATAAAGATACTCGCTCATTCTTCATTCTCATCTCTGTCTCGTGAAGTGGAGATCACCCAAGCTTAGGTTTTTTTTGTTTTTTTTCTCATTCATTGACCCAAATCGCATGCACGCGAGTATCCATCTGTGTTTAACTCGGCTTGAAGCAAACACACCATATGCTTCTGTTTTATTCCAATCATTTTCACAACATGCATTCTGGACGAAATCCAAGTCCAGCTCTGTATAGCCGGAGGTTGTCTGGCGTACCTCCTGGATGTTGCTGAGGGACAAGGTGAAGTCCTGGGCCATTTCTGAGGGGCACGGAGGAACCTCTGAGGCCACCAGGCTGGGACAGGAAACGGCATTCTGTGGAGAGATTGGAGGGGGGTGGTTCGGGGCAGGAAGTGACATACAGGAGTTAATGAAAACAATGGCTCCCCATGCACACATCCGCAAACCCAAAATACCTGTCCTGTTTATGTGCAAGGAGGAGGAAATGAGAGGGTAAAGTCTCGCTCCGAGGGGAAACAACAATAGCTTCAAATAGAGACGATGAGGGATTAGAAAAACAGAGCCACCGGACACATGTGATGGGCTCAGCAGAACAGGAAAACCCTCCTCCTCATCTCCTTATGACTCACATCACAACGACCTCATCCATTTTTTTCATTCTTAAAAAGAACCTAAAATTTTACTTTATTTTAAAAAAGCAGAGGCGTCTTGAGCTTGTTTGTTTTTGTGGATCTTGTGGATCTGAAACGGGATTCATTGCGTTTGCTTAGAAAAATGCAACGGTGTCTTTATTGCTTTACTTGTGTAACAAAAGGGGCTCTTTGCCTTTAGTCAGGGGGTCTTGTGATATAAAGCGGAACATCAATCAGTCACTGCAGTAAAACACTAGAAACAAGACCACTTGACCAGCAACTGAACAGAAGACCAGTGAGTCACATCCTCTCTGCTCTAACTGGGACCAGTAGCCTCCTCAGGGCCAAAGTCTGCTGGGAGGCCCTTGGTATCCGACTGGGCAATAAAACGCACGAGGGGACAGGAATCATATGATGTCTGACTTAATCTTAAAAGTTGTCAAGAAAACGCTGGGGAGCTTAAATTGGTTTTAATGAGGCTACTGTAGTTAGATTTCTTCGCTTTTCAGAGTAGTTTACACCCTCATGGGGCTTTGCATTGCCAAACATACATCTACATAACCCCATTTGTTTACAGTCACCTACTTAAAACGAGTGGAATACAATGTGTAAAAACATGGCTGAAAATGTAGGTGTAGATTAGCGCTGAGCTGGCAACAAGCACAAAACATTTAGCAATAATTCCCTATAAAAATAGAGACACAATGAATCTACTATTCCACATGCTGGGATATCAAACCAAACTGCCAAAAGGAGAAACTTTAGAGCAGCTCTTTATCCTGTAAGGAGTCTGTTAAACCAGAACCTCCTGAGATTTTATAGCCGGTTTCAACATTTCTACATACTGTGGTTGAGACACTTGTAACCTCAAACTGAATTACCACATGGCTGCTGTTGCCCAACCCCGTCTGGACCCGGATCATTACAGCACACTAGGAGTTGTTGGACAGCAGAGTCTGGATTATGTGGGATGTGTGGGATCTTAATATCATGAGACCCCTTGCAGGCGTCTGTTTGGTCTATAAAAAGAAAAAAGGAGAGTTTGCTCACCTCCAGCAGGTTGGGCTTTGAATCATCTTTACTGGCGACACAAAGGTGGTTGTCAGGGTCCCAGTAGCATTTCCATCGGGTGCTCAGGCAGCTCACACATCTGACAGAGATGAACACACATAGAAATGGAAAGAGTTAAGAAATCCCCTCATATCGCCCTCTGATCTGTTCCCATGCAGTAGATACAGTCTTTTCAGAAGTTGAATATGTGGCCCCATTACACAACATAAGAGGGCGAAACTGATTGAGGCATCAAAGTGAGGCGCTAATAAAAGGAAGTAATGATTAGTCACAGCAGCAGACACATTCATTCCACAGTTGCAACACAACGAGTCAGGGGGGTCAAACTGGGCCGAAGCTGCTGAGATGAAAAAAAAAAAGCACTTCTCTTCAAACACTCAGCGTGTGTGTGAGTGCTGCCTCCTGTAATTCTATCATTGTGAGTATCGTTTAGAGTTTTACAAAAGCTAAGTGAGGATATGTTAGAAGGTCCTTCAGCAGATTGTAGACTCCGTACAATGATCGTTTGTCCAAGAATAAAAAGGTTAAAGACTCGCCTCTTCTAGAAATTGTTGTTTGGAGTGACATGTCATGAATATTAGCTGTAGATGTCTGAAAATCCTAAATCACACTTCAGGTTAAATGATAAGATATTCTATATTATATCTATGATCGTCAACAAATCCCATGCAAAGAATAAGTAAACTTTTAAAAGAAGATATAACACATTCTTCTTCCTACAAATAAAACATTGAACTCACATGCAATAATAGGCTACACTCAATTACAATTACAAGACATTATTTAATTTCTTTGGGGGGGGGGGTTTGCTGCTACAGCCTTACTTTGTGTTTCCTGAGATTTCGGCCACCATATATCAATCTATGAGCTCACCGTCTATCGGTTCTATAAGCCTCTGGGGGAAAGGGGATATATTTCTGGGGTTCCTGTGTAGCCAGCGGATATCCGGGACAACACTTCCTTTTCTGTGCGCTGCTTATTGTTTACAGTCTGATTAGCGAGTTGGAGTACGACAAAATTGTTTCACAAGTAGCCAGTTTACAAGCTAATTATAAACCAATAAAAAACTAAATCATCATCATCAGAACATATCCGATGGGATCCCAGATTGCTTTGCAGCCAAAGCGTTCAGCCTCTTTTTCTCTCCACACAGATTATTTACCTGCATTCAACCAAAGCCTGCTCTAACATGAGTGGTCAATAGTAATCAGACGACAAACAGAAAACCACAACGCTTCTGATACCGAAATCTCATCACCTTGCCTTGGGTTTATAGAGATTATGTCAATGTAAATATATGTACAAAAAAAGAGCTTCTTGTGATTTGTGTGATCCACCCTCTAAAGCTTTGTTTATGAGAGCGAGCTAAGAGCATGCATTATGGCTTTAATACTCAATGTGCTGTTCGTTGGACCAAAATGCCAGTGGACCTTCAAACAAAATGAACTGTAAAGAATAAAAAAAACAACGAGTGTAACTAGCAATATGCCATTAACCAACATCCATAATGCAGAGGAGGAATTGTAACTATTATTAACTGTAAACTCATATCTCAATTCATGTTCTACTTTATTGCCTTAATAACAGCCCTGTAAAGGAAGAAGTTGAGTATCAAATGCATTAAAATCAAACAAAGGTTGACTTTCCTGTAAACAGTTTGATTTGGCTGATTTTTATTTTTATTGTAGTCCTTTGGTTTCTAAAACAATAAAATCCTCCAACATGTTTATGGTGCTTTTTTGGGAAATGCACAACCAAGTGCCTTCGCTAATGATACACAGGTTGTGATTACGTCATTTTCTGGCGCACACACCTCTGGCAGCCGAGTATAGACTAAGCTAAAGAAAGGTTACGAGTTCAGATTAGCTGTGCAGCTGAGAAGATTAAGGGCAGAGTTTGAAGATATGGATTGTTTTTCGTACTTGGAGTAAAAAACATCTGACGCGATAAACTACTTAAACTGGAACACCTCGACTGCAAAGTATGTGAGTGTGTGAGTGTGTGTGTCACTGTATTGCCTCCGGGAGGAGACAGATGTCCCACACTAGGAACGATAGCGCCTCCAGTGATAGCAGCACTCCGAGGAGGTCTTTAGACAGGGGGGTGGGGGGTTGGGGGAGGCGTAGACTGGGATAGGTGTAAAGGGATGCAGAGACTTAATCGAAACATGTGTGTGTTCTGATTAGAAGCAGACGGCCCCCTCTAGGCTCTTATCGGCTGCAGCTTTTCTGTTTTCCCTGACTCCCTTTCTGTCCTATTAAAACACATATACACCACCACCACACACACACACACACACACACACACACACACCTTCACACACATTGTTCACACACTCTCCCTCCCTCTCTCTCTCTGCTTGACCCAACACTGACAGTAAATACCCGGTAACGCTGCCCACCCCGACGCATAATGAGCATACACACACGCACGCACACACACATACACACTAAACACACAGTCGGGCTCACACTCTCAGGGCCTCTCAGTGGACACAGCGGTTAAACATACATCCTCAATCACGTCTCTGTCAAGGAGGAAAAAACGTCCAGAAGAAAAGAGCAATTTTCAGTCGGGGGAGACGGAGACAGGGCCGCAAACGGACAGAGACGGACGAGGGGAGAAAGAAAGGAGAAGGTCCAAAACTTGAGATGCAAAAAGCAAATAAAACAGAGAAAGGGTGTGAGTTTGTGTGTGTGTGTGTGTGTGTGTGTGTGTGTGTGTGTGTGTGTGTGTGTGTGTGTGTGTGTGTGTGTGTGTGTGTGTGTGTGTGTGTGTGTGTGTGTGTGTGTGTGTGAGGGTGAGAGAAACAGTGTGAGAGGGCAGGTTAGGTGGTTGTCCTACTGGGCTATGTGGTGAGACAGGAATGCAATCGTCTGGTTGTCATTAACACTCTGCCTAGTGACCACTTTGAACGGGTCATGGGAGAACTGACAACACACTCTCTCTCTCTCTCTCTCTCTCTCACACACACACACACACACACACACGCAAACACAGAGAAAAACATGCAAACATATTTAACACAAATTGCTGTATCATGAATAAAGACCCTTTAAAGCTAGAATTTGTAACATTCTTGTAGGTTAGTGAGGTATCATTCACAATTTAACAAAAAAGAAACGTAATATTTTGCCACGTTTACATTAATAATGATAAATGTAGAAATAAGTTTGTTTTTAATACATCAGTTCATCATCAGATAAATATCCAGTGACCGTGCCGACAAAAAAAAAAAAGAGCTACCGAAGACATTATGCAACTATTTTCCAAGCCTGAGAATGAAATGATCTTCATGTGTAAAATTGGCAGAGAGCCCCTTTAACAGTTCTGTAGCTGTTTTCCCATTTAACTGCAAAATGAGTCATTTGTTCTTTTGATAATTCATGAACAATTGGTCAATTAATCGACCACTTTGATAACTGATTCATCAAGTCTCAGCTTCTCAATAGTGATGATTTGCAGCCCGTCTTAATCTACGTGATGGAAAATGACGTTTGTTTAGACAAAACAAGCAGTTGGGAAGACGACACCTTTTACTTTGTGACTTGTTTAGTTTCCACCATTTTCCGACATTTGACCGACCAAGCGGCTAATTATTATGATTTTATTATATATATTTTTTTATCATTATGCTATTATCATTCAAGAAAATAACAGATAAATAATCGACAATGAACATCATTACTTGCAGCCTTAAAATTCCAATATAGTCCAGCACTTTGAGAGTTTGTACTGAAAATTTGCTTTTGAATAACAAACTAATTAAATCAAGCGCTAAAGCATATAACTTACTTTTACAGTTCTTCCTATGTGATCTTTTTGTTGTTTGCACAGACTCCCTTACAGATCATTTAACCTAAAAACGTTTTCTGCTTTTGCATGAACAAAAAACAACGATGGCCCAAATTCTACATTGTGCTTTAATTGCAGAGAAGTGGTTCATATGACTCTCTTTAGGGATTATTAAAAAAAAACAGCTTGAAGTGATTAAAATCAGACAGAGTATAGCAGCTCCGTCGTTTGCAGCCCAATGCTCATCCTGTGAGAATGGCACTCTGCTCATTATCACCTTCAACAAACCGACGTCTAATTTCACACTCCTGAACCTCGCCGAGGCCGTGCACGCATATTGGGTGCAGTCTTGCACACGTGTACCTTCAACTGCTGTGTTCACACCTCCAGACTGTTTTCATAAAGTGAACAAAAGGGACACACCCAAACGATTTCAATCGCAGGGAATCAGTCGAACACACACACACACACACACACACACACACACACACACACACACACACACACACACACACACACACACACTAATGCCCCTCTGAGCCTAATATCTGCCCATCAGATAAAGTGGATCCTCTGACATGGTCCAACATGCAAGAGGAAGCCAGCTGGATTGCCTGGAGATATGAGAAAACTCTTTTTTTTGTGACCAGGCCATACAAGTCACAGTCCTTTACAAAAAACAAACATCAACATGGCCGGCCAGACATACATATCCAATTTCCTTTGGCTTAACGTTTACAGCATATTAATCCCACATTTGATCCTGGGCTGAGAAAACCTTGAGTAAGCCAAATACACAAAGAGCGCGGCAAGAGGATGTGTCTGCAATATTTACCCACCGAGGCGCCCTAAATAGAAAGCAGAGGGGGAAAAATACATGAGAGGCAGAGGTTAGGGACAAACCTTCGGTGTGTACAATCTACTACGCCCAGACTCCAGCGGACATCTGAGTGATGCCATAGCTGGGATATAATGGTAGTTTATTGGTATTTAGGTTTCATTTAGAAAGGTTTGTTTTAAGGGATCGCCTGCAAATCAAAATGCCAGTCGATGAAGGTCCAAGTGGTGATGATTGGACTCTTTTTGGCAGTCTGAAATTGGTAGTGTTTTGGGTCCCATTTTACTGCAGCAGGTGTCTGACAGTTTGCTAGGTTTGGTTCTTGTCTTGTTTATTTCTGCTGTATAGTTGGGCATTTTCACCCAAATGTCTATGAAGAATGAACATTTGGAGCCAACGTCAAGTGGCCATTTAAAGAGCTGCAGTTGTTAGCACTGTTGGCATGTTCGCTTCATTTCTTAGCGATGGAGGTTTGCTCCTTGGACGTAAGACATCAAAGCACTTTCAAGTTGGCAAAATCATCACACACCCTGAATAGATAAATAAAAAAGTGACAATGAATGAGTGACTCACGAGGTCTTGGGGTGTATTGCGCCGGTCCTCTCGCAGTCGTAGATGATGAAGCTCCCAGATACCACAGATGTGCCATTCACTTTTATCGCCACGGAAACGGTCAGATGATCTGCAGAAACAAAGGCATGTAAACAATGTTGAGCATCTGAGATGGTATCACTGTCATAACACAAACAGCGAGGCATCGCGCTACACTGACTTTGAAAGACAAAAGGGGGAAATTACATTTATTCTAGTACAGCTCAGAGTTTTGTAAATAAAAAAAGGATGAACAACATAAATGTACTTGTATTGTGAGGGGAGATAAGGAGGGCAGCACTGGCACACGGCCAAATGGTTGTTTTTCAGTCTCACCTGTTCCAGGGAGGATTGGTTTGTAGTTTTCTCGGGGGAGCAGGGGACAGGTCTGGATCTGGGCGGGACCGGAATCCAGGTGCACCGTGGCAGCTGTAGAAACACCCGGACCATACTCACACTCCACCTGGGAGCCGACCAGATCGGGAACGCTGCCATTTATCAGGATGCCGACATCCTACGACAGAAACAGAAATAGGAGCACGAATATGAATTACTGCTCATGCGAACAGAAAATTAATTACTAACTGAAGTCCACATTCCCACGCATACATATATATATATAGATATATATCTATGTATATATATTCAAATCCAGGGTACGTACAGTTAGTCTTTGGTTGAGGGCAAATGGCGCTGGCGTTAATTCAAGATTGCAACAGGAGCACAGGCAGAGAGATGAAGAATTTAATGTGCGATGAAGAAACAGATGGCGCGCTGCTAGATTCACATCTAAATGTGGTTATGTGATGAAGTATGACAGACGTATAATGAGAAAGATAACACCTCACTGACATGACTGAATTTCAGCTAAATGATTTCAATGTGAGAAAAATGGAGGAAGGAGGAGGAGGAGGAAGAGGAGGAAGAGGAGGAAGAGGAGGAAGAGGAGGAGGGACAAGGATTGTTAAGCAGAGAGGAAGAGAAAGACGAAATGATCCATGGCTCAGCAGATAGGAGTTCGGGTGGCCGGCAACATGCGCTAACATGTCTTTAAAAAATCCGCTCTATTGTTCGGCCGTATTGATCATTTCCTGCCAAAAGGCCCCGACTTCCTGCCTGCTGCTTCCTGTTTGGGGAGACAACCTTGAGCCGTGCTTCCTGAGGCTCTGAAGAATGCCTGTGGATCGGACAGCTGGAGGATCTATTACAGCCCCAAGCCAAACTGACCTACATAACAAGCAAACACCCACAATTAATGAACCAATTAATGACCTGTCGTCTCTCAGTCTCGTCTAATTACGAGCTGTAATTAAAGGTCAAATATATTCCGAGTGTCAAAATTCGGTGAGCTAATTATCATAGTGTTGTTATGCTTCTAGGAACAGTTTACATGCCTTGAAAGTGTGATGCAGGGACTCTTTCTGCCAGAATATTTGCCGGTTTTGATTAAAATCAAAATCCTTTCAGTACAAGATATAGGTGAAGAGGACAGATTTTGTGACTCATCCTAAATCTTTTTCCGTGTGTCAGCAGAGCTGTTGTGTCATCTTTTTGTCTGAAAGTTTAACTATGTATTGCTTCATTTGCACAACAGAAACTTGTGTAAAGAGAGTTGAAATCATGCAGTTTATGTTTCTTAATAATAATAATCATTTTGTTACACAATACTTTTAGTGGTTGCTACTGCAAATGGGGGAAGCATCAGACTGTAGTATTTAATCTTCACAGTATACTACGTTTGCAATTTGAATAATAATTACTATACTTTTATATTAAAAAAAAGGGAATGACACCAAAGGACAGAAATCAAACTGCCACATTGGATTGCGACTTCAAAATGAAATATAAAAAATGTTCTTCATAAGATTACTTTTCATTTCACAGACACCCTTGGAGCTGTCTTGCCACTGTCATATATTTTCTGTAATTTGTGTGAGTAGCTCCATCAACAGCATCCTAATAAATCTAGCAAATTTAGTATTCACTGTGATCACACTTACTTTTGACACTTTGTCAGACTCTTTTAGATTTACAGCGTGGACTAGATTTGGGATACAGCAGCAGATGTAAATATCGCAGTCCATCAGGACGATTAATGTATAATTTGATGTATATTATTAGTCAGAGACACAACTTTACATCACCAGTTGTTTTAAACAGTTTAAAGTACAATTTAAAGTCAATGGCTCTACAGTTTGGCTTAAAATCTAAAGGAAAACCATCAAACTAACATTACGTGTACACACTAATTGTGCCAGAATGAGCATGCTAATCTGGCATGCTAATGCTAAACTAAACTAAGGTTTATTATGGTATTGCATTGATCTATGTTTATGTTGCTATTGACTTTGGGAAAGGATGTTGAATCTTATATTTCATTTTATGAAAAAGTGAGGAACTCCCCTTGCCTATTTATACTTCTGTTGGTCAATACCGCCAAACATTTATGGCAAACATGACAGAGTTGGAGAAACAGCCACTCTTTACATCTATGTCCTAAATGTCACCACTTCATCATTTCATCCTTTCATATATTTGTGTGAAATTGTCATAATTAGCATATCAATTCTTCAGTTACGGCCAAAAAGATGTATTGTGAGGTCACAGAGACCTTTGACCTTTGGCTTTGACCTCCAAAATCTAATAAGTTAATTCTTCAGTCACGATGAACGTTTGAGTCAAATGTGAAGAAATGCCTTCAAGGCGTTGCTGAAAGATCTCCGTCACGAAAAATGTACCAGACGGAGGCATAATACAGAGCTGCTAAATAAAGTCTGGCTGCTAAAGGACTTGAACATATTTTCACCCCACCCTGAAGTACAACAAGAAGCCTAATAATAAACAGAATCAAAATAAGATGATGTTATAGCCTGACATGTGTGAGATCAGATGTCTCATGGCAATAAAGTCATAATAAAGTAACATGATGCCAAGTCCCTTTGACAAAGCCAAAGAGTGCACAGTTAAATATAAAAACATAGGTTAACACCATCGGTGGAGTAAAGTGTGGTGCTTGCTGACGAGCAGACGATGGTGGTGACATTAACGAATGTTACAACCGCCACTGGAGCTGATGGAGCGAAACAGGAACAGGCACCTCGCAATTTTGGCTGCTCCACTCCAGTTTCAAAAATAATGAAAATAATTACATCAGATTATATTATCGCCTTTGCGAGATGAGATTTCTAAATGTCACAAACCAATTACATAATGTCTGGATTGTATAACTAGGGGCAGTTATCTTGTGAGGCAATATTAATGTGTGATAATAATCAGGTATTTTTTTGTATTTTTCTAAGTCTGTTTAATTTGATTGTGTGTTAGAAAAGGTAGAATAGTCTTATATTGGTTTCCTGAAGAATTAAGGTCCAGTCCAGTCTGCTTCATGAGAGTGCTGCCTTTGATGATTTAATTAAATGTTTTTTCTTTTTTTCCTTTATTTTTATGCTGCAAATTTTTGGACCAAATAAATTAACGATAGATTTGTGTTACACTGCTGACTTCAACTTCAGCACAAATCTATTCACTAAATATCTGTTTTTTCTTATAAACTGGGTCAATCTGGGCCTCCTGCACATGTGGGCATTTCCTGTGCGCCATAAACCGCAAATTTAACGCTTCACCCTCCTTCATTCAACAAAGTGAAACTTCCTATGAATTAGATCTGATGCTGTTGCCACAGATTAATGGGGTAAATGTCCATTATAATTCAAACAATTTAGCCATTTTATAAAAACTTGACCCTGGTGTGTAGATCTGCAATTCGTTGTCAACTATTAAACCATTCCGCAAATATTTTCATTATGGATTAATTGATTTGAGTTATTTTTTAACATAAATAAGTCAAAATGCCCTGGTTCCAGCTTATTAAATATACATTTTCTGGTTTCTTTACTCTTCTTTGACAGTAAACTGAATATCCTTGAGTTTGAGGAAGTCCTCTTCGACTTTTGGAAACACGGAGTGACATTTCTCAACATTTTCTGACATTGTTATGGATCATACTACTATCTGATTAATCGAAGAGCAACAGCTGGTAGCTCGGAGATATCTTTCTTGCTGAGCCAAACGGAGCAACGGAAAATATGAAAACCTAAATGAATCACTGTCTGTGAATGGTCTAAGAGGAGGAAACAGCTGTGTTCGGCATGCTCTCTCATGCTGGGCCACCGTAAGCTCTGGTTTTACACACACACCTGGTTTGTAGTTTTACAACCAAGTTCTCAGTGTCTTTGTTACAGTTCAACTACCTGTGAAAGAAAGACTGATAAAAGTGTGTGTTCCGATCAGTTGTATGCTGAAGGAAACACGCCTGCAGAACTGATCGTATTAGTAACGCTCCAAACTGTAAACAGTCCACAGTCACACATGTTTCATTGGCAGTGTTAGATGTTGAACGTGCATCATATTATATTCTGACTTTGTATGTCACATTTAACCAAAACCAGTGTGAGAGCGGTGAGAATGAACTAGCACACATTGTTTGCACATTGTTACAGAGGGCTGCAAGAATGAGTCCAAACAACCTGGAAATGAGTCAGCATTTTTGCACTTCCGGTCTCTTGCCTCAAAGTCAATGTTTTTTTAAATGGGTTTTTGGTTAGATGCCTGAAATAAAGTCTGTAATGATTTGTTCTACGATATAAAATACATCCTTAAATACCCTTTTTGTGAATATTGAAGCTTTTACGTGTGATAAAAAAAGGCGGTTGCTAGCAAGTAGCTAAATGAGACTACAAAACGTCATCACTTACAGGGTTTGCCTTCATAAATACATCATCTCTGCAGCCCTCTATTATAAAAAATGTTGATTATAGCCGCTTTAACTTTCTTAGTAAAGTCAGCTTTACCAAAAAAACATGCACACACTGTAAGGTGGAGGTTGTGGTGGTGGAGAGAGCTGCTGCAGCAAAACAGTGTTGGCATGACTGTATCAGTTGAGTCGTAATAATAGAGTGTATAATAATAGTGAGAGGTGTCAGGTTATAAAGGTGGTCATGAGACATCGTGCTTCACCCGCTTTAAATACGCTGCCCCCATTACAAACATACCTTGACAGTGAAAAAAAGGTGTGATGGACAACAATAATGCAGCGGGAGATTTTTACCTTGATGTCTGCAGCGATGCTGATCTCCGGGGGCGTCAGGGTCATGGAGGGACATTGTTGGGGGCCATCGCCCAAGCTGATCCAGGAGCGAGCCAGCAGCCCCCGAGAACACTCCTTCTGGATGGTGCATCTGGGACAAAGTGACAGACAATCCTATTTATCAAGTCGTATCGATGTGCAGATTGGATTAGAGCGCAAAGAGACAGGGATGTTTGCAGATTGTACTGAATACGTCATGGAAACTTAAATCCAGAAACTCAATTTTGCTTTTCTGGTCTGCACAGAAAAACTAGGCTGCAAAAGTTGGCGCAACATTTAAGGGTTGGATTTTCCATCAGCATGTCATGATCATCTCATAAATATACAGTACCAGTCAAAAGTTTGGACACACCTTCTCATTCAACTACTTTGAAGAATCTAAAATATAAAACATATTCTGGTTTGTTGAGCATTTGTTTGTTTACCACATCATTCCATATGTGTTCCTTCATAGTTTGGATGTCTTCAATATTAATCTACAATAAAAATAAAAATAAAGAAAAACCATTGAATGAGAAGGTGTGTCCACACTTTTGACTGGTACTGTATATATAAAGTAATTGTTTGTCAATGGCACAGCTGATAATCAGGACCAAATCAGTCATTTGACGACCAGACTGAGCTTTGGGTTCAATATTTAATCCTTTGTGAGGAGAGGACGAAATTTTTGTGTTTTCATTTCATCCCTGGACTTGACGAATTCTCACCGCTGGGTTTCACGGTCCGCTTCCCACAGATTCCTGAGGTGCTCTGGTCTCCTAATGTCACATTCAGACCTCGGCTGTCAGTTCGTTCGGCTCAACACAAGAGACTACTTGACTCTGAGGTCACACACATTGCTATGGCAACACGTCCTGCAGGATCAGGGGCCACTCGCCCAATAGTTGAATAAAAAAATAAAAACCCCACTGCTGATTCTTAATGTGCGTGGACCAACAGTGCCTCCATGAATGTGTGTGTCTGTGTGATATTTGCACAGAGAATACAGTGTGTTCTTTTCGCCAATCTGTGAGTATAATGAATGTCTAGGACAGAGGAATTGTGAGAGGGCATTCAACAAGCAAGGTGGCCTCGTACTCTCTTGCTTCACTAATGAACTTCAGTGGCCGTTGGCACAGAGCTCAGTTCATCTGCAGAGCAGACTGGAAGGACAAAGTGACCTCAGAGTAAGGAGAAACCAAACAGGCCCCATTTCAGCTGCGTCCTAACAAGTCACATAATGAGTTTGGCACATCGCGCTTCCCTCTCACACTTCTTTAGTTGTTTTAAAATAAAGCGTGTGTTTGTGTACCCCACATGCCTCCAAGTATTTGTGTCCGGAAAAAAGCCAATGACCAGATTCTCAGTCCCATCGCCGCTGAGGGACTGAGAGGGGCCACGAGGTCCAATGCCGAACTAAAAATAGGGCTGAGTGCCTCTGCAAGCCACACAAAAAAAAATCCCCAAGACACAATCAGACTCTGGACACACTCTCAGCAGTCTGATACACTTGAAACTTGTTAAGCTATTGATCTAGTTTTCATTTCGAAAGTTGTTCTTTGAGAACAACTGGGGTATTGCTGCTCTCAGTGAGTTTCCTTAGAGTACAAAAGTGGTGCTTTTTTTTAACCTTACTACGCTTTGTACAGACATTCATGGTCCCCAGAGGATGAGTTCTTGTAACGCTGGTATCCTGACGTTTCATCAAGCAACATCATCAGGTAAAAATGTAATGTTTTATGACCATATCTGCAAAACTATTGACATTATCACTAGCCTGAGATGATGAACACTGTAAACATTAGCATGTAAGTACATTGTGAGAATGCTAACATGCCGTTGTTAGCATTTAGCTGTGCACAGCCTCACTGAGCTGCTAGCGTGGCTGTACACTATTTAGTCTTGTTCTTTTCTATTTGTTAGTTCGGTGCTCAATATGGAATTCAGAGCATATCTATTGCCTCCACATGGCTCTGAGTTGGTGGCTAGCAGCTAACATTGCTAAGAGCACTAACAGCGTAAACAACAGAAACAGTGCTAACAGTGTTAACCTGGGGGGTTGCTTAGGTTAAGGCATTAAAAACAATATAAAACATCACGTTTGGCCTCAAAATTTGTATCTATTCTAGGTAAAACGTAGAAAACTCAACATAAGTATATAAACTTATGACATTTATGTCACTTCAAAATTACTCAACTACACTTTGGACACTAACATGTGTCTCTGTAGAATAATGACGTGGATGGGTTTACATTGAAGTTACTTGAAAGCCTGGTGCATCTCATACAGACGCTAAATGAAGGATGCCTTGTACGTCTGTATCAGAAGTCAAGGGGCGTCTGAACACGTCAGTATTTGAAGCCATGGATGTGAGAACGAGCTGGAGAGACTAACAAACACTAAAAGCCCTCACAGACCGCCGGCTAGGTAAATAAAGAGAAGCTCAGATTACAACAAACGGAGAGAGAGAGAGAGTGAATCTGCTCCGCCAGACATTAACCCACTTTATCTTCATATTGCAAATCATTGTTTGCTGCGTTATTAATATGTCAAACTTTTAAACAAGGGCTTTGCCCACATAAAATGGTGTAAGATTACTCATGACCTTAACCGGGACATATAAAAGTGGCATTTGATGCTAACTTTGGGTACTTTTTGATACTGGATGCTAAAGAGACACTTCCTCAGCACTCAAAAGGTTTGAGGTTTGTCATTTCAGACATATCTTTGAGATTACAACCCTCTGGGACATGAATCATGTCACTTGTTTAGAGATTTATTTACATTTCATTTTGAAATCACGGCGTAAAACACAACTTCCTCTTGGGTTACAATGAGTGCAAAGGGGCCCTGCTTGTTTTTCCATCGAGAAGAATATATTTAGATTATCAAGTAAACTCCAGATTGTATCTTTAAGTGCTGAATACATCATAGATGCCACTTGGTATAAACGGAAGCAGGCGTCCAGGAAACGTCGTCTTGTGATATCAAAAGGAAAAAGACATGCAGTCTCAGATGAACATCAACAAACGCCGTGTGATTTGAAATGACTGGATGGCAAAATTCACATCATGATGTCTTCTTCTTTCTCTATTGTATCAATTTTTTTTTTTTACTAAAATGCATTCATGACTCGTCCGCTTGTTTACACAACTCTTTGATCAAGTGCAGCAGTGAGGAGAAATACATCCAAAGCACTTCTCTCTTCCCTTAAAGGCTGCCAACAACTGTACACATACAGTACACACACACACACACACACACACACACACACACACACACACACACACACACACACACACACACACACACACACACACACACACACAAACACCACTCACCTGTCTCACAACATCATGCTGACTTTTCAAACAGCTCCTTAAAATAAACAGAGTCAACATATGCAGCTAAAATATGACCCGAGAAAACTCACCACCTTCTAAGTGTCTGTTCGACAGATAAGGTGGGAAACCAGTGACTGTTAAACAGCCGGAGAACATACAAGCTACTAACTACACACACACACACACTCACCCACACACACACACACTCACACAAAGTCGCTGTGAGATAAGCATGATAATTTGTGAATAGCAAAGACTGCACATGACGCATAATTTGATTCAAATAAAGATATTTAAGTGCTTTCTTGTGACATGTGGTAGATTAGAGCGGCTCCGACGTTGGAGAGCGATCAAGGACTGAGCTTTATCTCCAGTCGAGGGACTATCTCGCTCTCTTATTCAGACAACAATGACGACTCCAACGAGCAAACAGACATGCTCTCTACATGCAGATGTGCTGAGGGGACGTCAGAGCCATGCATAAAATCAAACCGGCACCCACGGAGACAGTTGTGGCGTCACAGATTGCGAGATATAGTCCTCCAGCGGTGCTTTTTTCCAACCCCCTCCACCCTCCTTCTCTTTACTCTAGTTGTATCAGACAGAAAGGTGATGGAGGAGTCCGTCCACCCCCACACATCAACCCCATGATCCCTCGGGCTCTGAGGGCCACAGCGCCAGCTCAGCGGCTGGCATGACTGGCCAAACAGTGCATCAAACACACGCACACGCACACACACACACGCATGACATCAGCTCCCTGGCCTCCGAGAGTCAGACAGCGACGCACACTCGCACTGACACTTACACACAGGGCTTACACACTTTGACATTTCCTTGTCAAAAGAACCAGTGTGCACTCTCCCTCCCACCACCATCATCACAATCAACGCTCCTTTGTAGAGGGGTAGAGAGGAGGACAAGGGCACTGGGGGAGGAGGAGGAGACGAGGACTAGGGAGACAGAGAGGGAGGTTGAGAGTGGGATAACTAAATTCTCAAAGCTACTGGAATAAGAGGGCGAGAAAGGAGGCGGGGGGGAGAAAAAAAAGAGAAGCTGAAGGCAGAGAGAGAGAGAGAGAGAGAGAATCACGAGGGTAAAAAAAAAAAAAAGGCAGTGAAGCGAGAAAAGGACTGGGATAAAGAGACGACACATAGTTAAATAGGGAGAGGAGACAAGGAGATGACAGCGAGACAGGCTGACCACACGCACGCACACACACACACACACACACACACACACACATACACACAAAACTCATCCGTTCCACTCTTCCAGCTCTGAATGGCCCCCGGCGATGCCAGAGCCTCCAGAGCTGCAGAACAACTCATCACAAAATTCACTATCTCCTCTGATCTGCTTTAATCACCAAGCAACCAACCAATACACACACACACACACATGAAGACAACAACACGCACACGAACAAACAAACAAACAAACAAACAAACAAATATAGCTCGACGGCCAGAGAGAGCCGGCCCTGACAGAGCCACATTAATCACAGTGTGCTCTCTCGCTCGCTCACACTCCAGCCAAGTCACTCCTCGCTGGGCGCTCCCGGCCTGTCAATCCCTCCCTAAACTACCACGGAGCCAGAGTGGGGGGGGGACCGCTCACAACAATGATGTGACTCCCCCAGACTGAGGCCTAATGAAAAGCAAATCAATTCTGCTTGATCCAAAACAACAGCTTTTTCAAACCCCAAAACAAAACTCCCTCACTGCCAAAGGCTCATTCAGCCGAGCGACATTTTGAAATTGAGAACGAGGGCGATGAAAACCAGCAAAGAAACAGCATCTGTGGGTTTTTTTATCGATTTAAACGCTTATATAAAATATAAAAAAACGACAAGCTCAAATGGTTTCACTGTGACATCAATCTGATCTTTTACTGCTTTGTAATGAGCGTTAACGTAACTGAACCGCTCGTACAAACAGCTGCAGCCTGTTCACTGCTTAAATACAGACAGTAGAGACATATCCACCATTTCTAAACACTTTAAAAAAAAAAAAAAAAGGATGTGGCATGAGCGTGACACCAGAGCATATGATAATTTGGTTGAATTATACGTTTTGCTGGCAGCAGAGGAGAGGCTGAGAGTCTTAGCGGGGCGTTTAGCTGGACAGATGGAGAACAAACAGACAGAGAAGCAACAGAAACACACTGTGTGCTGCTTTTCTCACCGGTTCTCCAGAGTACACCAGCCACAGTGGGCGTCGCCGGCTCCCAAACAGTCGCCGCAGCTCCTCCACTGGTCACAGTCTGCCACCTTCACCCTCAGCATCTACACAGCACAAACACAACACTATTTTAGACGGAAATATTCATGCAGGCCTTTAACAAAGAACTGACAACGAAGAATGGACAGAAAACAACAATTCTGATAATCATCTCGTCATTTATCAAGAAAAAAATGATGGTTCCGGCTTCCTATTTTTGAGCATTTGCTGCTTTTCTGTGTTTTGTAAATCAAATATGTTCAGGTTTTGGACTAGTGAGGTCACCTTGGGCTTTGGGAGAACTAGATAAGCTAACGTGCATGTGCATTTGCACTGTACAGGTCGGATGGAGGTGATGCCACATCCTGTCAAAAGCCTGACTGTTGTGAAACATGTTGGTTTTGGAGATGCAACACCCGAAACCTTTTGAATGTTTGAACACGTCTTTGCATCACATACGTGCGTTTACTCAGCTAAACCTGAGGTGAGGGGGATTCGCTTGGATGTGAAATGAGGTCTTGTTGCTGTAATTCTCCACGCCGACGTGAATAAATCAGCGACAGAGGTGTGGAGAATCAGCAGACGTCCTCCAGAGAGAGAGGAGCCGTCGGCGGCAGACACATTCTTACATGGTGAGAGGTCATGAGATAAAGGAAGTTGCTGTCGTTGGGGTCGAAGGTCATGATGTGGTGGACCGCTTCGCTGGCGGGCAGCTTCAGTGTCCACTGATTGGCCAAGGTCATGTTCGGCAAGAGGGTCAGCTGTGAGAGAGACATCAGAGCAGAGGACAAAGAGTTGGAACAGGTGCAGAATGTGGCAGTAAACATTTTACTTCAAGGTTCATTCAACTGGGAAAAAGTTAACAGAGCTTCACAAAAAAGAACTCATCAAAAATATGAGAATTGCTCGATATAACCGCAGCAGTTTTTTTTCTGTTGATCAAGCAACTCAGTTCAAACTCAGGGCCAGGTGTTTTTTTCTCAGAAGAAGCAGCATTTCTTTTTTTTTTTTCACCCCCTCCACCTGCTTTTGGCAGGGGATTCATGCCAGCAATCCACATCGTGATCACTCCTCTAACTCTGAGGCGACTGCTACCGAGCACGAAGGTGTTTAAGGAAGATAAACATGTTCTTTTGTAGCTCTGAACCTGACTGAGATACCCAGGTCAGCACTCATAGATTAATGTATGTACATGCAATAGCTGCAAGATTCTGTTAATTGTACTTTCTTAATCACAAATGCTCCTATGTTCACTTTCAAAATATTTTCCAACCCTCAAATATATTTTAGGAGGCCCTTTGTTCGAGCCGTGTGCCTAATCTAGTTTTGCAGAGCAGTGATTTATCTACGCGCTGGCCTTCCTGCAGCTCTAGATAATAAAGCGGGTGACATGTTCTCACGTACGCACAGAGATATGCACACACACACACACACACACACACACACGCACACAGAGCTGTGTAGCAAAAACAAACTGTGCCGAGTGAGACTTCCTGTCACGCAGACAGAGAAAGCTCTTATTTCTGCGATTTGTTGGGTCTCCCTTCAAGGGAGACATCCTGAGGAACTGGCAAACTGACCGGCATCTGGTGACAAGCACGGGTTGTGTCACTTCTCCATCCACTGAACACACAAACAAACACACACACACACACACACACACACACACACACACACACACACACACACACACACACACACACACACAATAGCATCACCACCCACTGAGACGTTGCTGGTTAATGTTGAACCAGAGCAGACAGAAGCTTAGTAAACCATTGGCTTAACCTCTGATGAGAGGCATTATCTCAACCTCCAAATATCACTGTCGTTTTTATAACACCACCCACCCATCTACACACACACACACACACACACACACACACACACACACACACACACACACACACACACACACACACACACACACACACACACACACACACACACACACACACACACAAACACACTTGGAGATAGCAAGCAGCTGTGCTATGTCTTCAACCCCACACCCCAGAGACTGCAAACACATACGCTGGGTGACACAGTGAGGAGCTGGTAAACAGCAGCCCACACACCTGGACAGGGAGCAGAGTGGAGGAGGAGGAGGAGGAGGAGGAGGAGGAGGAGTGAGGAGAGCTGTGGCCCAGCGTGCCACCAGGTCAACCAACAAAACACCTGCTGTACTGGCAGGTCGCTCTGACTCCATTATCTGTCTATCTGCCTGCAGATGAAAGACCCCATTCAACTAAGGAGTGCTCAGCTGCTGTGCGCACACACTCAATGTGTGTGTGTGTGTGTGTGTGTGTGTGTGTGTGTGTACCTGGGTGAAAAGGAGAGAGAATAAAGAGATGGGAGGACATGAGGGAGAAAGAGATAAAGTCTGTTTGTTTGCAGAAAAGAATCAAAGGAGCCTTTTTATATTTGAGACGGAGCACGAAAAGGGAAACAATGAAGCGACGAACTGAGGCGTGGAAGGATGGATCGACTGCGAGGGTTAAAATTTGAGCGAGATATAAGTCAACCACTGCGAGGGGGCAGAAAAATGGAAGTCAGCTGTAATGGGGGAGGGAGAGACTTCATTAAGAAATGCATGTAATTACAAATTACTTCACTGAGGGCCCCTCTCAAAGACGGTAAAAGAGGCCTAACTTAATCTCGACCACTGTTCCCCTGTGTTTAGGCTGAGCCAAACTCACCGTCAGAATCACATTACACACACTAACAGCACCATTAACCTCTGAAACAGCTCTATCCTCAGGGCACACACACACACACAGACGCTGCCACACACAGATACATACACAAACAATAAAAGACACATAGAGCTAAAAAGTGCGGAGTACTTTGTTGCCCAAGGTCACGCAAAATAGTGTGCGCCCTTTATAACGAGGACACAGACACACACACACACACATTGTGAGAGAACACACATATAGCACATAATCACAGGGTGTGCGTTCATCTCTGAGTAAACACAAGAAATCACTAAACCACTCACAGTGGCCTACAGACAAAGTCAAACACCTCAAAAACACAGTCAAACCTGCAATCAAGAAAACAGACGTACACAAACACAGTCACTTTCACTAGTGTTGAGCATCTGTTTAAAAACCATCCAGAAACCAACTGTAACCCTCCAGCAGAAAAGGTTTTAATGTTGTAAAAATAGGGTCAGACAGCTTTATGTGTGTTTTTTTCCCACAGAGAGCTTCTCAGCTCAGCTCGGTTAGGGGTGACCAGGAATGTTGTTGAGACAGAATTAAGGAATGCCGTTAATTGGACGGGAGAAGTTGGACCCTCTGCAGATGTTGAGGAAGCGGAGCAACACACACGGAGTCATACTTCGTCAACCGCTCTCGTTAAACGGCGCTCTGGTGATCTCTCAGACAATAACCAGGTCTGAGGAACACTGGAGCACATGATTAGGACTACTTAATGGGCCGTGATGGGTCATGGATGATTTGGGGGGAGGGGTGACGGGGCTGAGAACCTACGAGATGAAAGCAGACATTCCTCCGAATGTTTCATCACACACCTATGTTTGGTTTATTGAAAAGGCTCCGCAGCCACATCAGAGCAGCACAACTTCTACATTTATAGGTTTTTTTCCCAAGCTTAAGGGCTAGTTCACATTAAAAAATATATATGAACTCCTTTTAGTGTTGGCCATCTGCTGCATCTGTGTTAAGACCTGAGGAAGTGTTAGTTTGGAAAAGTTCCAATCTTCGCTCAAACACTATAGAAGCCCTGAGAGCAGAGGTGTAGACTCTCTACATGACTTGGTCTGGTGTCTGACTCTAGTCACAAATTTGGTGACTTTTAGACTCCACTTGACTAAATCAACTAACTTCAATGCTTTTCACTTCCCTAATTCAAAAAGCCACAAATAATTACATGTTCTTTAATTTCCTCAATCAACTAACTTGCTAACTAACAATGCAAACCATCTTGGTTTGAACCAATCCCATAATATCAAGTTGCCAAAGAGAACCACGAAGAACTAATCTTACATTACGGAGCGAAAGCTGAAAAACATGATACCAAAGATTTTGTTCACGAACAAAAACTATGCCATGGTCAACAAAAAAGGAATTGCAGTATGCAAATAGTTTGACTTCTTTAAGACTCAAAACTCAAAGTTTAGGACGTAAGACTTGTCAGTCTTGACTTGGGACTTAACTTATAGCTTTGCTTGTCTTTAATTGAGACTTGACTTTGAACTTTGCCCATCTTGACTTGAGGCTTGACTTGGGACTTGTCTAGCTTAACTTGACTTGACTTAGACTTGATCAGAATATGCCTGTCTTTATTTGAGCCTTGACTTGGAACTTGTCTAGTTAAACTTGAGACTTGACTTGGAACCTTAATCAGAACTTGCCTGTCTTGACTTGGTACTTCACTTTTAGCTCTGTCCATCTTGACTTGGGACTTGACTCGGGACTTGCCTTTCTTAACATGAGACTTGACATGGCCTGTCTTGACTTGGAACTCGACTTGAAAGTTGTCTAGTTTAACTTGAGACTTGACTTGGAACTTGTGCATCTTTACTTGGGACTTGATTTTGAACGTGCCTGTCTTGACTTGGCAATTGACTTGGAACTTTTGTCTGGAGACTTGATTCCGGACTTGTGTAGTCTAATTTGAGACTTGACTCATTATTTGTCGGTCTTGACTTGTAACTTGTCCGTCTTGACTTGGGACTTGACTCAAAACTTTGCCCATCTTGATTCAGGACTTGGGACTTGCCTAGCATAACTTGAGACTTGACTTAGACTTCATTAGAACATGCCTGTCTTAACATGAGACTAGACTTGGAACTTGCCCAATTTGACTTGGTACTCGACTTGAAAGTTGTCTAGTTTAACTTGAGACTTGACTTGGAACATGTCCATTTTGACTTGGGTCCTTACTCAGAACTTGCCTGTCCTGACTTGGGACTTGACTTGGAACTTTGCCCATCTTGACACAATTCTTGACTCAGGACTTGTCTAGTTTAACTTGAGACCTGACTTGGAATTTGTCCATCTTGACTTGGTTTCTTGAATCAGAACTTGCCTGACTTGACTTGCAACTTGTTCTGGATCTTTGCCAATCTTGACATGCGACTTGCCTAGCTTAATTTGAGACTTGACTTTGGATTTACTTGTGACTTTGGAAAACAATGACTTGGTCCCAACCCAGTTAGTGTGTTTGTGTGTGTTTGTGTGTGTGTGTGTGTGTGTGTGTGTGTGTGTGTGTGTGTGTGTGTGTGTGTGTGTGTGTGTGTGTGTGTTCTGCCGGTCATCCTCATGTATCTCACCTTACGAAGTCGTCCGTTACTGGTTCCCAGAAAAACCACAGTGTGGTTGTGAACGTCGTCCACGGACACCGAACTGAGTCCTGTGTACTCCACCAGAGGAACGGCCCTCAGGGACCTCCTCAGGGCCAGAGGGTGCTGCAGGTGGGCCGCACCGCAGTCCAGCTGCTCGGGCTGCAGCTACAACAACACAGACGAGATGAGAGTGAGATCAATGCTCATTAGATCGCATATGGAAGCGCACACACACACAGATTAGAGAACGGAGCGCTACAGAGAGAGAGAGCGCTGATGATGAAAGCAGAGTGGTAGAACAAGAGCTGATAGTAGCGATCACAACGGTGCTGCTCATTCCTCCAAATCACTTTTTAGACATCTCGGAATACTTGAAAGGGGCTTACAAGGGTCTTCAACACTCATCAGACTCTGCTTTTGTCAAATCCTCGGCAGGCAATGATAAAACATTAGCGCCATGCTTCGATGAGCACCAGCACCTATCGGGAATTCTCTGAATATTTCAGAACACGCAAAGGCAGAGGCAAAGAAAAAAAAAAAAAAAAAGAAGAGAAAGGAATTAAGCAGAATAGATATTTGTAGAGTCGTTTCCCACGGGCCCTTCATGCTCGCGGCCTTGTGTCTCTTATCATGAATTGTGTCTGGCTTTCCCCCAGCGCTGGCCTTCAGACTATGGACTACATCAAAAAACAAAAGATCACATTTCAGCGGCCATGGCAACATAAAAGTGAAACTTAAGAAAGACGAGCTTTATTCTGTTAGTGGTAAGGAGGTTGTGTTACTGCAGCACTCGCTGAGTTTGCACTTTTGTTTATTTGTTTTGAACTGTTTTTGAGCGTATATTTAAACTCCAAGCTTTTTTACTTTTGACTCACTATTGTCTTATTTGTTATTCTTGTTGATTGTGGTGAAGCCAAAGACAATTTCCCACAATTGTGCTGTTTCAAACTAACAGACTGACTGACTGACATTACAGCAAAAGAGAGAAAAACAATCCACTCCACAACCACTTTGAACTGAGCTGTTGTCTATTTCAAGTAGGCCTGTGGGCCAATTGAGATAGTATTCAGAAAACTGGTCACGGGAGAAGTGGCCCCGGGGCCGCGACCGACAAGACAGTGCCAACGTGGAGGGGCAACTTCCTGACCCTGACAGCAGAGTGGACGCAGTGGGCATCTTCTCTTTAACCTCAGCTCTGTCCGTCAGAACAACCACAATGAAAAGCTGGAATTTCGGGGCATTCCTGTGACACCGTCAGACGCCGCTCCATATAAAGAGAAAGTTTATCTTGGTTCCCTTCAGGGCAAATATTCTGTTCGGTATGCGAGTGGAAAAGCTTAAAAACAAGATAACATTCAGCCATGTGTTTACTACAAAGCTGCCCTTTTATTCACTAATATTGTGCTAAATTTGTGGCTCGGTTATATTTACCAGCACAGACTATGTAGAAAAATAAAAAAGAAGACATGTCTGAGGTTTCAAATGAAGAACAAAGAAGACTATTGGCCTCTTCCTCTTCTCATATTTGATAAGACAGGGAGCTGCTGGATGTGATGGGAGCCTCACCCTTCCCATAACCCCCAGTGTGGCTCGGGAGCGTCTTTTCCAGCTTTCATGACCTCTACTCGTGACACGGGAGATCCTCTCTCCAAGTCATGAGCCTCGGGGCGAGAAAGAGGATAACTGAGGGCGCTGTCAGAGATTCAGCAGTCATGAGTGTGTTTATGTACCATAAAGTCAGAACTAATGCAAGGGTTATCATAAATTGGAAGAAGGATTAGTGCAGGTTTATTATGACCTTTATGATAGTTTGCAATAGAAGAATTATTGAAAAGGTTAATAATTAAACTGAATCTCCAATCTTCATCATCTCCAGGCTTTGTCAATGAAGATGTAACCATTTGTAATCCAATAACGTTGACCAAATAATGCATAATATATGAAATAAAAGCCTAAATGAAATCATAAACTAACAAAAAGTGGAAAAAAGTGTTGGTGAGGCTAATAAAGTGTCACTTTTTCTGCATCATCAAGACACTGACACTTAAAAAACGAGAGTCAAACTGCCTCAACTAGTCGATTACTTAATTGTTTCTGTCCAATTAGACTTGTATGTTCAATGTCACTTGATGAAATATACATTTTTCCATAACACAACCACCAAACTAAACTACACTTATTTCAAATGTAATCATCAAATCTATGCCATGGTCAACAAAAAACAAATTGCAGTATGCAAATAGTTTGACTTCTTTAAGACTCAAAACTCAAAGTTTAGGACTTGTCAGTCTTGACTTGGGACTTAACTTGTAGCTTTTGCTTGTCTTTAATTGAGACTTGACTTTCAACTTGTTGCAATTATTGTTTTGATTTAACTAAACTACACTTATTTCAAATGTAATCATCAAATCTATGCCATAATTGCTCTGACTTCTTTAAGACTCAAAACTGTACTTTTGCTCTGAGACTTGACTTTCAACTTGTTGCTTTAATTTGCCTCTGATGCTTGTTTATGCTTTAAGATGCTTGTTTAAGAAAGGAGATGCACTTATGACTTCTGGTGACTAGTAGTTCTCTTGAATACCTATGTTGAATACACTTATTGTAAGTCGCTTTGGATAAAAGCGTCTGCTAAATGACTGTAATGTAATGTAATGTAATGTAATGTAACTAAACTACACTTATTTCAAATGTAATCATCAAATCTATGCCATGGTCAACAAAAAACAAATTGCAGTATGCAAATAGTTTGACTTCTTTAAGACTCAAAACTCAAAGTTTAAGTCTTGACTCAAAACTCAAAGACTTTAGGACTTGTCAGTCTTGACTTGGGA
This sequence comes from Anoplopoma fimbria, assembly GCF_027596085.1. Classification (NCBI taxonomy): domain Eukaryota; kingdom Metazoa; phylum Chordata; class Actinopteri; order Perciformes; family Anoplopomatidae; genus Anoplopoma; species Anoplopoma fimbria. Next base: position 23,140,123 of record NC_072460.1, read on the forward strand.
CTTAAGATGCTTGTTTAAGAAAGGAGATGCACTTATGACTTTGGTGACTAGTAGTTCTCTTGAATACCTATGTTGAATACACTTATTGTAACTTGGACTTTAAAACTGTAATGTAATGTAATGTAATGTAATGTAATGTAACTAAACTACACTTATTTCAAATGTAATCATCAAATATATGCCATGGTCAACAAAAAACTGCAGTAACTTTGAACTTTAAAACTGACTTTGAAAACTTATTTCAAATGTAATCTTCCCATGTTAAAAAAAAAAAAAAAAAGAGAGAGAGAGACCAATGCGAGCTCACCACCAGGTTTCCCTTCTGGATGCAGGCCGCCCCGGAGCCCTGGATCACGCTGTCCAGCACCTGCACGTCGCTGCTGGGGGAGTTGGAGCAGCTCCTGCGACCTTCACGGATCACCTGGTCGATGTCTCCAAACTTGAAGGCGCACAGGGCGGCCTTCCTATCCGCCTTGGTGAACACCCCGAACAGGTACGGCTCTGCGCTGCGCCCGTCTCCAGCATGGATCTCCACCGGGTACACGGACAGCAGCCGGTTGTAGATGTTCCCATTAAATCCACACTGCAGAGGCATCTGGATGTAGGACTCCGTGAGCTTCCTGCTCTCCGGGGTGTTCTTCCTGGGGTTCTCCGTGTCCAGACAGATCCGTGCCAAGATGCTGTTGGGCTGGCTCTCCTTGTGGCCCATTTTGGCGTCGTTATTGAAGGCAATGTAGGAGTAAGTCTTGTGCATGAACGCATGCACAAAGTTCAGCTTGTTCTTGGTTTTCACGTCTTGTTTGATCTTGAACACGTTGTCCTCTGAGGGGTTGATGTCATAGGTGAAGAGTCTGGATAGATCCTTGATGTTCAGGGACCTGATGGCTATCTCAGGGGTGTTCTCAAAGCGCAGGTCCTCCTTGCTGTGGTTCTTTGGGAAAAACTGCGTCCCTGCTCCTGTGTAAGTGGCCCCTACAAGGAGCCTGGTGTTCCCCCCATGGCTCCTGAAGATGAGCCCCACTGTGGATGCATTGGGGTGATTTGCAGCTATATTGAGCATGCTTGGGAACACAGTCTTCTCACCCTGGTGTGGGAACTCCACAGCTATCTCCGAGATGTTCTCCATCTTCCTGAGCTCGCAGAAGCCCTGATACACAGACCCACACACCACCACGACCCCTTGCTCCCTGTCCAGCTTCAGCAGCTTGTTGTGGTTGTCGGTGAGGGCTTTGGGATGCTCGCAGGGAGCTTGGGGCAGCTGAGGCGCATGGCACAACAGGTTGTCCTCCACCGGCCCGGTGCTCTTCTCCACCTCCACGTCCAAGGTCCAGTTCAGCTGGTAGAGGGTGTTGACGGTGGCCAGGTAGACCTGTCCGGACACAGGGTCCACCACGAAGTTATTGGTCCTGTTTGGAGACCTGAAGGCACGCATTACGCGCAGCGCACAGACGCTCCGGCGCGTCTCCAGAGCCAGAGCCAGGAGCAGGGCTGCTATCGCGACTGAAGGAGGCATGTTTCCTTCTGACAGGCTTCCGCGTCTTCTGTGCCGAGGGGTGCATTGAGCAAAGACAGGAAGAAAATACAATGTGTGTTTGTTCCTTTACTGCGACAATCCGAGAGGAAAGGCTGCTTCCTGCTCAACGCCGAGACCCGGAGTGACGCTGAGAGAGAGTCGTGCTTCCTCCTCTCAGCCTGCTTTCTCTCTCTCTCTCTCTCTCTCTCTCTCTCTCTCTCTCTCTCTCTCTCTCTCTCTCTCTCTCCTCTCTCTCTCTCTCTCTCTCTCTCTCTCTCTCTCTCTCTCTCTCTCTCTCTCTCTCTCTCTCTCTCTCTCTCTCTCTCTCTCTCTCTCTCTCTCTCTCTCTCTCTCTCTCTCTCTCTCTCTCTCCTCTCTCTCTCTCTCTCTCTCTCTCTCTCTCTCTCTCTCTCTCTCTCTCTCTCTCTCTCTCTCTCTCTCTCTCTCTCTCTCTCTCTCTCTCTCTCTCTCTCTCTCTCCTCTCTCTCTCTCTCTCTCTCTCTCTCTCTCTCTCTCTCTCTCTCTCTCTCTCTCTCTCTCTCCTCTCTCTCTCTCTCTCTCTCTCTCTCTCTCCTCTCTCTCTCTCTCTCTCTCTCTCTCTCTCTCTCTCTCTCTCTCTCTCTCTCTCTCTCTCTCTCTCTCTCTCTCCTCTCTCTCCTCTGTGCTTCCCTGTGTCCCTCTCTCCCTCTCTCACTCACACACAATGCCATTTAGATATTTAAAAAACATAAATATATATATTTTAAACAAGAGAAACAAGTATGTTTTGTTGATCTGCTGACGCGTAATTTCTGGACAGAGGGGATCAAACTTGTGAGTGATGTTTTTATCCTGCTTATTAAAACATGTTCATGAATAAATCAGGAGTTAAAAAGTAGAAGTTTGGACTCTACTGGGAACAGTGCACTCACACACAATGCCATTTAGATATATAAAACATATATATATATATTTTAAACAATAGAAACAAATATGTTTTGTTGATCTGCTGTCATGCCTGCGCAGAGGGGATCAAACTTGTTGTGAGTGATGTTTTTATCCTGCTTATGAAAACATGTTCATGAATAAATACTGGGAACAGTGGGAGTCGTTTAGATATTTAAAAAACATAAATATATATTTTAAACAATAGAAACAAGTATGTTTTGTTGATCTGCTGACGCGTAATTTCTGGACATTGTCATGCACAGAGGGGATCAGACTTGTTGTGAGTGATGTTTTTATCCTGCTTATTAAAACATGTTCATGAATAAATCAGGAGTAGAAAGTAGAAGTTTGGACTGTACTGGGAACAGTGGGAGTCCTCATGGCCCCTCCAACCAAAGCACTCTGATCCTGAGTCATTATCAGATACATATCTCACCTGAATGCCATTTTCTCCTCTTTTCTCTCCCCATATTCAGCTTTTTTAAAACTTGGTTCTGATCCAACCAGATCAAACATTACGGGTCTGACATGAACATTTTGGATATGAACTTATTGATCTGATAATGTGAGCTCATCCTGCCATAATGACCATGCAGCCCCACTGTTTCTTTCAAGATGGGCCCACTTGATGGATCTTGGTGGTTCCGCTCGTCTTCGGGGTTAATGTCGGGTCACACTCCCCCCAACCTCCCCACACACCCACCCACTCCCAGATTAGTTCTGCAGATCCGGAGGGGTCTCTGTCTTTGTCTTTTCGGGCACATACGGCTCGGTAAGCAGCGTGAAAGTGCAACCAGATGGGCCCATCAGCGCACCTTTTCCTGCGTCTGACATCCACATCCATCCAGAGCTGCTTTCTTGGGCTCTTTACCTCATAAATATTCACACACACACACACACACACACACACACACACACACACACACACACACACACACACACACACACACACACACACACACACACACAAATGCACGAATATGGTTAGCATTCTTAGATTTGTCTCTGGATGGAGTGTGCATATGCTCACATCTCTGCAGAGGGATGATGAGCCGTGGATGTGTCAGGCGCTGCATAACTCAGTGTTATCTCTGAATACATGCAATCATTAAAGTCCAGGCTAAATTGCTCGTGCCTATTGAGTGCGTGCTCCTCTGGGGGGTAAACTCTCCTCTCACGCCACCACGCGCAGCTCTCAGTGGGGCAGATAAGTGCGCCTCGTGTTTACCTTGGCGCACAGCCACGCGCATCAAATCTGGCGGTGTGGAGAAACGAGGAACGCGCAGCTGATGAAGTGCAACATAATGACCCCCCCATCCATCCTCCCTTCCTCCTCCTCCTCCATCCCTCCTCCTCCTCCTCCTCCTCCATCCTCCTCCTCCTCCTCCTCCTCCTCCATCCTCCTCCTCCTCTTCCTCCTCCTCCATCCCCCTCCTCCTCCTCCATCCCTCCTCCTCTTCCTCCTCCTCCCTCCCTCCATCCTCTTCCTCCTCCTCCATCCCTCCTCCTCCATCCCTCCCTCCTCTTCCCTCCTCCTCCTCCCTCCTCCTCCTCCTCCTCCATCCTCCTCTTCCTCCTCCTCCTCCATCCCTCCTCCTCCTCCTCCTCCATCCCTCCTCCTCTCCTCTTCCTCCTCCTCCTCCTCCTCCTCCTCCCTCCTCCCCTCCTCCTCCTCCTCCATCCCTCCTCCCTCCTCCTCCTCCATCCTCCTCCTCCCTCCTCCTCCTCCTCCATCCCTCCTCCTCTTCCTCCTCCTCCATCCCTCCTCCCTTCCTCCTCCTCCATCCTCCTCCTCCATCCCTCCTCTTCCTCCTCCTCCATCCCTCCCTCCTCCTCCATCCTCCCCTCCTCCTCCATCCCCTCCTCCCATCCTCCTCCTCCATCCCTCCTCCTCCTCCATCCCTCCTCCTCCTCCTCCTCCATCCCTCCTCTCCTCCTCCTCCTCCTCCTCCTCCTCCATCCCTCCTCCTCCTCCTCCTCCTCCTCCTCCTCCTCCTCCATCCCTCCATCCCTCCTCCTCCTCCAACACAATGAATGAGCCACCAGCAGCATCAACACTGTGCGCGCACATGAGGCCAAAAGCTGCCCCATGCATCAGATATCAGTGCTGCTCAATCAAGCGACATTCAACGGGATTAATCTACATGTGCGCGTGTGTGGGTGAGGGAGGGGGTAGAATAAAGTGTGTGTGTGTGTGTGTGTGTGTGTGTGTGTGTGTGTGTGTGTGTTGGCAGTGGGACTGCGGTTTAAAGGGGCCTTCCACCCGACCTGTTTCCTTCCTGATAAGGTGCAACACCTCCTTGTGTTCAGACCTCCCAACCTCCCTCATATGGAAGACCATTCACACAGACTCTACACAGCCACTAAATATCTCCATCTAGTGGCCACATGAGGAAACTGCAAGAGGGGACTTTTATGAAGGAGATTTAGAGCACAAAATGTGTGTAGAGTCAGCAGCCAATCCTGCAGAAATGAATCCCCTAAAGCAGACATGCAACAACAACAACAACAACAACAACAACAACAACAACACACAGATTAATTAAAACATTCAAGAAATAGCGATGGCTCACGAGTTAGTTCGGGAATGCACTTTATTTATTCCACACTTAGAAAAGGACATCAGAAGGCACTGGAGTGGTTCAGCACACAACAAACCCCCCCCCCCCACCGACATCATTAGGTGTTACTGCAAGGTCAAGCTGAGGTCAAAGGTCAGCTCACTCTCAACTTGTCTGCCGCGGCGACAGCGACGGCAGACATTCTTTTTAAAAACAGATCAATGAAATCTAACAATTTAATTGCATGTTCGACTGGAGAGGAATCGAGTTCATCGTCAGCGTTTTGACAAGAAATGAAGCAATTTCCTCTCTGATGGTTTTATCTTCAGACGAGGATGACAGCGATCCTGACCTGAGTCAACTCCTCTTATCCCCCCACCCCACCCCCCGAGGCCTTCTGTCTTAAGAGTGACAACCTTTGAAGTCTCTATCGAACCGTTCCCCTCTAGCCTCACTTCTACGTTATCTGGCCGTGTGCTAAAGTGCAGCTGTACAGTTCAAAAAAAAAATAATCATCTCGCTATCTGTTAGGGAAATCAGCTTCTCAGCATGAAATGCACAATGAACTTATTTAATGTGCTGGGTCGTGTTTGTTTTGTCCTTGACTTGATGAGAGAGAGAAAGAAAAAGAGAGAGAGAGTTTAAGAGAAAGACCGGACGCCCAGCTGTTCAGGAACTGTTCTCGAGGTGCAGAAACACACATCTGGAGATCTGGATTCAAGTTTGTGTTCAGATTCTCGAAAAGTTTTTTTTTATCCTTTGCAAAAAGAATAAAAAGATACATCCTTGACATTCAGGCAAGACATTCATGACATATCTGAAAAGAAGCAACACCTGCTGAGCAACCTCCTCTCTTTCATTCGTCTCAGCTTGGACCCCTTTGGACGCTCTGGCATCCCCCGGGTAGACTTAAGGTTTGGCACTGGGTGATTACCGCCGAGAGACGGTGTACTCGTAGAAAAAAAGAAAGGACGGCCGGAGAAATAACAACGCTGGGGAATAAAGGAATACACAATATCAGTGTGCATTTTGACCGACGTGGCAGTGGAGACGACTTTCACTGTGGATATAAAGCAGCAGCATTCCTGTTCCGACTGACATGGAGCTGGATAAGCACCAGCGGTCTCTCTAGCCTGACTTGATCACATCAAATATGGCGGGTGGGGTGGAGGGGTTGGACAATTATCCTGGCATATTCATTTTACTTGGACGATAGCCTTTTATGTCATTGCATTTAAAACACATAACTGGTTCATATGTATTTTTTTTTCTTGATGGAAATAATGCAGCATTGTATACAATGTTGCAAATATGGCAGACGCTTAACAATATCCAGATGTTCTCTGTGTGTTTGTGTGCCGTTTCCACGGTGAGCAGTCCATTTAAAAAGGTTTTTCTTTTCCCTCTTTAAGCCGGCCCATTCTGTCTTTGTGTATTTCGGTTATAATCTCCCTTATGAAACAGTATTTGTTGTTTTAATACAAAAAAAAAAAAAAAAAAGGGAATAAGTAAAAGCACGTGATTAGAAATGGTAAGGAAGCACAAAAAAAAGTCTCCGGTCATCATGACTCTCCAAAATGTCATGGTCAGTCCTTCAAAAAAATGTTCTGTATGAACAAATTTCATCACAGCAAAGAAAGGAGCAACTCCCAGGAAGGTTGTTTCTTTTTTTCAGCCATGGCTCAAATCTACCAATCACAGCTAGGTAAGAGTTCTCTTCCTAAAGGCAATCAACCACGTTATCACATTTTGCACGTCTCTACAGTGGGACCGGGCCTTTGGAGCAAATCGCCAGCCCAGTGTTTCCTGACTAAGCTCCCCGTCATGTAGAGTGCGAGGAGCGTAATGCTACATGGTACTGAATAAAATAACGCTGACATTTAAAAATAATATTATTAGAAATAATAACATTACAATTGATTAAACTCTAAAAAGATAAAAACAGTACAGTGCTGCGCTCTGAGGGACAGCGACACAATGGTTCATTTTCAGAAATGTAAACAGTCTCGTCCTTCCTAAGAGACAATCAGTGTTCTCAACTTCACTCCGCTTCGTCTACTTTTTCCTCGAATCCGTGTCCGAATGTGCTCGGCCGAATTTTTTTTTTTTTTTTTTTTTCAGTGCCCGGCCGAGCAGCCATTCTAACGGCGTCCGCGTTCTTTAAACTTCCTGCACGATTGCAGCTAAAGTTACATCATCTGGTGTCAACAAAGCAACACGTTGCTTGCTTTTTCCCCCCGGATCCGAGTCATCCAGGTGGCTGCAGGGCGCGGTGCGTGAACCCCGAGAGGGCGTCCCAGTTCCTCCACAGGAAGGCCAGCAGGAGGATGAGGAGGAGGGTGGAGAGGGATCGCGACCGCGTCTTCATCAGCGGGACCACGCAGTTGGCCACGGTTGAGACGAAGACCAGGAGGACGGCCATGAGGGCGAGCAGCACGTTGATGAGTTTTCCCAGGAGGGTGCGGGCCGTGGCGTTTTCCAGCCCCTCCAACTGGACGACCTGCTGTTGCTGCTGCTGGAGCTCCATCTTAGAGATCCGGGTCTGACACGCCTCCAGTGCCTCCTGCAGAGGACAAAGGAAGAAAATCTGTCAGCAAAGTCACCTTAGAGTCCAGAGAACTAAACCCACAGCCACTTCACTGTACTGGACTGCATTATATCACAGTATGTTTCTAGTATTCCTGCCAGTTCATGCTTGTAAATGGGGTGTACTAAACATTTGAAACACCTCTCAGTATAATAAAATACAGTTCAACACCACAGCCTCAATAATAAAACAATTAAATGAATACCCGATCACAATGTTATTATCTTATTAAAGGTACAATGAATGTCTCGGCTGTTGAATTTGTGGCAATTAAGTGCATAGATACATAGACATCTACCGCCCCCTGCTTCCAGGGAAAAGAACTGCAGCCAAGGGGCAACTTGAACCATAAATAGACTTAATTACCATGTGGGCAGACACAAATTAAAAACACACAAACCCCTAAGCTATGATGGACGACAGGAAAGGACAGGAGTAACGTGAGTCAATGACAAGGAAATGCTCGTGTTTTGAGGAAAACAAATAGGACGATGGACTGACTGGATTCTCCGTCTCATCTTCCTGTTTACAGTGTCAATATGGACAATGAGATAATACCATAAACTGCTGGAGGGTGTGTGTGTGTGTGTGTGTGTGTGTGACTACATTAAACTTGACGTCTAGTCTGAGCAGACATAATTAGCTTAACACTACTTAAAAAAGCAAAATAAAGAGGCTGAGCTGTCCTTAGCACTCGACCTTGCTAGACCTCCAAATGGACACTACTGTAGACCGATAAGAATACTTACAGAAAACTACGTATATAAACCAATAATTTAAAGGATTAAATCTGAAAACATTTATCAGAGCCAACAGGAGCTAGCTGGTTAAATCCAGGAGCAGTTGTTGAGCGTTTTGAATCATAAACTACTAAATATGGACCAAAACAACGCACAACATTTTCAATAAAGTCTGTGTTTAGCAATTTTGTGGTTTCGGTAAAATGTCAGAAGACAAAGTTCAAAATGTTGGTTCATTGCTTTATCCGTATAAAATGTAATGCAGTTACTTGCGTGTGTTCATCATAAATTACATCATCGCTTTGCATGACTCAGCAGCTCAGAACCGTTTAATTGAACACTTTCTCTTTACCCTCTAAACATTCTTATCATCACTCTCTGACACTTCATTTGTTCAGCAGTCTGGTTTTTGAAGCAGCCAATTTGAAAGTACAATGATTTGGACTGAACTGATTTTTTTATACATTTTCCTGACATGTGTCGGGAGTTGCTTGAGGACGTCGGCCCTGAGGACAGACCTGAATGTCTCTGGCTCTCTCGTAGGACTGGTAGGCGATCTTCTCCTCCATGCTGGCCAGCTCCTGCTTCAGGTTGAGGATCTCGTTCTGGTGAAGTTCTGTCAAGTCGTTCAGCTGCTCCTCCAGACGTTCACACCTGAGCGCACACACACACACACACGTTAGATTCTGCGGCATAATTAGCTTAGCATGCAGGAATTAACAGTAACAGACCCTGAGGGCATCTGACCACAGGGGCACCTGGCTGAACTGATGACTCGCCCTGACAAGATTAGGGCACGCTTACTCATCTGCCGATCCAACCGGCCAATCAGAGAGAGCCAGCGGTAATGAGAGAGGCCAATGGGAGGAGAAGGGATCTATACTGCTGTTTATTTTGCCAGGATGGACAACATAGGACGAGAATAGACATTAAACTGTTTCCATGTATGTTTGTCTGAGGTTGTTTCCTTTTAAACAGATGTTTTCTGTTGTGTTTTTAAAGGTAGATACGATGAATATTCTTGTTTAATCGGTTGTTTGTTTGGTCTATAACATGTCATAAAATAGAAAAAGGTGAACATGATGATGTGTTCAAAACCCAAAGGTGTTATAATTATAATTATAGAAGAATATAAAAACCAACAAGTATTAACAGTGGGATAGTGAATTTGTTTTATTTTTAATCCGAAAATTACTTAATCGCTTATCAAAACTGTTGCCGATTAGTTTTTCTGTTTACCGCTTATTCGTGTCATCTCTACATTAATCAACAATGAAATTAATCGATTAAAAAAAGTCATATTTTAGGCTGTTCTTGGTTATGGGAACGATATATTCAGTCCCTGAAGAGCTATTTAGCATCCTGACTGGTTTATGAATGATTATTCCCAGGAGGCAGGCTGAAAAAAGATCTCCTTAGTGTTCATTCTGTTCTCTTCTGGTCGTTAGTATTTTGGTCTCAGAGGACAAACGCAGACTGCTCTGGACTCAGATGGACATTTTAGGGAGAAAAATGCTCGTGTTTCTTTTGCTATGTAAGCTGCTCACTTTATCTCCCCTCCCCTCCATTGTCCTGCCCTCTTAATCTGTGTGCCCTCTCGTCAGGACATTCTGGAGGAATGTGAGGGTGTGTTTTTTTTTTTCTTTGGTTAAAGCCAACTGCCCACAGACAAACCCAAAAAAAGAGCTGCACAAAGACGTCTGAGCCTGAGACGAGATATGCGGAGAGGCCGAAATAACACCAAAGATCTTAAAGATCAAAGAACTAAGAGGAACTGCACAGGTGTGTCTGTCACTTTTGAAACTGCTTGTCTTAGAACAACGAAACTTACAGAAGCTAGTAACATTTAAATCAGTTTAAATGCTAAAGCAAGTTGTTAGTCCTTGTTATGCTCAAAATCTGCATAACGCATTTGACAACGGCGCATACACTTTGAGGTCGAGTACAATGGCAGCACCTTTATGGTTTTATGTAAATGTAAAGGAGGTGCAGCTCAAGGTTTTGTTTTTATCTACAGTGTGCACGCTTTGATAAAAGAGTTTTTTTGCTGGTTTCTTGTGCCAAACAGGAAGTGCTTTCGGGACGTATGACATGCTCTCTTGTATGTTCGTCTCCATGTACCTGAAGCGTTCCTCCTGCAGTGCCTGCATAACAACCGTGTAGTCTCTCTGATAGTGGCTCTTCAAACCCTCCAGGTTCTCCTCTAGCCTCGCCTGGCCCTCCCTCAGCTCCTGCACCTCCTGAAGCAGCATGTCCAGACTCGAGCTCTGGCTCCTCTCCAGTGTGTTGCCCTTTGAACTCGGGGGACCTCCGGGGGCCCCCGTGGTGCTGTTGGCCCCCGCCGAACCCGAAGTGGCGCTCGAGCAGTCGTCCTCGCTGCCGTACCTGGGACCCGGCTGGAGGAGGGGCCCGGCGCTGCCCAGCGAACGTCCGCCGGCCCCCGTCACGCCTTCCTCCACCGAGGGGTCGTCCAGAGAGTCTTTGAGCGAGGGGATGTTTTCCGTGCTGCTGAATTTGTTGCGAATCAGCGACGCGATCTCCCGGGGTTTGGAGACGACGGCCCCGGCGGCAGAGTGTGTGGCGTGGGAGAAGCTGGAGAGGCCTCCCTTCACGCTGTCCACCACGCCTTCGCTGAAGCCCGTGACTTTTGCTCCGACGTCCTTCAGGCCCTGCTGCATGTCCCGCAGGACATCCTTAGGCTGGCGCGGGATACCGTTGTGCTCCACTTCCAGTAGCTTCCGGTGGTAGTGTTCCAGTTTCCTCTGCAGCTGCTGGATGCTCTGCGCAGACTTCTGGTTCTTTTTCTCAAAAACCTGTCGGCCACAGAACGGGTTTTGATTAGTGAGGGGAATAAACATCATAATAACCATTTTAATACATGTAGTTCCCTCCCTCCCCCTAGGGACAAACAAAGTGAATCAACAGGTTTAGTGTTAATGAACTGATTCTCACATACAGTACCAGTCAAAAGTTTGGACACACCTTCTCATTCAATGGTTTTTCTTTCTTTATTTTTATTTCTTTTTCTACAAATGCTCATCAAACCAGAATATGTTTCATATTTTAGATTCTTCAAAGTAGTTGAATGAGAAGGTGTGTCCAAACTTTTGACTGCTACTGTAAACCTGTTAAAAATATACTTTCCCCCTTGAAATATACATATTAATAGCCACTTCTCATCTCACCTGTTTGATGCGTGTGCTTTGCTGTTTGTCAGCATTGTTGGCCAGTTTGAGGTACTCGGCCACGTTGTCGTCCCGGGCCGTCTGCTCGATCTTGATCTGCTCGGTGAGCTTGAGGATTTTCTGCTGCAGCTGGGCGATGGCCAGCTTCGTGCGCTGAGGGTCGGGGGTGCTGTCCTCGGCTCCCTGGAACGAACCGTCCGCCCCGCACGACACAGCCAGGGGTGTTTGGCCGAGTCCGCTCACCTCTAGCCGGTCGATCTGAGGGTGAGGAGACGGAGGGAGGGAGAAAGGATGGCGGGTAGGGGGGAGGGTAAAGCATCAGAGGAGGAAAGGAGGGATCGAAGAGGAAAATAAAAGGGAAGAAAAAGTGTGAGTTCCATATCGAGGGTCATTTTGCTGACACGTAAAAAGAAAAGCTTCTGCATTTCTGCAGCCAGTCGCCCAGAAGAATGGCAAAATGAGACGTTTGAAAAAGGCCACTCGCGGTCAGTTCCTCTGAAGAGGAAGATTCTTGATATCATTTTTCCATTCGTTTACGAAGAAAAGAAAGAGGAAAAGGAAACCTCTCAGTACATCCATACAAAAACTCAATGCTTGTCAATACATGTGGATCCACAGCTGACAGGATGTATCTTTTTCTTTTGTTAAAAAGGGCAAGAAAAAGAAAGAAAAGAGTATCAGCCTAATCTCTGTTTCTATTTGTTCAGGGAGCGATGATATAGAACAAGACTGACTGGATATTTGATTTTTGTTCACAGTACTTTCACAGATTAAGAAGGTTTGTCTGTTGTTCAGACACTGACCTGATTTTGTCAATAAGCCACACAGCATTTGTGCAAAAACCAAATAATCTAAATATGGGTTTTCCTGTATTCCCTAACATAAACCACTTCCACCTGAGAAGATGATGAGCCCTCCGCACCTTCAATCACAAATGTGATTCATTTCCACAAACGCCTCTGGGGAAGGAATACTCAGAACACTGTGATACAGGAGCTTTATGGAGGGATTCTGAGTCACCCAGAATTTTTTTTTTTTTAAAAGCCAGGAAAGGACAATAGGAAGAGACAGTTATTCACCTTCCACCGCTCACGTTCCTCAGAGCAGGCGTGCCATTATTACCATAACAGGTAAAAAACAAAGCAGCAGAGGCTCACCTGCATGCCCGACAGCATGACTAACTGATGACAGGCAGCACAGTCAAAACCCACAAACCACAACTCCAGAGCAAAGATCCCTTCTGACAAACTACATAAAGTAAAGATGAAAAAATGACCCCTAAACACTAATAACTAATAACACAAAGAGGGCTCACCTTTCCATTCGCCAGACGGAGGAATTGTTCCCAGTGCATTTTACAACTAAGTGAAGACTATCTGTGTGTTTTCATTTGTCCTCACTCTTTATTTAAGTTAAATAGAATAAAATAAATATTAATCCGTTTCTTTGGGAGTTTCTCCGGGCTGCTGTCGCTCCGGTCTCCCCGGCCTATTGTGAAAGTTGAAGCGCACCTGAAACTCAGTAAACCGGGCAGAGCACAAAGCTCCTCCCCCTCCTCCCCCTCCCTTCCCCTCACATCTGAGGGATGACATCATCTCTTCCTCTGAGCTGCACGGCAGGCGGCCGTCAATCACCACTTTACCGAGAGCAGGAATAGCTTTTCTTTTACCGTCATAGATTCACTTAGAGACTGACAACATTCACAGACAAATAAGAATATAACTTCAACTGTTAATAACCGGTATTACTAGGATACAACTGTATATCAATACTACAATAACATAATACACAAGTACTGTGCTTAAGTACAAATTTGAGGTATAGTTGAACTATTATTCCCACGCAGGTTACTTGATATTTAAACTCCATAAGAATTCACAAAGTAATGTTTACTACTTTACTTTACAGCTGTTGTAAATACTTACAGTTTTTTGGATTACGATTGTACATACTAAACACTTTCAGTTTAAACATAAATAAATAAAAAGATCTGGTTCACATGCTCAAAGCGCCAGAAAAATGCATTTAAAGAACTCAAAACAATGTCTTGTTCCAGAAATCAAAACCCAGTTCCTCAAGATAATCCACAAACTTTGTCTTTAGAAACTATAGCTCGTATTGTCTCATTATATCAGAGAGAAGACAGACATCTCTATTGCCGATATCTCCAAAACTATAGCAACTCACAGCAAAACAATCTAGATTGATAAATAGCTCAGTAGATAAGAGGAGAAATACGTATTTTCCTTTTATTTTGGGGTGAACTGTCCCTTTAAGCTCTACCTAAACCAACTACAACAGTTAACAGCTTCTTAAACATGAATTCATAAATCATTATCAAAGGTGGTTTCCGTACCAGACACTGTCATTCAACGAGCCAAACAAGAAGCTATAGACCGGACCCTCGGGTGAGACTATATCAACTCCCAGCCTCTCTGTCTGTGTAGAGAGGAGCTCTGGAGGGCAAGAAAAACCAGTCTGACATCCTTTTACACACACACACACACACACACACACACACACACACACACACAAACACACAAACACTTAGCTAAGGGCACATTCCTTTTGAGAGGGAAAACGAGATCTACATTTTTTTAATGCAATTCCTCTTTAAAAATGAAATGGTTTTGCATCATTTTTTAATTACTGTTTGACAGCGTTCAACAGAAGGAGGGCCACGAGTCAATTAACCTAACAACTGTTGTGCGTACTGTGTGTCTACACATGGTTAAATCCTCTTGACGGGCAGCCGAAGAGATCGAATGAATCAGAGATCTAGAACAGCCTGCCGGTCTGGCGCAGAGAGAGAGAAACACTAAGAGGTGACGTGCACACAGCGGCACCTGGTCTGCTGTCGGCTATTAACAAAACAGTATTATTAGCTCCACGAGAGCGAGCATGAATTAAGTGCTCGTTTTCGAAACATATGAGCACTCCATGGGGGTAAACGTGAAGGTTTCCCGGTTCGCTCTTGTCTTACAGATGACGACATTCTCTGAATATGTGCCCGCTGACTTAATATATACGGTAGATAAAGAGGGCAAAGGACGCGTCAGCTGGACCCTTTGGACTGGAGTAACCCGCAATGCAGAGTAGATAGAGCTATAAGACATTGTGATAAGAAGGCCTAGTGATCTGTGAACACGGGCACCAAATCAACAGCCTCTAATTGATCAAAAAAAAATATGGTAACGTTGCGTAAGCGGAGGAATTACACAGCTGATCAGTCAGGTGGTTTAACGAGGGTGAACCCTGTTTTACGCCTGGCGTTCTTTATGACCGCTAACTGCTTATTTGTGATCTCACTTTCGTACTGCTAGCACACACACACACACACACACACACACACACACACACACACACACACACACACACACACACACACACACACACACACACACACACACACACACACACACACACACACACACACACACACACACACACATCACCAGCGTTGTGATGCTACAGATAAGAGAGAGTGTACAAATTGCCTGCGGTTTTTTTCTAGGCTAATCATGCATGTAATTAAAGATGGTAAGCTGAAGGATTAGGCTAATTTTTCTGTGTGTTAACGGAGCCGAGCGCGCTGATGTGCTGAGCCACCGAAGCAAGAAGCGACACTGCAGTGCATCGCTGGAGCTGGTGGAGCCCTAATGAGGGTCTGTAATTGGGGGAGGGGGGGGGGCTGGTGATCCCACTGTGATAAGACTTTATCAGTAAGAAAGACAAAAAAAAAGGACCTATCCCCTCACACATCCACACAGGAAGGAGTCTGTTCTCACCCCACCCCTGTCAAAAAAAAAACAACCTGGTCCTCCTGCTGCTGGACCAGGTTGTGCAACAGCCTCTGATCCAAGTAAAGCCAGTTAGAGCCGCTAAAGGGGCAACCCAGGACTTACCTCAGATCCACCAGAGGGCCTGGGAAAAAAAGGCCCGGCCAAACCTCGACACTCAGACCTGCTGGCCATACGTCTCACACACAAGCAGGCATTTAGAAAGCATTACGGGGATAATGTCTTAAGATATGCATCACGCATAATGAGATGCATGAAACAAGAACATCTTGTACTGCCCCCATCTCGATCTCTCTCGCAGCCACACGGGACAAACGTGTGCCTCAAATTCCTGCCAGCTCAATGTAGGTCAGAGAGCAGAAAATGGACTGATGCTGTCAGATGACTCTTTCCAATCAGTTCTAAATAGCTACAGACATGTCACCCCCTGTTTTCTGCTCCTTTAAATCTTATTTAATGCATTTGTCGTTTCGTCAGGTGAGTTCAGGCTCAGTAAATGATCAGGTCATGTGGAATTTGTACCCCAATTTCGTCCTTGACTGCTGCTTATTGTTGAAAGGTGAAGAATGCAACACCACATGTTTAAGAATGAAACAAACCTCTCCCCTGTTTAGGACTTATAACTTATATAAAGGTCTTAAATACAGTATTTAGTGTAAACACGGCAGACATAAACCACGGCTTTGAGTTGAGCTGGGATTGTTTTGAATATAACCATTTACAATCTTTCTGTTTTTCTTTTGCAAAAAAGCCAAATACCTGTCCTGCTCTATAGGGTCAAGGTCAATTTGTCTGAGCGAGTGTAAAAGTTCAGTACCTTGTTGGTCGTTGCGCCTCGCATTCCTGTGATGTCATCTTGTGTGTTTCTTGTACTAAAGATGCAACAGTGAGACATGAACTTGCTTTACACCTCTCCTATTACAGCTTTCTCTGAAGTATGGAAAAGGTAGAGCACATCAGAGTTTCAGCCGCAGTAGGCTGGCTGTGTGACCTGGTTCTCCGACCTTTCTTATCTACAGAGTCCAATATCCTGGAGCGACGGGACCGCGGCTCCATGGTGGACGTAAGAATCGGGATTCGGAGGTGTTCGATTAGTGCTGCGCCTGAATAATGTCTGTGACCGCTCCACCTGTAAACAGTCATTTTGAATTTTACAGCTGTCTTCTTTTCCATTTATACCTCTTGTATCTCTCTGACCTTATCACTCGGAGAGGCATTGAAGCTAATCACCTCGGACTGACTGAACTTCACACTCCTGATTAGTCGGTTCGATCTTTAACCCTGCAGTCAATCAGAGAGCGGTTGTCATGGCAAAACGGCATTACGTAGTGATCCTGATGTCTTTTATTTAACACACACAAATGGATTTGTTCATGTCTAACGGTGTGTGGTTGGGGTGGTAGTGCAGAAATGAGCATGCAGTGAAGTGCATGTGGGTCCATGGAGGGTTTGTAGCCGCATTTAGTAGTTATTTAGTTATCGAAAAAACATCAGTGCATGGAACAAATCTCATCTATATTTAATCCTGAACTATTATTTTCTGCCAACCCTCTTCTTAATGTCCTAATGGTTTTAGTTCCCACACAGGCGTTCTAAATTAAGCAGAAATTAACAATAAAGACAATGTTTTTAAATGTGTGGTTTTTTTTGGTTCCCCTTAAGGGAACTCACTCACCAGATATAGAAAATGACATAACTGTAATTCCCGACAAGTGGCAGTTTACTCAACACATTCACCCATGAATTAGAACAAAGCACAACACAGACTACTAATCATGCACAACAGACAGGCAGGCACACACACACACACACACACACACACACACACACACACACACACACACACACACACACACACACACACACACACACACACACACACACACACACACACACACACAATGCAGCCAATGCCTGCCAGTGCATTTCCTGAGGAATTCGGAGGGTGCGAAAAGCCCTTTGGGTTCACATCCGAAAGAAAGAAACACACATCAGCTGAGAGTGCAGGTCTGGGGAGAAAGAGAGAGAGAGAGAGAGAGAGAAAAAAACAGATGCTTTTCTATGCCCCCTCTATCATAACAAAGACTTTCAATCCCTGTGATTTCATGACAAAATCCTTTACGCAACAAGAGATTGGTCTCCTACCAGATTTTTGTGGCTTCCAAGTTCTGAAACACCTGTTATGCCTTACAGTATCTTATTCAGTTACAAAACAAAGGACACTATAAACAACCATTCTGAACATGTGAGAATCCGTATTATGCACATGTACTGGATTCATGTCAAATGCTTGAATCATTGAAGGAGGGAAAAAAAAAATCAAAACCTCAAAACATAACTGATGACCGGGTGGAGACTCACGGTGGTGGGAGCAGGAAGTGGAGAGGTGTCAGCAGTTACCAGGTTGAGGATGACCTCCATGGGAAGGAGACGCATGCGCACGGTTTGGACCGGGAAGTTTTTTCGGTCTTTCGGTCTGTCTGTCTGTCTGTCTATCTGTGTCCCGCGGGAGACGACCACAGCCGGGGGAGAGGGGAAGAGCGCGGCCCTGTGAGGGAATTCATCACTCAGGACGCTTCCCCCAAACAAAGTCCACTTGACCCAAAGTCCACCGGACAAAGACCCCACTTGACAGCAAAGACGCGGAGACTCTTAGGAGCTACTGGTGGCTTGATTGAGTATCCAGAATCCATAGAGAGTCCGGTCCCTGCGGCGATGAACCGTGACTATTGATAGCTGCAGAGTCTAGGGAGAGTTGTGCTGCTGGTTCACAGAGCAGCCGCTTCTCAAAGCCCACCGACCACGCTTCAGTGCCAACAACCAGCTCGGCGGAAAGCCTATGGAGCACACACACACACACACACACACATATATATGTACGCGCTTCGCTAAGCACGACTCCTACAGACAGCGTGCATTCGCGGGAGAACAAGGACTCCCTCTGGAGCAAAGGGTCCGTCTGATGCTGGGTTTTTGGGGTGTCAGAGCCGAGGCGGTTAATCGGATGAAGACTTGCGGGGGCTGGATGGCGGCGGGGTTAAAAAGAAGGAAGAGTTTACTGTGAAGTTAAGTGTTGAAAGAGTCCGTTGGGGATGAAAAAATCCTCAGAGGGAGGAGAGAGAGAGAGAGAGAGAGAGAGAGAGGCAGAGACCCAGAGGACGGATGTGAGGGGAGCGAGGGAGCAGACAGGAAGAAAAAAAAAAGAGAGCCCACCAGGAGCTGTCACTGAGAGGGAGACGGAGCGAGAGAGGGAGCGAGGGAGAGAGGGGTTGTGAGAAAGCTTTGTGAAGGGAGGAGGGGAGGTAAGGGGGGGGAAGCTTTTCTTCTGTCGGAGTTTCTAGGCCAGCTCCGCTCCAAAACAGTGGCTAGTTCAGGCAGAAAGCGAGAAAAAAAAAATCCTCCACTCCCGCCTTTCAATTATCTCACAGTTTGATTGTCGCAGCCAATCAGTTTCCTCAGGGATCATGTTAATGAAGCACTTTCCTCTGCGCCTCTCTGTGTGTGTGCGCGCTGACAAACAAGAGTTAAGAGAAAAATGTTTCTTCTTCTGCTAACTGATATTAACCCAAGAGAGAGAGAAAAATAAAGCAGATTACACAGCTCCCACGGTCATATGATGATCACAAAGCTGCTATTCAAAACTGTGCATATGTGTGCACTCATGACTTTAGCTTATGATTGCATCACCGCTTTACTTATCCACCGACGAGAAAATGCTCAACACTGCTTTGGTAATGTTTTTGATTTCACAGCAGCAGCATGGTGACATTATTTTTTACTAGAATCCTTATGCTTAGTCATGTTTACTGTTCGTGGGATCCATTAACTGTAGGACAATTGTCACAACCTCATTCGTACAGGTAATAAAATGTTATGGTATTATCATTTCGACATGAGGTCATTAGTGGTTAATGGTAATCAGACTTGACGCTCGTCACCCTCACTGCATTAAAACACATGCAAATTCATATTCAAATACTCCGGCAAACACTATTTTTTTTGTTTTTTCTCCATGATAAAATCTTGGTGTTGTGAGCCATCACTTCCAAAAAGTGTACAAACCAATTAGGGAGAAAGAGCAAAGCATGGAGCGTAGGGGGTAAGGGAGGACAAGGGCCACTAAAGACAGAAGCCGACGGGAGGGAGAGAGGGAGGGAGGGAGAGAGGGGAGCATGAATACAGGCTTTAATGAGAGAGCGGGAGGAGATCAGGGACTGGAAAAGAGAGGGAAGGATTTAGGGGAAAAGCCTGCTTATGTAAAAAAGGACAACCCCAACTTGCTCAGATGGGAATGCAAGAGTGTGTGTGTGACGCGTAGGTTTGACCCCAGTATTAAACCCATGTGACCCATGGAGGCAGCCATGCAGCCATTTAAAGTCTAAGCCCAGTCTTAACATTTCAATAGCAAGTGAAAGCTGAATATTGTGTAAATTGGTCGCTAGAAAACATCGTATAATCAAGAGCAATCAACCATGTTAAACAGGAAGTCACTGTAGCATCACAAGCTTTAGCATTACTGGCTTAAATTACAGTTTTAAGGGCTAAACAGTTCATTAAACGTAACTAACAATCCTTTAAACATGTAGGTATGAAATTGTTTAATTCATATATGCATACATCGAGAAATATGTGTATTTTGAGAAAAATATTTAATCACCCCTAATAAAGCTAATCTCGCCAGCTTTATTTGGTTATTTAGTTTAATTTAAAAAATATATATATATATATATATTTTTTTTTTTTTGATATTTAACAGAATATTAGCAAGCTAACGTTAGCGGTAGTTCTGTGGTGTTGTAACCTTTTTTTAGTTTGTAATGGGTATATCCACACTTAGACTCATAACAACGCCAAGTTTGAACTGAAGAACAGCTGGTGTTTGTTACTGGACTGGAACCATAAGTAAATGTACAACATACTCTTACTAATAAAAGTTAAAATTGTCATAAGGTATTTTTTTCGGATGGCTTGACGGTCAATCATTAGTCTCTTAGGGGAAACCCAGGCCGGATCTTCAAGCTGACAAGTTCCACGAAATGCATTTCAATCATTCTTTGCCCTGCTCTCATTCCAGCCTGAGGTCTGAAGTCTCCTATGCCCACTCTGTGGCCCCCCAGCAGCTCCTGTCACTCCAGGAAGCTTCCAGGGTGACTCAGGAAATCTTTACGTTCACTCTCTGGTAGCATGTCTTAATAACATACCTCGAATAGCAGACTGGCTCCGCAATGACAAAGTCACAGAGAAGAGAAGGGAGGGGGGATATAATCGTGCCCTGACAAGTGACTGATGCCCGAGGACAAAAAAAAGTTTATTGTCCTCCAGGGCTGTTTCTAGCATATTAGTGCCACATTATCTGGTCAAAATTAGAGGAAAGAAAGAACAGCTGTGACCTGGTGTTATTGACATTGGCAGAAATTAATGTTTGCTAAACATTAATTAAGATGAAGTAGAACTATTTGGAAATTCTCTCTGCATGTGTAATTAGACTGATATTAGAAATTACATTTTCAACTCAAATATGATTTCTTGAACACTGTGGTCCAATTAGTAGGGTGAGATTTGGAGTAATTATGCACGTCTCATTCATTAGATGTCATGTTTTCTGTTTTATTCTCCACTTAAAGGTATAGTGTGTAGGATATTGGAGCATCTAGCAGTAAGGTTAAAGAACGCAACCAATTGAAACTTCTTCCGTGTTCCGAGCGTGTAGGAGAACTACGTGTTGACGTGAAAGCGTTAAAAAAGCAAAGCCAGTGTTTAACTCGTCTGTTCTGGGCTACTGTAGAAACATGGCAACCCTCTCCGTATGTAGATATAAACGTCTTTTTCTATGGAGAAAAATGATTTCAGGCGATTACACACTAATGAAAACATACCTATCATTATTATATTCCCTTAATGTTGCAAACTGTTTCTTTAAAAATAGAGATAAATGTAGACATTTTCTACAGAGACACATCTGGGATCGGAGTTGCTTCCCAGTTCCAAAAACATGTGACTTAGACTTGAATTGCACTGACAACTAAGTTCATTTATAGAATTTACAATAGATGAATATTCATGTGCAAATGTGAAAAAGTAAACTTTTGCAAATGGGTTAAGTAAAAAAACTAAACGCTGTTGAGATCTTTTTGTGGCATCTAATTTAATGGGTTGGAGACAGATGTGCCTTGCAGGCAAAAAAATGGCCCAATTTGATGAATACATCAAAGTCCACCTACAATATCTCTTTCTTTCTCACTCACACATGCTTTCTGCACATGTGTTAAGGGGACATGACCTGCTGAGCTGGTGATGTATGTGGCCAATCCAGAGCTGGAATGCTTATCTGGTTATATGACACACCCGTCAGTAGGACTTTAGGCTACGACAGTATCATGTCATCTATAGCTGAGAGGCTCCTGATGCAACGGATATGACAATCATGCAAAAACGCAAAGGTAGCTCAGTATCCCATTCCAAAAATGTTGGGAAGACTAATGTCTGTTTCTCAAATTGATTCAATTTATTAAATCTATCTCTCTTTTCTTTAAGACATAAATAAAGAACATGAAAAAGAATGAACCCACTTTTTTAATAAATTGCAGTTCTACGGCCTCGTTAGACTGCATTTTAATTAGGAAGACATTAGGAATAAAAAATATATAAATGATTATGTTACATGAAGTGAAAATTGTCTTACACTACTGATGCAAACAAATAAAGGACCAAAATAGACAACAACGATGTATCAAATTGAGCCACTTCATCATTGTTATGGAAAATGAAGATTGACAGATCTAAACTTATGTGGTTGTAATTATTTCTATGCCCGTCTATTTCAGGGCTGTACTCAAAAAAAAAATACAAATACTGCTATTATTTATGAAAATCAAGTATTTTTGGGGATACAGACATTTTAAAATTAAGACAATAATTATATATTTTAGAGAATGCTTAGCAAGGATGCTAATATGGGAGATTTGTGAGTAATTTACTGCTAATTAGTTTTCATAGCTACCAAATTGTAGCAAAACAACAATAGCAAGCTTCACCCTTAGCTGCTCCACCCAGGTGATTAGAATGCTTTGACACTGTGCTGCAACCCTTTTGTATCAAACCACTAAAGGGAAAATTATAAATTAACCTGATGTTTGACAAACAGGACTTTCCTGTTCCTAGTTTGAAAACAGACGCCGCAGGTTATTAATAGAGAATGCTCCAACTGATGAGCATACAAATGAAAGCGTACAGAACAACATGCTCATAATGCATAACACAAAAAAGTCGCTGCCAAAAAGTTCTGGAAGAATCCAGAAGACAGAAGGAAGAGAGCGGCTGTGATGAACTGGGATCAGTGAACAGTAAAAGATAAAACTTGAATTTAATTACAGAGCCATTGCAATGAGACTATGTGATGTTGCAAAGTTTTGTGAGGAATTATTTTCCCATTAATTATCGTTCTGTGTGTAGAAATAACCAAACCAACACCACAGTCCCCTCCATGTGATCATAAATTATGAAGGGTTATGGTGTGGAATGGTTTTTGGGGGAGTGAGAGGTTACGTAAAGGCAGAAGAGCGAGAGCTTTGTCTGCACGGACTGGGGGTAATTCAAGCCTGAGAGAGGAGACAACCATGACTCGGGGCTCAGGCCCTGCAGAACAATACCCCCCCACCCCATAAAGAGAAGCCCCCTCCAGTCCTCCCCAGTCTAAGCTCCAGTGTAATCAATGGCCCTATTAGCAGTTACATAAACCACTGGGCACTTTACACACAGATGCTATTATGAGCGGCGAGGTTAGGGAGCGTGAAACATCTTGGTAGCCAACTCCAATACTGGCATCTACAAGAGCCAGGCAGGAAGGACAACAAACAGACGTCAACAACAACAACCCAAACAATAAGTGGAACGGTGAACAGCCTGTCAAATGTTTTCATTGGAACTATTTCTCACTAAAGAACTAGTGAGTTTAAAAACCATACAGCTGATCTGTGGTAATTTCAGCTGGCTACATGCCAGTGTTGTACAGTATAATGTTTGAACCTTTGACAATGAAGGAAGTACATATGTTGGGCTGCCTGAGCATTCTGAAGGTGCAGGGAAAAGACAATGGATGCCACTTGCATGCTACTTTGCAACCAGTAGAGCTCAACCAATAAATAGGTGGGCCTTTATATACAGTAGGCTAATAGAGAGGCGAAGTCCAGCCCCTTCCGGTGTCCCCAATGGAAGCTTATTTCATAAAATAATAAATAATATGTACAGTAGTCAATAGCAAAAAATATATATTTTTTAACTTACTTGAATTGTGCCATAATTTACACATATGGGGCCACGCCTGTGGAATAAGCTCCCGGAGAAGATCAGGGCCTTAGACTCCCTCACCGCTTTTAAATCAAATCTTAAAACTCACCTGTTCCTCTCCCCTAAGGTCTTGATAATTTAGATTGCTTGTGTTTGGGTGGTTGTTCAGTTTTAATAGATATTCTTAGATTTCATTATGATTAAATTAATTAATTAATTTAAATTTTTATTTTTTGTTTGTTTTTAGTGTTTTATTATTATATTTGATTATTGTGATTGTTCTACCCTGTGCAGCACCTTGAGATTTCTTTGTATTTTAAAGTGTGCTATATAAATAAAATCCATTATTATTATTATTATATGATGTTTATCAATTTAAAAGATTGTTTTTTAATCTTGTTTGTCGTATGTTTGTCATAGTAACATTTAGATTTGTGGTAAACCGTTCAGTGAACAACATCTCTCGTCTTAAATTACAGTTTTTACGTCACCAACACAACCGTTACCGTGGCTTGCTATAGCTAGCTCGGTTACTTAGCTAACGAGTGAAGCCCGTCGTTGGTGTGATGACGTCCCGCTATAAAACACACAGTTATCGTAGCTTCAGAGAGAGAAGTCACTTACGAGACTTTTCACAGTTTTATGACAAAATGCAACTTTCTTGAACTATTATGCCTTTGACTAACGTACATATGTTTTCCAAAATAAGGTCCCACGGTGATCAACCGGAAAGGGGCGGGACTTTGCATCTCTATATCAGCTTATTGCAGATATATCGGTATTGGCATATATATTGGCCAATAAGTAAGGTTTGGATTGATTTAGAGGTTATTTATGTCCCAATCAATACACATCAACATTATACTACTTTGTAGTGTCAGCTTCAACAATCCAGTATTAGTTGGGTTATAACCTTCAGTGTTTATTTATTAATACTATGTATGAATTTGCAGATGATGGTGTGACGTTTAAGAGACAGTGTGGGGGTAAATAGGGTGAGACATAGTGTGTGTGTGCGTGTGCGTGTGCGTGTGTGTGTGTGTGTGTGTGTGTGTGTGTGTGCGTGTGTGTGTGTGTGTGTGTGTCAGTGGTGGTTGGTATTTTTTGGAGCTGCTTCGGGCTGGATGCTGTACAATACCCAGAATACCATGGGGCAGCATGCAGAGCCAGACACACTGCCAGCCTATTCATGAACAGGAAGATGAAGAATCTAGAACAAACAGTCCAAAGCTGTTTGGCCCTCAAAGATTATTTGGTCTGGCATCTTTCTCAGTTTTCTTGTTATCCTCCACCCAAACCCGTCTCACTCACTCACTGTGGCCCCTTATTGACCCCACAATGAGGCAGACTTATTGGATGGTCCTGGCTACTGTTTTGGGGAATTTTTTGCAAGACTGTGTGAATTAGGCCACTAGGAAGCATTGGATTTCAGGACAGGCGGACAGATAATGAGGATTGTTGTTTCGCTAATAGGAAGCACTCATCAGCACTTGACAGCTATTACCTCATAAAAACTTTGGAGGGCACTGACAATTCAGATTATGCAATAAACTGTCTTCTGAGCTCACAATGATCAGTCAAGATCAGAGTTCAGTCGATCAAACTCTGATCTGCTTCGTAGGAAAGTGATTTCCTCGTTCACCTCCGTGTCAGATGCTTCACATAGTCCAACATACCAGAGACAGCTCAGAGAGGACACGGTGCACTGCGAGTCAGGCTTCCTGTATCTGTGTCACATGGGTTTCGCCACTGCCACGCCCCTTTAGGAGGCTAGCGGCAGACCTTTCTCTACCTCAGCAACACACTCTCTGTAGATCTGGCAACTTACTGTTCTTACTGTGCAAACTCATTATTGTAATGCTAGATATGGTAATATTAGTTGAGTAAGTATCTCATGTTAGCAAAAAAAAAAATATGAATACATTATGCAAATATAACCCAATCTGCTTTCATCCATCCACACAACCTTCACAACATTTCCAAACGAGGAGAAGAGAAGGAGGAAGAGATGAACACGCCATGACCACGCCCACTTAGGAGAGAGGAAATGTTTACCATTTAACACCATTGGTAGAGCTTGTAATGCAACATTTTTGTTATAGAGCATGTTTGGTCACACGGAACGCAGAAGGTAAACAGATCTACTTCCAATTATATCAAACAGTGTATAAGACTTCCCCCTGTCCAACCCTTTGTGTATTTATATTCCCTAGTTGAATGTGGATTAACATACCATTAAAAGAGAAACTGAATGATACACTAAGTGAGTACAACAACAAACTACAGCTTTAATACACAAGGGGGCGCTAGAGCACAAAATATGCAACACAATGTGTGTCAACTGCTGTATGAACAGTGGACTCTGTTACTGGCCTGTACTGACTGCACATTTCCTGACATGTTTCCTGTCAATAACCCTGCTATCATTGCATTCTTTCAATATCAGTCCTACTGAAAGACATGGAGCCCTTCTTGTGTGAGGGTGTAAATGGGTGTAGCCGTTGTGGTTGTACAATATTTCAAAGATAGGAGATCATGAGCCGAGATTAGAGACAGTCATGAAAGATGAATAACTATGTCAGCATGCAGCAAATGCTAATTTGTGATGCTTTACTGTTTCAGATGGAACCTTTTCAACCAGCTGCATTATTTGCCTGAACAAAATAAACATACCGCCAATGTTATTTCAGTGGCCTAGAGGTTATTTGTGAGCTGGGATGGGAACAGCAAAAAAAATAAAGATTCCTAGGATTCCTAATGGCTGACACACATGAGAATGAGAGGATGGCTTATGGCTATTAGTGGAGACAAAATATGACGATATTTCTCCAGAGATTGTGATCAGATTTGAATTGTGTGTGTGTTTGTGTGTGTGTGTGTGTGTTCTAAGTGGGTCAGTGGAGCAGAGCTGAGCTCAGCGATCTATAGCCTCATCCATAATTCATCAGAATCACACAAACGATACAGACTGAGCAGGGAGTGGCAGGGAGGCAGAGCGAGCCCCGTCTGAGTCCGTCAGACTGTTTCCTCTGCTCCCCCTCGCTCGGAATGATCAATTTCCCTTTGAAAACAATCTGCTGACCTCTCTGAGCAAAGAGAAGAAAACCAAACATCATGTTTCATGAAGGTGCACAGTAGTGTATTTTGGCAACACAAGTCAAGAAGCTCATTTTAATGAATAAAACTGAAAGCGCTGAAAACTGTAGAAATGAACCAAAGAAGAGGAACAGACATGTGGGTCGAGGGTGAGCAGAACATCCTCAGTGACTGACCAAGTATGTGGCAATCCTGCAACGGCTGAGAAAACAGCATAGATGCACGTGCATGCCCACACTAATGTCTTCTTTCAGACACACACACACACACACACACAAATCCAAAGAGGAAGGACCAGCTGCAGACCAAAAATAAATACACAAAGGATGACCGATAGTGACTCACTGCTGACATGTACACTTAAATGCACATGCTCTCATTAACACACACATCGAACTTAGAAATTCTCATTGAGGATGCAAGTGAATTATAAGTATTATAAAAACCACTTAAAGTAGAATATTGTTAAAACAACAACGAGTTATTCACAAATAAAGCCACTCAGCTGGTATTGTCCTTTAGAGAGGACCAGATGTCAAAAATCTACTTCTCAAAAGTAGATTGTCAAGAAAGAAACCACCTAATTTATTTATTTCCCCCCAAGATATACTAAAACATTTAAATGCCCTTGAAAAGTGAACTTGACCAGGCCAAGTTCAGACATCTGTCTATTAATAGCGGCAGTAAAGCAGGCCGAGCGCTGCAGCAGACGCCTTCCTCATTCAGACCCAGATTAGAAAAACCTATAAAACTGAC
Organism: Anoplopoma fimbria; assembly: GCF_027596085.1. Classification (NCBI taxonomy): domain Eukaryota; kingdom Metazoa; phylum Chordata; class Actinopteri; order Perciformes; family Anoplopomatidae; genus Anoplopoma; species Anoplopoma fimbria. Next base: position 23,167,574 of record NC_072460.1, read on the forward strand.
AGAGGGAAGACTGGGATTCAAACTCACGGCTTCATCTCCCCTCTCTCTTTTCCCCCACGACTCTGTCCATCCTACCAAACAACATTCACAAACATTCCTCCACCCCATCTCTCCTTTGAGCCCTTCCTTTCACAACATCACACCCGCCTTAATGGTTTCACACACAAATTATCCTGTTACGCATCAACTGTGAAGCCCTGATGTGTGTGTGAGTGCGAGTGTGTGTGTGTGTGTGTGTGTGTGTGTGTGTGTGTGTGTGTGTGTGTGTGAGTGCGAGTGTGTGTGTGTGTGTGTGTGTGTAGTAGTAGCTCAAATGTGTTCCCACTGTTGTGAATGCTAATAGGGACCAGCACCGGATGAGGGCGTTGGCCTATATATGTATAATCACATATGAATATTCAACAGCCTAATTAAAGAGGCTGGCGCTACGCTTCAAAGCGAGCGCAAACAGTTGGGTGGAGAGTTCAAACACACACAAAGACACACGCACACGTGATGCACACACATGCACGCCCACACACACACACACACACACACACACAATAGAGGAGTATGATTCAAGGCTACTCGCCGGGATTTTACATGGTACAACAAAACATTTCGATTGCTTGTGTTTACTTTTGTCCCATTGAGGTTTGTCAACTTTCAAGCACACACACACACTTTTCTTTCCTATTCACAACTCTCTTTGTAAATCATTCAGAGGACTTCATTTAAATATGTGTGTGGAGAGGAACAGGAAACAGCGGCGTGTCTTCAGCAATGGGGCGGCATTCCAACACGTCTCCTGTGACGTAAAAAAGCCTAATTGCTCCAACTCTATCAAGACAAAGTCGGCACATTTAGCAAAATTGCACAGGAGTCTAATTTTAGAAGCCACCTCCTTGCTCCTGCGCTTAGAGGTTGTTATTCCACCTGACAGGCTGAGGAGGTGGCTGCCAGATCTGACGGTGAACCTGCGAGCATAAAGCCACTACGGCCCTCTTTGAACATCAACCTGTTACCATGGAGATGGGCAAGCAGCTCCACGGTCTGAGCATTGGACACAGATGAGAGGGAGAGAGAGAGAGAGAGAGAGAGAGAGGGAGAAAGAAATGGTTGCATCCAGTGAACATTAGTCCAGACTTATTTCAACCACTAACAATCGTAGGGCTTATTGTTGAAAAGGTTTGTTGTTTAAAAATACTTATAACTTATCTAATAAAAAAAGCTATGCAGAGGTTGCACCTACTCAGGAAGCTTAAAGACTTCGGGCTGAGCAAGAATGTTCAAGAAATGGTGTAAAAACATTTGGTCTTTAACATGGATGTTTGGTAAGGACACTTGAATGTCAAATGGAAATGGAAACTGTCAAGAACGGTTAACAAGGCCAGTAATAATCATAGAGAAACCACAGATGGAAACTAAGCAGCAGGCCTGTACTGAATACCTAAAAGAAAGCTCTTGACATAACAAGTGATCCGTCCCATTCATTGTACCCACAATATGATTTGCTTTCCTCAGAAAGGAACTTACGACAGCAACAAGCAACCAAAACATTTACAAGAAATAATTTGTCCAAAGCACGGCAAAATGATTAGAAAAAAAATCCTTCACCACTTGCTGACTTTGCAAGTTTGTTTTATGTTCGAGTAATTTTCTCATTGTACTTTTTGTAATTTGATTGCATACGATTAAACTCCAAGCTCTCATAATGTTTTTACATTATTAAATTATTATTTTCTTGTCTTATTTGTAATTCATGTTGTTTGTGATGAAGCCAACCATTCTCCACATTACAGACAAAAGTTTCTAACTAACTTAGTAAATAAAGACGGTGTCTAACACATAAATTAAGACAAACAGGGATGCATTGGACGGCCAATACAGCATTGCTAGCATTAAATCAAACTACAATACATTCTAGGATCATTAAAACACCAAATGAGAGGGATATCTGTTTGTTCTCTTCAGTAGGGATTGGCGACTTTGTTGAATCTATGCCAAGAAGCTTTAAAGCTATTCTGGTGCCGTATTTTGGCCTAACACCTTAATTGATTTGACAAAGCATCAGATTTTTTTTTTTGTCTTAATTAATGTATATGATCACCATGTTGAGAATGAGAGGAGCCCGAGATGGAAGCTAAGCTAACCCAGCTAAGGCCTAAGGCTATTCCACCACCCAGCCTGCTGGCTGATTTCAGGCGACTGTGACTGTTTCTGCCCACATGTTTGCAGAGACCCGGCTCCATCGTGGCATCCGGGATCTCTGTTTTAATGGGTCTCTGTTTGGCGGACCGCAGGACAGAGTGCAGGACTCCAGTGGGACAAGAGGAGGCGGAGTCTGTTTACAGCAATGACGCTTTGGAGCTCAAACATAGCCAAGGTGGATGGACAGTGTTTCCACGATGTCAAATGTCTAATGTTAGGATGTCGGGGCCATATTATCTGCCCAGTTCAGTTGATTGGCATGTTTTTGTCGCACAATACTGTGTTGCTCCTTGAATACTAACAAAGTACACACACACACACACACACACACACACACGGACAACCCACATGTAATGTAAGTAAGAGGAGAGCAGAGAACAGGAGATCCATTGTGTTTAATTCAAAGTCGATAATGGTGTTTGTTCTTCTGATCAATGGCTGTCTCTCTTAGCCACACATACACCCACACACGTATCCCAACACTGTAGAACACACATAATCTACCACACAAACACATCACAAAAAACTTGAAACACTTGAAAGAAAGGAGTATTTTGTTTGTCTGCGATGAGTGACAGAAGACTAATGAGTGAAGACAGGGAGGAAAAATGACTAAAGGGTAGATAAGAGAGGGAAAGATTACACAGCAGGAAGTTAACACATTGTTTTTTTGGTGCTGCTACGAAAGTCAGAACAAAACCACAACCAACAGATGTGCAAAACCCATTAGCGGCTTGACGCTACTTCCTCATCCGACTGGAGCGACGTAATAAGGTCTCTTTCTTAATGTTGACTCGGAACCACAGAGAGTCATGACGGTGCTCTGACACACAAAGCGCTAGAAAAACAATCTGCCGCGGGCAGGTAGTTGGCAAACACAAGCAGTGTGATGACATCACCTCCAGTGTGGACTAAGAGCACATGCTTCATCATCCCCATGGAAAGTCAATCGAAACTCAGTTGTTTGTTTATACACAGGCTTGACTGTGTGGCTCTGTGACACAGTGTTTAATGTGACCAGAGGGCAATCTGCAGAGACAGTGCTTTGATAGGACTTATTAGGGCTGTACAGAATAAGTCTCTTTTACATTGAAAGCTTCTATTGACACTAAAAGTCTTTTTTATTGAATCAACTTTTTTTTCATGAATATAACTCGGTAGTTCTTCCCTCTCTTTGTGCGTGTGTGCAAAATGTTGTGCTTTGAAGACTAAACACCAACAAATATCGATTGAAGCAGAATGCTTTGTTGAATAAAAACATGTTGTGAATTTAGAAATGATTACATCTATTGTGTTACAATAAAGTTCGATTTTTGGACGTTAAAACGCTCTGGAGATATTGAAAAAGTTCGGATGACAAGAGTCGGAAACAATCCAACAAATAGTACAACACAGATACTATAAGGTGGAGCCTAATCTTTATCTGCTGTTTACACAGAATGTGACCAAGCAATTCCCCGTGTTGTCTTTTGCAGCTCTTTAAATAACTCAATGTCACTACCGTAGTTTCAGGACGAGCTGTGGTGTCCTGCTGCAAAAGGACACCAACGCTTTCATCAGCACACAGCCGGTAGCCTGGGGGGGAGATGCGAGAGCGATGATGAGGATGTTAAACTAGCAGGGACGGAACAAGCCTCGGGGGACCAGGTGATGTTCGGAGCCTCCCACTGACACTTCTTCTTCCTGCTCCCTTAAGGACGGAACCGGTGGGATTACGAAAGAAGAACCAATCCTTCATAAGTGAGTGTTGTCAAGAAAGGGAGGAATGAATTCTGCTTGTTACAAATCCTATAAAAGTCAGCCATTAAGTGGATTATAAGTGCATGGTTTACTCTTGATAGTACAAAACAAATTCATATATATCAAACAAAACTTCCTTTGTATTACGGCTCGAAACCCCGAAATTTAAGCAGAGTTTGAGGCCCTGTTAATGTAATTTATATATTTAATCCATCCAACAATTTCTTCAACAAACCTACATGCATCCAGTATGCAATTATTGATACTATTCTTTTATAATGCACCCCAATTACAAATCCTTAACCCCACATAATATTTAATTATAAACACAAACATAATCAACTATGTAAGATTATTAGACCTACATTTGTAAATGTTACTGTTATCAATCTACAAAACCAGCCCGATCAATAACCCTGACATAATATATTTACCTATATTTGTATAAACCAGGTTCATTAAAGAAATTACACAATAAATTTAATTTAGGGCACTTGAGGATACAAACATCACAGATCCTCTTCCATGTGATCCTGTATATTCCCTCTAGACATTATGTACTAACTAACTTGCAGAATGATATGGCCTATTAATATTTTTATCTTTTTTTTATGCCAGTCATTGTAATTAGTTCATTTTAAGAGGCCTGCTGAGAGAAAAATTGGAATGTAAAATTTAACTGCACTGCACAAGAAATGGAGCGAACATTAATAAATGATTCGTTTTTAAAAAAAGCAGGCATTTAGTATCAAACCCCACATTGCTGAGAATATTTTCAGTTTTATTGGGCATGCAGCTGCGTGATCCCAGCTCGACTGGATGCTGCTCCTCTGAATTGTTTAAATGTGAGGCATTTTGTTTTGAGATTGTTAGGAAACGCTGCAGGAGAACACAGGAGGAAATCTCCACATGGAAACCAAAATATGGTGGCAGACGAAAAAGAAGACAAAGGATGAGCAGGGAGACAGGTGGACATGTGGAGAAGCGGCCTGGGGGGAAAGAAACAGGGTTGAATCTACCCAAGGTCAGTGAACCTTCGCAGGCAGACCCTGGAGGAGGTTGTTTTCTCCAAAAAGAAAAACAAAGCTTCGGTCTCTCTCACACACAACAAAAAAACGAGGACTAGCCTCCAGGTTCAGCTTCTGTTTCATCTTTCTGCAGCTCATATCCCACTAGAGCCTCCCCCTCGGTTCTCCCGTCTTCATTTCTGACCGAAAGCATTTGGCATCCCTTCACTTTCACAATTTGTTTTTATTCTCCATCCCTCCGAGAAGAAAAAAACCAGACTGGTCTCCATCTCATCTCCTTCAGTCTGGGATGTGGCCTTCCAGTCTGAGAGTGAGAGTGAGACAGCTCCTCCGTCTCTGCTCGTGCATGTTGATACTTCCAGGCATGTGAACATCCACGCAGTCAATCAATTAATCAGCAGCTGATTGTAATTAATCCCACAGGCTGAGCACCAGCTGCAGAACAGTGGGCTCTTAACAGATCTTAATGCTGAGTTTTACCCACAGCCGCTCTACTCTCTTTAACAGCACCAGGGGATGGATTTATACATCAGACCCACAGACAGCTGTAGAGCAGTAAACCAGCCTGTTATTGAAAAATGAGTCATAAACTCTCCATAATCAGTAACAATGAAACATAATATTTACCAATAACTACATCCCCTGGAGACAGCTCCGACCACCGCCGCTCTGGCTGCTGTAACTCGAGTTACTGTTTAACAAGAGTTGAGATAAAGTGCAAAGACAGACTAATCAGTTACTGTGTGGATCAAACTACCTACAAATGAATGGAAGCTCAAAAACAAAGTTGATATGCAAGAAATGTGCAAACAATGCTTTATACAAGTGAGCATTGTTGACAAAGCACGGATCAAGAAACCAAAATTGCAAACAATACCAAATAGCTGGAAGACGGAGAGACAGGAAGATGAAAATGCAAAACCACCACACAGGGCTTTGCCAGCAGCAAAGATTCAAGACAACTGTGCCTTCCGCCATGTGTCTCCCCATCTCCACGCTGCCTTGGAGCTGCTGCAGCATGGAGACTGAAAGACACAGACATGTTTTTAAAGTCTAAACAAGCTTGTGTGTTTTAAGCTTACCTTGGAGTACTGTCTACGAAGACTGAAGCGCTGCACCATCCTGACTGACTGATGTGCTCACAGCTGGAACTCCAGTCCTACTCCTCTACACTGATATCTCTTCAGAGTACAAAACACCTCACACAGCACAGTCTCCATTCACACACACACACACACACACACACGCACACACACACACACACACACACACACACACACACGCACACACACACACAGACAGACAGAAAGGTACACACCATCTACCCTCCTCTCCAAACAGCCATGAGCACACACATCTCTAGTCCACGCCGCTTTCTACTGTCTACTATGCAAACACAAGTGAGGAGAGAGAGCAAAAGAGGGAGATGAGAAAAAAAAAAAAAAGAAGGGAGGGAGGGAGAGCGAGCAGAGAATAAGACGGCTCAGCTGTGTTGCCCTCTACTCATATTCACACTGATCCTCTGAGCTCCGTCTCTCACAGATGCTCACACAAGATCCTCACACTACATGGCTGTCAAATGACTTCCAGTACACACACACACACACACACACACACACACACACACACACACACACACACACACACACACACACACACACACACACACACACACACACACACACACACACACACACACACACACACACACACACACACACACACACAGTTTCAAGTATTTCCAGTCGCACATATACATACACACCCCTTCACATCCTCTGTCACACAAGATCCACCGCACACAGCCTCAGTGCTCGGCTCTCACTCATCTAGGACGAGGCAAGGTTGCCTCCTGCTTCCTGTCAGGGAGCCGAAGGGTGGGGCAATGAGGAGGAGGTGGTGGTGGTGGTGGTGGTGGTAAATGAGGAGGAGGGCGAGGAGGGGGAGATGGGAGAGGAGGAGGGACCAGCTGACTGTCTGTACTAACTATCTCGAGGGACATAGGGAGGGGGGACAAGAAAGAGAAAGAGGAAGAAAAGGCAAGAGGGGGGGATTTCTGAGAAAAAGAAAGAAAGGAAGCATCATTCCTGATACACACACACACACACATTTTGACAAGCACTCACAACAGGATGTCACACACCTCCAAGGTCAACCGCGATGTTGCCGTGGCAACCCAAACCCAGGGCGTAGTTTCGAGGCGGCTTGCTGCAAGTTTTTGAGGGTTACCAAGGCGACCGCTTTGGGGTCGACCTGAATGACATTGCTTGGTTACCGTGCTGATATAGCTAGAGACGGGAGGGACAGGTCATCACGGTGGAGGGTGGTCCATCACAGCAGCAGGACTGATGGAGCGCAGGTGTCTGGCTCTCAGCCCCGCCCCGTCATCACAGGTGAGGTCACTCACATCCGCCTGGAGGAGACGTGATTTTTGCGATGAAGAAAGGGGGGGTATTCTAAATATAGCTCACAGATTGAAGCTGTCAGGGAAATTGGATATTAACGCCTACTGGTCTAGACTTACTTCCCACGGCTGAAGCGATAGCATAGCATGACTCCATCTGTGACACACTGATACTGAGTCCTTTGGCACGGCTTATTTCGTTAACCCCTAAAGATCAGTCTGGTCCGCAGCAATCATGAGCTCACAATGCAAACACAACCTCCACATGAACCAAGCCCAGTGCTGCTCACAGCGAGGTTAGCTGATCTGACAGTGACCTCTGGTGGCAGACAGAACCAACTGGAGTCTGGTGGGGAGGAAGTTCAAAGTCTGAACTTGAGGTAAAAAAAATAAAAATCGATGCTTATTATTTTCCATGGACACAAGTTGCAGAACATTTTAACCCCCGTACACTACTTTTAATCCATTCCCTGGATTAAACACACTATGGATTACAATAAAATCTGAGTTTTTCAAAAACCAGGTATATGGCATTCAAATGTACTTTGAGCGGACTTCGTTTATGCAAGCTGAATACAAAAGAAGATTTTGAAAGCACATTGATGTACATTGCAGCATGTACTGAGACACATCATCAAGAGTCAAATTACATTACATTTACATTATAGTCATTTAGCAGACGCTTTTATCCAAAGCGACTTACAATAAGTGTATTCAACATAGGTATTCAAGAGAAGCATCAAATCATAGATAGAAGCACAATGTTTCAAAAGGTTTGTCTTAAAACCAGTCAGATGCCATATATACATTCAATTCAGTTGTTTATTAATCTTGTTAATTCTGGCCATTTAAAGATCCTGTCCTGTTGTGCTACCAATCAAAAATGATGGGTTACAAAATATAAAATATATAAAATATTATATTTCAAAGTTTAACAGAAGTTTTTACGATGCTTCAGCAGTCTGAGTTGGTTAATATCTTCAGAAGTTAATCATTTTAGTACAAAATGACTTCCTTGTCTTTCCCCTGACAATGTAATAGTGCTGAGCTGCGGTGAAGGGATGGCATCAAAAGGCCGGTATGAACAGGAGGAATGAGTAAAGCAAGGAAAACTGTTTCAAAACAGACTTTAAAACCAGTTGCGCTGTTGTGCATTAGCCTATTGCGTATGTACGTGTGTGTGTGTGCTAGTGTGTCTCATTTGTTAGCAAGCTGAACCATGGCTATATGACAGCCAGCTGCAGACCTTCTCTCTGCGTTCACAGCTAATACAGCGAGGAAGGTTACATCAGTGTCAAGGTGAACCTCAGCTCTTGATTGAAGGCCTGACACCAGTGAAAGTGTAGAGGAGACGCATCGATCAGCCCGTGTAGTGATAAGATGATTAACGGCTGCTGTCACTCACCCTGTCCGTCTCCTCCGTGGACTGGTACCCCGACGACAGCACCACGTCGCCTCCGCTGTATCCGATAGTGGGGCTGCTGGGCGCGTCGTCATTGGCGGAGGAGGAGCGAGGGCGGCTGGTGTGATGCTGCGGGTCGTGGGTGTTGCGGCGGTGCGGGGCCTTGGGGCTCCCTCTCAGGAGGGGATCGCGGTCTCCGCTCCCCGATCCCGACCCGGACCCTTTGCTGCGGCGGCTCTGCAGGCTGGTGCCGCGCCTCATGGTGCCCGCGGCGCCTGAGCCCCGGCCAGCTGCGGAGGGAACCACAGGAGCAGATAGGTGGTCAGATTCAGCACAGCAGGGCCCCGAGGCATCCTCCGGGGCAGAGGGGGAGGAGCCACCTGCTGACACCACGGAGGAAGACGAGGAGGAAGACGAAGAGGGGATGGTGGAGCGAGAGAGGGAGAGGCGTCTACGCTGATGCTGGAACAGCTGTTTCAGTCCCTGGCCAAGAACCCCCATGCTCTCCCTGGCGTTTTGGCTCATCTTACTCAAAGAGGGGGGCTCTGACTTGGATGAGGCCCTCTTCAACCCCGGGCCTGGTGACCCCCCTGCCTCTCCTCTAGCTCCAGGACCTGAACTGGGGCCCACCCCCTCTGGCTCCCTTTGAGTGTCATCCCCCTGCTGCATGTGGCCCCGCTGACCTCTCATGAATAGCAGGGGAGGAATTGTCCCATCAAACAGTCAGCAAACACGTCCCTCTCTCTCAGTGAGACATGCAGAGGGTCAGACCAGGACAATGGCTGGAGGACAGAAGACTAGACAACAGCAGAGTACAGTAGAGAACAGTGGAGGTGGAGATGGGACTGTCTGGTGGAGGGTCGGATCGGCTGAGTGGCAGTCAGAGGGATGAATCCAAATTGGGAGCATGCATCTTTGATTCAGGAACCAGTAGCCCTGCTGGTCTGGCACAGACAGAGAGAGGAGATGGATTATGAGGGGCTGGAATGTGGACTAGATCCAGTGAGATGAAATCACTCATTTTCATTTTAACTCGTGGCATTTGCATCTTGGAAATTGTATTATAAACGGTTGAAAGTGTGAATGCATACTAAACAGTCTGCAGGCTAATCAGCATTCATCTGCATCTAGGTGCCCAAATGAGTGCGCAAAATACTTTGTTTGACACTCGAGAGTCACTGAAAACCTCAACAGCAACATTTGGGGGGGGGGTGTTACTAAAATCATTTAAAAAGTAATTTGTCATTTGCAATTGACACTAAAAATGTATTTTAAAAGCTTATTTTGTCCAGCAGTCTTCATTATTCAAATAGCGAAGCAATTATCCACAAATATGAATAGTGAGCGGCAGAGAGGATTTCTCCACCGTGAATGACTCAACCAGCCTGAAAAGCAACAGGTTGCGAGAGAGAGAGAGAGAGAGAGAGAGAGAGAGAGAGAGAGAGAGAGAGAGAGAGAGAGAGAGAGAGAGAGAGACAGTCTTCCCTTCTGTTTGTGGATCCAAACGGACCCCGTTGGACAAATTTCATCCAATGCGTGACAACCTGGATTAAAGCGGGACATTGCATCTCTTGTTGTCGGATTAGGACGGCAACAGGAAGGAGCCGAGCCAAGGTCCGTGTGTCGGGTTAGAGAGAGGCGAGCGTGCTGTGTGGACTCTGTTGCAGGTCACCGTTGTTGCGTGGTTGTGTGAGTGTCTTTATTATTAAGGGTATTAACCTTGGTAATCTAGTTAATTGGCTCGCAAACATTAAATCTTGTTGCAATATTGAGTCTGTGTAAAACGTCATTATAACAACAACAACCCCCCCCGCAAGGAATATGCGATTGTGATTTAATAATAATATAGGATAAATACTGTATCGTCATTTGCAGATGGCATCAGACAGGCTGCCTCAGTGACAGCTGTGCCAGGCCATCTGAGTCATTCTACATTCAAACAGGCCAATGTCTCACGAGCAAATACAAAGTAAGAAAAGGGAAATCAAGCTTTGGATCCAGGTTTCAAAAGTAAGCAGGTACATGCAGGCTAAGATAATAAACAGCCTCCAGGGAGATGTGGAGCCTGGAGGCGGATGCAGTCAGACGGGCCCCCAAGAGGCTGGTGGTGTGAAGGAAAGGATGCAGAGAGGGAATAAGAGTGGCGAGAGTGGGAAAGAGAAATAATGACTCATGTCAGAGGAAGAAAAAACCCCACTTACCATCAGCCCAACTGTCAGCGTGACTCACTCTGGATTACCTGAGAGAGGAGGTGGATGGATGGAAGGAGACCAAAGAAAGAAAAACATCATAAGTCATTCATAAGATGCAAAACTTCAATCTTCACTGATCTCAAGATCCTCAAACAATCTGGCAATCAATAATCATCTTTCACTGCGAGCTGTGAACATGTGTGTCTGCAGGGAGAACACGTGCTATATAGTGTGACACAACTTTGTGTGCATGTTCCTTCAGGGCCTAATTTGGTAACCCCAAAGGCAAATCTTACTGATCCTGTGGCGGTATCAAGACGCTTTCGGTTTCCGCACTAGAAACCACATTCATTGTCACAAACACAGTGCATGAACTCCTACCGCAGCATTGCAGAATCTAAGCGAGTGACAAAACCGGAGCGGACACCTGATAACATACAAGCTGTCTTCCTCAAGCAGGAAGCTCATTGGTGGAACAGTGATCACCTCAGAGATAAACCCACAGACAGACCGAGCTGCTCCCATTGAGAGCAGCAAAACAAGCGAGGCAGTAACATCCGAAAGCCCTGGAGATGCACGGCTACATCCTCAAAAAAAAACATATTCATTCAGCTGCACTGTGAGGTCATGAAGAACAACACACAGTTTGACACACTCACACACAAACCACTTCTCATAACTGCAAAAATGGTATCTATGCAAATGAAGCTACGACTTCATTCGCATTTGCCGTGAATGCAATCGGCTGTTCGGTTTGACGCTGCGTCCGGAGACAGAAGGAGAGTGAGCATGAAGGTATACGCAGTTAGCATATCGCTAATCACAATGGAGACGTTGTCACTGGCAAGAAAAGGCGCATTCATGCACATAAACAGATTCGCACGGCAGCTTTTACTTTCTCCACAGGCTGATCTGGTTTAATCTTTTTCTGCTAAATAGGCAGATTCAGAACAGCAGACACTGATGTGCTTAATTTAGAGGCAGTGGGTTCATTTGGTGGCACTAATAAGGGGAGTAAAGATATTGTGTGACTTCCATAGTAATAATAACACAGCTTCAACCTGGTATTTTCAATGATTACCGCTTCTTCTATAAAAAATACAGGTAGTTCATCATAATCATAATACACAATTCTGTTGCAAATACTCAACTATATCTATCTCTCATAAAATATAATATGAAAGAAATCTGCATGTAGTGCCTGTAAATAGAAACATAAATAAATGTACATATTTAAAATATATGTAAAAATAAGGTTTAATTTTATGATGGAGATCAATGCCTTGCAAACGTTCTTATTCAACATGATTGAGCATCAATTTCTTCTTTCTGTCAATTTAATCTTATTTAAGTTTTTTTTTCTTTCTTTCTTCCTTCCTTTATGATTAAATAAAAACTAAAAGACTAATGTTTCCAGATATCAACATATGATTACTGCGATATGAACTTCCTGTATGATCATAGAAGGTGGGGACTCATGCATACATGTGTATTATAATTAAGTAAACTTGATTGTGCACGCACCCACACACTTAGTGGCGGTTTCTGGCAGTCACAATGAAGTTTAATTGATTACGATGGAGCCCTGTGCCGTTGTTTGGTAGCTGGTGAGCGGAGGGGTAAACCTAAGTTAATCCTCTCCTGGAGCTGAAGCCCTGTGCCGACCCTCTGTGTCTATAAATCCCCTCCTTCATGCACAGGATGATCCCAGCGCTGGATTGGATGTTTCCTTGATTGCCTGCGGTTTTATATTTAAACTAAATCCTCTTTCAGAAGCCTTTAGAGGACAAAGGTTTATTGTCAGACTCGGTGGGTATGTTTGTGTACGTGTGAGAGGTCCTGCGTCTTTGTTTTAATTTAAGCAAAGGCCTGTCAGTTTACCTTGATGAGGGGATGACGCAAAGAGAAGACCAGATGGATCTCTGAATGACGACTGTCCCGTTCTGACCCAAATTACTTCATTTCGCCACATTATACAACTCTGAAAGACTGCATCAGTTAGTATTCTTCTGTTTTTAAGATAAAATACATTTTGACAAATAATGTAATCTTTTTTTTTACATGAAAACTAAAAAGTTTTTGCTTCAGACAAATTTAACAAAACGGCATTACTTTGGTGATCCTCTTAGGGAAATTCTCCCTTCACTCCTCAGATCCACCTCAGAAACATGCTATTGTGTGGCTGTATTCTGGTGTATTTAAGCCTCATCCACCACAGAAACAGATCAGCGTTCATCAGGTGTCAGTGACAGGCGGGACCGGCAGTCTCAGTGAGTCAGCATGTTTCTCAGAAACGACACAATACTGTCAAAGGTGAATTACAAACGACCACATGGACAATGGCCTCTCTGGAGCTGTGTCACCCTCAATGGTGCCTTTGTGTAAATATATACGAACACACAAACAAACACATGTGTCCTTGTCCTTAGCTCGGCAGCTCATTCCATTCAGCGCGCTGCCAGCCGTCCAGTGCCGCAGTTATTGTCTTTTTTTTTTTTTTGGGGGGGGAAATGGTGAAAGCTCAGCAGAGATCAGGCACTGGTCGGCTGGACAAACTAGAATAACCACATCATCATGTTGCAGTTTACATCCATGTCTGCAAAAAATGTAATCCATTCATCATTTTATCCGATAAGGTATTTGTGTGAAAATGACATAATTGGCATACGAGTTATTGAGTTATGGCCAAAAACAGTGCCCTTTGACCACTAAAGTTGAGTCAGGTCGTCCTTGAGTCCAGTTGGACGTTTGTGATATGATGTGATTCACTCAAGGTGTTCTCCAGACATCACAAGAATGGGACGGATGGGAGGTCAGAGTGACCTTGACCAAATTCTGATTTGGTAATCTTTGAGATCAGGGGAATGTTTGTGTGTCAAATATGAAGACATTTCCTGCATGAGTTCCTGAGATATATTCCGGAGAATGGACCAGTCGGACGTACGGACCTTCCTCCAGACGTATTTACGGACGGACAACCTAAAACCATAAATCATCCGGCCACGGCTGTCACCGGCATGGAATTCCAAATGGCGTTGATATATGGCCGTGCTCAAACTGAGCCAAGCAAACTATAATGTAAATGATGATATTGAATGTAATAGATCGGTTCACCATAATGCAACCACTTGGCATTACAGCTTTGAGATGAGACAAGATTGGAAGTTTGGAAAGTTTGCTCAACATTTTAGGGGACATTGCAAGGTTTATTACATGTGCATTAGGAGGAAGAGGAGGGTGCACATGAGGAGCACACCTTTAATAGAATAGATCCAAGATTCAGTATTGTGATAAATACAAAAGGTGTTAACTGCAAGTGCTTAACAACAAATGACAACATCACAGATCCATGTGAATGTTCCCTTTAGACCTTTGGATAGAAAACAACTGCATTCAAAAGGAGAGGTTGTATTGATGAAAATGTGGCACTGGAGTGCTCTAAATTCACACCCATTATCATAATTGAAAAAAGACGACAATCAAAGGTGATTATTTAAAAGGAGATTAAGCCCCAGAGTTACAATGGTGAGGGTGACAGCTCCAATAGCTAAGTGATAAAACAAATAATGTGCAATCTAGCATAACGTGAGATAATTTATGTATCAGTGTTAGAGTCTTTTCATGCAAATTTGACCATAGTTACAGTACTTCCCAACCAAATAGCTGCACAATAACCCGACCACTATCTCTTTTTTGACTGTTTAAGTTTAATTCTACTCTTGACGTAAATAAAGCGGGACAACTCGGCATGACAAACTCAAGTGGGGGTCAATCTGGCCCGTGCTCTCTGACACTGAAGCATCCATGTTGTTGTTCGTTGCTCAACATACAGTAGCTTAACTCAAAATATGGCCATGGCTTAAACAAGCCTGTGCAGTGTTTCCAGAGGAGTCTGGGAGCTGGCGTGGAATAGACCACTCTTTGTTCCCTCTGAGCCACACACAGGCCCATCGCTGCTCTTTGTGCTGCGCCTCTTTCACTGACAGACACACATCAATACGAGGGGAATTAGGCCAGAGAGTTCTGGCAGCGATGCTTGTGTGCGAGCGCATGCACAAATATGTGTGTGTGTGTGTGTGTGTGTTTATCGGACATACACGGAAAAGGAAAGAGAGAGATTGCCGGAATTATATTGCGTGGAAATGTGCATCTGTGTACATATGTGCGTTTGTGTGAGTTGTCTTTGACCGATGGAAACTGGACCATATCTCATTCAGCAGCTGCAAAATGACAGCATAGGCAGGAAGCAGGAACAATCGTTATTGTATTTATGTGTGCGTGTGTGTGCGTGTGTGTGTGTGTGTGTGTGTGTGTGTGTGTGTGTGTGTCTGTGCGTGTCGGGGAGGGGGGCAGAGACTAGCACAGTTGTGTCAGCTCTGACAGTGCAGGAGATGACTTCAGCATACTGCAAAGATTGCGATAAGAGAGACAACTCTTTGTATACGAAACAGGGACAGCCAGTCAGTGAGAGGAGGGAGATAGAGGGCTACAGAGGGAGTGAAAGAGGCCAGACTGGATCAAAGGCATCCCGTCCGTGGCGTGTTTTTTCGCTTGGCCGTGTCGGGTTCGGCCCGGGCGCTCAGCACAGAGTGTGTCTGAATGAGGATGTGAATGGCAGGTAGTTCCCTGACAGAGGCAGGCACAACGCCCTATTGTGCAAGATGAAACCCACAGGGAGGCCCCGCGCTGCCAGAGTTGACTTCAGCTTTCCAGGAACAAGACAAACAAGAAGACACGCAATCATTCACTCCTATACACATAGACCCCAAAAAAAAAAACACCCACACACACACAAAACCACACATCTGTGTTTTCTTAATGACACAACAGAGTGTTACTCAAAAGTTTAAGAATGAAAAATGTAACCTGCTTGTACTGCTGCCAAGAATACTTTTATTGGAGACAGATTCACACCAGGTATCAGTGTTAAACTGACATGAATCCACTATTTTAAAAAGGTTCAAGATACGACTTTTCCCTCAAAGGCTCTCAACATGGCGACGCCTGAGCTGGTGGCACTGGGGGGCAGTTTGTCTTCAAAAGGGTTTATTTTAACCCAAATCATGATACTTTCCTAAACCTAACTTGGTAGGTTTGTCACCTAAACCTAAGGGGATTTCTGACAGAAAGCCCTGAAGGCAAACTTCTCGAAGCTAATGTCGCTAACAGCAACAACAGTACAGACTACGGCAAATCTCATAACACAGCTAACAGTGTTAACCCGAGGGGAAACCAGAGGGAGGGTGCTACGGTTCCACGAAGACGCTGTTGGTCGGGACAGCGTTGTTAGCCGTCACCGCCATATAAGAGCAGCGTAGAGCTAACCAGTTGGGCACGCTAACGTACACGAACATGCACTAAAAGCACGCATGGCCGGCCAGTCATTGTCAACAAAGCAAGGACAGGCTGAAATATTACAACACAGATAGAGAGGGAGATTGACCTCATCCTCTGCTCAGGTAGACATTACTCCAGTATGTCTAAACTTAACAAATAGTTGTTTGCTGCCAGGAATGTCGTATAATGCTCCTTTAATCTTAAATATATGTGACCACTAGCTTTAATAAGGCAAAATCTCTGAGTATGAACGAGGAAGCCTGCCTTACCCGGCCTAATATTTCTGACTTGATTTCGTCTCTCAGGCAACAGGAGACCATCTGTACCTACACCCCGCATTACCTCCCCCACTCATAACGCTGTGAAAACCAAAACAAAATGTTCATTAATGCACAAATGCACACACACACACACACACACAAACACACACACACACACGCGCATACAAAGGGAACAAGTGGTGTCTTGGGTGTGAAGCAAGTCTGAGTCATCTAAGACTACCCAACCTGTGAGGAAGCTGCAAAGACAAAGCAGCAGAGAGAGCTTACTTCATTTAATTTCATTATTGTGTTGATCTATTGCGGATGTACAAGGCTGTAAGTATCTCTGAGGTTTAGGTTGTACAGAGAACAAATCTATAAGCGTGGTGAAGCTCCAGCTGGGAGTGTTGAATGGGGCCATACGTTTAAACCTTGTTTAAAAGGCACATCTCTGCATCTTTGCTCAACACCAGAGCCGGTGTTCTGGTGAATAATTCACCATGTGCATGGAAATGACACTGGTCCAGCGCTAATGGGAGCTGATGGACAGAGTTGGTAGTGAGGATCTCTTTCCCTTGCTGTTTACTAGTAAGACAGGTGTCCTCGAAGGGGGGTTTCCAGTGGACAAGAGGGGAAATAAATAGAGCATGTATGACATTTTAAACCCTGCAGAAGTGGCCTCACTTATTAACCTGATAGGTGTTTAACAGCGGCCAGGCCAACTTGGCCAACATAGCTCATATTCCACAAGCTCTGGCACGGAATCATCGCCTGTCAACGGGCTGGAAACCACCTACATACCAGCTGAAATCTCACACCAGAGATTGTGTTAAAGGCGCACAACCACAAGGAATGAGAAAAAAAAGAATGCGTGTCAACACAACACAGAAGAGAAACCTGCCAGGTTCATCAGGCCATGGGGCATCTGGCTCTTTGTGGTCGCGGCAGGTGAGAACAACTTATCGCAGTCAGATATAAATCATCTGTATCATCATCTATTTAAATAACTCTTCAGTCAGATCTCGGAGCTCAGGTAACCAGACACCTCTGCAGCCCAATAGGGGGGTTAGCGAGGATCAGCACATCCAAGCTCTGGTCTTGAAGCTCTTACTATAAGCGTGATATTGGGGATCAACACGAAGGCTGTGGGTCAAGATGTCACGTCTATACGCTCTGGGAGAGGATTCAAGTTGACAGAAGGTATTAATTGTGAGTTTAAAACTTTATCTAAAGCCCGCCAATGAAAGATAGGAAGATGTAGTGCAGTTTTATGCAAAAGGAAATGTCTATATAACTTTATAAAAGTCTGAATTAAAATCTACAGTACTCTTTCCGTACAAAAATGTTAATCTGAAGCTAATATGGGGGTTCAGCTGTCCAAGTTATCTACCAAAGTTACTACTTTTTTATTCCAAATGTTCTATCATATGTGAGCTTATCTTTAAAACAAAAACAAAAATGGACCTCAGTCCTATTTTTTGGTGCAACGCTGTGTGACCCTGGCTTCTTTTCTGCCTCTGTCTTCAAACAGGAAGGGATAAGAGGGAAGCAGGCAGCTCGTTGCCAATGGAAACCACAGCTTTTATGGAGGAATGTCACCTTCATTCTGGATGTGTGGGAGACAGTCCTACTGGAAAGAATGAGCCCAGTTTGTCCACAGTTACAAGATCAGTAGGATGGGACTGCTTCTTACTTGTAAATGTTTCTTGAGGGCATTGGCAAAAAAAACCAACTCTGATTGTAACAGAGATAAAGAATGATTTATGTTCCGTGGCATTAAGCTGCACTATGACACCTCACAGTAAAGCCCTGCTGGAGGAAGGACAAGGTGAGAGAGAGAGAGAGAGAGGGTGAGAGTGAGAGAAAAGGAAAAAGTGTGTTTCCTCTCTGAGACTTCCTCCTTTGCCACGGCTGACCTTTAGTTGAGCCAACAGAGCCGAATTACTGCTGCCTGAAGGATTCTGAGACTGTTTTACTGGTTAAACTCAGAAAAACTGAATCTAAACATGGAATCTCTCTGTATATGTTTACATCATTAATTTGGGGGAAAAGGACAACAAAATAAAAACTGCAATCCATAACTTACAAGAAAACCACCTGTTTGTATGCAGTAAACCAACGACGAATGTTTATTGGGTTCACATTGAGTATAATGATACATATGCCTGTTTTTAAGTGTCTAGAAACATTAGAGATTTCAGACTTTTACATTATGTGGGCTTGGCATCACTTGGGACGCCTGTGGCAAGTTGTCCACCAACCATGAGATCAGCGGTTCGTGCCCCAGTTCCTCCAGTCCGCAAGTCTAAGTGTCATTGGGCAAGATACGGAACCCCGAAAGGAAGGCTGGGAAATCAGTGTGTGAGTGTTTACATGTAGTGTAGTGCTTTGAGTTTCCTGAAGGACAGAAAGGCGCCTTATAAATGCAAGACCATTTCCCATTTAGCTGATAAGTGCTTTGTATTTCTTCCCCACTTTCAACCACAATGTCCTTTGTTCTGGGGCCAATGCCACATGTGCCTCCTGTGCCACACACTGCCGTCCAGGTGACCTCATCTAACCAGAGAGATCGTAGTGCAGCAACAAAGACATGAAACATCACCAGCTATCCGGTCGCAAACACTGCCGGAGGTGTTGTTCCGCTGCCAAGAACTCAGCTCAGGTCTTTGCAGTATCTGTCTCTCTACAATACACATCATGTTTTGATCTGCAGCAGAGTGGAGCTACCACGCATAAGGAACAAAACAAGAGAAATGTGTTTGTTTCTCCTCAATGTGTTCTTTACTTATTGCATTATTAAAAGTAGGAACATATTATGTAACAGTAACAACAAATAAAGCATCGATTCCCCCTGTCTTTTATGCCACTCATCCTATTCAGGGACGCAGGGAGCTAAAGCCTTTGCATGGCATACATTGTGTGAGAAGTCTGGTACATTCTGGACACAGCACAGTCTTTCACAGTGCGGGATAACAAATCCACCTAAGCTCACAAACAGAGTGACATTTACTGTCACATCCATGGGCAATTCAGAGGTCAATTTATGGCCAATTAACCCAACCTCTTTGAACTATGAAATCAGAGCACCCAAAGGAGAGGTAACTTATTCAACCGAACACTACAATTTCATAAACAATTTGCTTATGCAGTAAAACAACAGTATACTGTCATGCGGAACATAATACACAACATTTCAATTAAAAATCTCAGTTTGTTATCTATTACAACCAAACTCTAAATTGCCGAATAGACACACATGCCTTATTATATTTAATATAAACAATAAAAACTGTATCTGAAATCTTTACTTTTTGTCTTCCTTACCCATCAAAACCTCTAAAGTCTTTACAATAGAAGTCTCTACCGATGTGGTTAATACATGAAATCATCACATGTATAATAATAATAATAATTGATTGGTTAATACATGAAATCATCACATCACACCCATTCATACACTGATGACAGGAGCCACCATGCAAGGTGCCACCTGCACATCAGAATAATCTTTAACTATAATCTACTTCATGTCATCCTTCTAATCCAGTGTCAGTGTGCAGCTTTGTTGTGAGACATTCCAGCTTCCACTACATGCAGCCAATTAATCAGCCCCTGTGACAGCCAGGCGAGCCTATAGCGAGCTGCGTGAAACTTTGGATCTGACCTGGGATAAGCACATCTTCACCACGTCCGATGCCAAACTGTTACATGAAGCTGATCACAAGTCAGAGGAGGAGGCGACTCCATCTTTCGGGACCACTGAGTTCTATTTTGTAAGCATCACGGACGCAAACACACACATACATAAACACAAAAACACATTTCACCCGTACAAAGACTCTAAATTCTCAGCTCTGCTCCCAACCGGGAAAGCACAACGTGAGTGCAGCAAGAGAGGAGGAGGAGGAGGAGGAGGAGGAGGAGGAGGAGGAGGTGGAGGAGGAGGAGGAGGGAAGCGTCATCGTGGTGGTCCGACTGTCGGAGTGGGACATGACTGGCTGAGTTAGCAGAGCCCTGAAGGGGCAACCAAGCTCTCAGCCACTTAGCAGAGTATGGTGAACAGATAGTGGGATATATCAAGTCATACCAGACCCTTCAAATCTTTGGGTTGTATTGGCATACACACACACACACACACATATACATATATATATACTGTACATGCAGTGCAGTGTCAAAACCACCAGGTTACAAAAATGGCCAGAGTTAGGGATGGGCGATATGGCAAAAGTCCTCTACACGATAAAGGTCATTTCATATCTCGATAACGATATACATCATCATATAGCATGTTTTCTGGTAGTTTAATAGATTAAGCTTATTTTAGGATTCTTTTGTGTGAATATAATAGTTGGCAAATTAAAACTACTTAGTGTTTTAGTGTAAAATGAACACTACAGTTTAAAGAGAAATTTCAAAAATATTTCAAGCTATGCTTTTACTATGTTTAATGCATGCACACAAATACAACGTAATCCTTTTGAAAGAATAGTTTGATATTACAGATTTGCTCTGCCTTTCTGAAATATTGAAGTTAGTATGTGCTTGTTATTGTCAATTTTAAAGACATAATTGTGTATCACGATGTCTACGCTTCCACTGAAAGATGATAAACTTACATATTGAATTATCGCCCAGCCCTAATCAGAGATGGAAAAAGCTACCAGAACAAATGAGCAAGTGGATGAGAACAAACCTTCAGTCCATAGTCACGACGCTGGAGTGGATTTCCTTCATCGCAGAGGAGATGACAACCTGCTACATCAGGCCCGCAGATCTACAAGAAGAGAAGAAGAAAAAGTGAGATGGAAAACGTAATCCTCTAAATTGCTTCCTTGGCACTTTGTACTCTTCTCTCTGCCTGACTGCTTTACGCCTGTGTGTGTGTGAAAGAGTGTGTATGTCCCAGACACTGATAATAGATTGCAGGAAGAAAAAAAAAATATTGCTCCTCTGTGAATCATACCAGGCATCAGAGGTAATGAGGCTGCAGATGTCCATCCTCACCGGGCCATGAAATGTATTTAGCCCATCAGATTGCATTAGCCAGTTGAGACTGAAATAAACCCTGCTGAGGGTTTATTAAGACTTGAGTATGCTGCAACTGGCCAGGCCCTGACTAATATACAGGACAGAGACAGCTTAATATGAAAGCATCTTAGTAAATAAAAAAAATTGTAATTAACTTACATACTACTTTAATTCACCTGAGTCCATAACAAGCTGGCAAAAACCTTAAACAATTTTTTATTTTTTTTCTACTATGTAAATCAATAATACAAACCTGTTGTGCATCACTACATATTTTTCTACAATTTTTTATATATATATATATATATTTAAAAAAAAAAAAAAAAAAAAATTGTAATAGCTACTGCAGCAAAATGATGACGTCACACGGCAGATGAAATATATATATAGGCACCGTTACGAAACGTAAGTTCAGTCACGGTGTACTTTAAAAAAAAAAAAAAAAAAACGCTATAAAATGAAGAATAAAAACAAAATTTGCAGACGAGCTTTCATGCATATTGTGAAAGTGCATGCAGCGATGTGTATAAAGCAAAAAAAAATTATAAAAAATTCTTGTGTGTTACCGGACTCAGGCTGACAGTCCCGTTAGTGTGTGCAGATCATCGTGCAGAGCGGCGCGACACCGGGCTGCAGCACGCGTCACACAGAGGCACGAACTGACCGAAAGAGCAAAAAACTAACGCGAACATTTCACACTCACACGGGGAGAGGGCAACACTGTTGGAGCTGGTTGGACGTTTACCCCCTCCCACCCCCGAAAAGACCCCATAAACCCACCCCTTCTGCGCTCTCTCCCTCCCAGGCTGTGACGTCATGACGCAGAACGGAAGCTGAACGGAAGCAGACAAAGATTGTTTGTGGTGATAAGAGGCTTCACTCGCGTGTGAAAAACAGATACCTAGTTATCTACACATACATGTGTGTTTAGATTATCCAGCAAGCTGAATGTATACAGTACCAGTCAAAAGTACTGGACACACCTTCTCATTCAATGGTTTTTCTTTATTTTATTTTTATTCTATATTTTATTTTATTTTATATATATAAATATATTATTTTTATTTTTATTTATTTTTTATATATATATATATATATATATATATATATATACAGTACCAGTCAAAAGTTTGGACACACCTTCTCATTCAATGGTTTTTATTTATTTTTATTTTTATTTATTTATTTTATATATATATATATATATTATTTTTATTTTTATTTATTTTATATATATATATACAGTACCAGTCAACAGTTTGGACACACCTTCTCATTCAATGGTTTTTATTTATTTTTATTTTATTTTTATTTGTATTTATCTGATATATATATATATATATATATATATATATATATATATATATATTTTTATATATATATATATATATATATATATTATTTTATTTTTATTTATTTTATATATATATACAGTACCAGTCAAAAGTTTGGACACACCTTCTCATTCAATGGTTTTTATTTATTTTTATTTTTATTTTATTTTTATATATATATATATATATATATATATATATATATATATGTTATTTTTATTTTTATTTTTATTTTTATTTATTTTATATATATATACAGTACCAGTCAAAAGTTTGGACACACCTTCTCATTCAATGGTTTTTCTTTATTTTTATTTTTATTTTTATTTTTTTTTTTATTTTTTTTTTTATTTTTATTTTTATTTTTATTTTTATTTTTTTTTATATATATTATTTTTTTTTTTTATTTATTTATATATATATACAGTACCAGTCAAAAGTTTGGACACACCTTCTCATTCAATGGCTTTTCTTTATTTTTTTCTTATTTTTTTCTACATTGTAGATTAATATTGAAGACATCCAAACTATAAAGGAACACATATGGAATTATGTGGTAAACAAACAAATGCTCAACAAACCAGAATATGTTTTAGATTTTAGATTCTTCAAAGTAGTTGAATGAGAAGGTGTGTCCAACCTTTTGACTGGTACTGTACATACACAGGATGTTATTTTCTTCTTCCAAAAACGAGCTAGAGAAAATTAGATCAGGAAGTAATTTGTTAAAGTAACTCAGACCTTGTTGTCTGAGTTGATTAATAATTTATGTTACTTATCAAGCAAAACACACACCTATTTGCATCTTATCAACTATATGATTTTTTCTTAAACTGAATATATTTAGGTTTCATACTGTTGGTTCTGATGGGCATATTTTTTTTTGCCATTTTATGACATATAATTTAGATCAAACAATTGATCAATTATCAATAAAATAATTGGCTGATTCGTCTATTGTGAAACAAATGTTTCAGCCCTATTTCCCATAATTAAGAATTATACATATCCTAATCTCACAAATAGCTTTAGTTTTGAGAAACTAAACATCCTGCTGCAACAGTCCTGTGTAAATGTTTTAGGCCTTTTAAAGCTTACGGTATATTATGGCACATCATAATACAGTCAGTCAAATACAAATTCAAATCTAAAGTAAAAAGTAGAACACCTATTGTAAGAGACAGCCATTATGTAGGACAAATGTGTCAAAAAACTGTGAAATGGATGCATTTATGGAACAGTTGCAGTGAGGAACTGAAAATGATTAACACCATTTGCAACTTTAAAAAGAGATAACGCAATGTGGCATTGAGACAGAATTTTGTGTTTGCTCTGCATTTCAGCAGATTTAGTACTGAAAGAACAACAGGAGGAGTTTGTGCTGTTCAGCCTTTTTGTCTTATAAATGTTGTTTTTTCCTTGTTATCTGTGTTCAAATAAAAATCTGCTTTATTGTACATTTTTTTTACTTTTATTTATCTGAGCTAAATATGCACACAATGCGAAAAATACAATGAATCAAACCTGACAGAGAGCACAAAGTGGGGTCTTTTTTGTAGCGAACATAATGACATGGCTCGCCTAATTCATACTGTTTGGACTGTGAGCCAGTGACTTGCTACAGCATGGTGTTGCTACTAAAGACATGGACATAAATTATGAAAAACAACTTTCTTAGAAATAAAAACAAATGTTTCCATACCATACTATTTGGCAAAATTCAATAAGCTTCATTGACATAGGTATAAGTGAAAGAGCTCTCTTCATCTTGACATTTTTGTTAATCTCTTATTCCAGAGAACCAGCAGTTCCACATCAAACCTAATTCAACACTTCTCTCTCCTGCTGGAAGGACAGAAGGACTTGCTGGCAGAAGCATTTCATTTCTGGATAATAAGTGCAAGGCCTCCCTCTCATAGCCTCGGTAGCTATGGCAACATAAAAAAATATCTCCAGTATCAATGCCGAGAGTCGTTCTTTTCATCCTCGCCTTTGACATTTCAGGCTTAATAGGTGTTTTGAACTTAAGCCAACAAAAAGATGACTTCTGTGGACTTCCACAGCCTGTGATGCACACATTTTCTGTCTAAGATAAGGTATATCTTGAGTCTCCACAGGCCATGGCAACAAGATAGAGAGGGATAACTGACATATATATACTGGCATATATGTCTCGGGTGCTCTTGGAAAAACGGTCAAGATAACAGGAGGCAATCCAGGAAGTCCAAAATCTTAGAACAACGAGGAAAGAAATGTAAAAAAAAGCCTTTATTATAGTGGCTAAAAAGTAAAAAAATCCAACATGTTTCGACCACTGTAGGTCTTCATTAGGGCATTTAAAGGGACAGGTCGCCCCAAAATCAAAAACACTTTTTTTATTCTTACTCCTACCGGATTGTTTTGGTGTGAGTTGCCTATATTTGGAGATATATATACAACCCCAGAGATATCTTTTCTCCAATATAATCTGAATATATGACAAAATATATGGCTGTTATGGTGGTCAAAACACCTAAAAATCTCAAAGCAAAAGTCTTGCAGAAGTCCCGGTTAGAGCCGCATTCTCAAGATAGTTCACAAAACTTGTTGTGAGCAGTTTCATGTAGGAACTATTTCCTTTCAACCATCGTTCCTACATGGTTGCCTGTTGAGTTTTTCAAATGTATTTTTTTTAGCACTTTGAGCACCCAAGCTTAACGACATATAGCCCGTTATATTGGTGAAAAGGCCGACATCTCTACGGCTGATGTCCCACAACCTATAGGCAACTCACTACAAAACAATCTAGATTGATAAATATGACTTCAGGTAAGAGGAAGAATATGTATTTTTGATTTTGGGGTGAACTGTCCCTTTAACAAACAAACAAAACAAGTGTGGCAACATCTGTATAGTATAAACAATTCACAGGGAGAAATCATATGACCTGGATAATGACATGATAGGTGAAGCAAATTCAAAGTCATTTAAAATAATCATAACACTAAATATCACAAGAAAAGATAAAAAATAGTTTTATATATACGGTATAAAAGGATGATGGTAGATTTTTAACATGTTTAACACACATATTCACGTCATGTTTTATGTCTAATGTTTATAAGTGCAGGTCTTCACAGAACATATTCCCTTTTGTCACATAGTGATCTTTTAATCCCAAAAAAGAAATTAATGATGCAATTATCAGTTTCACACAAATCCTCCACAATATGTGTGATACATTGCTACTCCTCAAAACCTATAGACTTAAACCTGTAGGAACAGTTTATCTTCACGTTTCAATCATCTGACAAGACTCTTGAGAGGCCTCTGTTGCTCTAATTCTCTCCACTAGATGACAGCATTGACAGAGACATAAAGGTCAGAGCAGCTGTAGGTCTGTCTCAAAACATTATTTGACTATTTTCATGTTGTTCAGCTCTCTGTTGTTCAAAATTCAAACTTCACTGTGATTTCTTTCAGATATGAAAACCACACTGAATGCTCTGCATTTGAAATGTGTGCTTGTGAATGGCCGCAGGTGATGATATAACCTGAACTGGACCTGGCAGTTTTATTGTTATTTTTCAACCTTATTGCTCATTAGTGGCTGAAAAAAATAAGTTGAGTTTTGATTTTTCTCACTTTTCCTTGACTTGACTGCAATCCAGGAACCCGACAGCTATCGTCTGACTATGCGTTAACTTTTAATTGGTTTAAAATCAGTTTGTAAACTGGCTACTTGTGAATGAGATTGCTTGAAAGGTAAAAAAAAAAAAACAGAACCATTACATGTGGCAATACAAATAGATACAAATATACAATACACTGGTAGAAAAGTACATTGTGATACATGTCAAGTTAAAATGAATCACAGTGATACCAATATCAACAATATTTATCAACAATTGATTCCTCAGCTTTTAACAAAATCAAGTTTTCCAACTGATTTATATATATGTTTAGGTCATCCTTAGGTTTTAAAATATGATATAAATGCTTTATTAAGTTTTGGAAAGTTATTTCATTCAAGTAAACAAGGAACTATAAACAAGTGGAAATCATTGAGACAAATGAAGGAAGATAAAATAACGAGAGAAAAAGGATTGAAGCTGGTTCTGCTTTCTCATATTGCTGTTTGTTCCTTCTACAGTTTATGTACAAGTACTAATGACCATGGCCTTCAAGCACTTATTAAAAAAGTGAAGTACAAGGTAAACAAACACCTCTTTGTGTAGCAGAAAATACCAATATTAATATTTAGGAGACATATTGCACTAACCTGTTTCAGTAGCAATGAGCTGTGCCTCGGCTTCAAATTACACTTTAATTAACTTTAATAATTCACTCATCTAAAAAAACATCACAGACTCCTGCTTCACTTCCTTCATTAGGATCTGTGAGCTTCTTGTTTATATACAGTGCAACTCTAGTAATGACATCCAGGAAATGTTTAAGTAAGAGATAATACTCAACGAGGTGTCCTTAATGAGGAATCAATTTAACACGAGGTTGCAGAGTTCATTAATTCCTGATCATGGATACCGTGAAGGGCATTAACCAGCTTATATTATGGCCACTTATAGAAAATAGAAGGAAATTTCATGCATTTTGCAACCAAAATCAAAAACAAGTTTCCCTGGTAACCCTCATGGTTTAATAATACCTGGAACAATCGTTACCATCCCATGACGTTCTCCTACAATGGAAACTTTGTTCACTGCTCCAGTAAATAGGACAGAACTTAGATACGACTTGGCAAAGGGAGATATTTTTAGTCCACTCAGCTCATAGAAACCTTTGGCTTTTGACTTTTTCATCCATGAGAGACATCTTAAGAGTTCGGTTGGTCGTTCAAACACTTTGCTCCAGAAATACCTCAACAACTAATGGATTGACGGACCTGAAAGTCTGTGCAAACATTCATGGTCCCAGAAGGATAACTCCTAAAAATGTTTACTCTAGAAGGTTGAAAGTTTATCTTTTTATTGACACATTTTGACAAACACTGGGCGGATTGCTCTGAAATTTGGTAAAAACTAAAATTCATGATCCCGACAAGATGAACTGTTGTAACGTTGATTCATCACCTTGTGCCGTCATCAGGTAAAATTATCACTTTGTCCCGTAAAAAAAATTGATTTAGAACCAAATTACCTTCAAAACATAGCCATCAGTGTCCCCTGAACTTAATGTTTAGTGTTAGCAAATGTTAGAGCATCACAGATTCACTATAATGAATATTATAATCTAGTCAGAACCAAAAAAACTATTCTTTATTCTGCTTGTTTTGGACATGCAAAGCGTATTATTGTGAAAAAAACTAGAAAACTGCTGCATGCAAACACCTGATCCACGTTTCTGATCACACTATGATCTACACAGGTCTGTCTTTGACCTGAGCGACTTGGAATTAGGTCAATAAAGCAAACATTATGATGATAAATTATATCATTTTAGTAACTGCTTGAAGTGGAAGATGAGGTTTGTTCATTACTCTCATCTTGCTAATAAACGTTGACATTCTTTCATTGTTTATACCCCCTCCATCCCTTCTAGTTCCTTTGAGTCTTGCCCTGACCCTCTCTGATCACGCCGTTGTTTTCATGTTTGTTGCCTCAACCCAAAGCGAGTCATCACACCTCAGTTGGTGGGAGCAATTAAAAATAGTTCCATTTCTCATTAGGCCGTCAAAGATTGTATGATGATTCTTGCCATGCTGTAAATTGCTTTAATTTCTAAATTAAAATGTTTAATCATGACAATTAAGGACTTAAATTAGACCTATGAGAAGCATGAATCATCAGAGCAACTGAGAACTAGTGACAGTTCACTGGAAGGACAAATACAGCAGATTAAAGTTTTCAGTATCTGTATTTAACTCGGCTGTAAAAGCTTTTAATGATTGTGTTAGCGTGTTTGTTCAGAAAACAGGAAGAGCAGCGCTAAGCAGAGAAGCGAGTGAAAAAACATCCTGCAGAACAAGAAAAAATAGCTCAAGTTCTTTTCCAGCATCAATGTCCTAGAAAGAGTAAGCTGTCAACAACTGTGGTAGATGGGTGTGATGATGCTCTGTTTTGCACATGATCTCATCAGACCTGTGCTCCCATTAGTCTCAAAGACTCAAACATATACACTACACGCTCCCAAAAAAAACCCACACCGACCGCAGGCAGGTTGTTTTTTTCCTGCTCCCGCAGTAGAGCAGAGGATAATGGGAAAGATTAGTGTGAGCGGCCCTTTCTCCGAGAGCGAGGCAGACGAGGATGCCGGCTCTCAGTGGCCCTCGCCAATTAGAGCATCCACTCTAGCGAGGCCGGGACTAATGAAGAGGCTGGAGCACGGGAGTGGAGGCGGGCGGCCTGGGATCGATCCCCAGCCTGGTGAGGGCACAGGTGGGGTGGCCGACATGGGAAAGCCTGGGGACTGAGGGACCGCATCCGTTCTATCATGGGATGAGGCTACATCTTTGTCTACGTTACCCCCGTTTGACCTCTCAACATCATTACACTCGCTCCTTTTTCACATGTTCTAAATTGTTCTACCTCTTGATCTTCCAAACTTCTGTTGCCGACGTGCATCGATAGGGCAAAATCCTGAGGTGGATTCTGGTTTGCCTCCTTGTTAGTCTCTCTTGCTTCCAGCTTCGTTGTGTCAAACTACACATCAGGCAAATAGACGTTTCTTTGGAATAATCCTTCCAGAGCGGTAATTGTTCATCCGGAGTCGACGTTCTTCAGCTTCTTGTTTTCACTGTGAGATTTAATGAGCTCTATCGTATGAATGTCAGGTTGTCAATAATCTCTTGTTTTAGTTTTAAGCATATACTGTTGGTATATCAGAGCATGTAGTATCTGTGGGGCAACTTAAAGGACAAAGCTAGAGGTATTTTATATTTGTATTAGCCATACTAGCATTGTGGCCACATAGGGATGGCAAAGCCTGTCGATTCAGACTCAATTTAATTGCCATGAAATGTGGTAAAGTCAGTCACATTTGTTTGTGGTCACTGGAATTGAAGCATTTTGCCCATTGCCATCTTGTTTTCTTTGCAACCAGTGAACAGAAGTGTCCATATTTGGACGCAGAGACATGACGCCGTGGTAGAAAGTCATACACGGATCTGTTAGAGACCTGTCAATCACAAGGCAGCCAGCCATAAAGCATACTCTGCTTTATGGTCTATTTGACTCTAAATGGACCATAATTTACTAAATGTATTGAAGAAGACTTTAAACTAGAGATTGAGATAGATTGATGTTTACTGGGGTAATAAATCAAGTGAGGAGTAGGGTCATTTTTACATTGACTTCCATACAGTCAGACTTCTTTTTGCAACCATAGGTGACGCCCCCCAGCTGGCCGTTAGAGAGATGCAAGTTAAAGGCACTTCAGCATTGATTTAATTTCCCAGAACCCGAGGTTGACACAGGTTCCTAAAGAATGTCACCTGATTTTTTTGATTTTTTTGATCTTCTGACTTTTACTAAATTGCCACCATGAGATTGAAATGTTTTTGTTCTGAGTGAAATGTTTCTTGAGATTCAAATTTAGTACAGATCATCATGGTCCCCAGAGGTTGTATTATAATGACTGTGGGGAGTGTGTTAGCATGTTTAGCTCAAAGCTAAACTGTGCTAAGCAAAGCCTGTCAGAGCTGCTCACATGGCTGTTGACTCTTACTCTTCTTTTAACAACTATTTCACTTAATAAACCAGAATAACTCTAAAGACATGGCTGGGATCATAACACAGCCCCATCCCACTCCAGTGTCACCCACAAACACATTCAAAAGCTATAATGTTGCTTTAGGTGTCATCATTCTATGGGAGTCATATTCCTTTATCAAAACAAATATGGCAAGTGTAATTAAAAAAATTTAAAAACCTGCTACTCCTTTTTGACTCTAATAAATTTGGTGCAATATGTAGGATTCAGAACATGAAACTAGCTGCAAACAACTATTTGTAAAGATATAATAACACCTGAGCATGCAAATGTGTCAGTTTGTCCTTTTTGTGTATTTTAATGGGATTTTTGTGTAACAAAAGTTGAAATACCACCAGCCTTATCCTTTAAATGCATTCATTATTACATTGTATAATGAACTTATTGAATTTGTATTTGCTTACTGCACTTATCCTATTCGTAGTAGTTTGTAGCACTTACTATATTCGGATTAGTCTGTTGCAATTATTGTTTTCGTAGTAACTTGCCTCTGCACTATACTTTTGCTCTGGCTTATGCTTTGAGATGCTTGTTTAAGAAAGGAGATGCACTTATGACTTCTGGTGACTAGTAGTTCTCTTGAATACCTATGTTGAATACACTTCCTGTAAGTCGCTTTGGATAAAAGCGTCTGCTAAATGACTGTAATGTAATGTAATGTAATGTAATGTATTTGACACTGTTTAAGCACCTGGAAGCCAGGGTCTTCTAAAACCCTCTAAAATAATACAGCATTTCTAAGCACAATTTTCACTTTTGGTAAAAATAAGCACACCCTCACTCTATATTCTGATTGTGTCCACTGCCGCTCAGTCTTTGATAAGGTCAAGAACCTTTTGCCTCCCCCTCAATGTTTCCGCATCTCCACGGTGATCAGCATGCTAATAGAGCTAATTGCCATTTCTAGTTTGGGATTAGCATTCAGAGGAAAAGGGCTAGCCATCAGGAATCGACAGCTGTTATGTCTACATCCGAGGTTCCAAGTATTTCTTTCAGATACCGTCACGTCTACAACGTGGACTTCAGCAGTTCATAATGGCCACTGACTGACCCATTTCACCAGCTATCAAAAAATACCCCCAGAAACACCTGTCGCCATGGTTATTATGAGACTATTCAGACTGACTGACTCTTATGGCTCCAGCACTCTGAACACTTTTTCAAAGTTATCTTTTTCTTTGATGTCTGAATCAAAAATATTGCTCAGATATTTGCAGCATCTTGGCTTTTTTTTTTTTTTTGCCATGCTAGTGGCATCTGGATGTCTACATCTGTCTGTCAGTCCATAACTCTGGCCCATATTTAAATATCTCAACAACTATCGGATGGGTTGCAATTCAATTTGGTTGACATTCATGTTCCCCAGAGGATGAAGCCTGATGACTTTGCTGACCCTGGTTTTTTCTAGAGCGCCAGTTGAGAAATGTATTATATGTTAAGCTAAATTCTCTGATAACTGTTGAATGAATTGGCAAAAAAATATGGTACAGATATTAATATTCCTCAGACAATGTATCCTCATGACTTTAGTACTTTGTTTTATGACCAAATGCCTCATAAAGTCCCTTGGTTGCACATGTAACTCCCTGCTTTACATGACCATCCTTATACAATACATCTGCATGTGTGGAAGCTCCTATCTGTGTTTTAGCTCTGGAAAAAAAAATGCATAATCTAACACATGGCTTAAACTTGTATTGACACCAGCTTAAATGGAAAATAAATTATATTTATACATCATTATTTATTACATCTGAGGAATCCGATTTCTTTCTAATAATTCTCTAGGTAGATGTAGAGTCATTGATAGTCACGGAATAGAGAAGGAGAGCCTTATGAGATATTTTGAGAAACGCTGTGAAGAAGAGGGCTAATTGCTTTTTCTTTGAACCTGATTTACAGCCATGCGCTCTTATAGGTGTCCTCGTCATCTGGGAATAGTGTTGGGCTGTGATTCAAATACTTCACTGTAAAGCATGAGTCATGGTATGAGGTATATTATATCTGAAGTTCGACAAGAGGGAGTATCATTAATGAGTCCCTTTGAGCCAAAGAGGAATCTTTGACTACATGAGATAAACAAGAAAGATGAACCAAAATGAAACTACTGTGCAAGAAGCAATAGAATAACATTTCAGCATTAGTTTTCTTTGTGGTTGGCAGAATATGTTCATTTGTGCTTTTTGCGTGTTTCTTTGTTGTTAATTTTGTTAGTATCACATAGCTTCTGGCCAATATGATTTAAATGGGCTTTTAACCCCTAAGTGCAAAGCAAGAACAAGAGTTGCTGGTGTGGGTTACAATGAGCAGCGGCATGCCTCATTGATCTGAGATAATTTAATGAGAGAGATTGTGGAAGAAAAGAAGTGATCTATATGGAATCAGATCAATATAATGAACTTGTGTGTCGATGCAATTGGACGACCCCAAGCTGAGTCGAATCCTAATGGTCGCCAAGGTGTGGTCGAATTCTACTTGTATGGATTATTTAATCGATTGGGATAAGTAAAAGAAAGGGACAGGAAACATCTAAAGAAGGAAAATGGGATACATCAGATTACAACCATTTGTTATCTGTCATCCCATTTTGCAAAAGAAGTATTAAATAATTTGAGTCCAAAACAAGATATTGGTATAGGTATTGGAGTGAGAAAGAATTGGAGTGAGAAAGAAAAAGAGAGATTAATTAGGGACGCATAACCCGGATGAGATTTAGCTTCTTGTTTTAACGAAGGTTGTTCTTTTTCTCTCACCTAATCCGACAACAAATCAGTGTGAGCTCCTCATTACCAGATATCAAATCAGATCAGCATAAAGTTATGCACTAAACTATGTTTGGGGATACGTCACTGAACTAGGTCAAGGATTAGGTATAAATAGTGATTCCTAGAATTTAACAAAAACAAAAAACGTAACAGCAGGTGAGCATTTTTAACAAACTATCGCTATGCTGTGAGCTTTCTGGCAATTTACCTTATTTAAATCATACACGGATAAAATGAAATATAGGCCAAAGGTATCAGTCAAACACTGTGGAAATGAGCAGGTAAGAGGATAATACCTGCTTCGTGTCCCCTTTACAATTTTCGGTGATCTCCTGGTCGACGGGCCGACAAGCTTAATGTGCCAGTGACATAGTGAGATTTCCCCGTTCTCTTTAGGTTGTGCTAATAGGACATGCCACTTTGGGTTTCCGCCATATTCTTCTGTCTTATTAAAGTTCTCGGCTGAAGTCTTGCAAGTCCTTTTAGGACATAATGGGGAGAGCAATTAAAAGCCACATTCACAGTCTATTGGAGGAGAAGGCCTCTCTGAGGTGTCTATCACCAGGACTTCTACAATGACAGTACTTCTACTACTGCATACTCTAATATAAGCTGATTGCATGAATGACAATATGATGCAAATGTGTCTTGAAAGTTTTAGAAAATATATAATTTATATTCATGAATAAACAGATATTATTATGCCGTTATGTAGCGAATACAGCTGGCGCCTGGCTGTAGATAGCTTGTGTATGTTCACTCTCAGTCTCAATGCAAAAAGCGTCACAGGACGTGAATATCTTCTCCATGAATCTCGTTTGTTCTGATGTATTCAGTCTCTGAATAAATATAAAGTCTCTGCATATCAGGATGGTGGCGCTCCCTGGCTTTAGTCTTCATACTCAAAACTTAATTATTCTCCAGAGTCTCCAAAATGGAGCAGTTCTTGCAAACACACACACAAGCACAAAGAGAAGAACAGCACAACAAATATATGTATGTGTCCGTAGATACACACACAAATGACACACAGGTGACAGCTCTGACCTTCACAATGACAGCAGCCTAACACCTGCTCCATTCAGGGCCTTATTACTTGGTCAATTAAATCGGAAGCGAGTAGGTAGATCCACCAGTCAGCAATTACTGCAAGTGCTTACGTGTGTTTGTACTTTTAATGACATGCAGATCTATAACACCTTCTTCTATCTTGCAAACCTCACAGTTTCGGTTTTATTTGTAAAGTCGGCAGCAATCCCAGAATGGGATGAGGTGAGGGGGGCATAGAGGGAAGAGTTACTCCAACAAAGTGTCGGGCAGAGAACGGGCCCTTGTGAGTAATTCAGATTTCCACGTAAGAAATAAACTTGTGTTCAAAGAAGAACTTTTGTAAAATTACAAATGGTCCTTGAAATTGGTTTGTCCGTTCTGGGCTACTGTAGAAACATGACAGCTGACTCCGTGAAGAGGAGATATAAACGGCTCATTAAGAAAGGTAACAAAAAAACTACAATTCCTATTTTAGGTTATTATACTCTAAAGAACAAATACTTATTACTTGTACATTTCATTTATCTCAACAGATCCCCCGAAATGATTTAAGTAGATGTGTGTTTTCTTTTTTGTTCTTGTGGTTGCTTGTGTTTATTCTCTGCTCCATGACGTTTCAGTAAAAAACTAAACTCTAGCAACAACAAAGCCGTCATAATGTGCGGTGTGAAGGCCTTCGTTGCATTTAATCCCCCATATTTCTTTTCCTCTTGCCAAATAAGCTGTCCTCTGAAGACGACGAGCTCAAAATAAATCAATGGAAAAGTACACCTAGTTTGTCCCAACAGACCGGGGTAACTGTAGGTACATGGATTTAGCAAAGTGAGGTAGCTCAGCAGGACATTTAACTTTGGTTAAAATGGAAATGGAAAGGAAAGAAAATTCCTAACAAGCAAATAATTACCTGAGGACATACGTGTCCTGTCTTATTTGCAAAGCAGCAGTTAAATCAGTTGATTAAAGTGCACGTCTGAGACGTTGCTTTGACACAAAATAATGTGATAGCATATTTTGGAGGTAGTTGTACGGTTCAGGTAATTGGGAGTGTCTTTCTTTCTCTCCCTGTCACACATGCACACACACAAACACACTTACACAATGCTGTGCAACAAAATGAGCAATCTTGTTATCATTTACCGGTTCTATTCATTTATTCATGAATTGGCTCCTTAAGGGGGCTCGGAGACGACCATCGGTTCATCAGCAATGAATCCTTTAATAGAGAAAACCCTGCTGAGAGGAGCGGAGTGACGGAGGTGGGTGTGTGGGGGGGTAATTTTACTGAGAGCCATTTCTGGTTATATAGGACTCAGCAAGTGGTGAAGAGTGAGATGAGAAGAAGAGGTGGAACGGGAAGCGCATTGAGGAGTTTAAAGTCGTGCTGGAGCCAGATGTCACTAACAAGTCATTTTTGAATGATGTCACAGCGGACAGATGTGTGCATCTGGAAAAGCAAAAGCAGTCATTTGTAAATTGCTTTTATTTCTTCGATAGTGTCTACATTTTTTGAGATTGAATAGTCTTCTGCCTAAATTGGCCTCACAATAAAGATTTCCCTGCACATTCCTGCTTGTTCTTAATACATTTTTGTATATTCTTCTGCACGTTTCTTGTAGCTGTATGTTTTTAATGAACTGCGCTACATTAAAAAAGAAAAAAAAAAAAAAAAAGAAAGCACCTCGCCTAGGAGTTAGTGCATGGGAGAGGACAGGCGGGGGAGAAGCGGGGATTGTTTGTGTGGAGGAGAAAAAGAAGGTGTGACTCCCCTCTCACTCCGCTGATTACAGACGGAGAGGACTCTGTGGAGTTCTGCTGCAAGTTCCTGCCGCCTCAGTGTTGAGTGTGCCTAATGCTCTCTCCTCTCTATTACAGCCCACAGACACACACACACACACACACACACACACACACACACACACACACACACACACACACACACACACACACACACACACACACGGAACAACAACCCCTTGCTATCTTTATCTCTTAAACACTCTCCTGCAGATGTCACACTGTTGCCTACATACAATACGAGATCCTGCTCATGTTCTCTTTGCTCGCTGTATCTAATGTAAATCGATATGTGGGCGGCCACAGCTGTCAGAAAACCCAGTTAATTAATAGTTACATGTAAGGCTACTTTATGCTAACGGTGAAGACCCTCAATTACTGTTTGTGTATAAGAAAAAGGGAACTTTCTTCTGTGGAAGCCAAGTTTAAAATCACTGAATGCTTTACATAGATGATCCTCTTAGAATCGCAGCTTTATGGATGATGTCTGCTGTGTGTGTGTGTGGTGTGTGTGTGTGTGTGTGTGTGTGTGTGTGTGTGTGTGTGTGTGTGTGTGGGTGTGTGTGGGTGTGTTGTACATCTCTGCTTAAACACACAACTTCCTCCTATTGCCTATAGAAGACCAAAGGGCTGAAAGTTAATTAATGGCACATTTCCTTCCAGGAGCAGTGCACACACTTACATGCCTCATACATAAACCTCATCACATATTACGTTGCTTTGACTCCCTGGTGGTAATCACAAACCTCACATCCATCAAGAGGATTTCATTATTTTCTTCATCGATTCTTAATTATAGTTATTTATAGATCGAGAAAGAGATTCAAACGAGTGGATTCTTATATGAGATCAAGAATTATGTTTTGCTTCTAAATATCTATAAGGGAATCTATTTTTTTTCTTTACACATACTAGTCATGGCGAGCATCTAAAAGCTCAATCTGCAAACAGACCTCCAATGTGTGTGCGTTTAATCAAGCAAACGCCCCGTACACAGTGACATTTGAGAGGAGTTGGATTATCATTTTTTCAGGAATTGTTTTTAAGAAATGAATCATTGAGCTTGGAAATCCATGTACCCCAATTTGAAACCATACAGAGAACTATTACAAGCTTTGAGTACATGGAATCCCAAACCTTAAACTGGTTATAACATGCTAATGATGAAGCCAGAATCCACATAGAATAATGCAACATATCCTCATACAATTTGTCCTTTTTCAACGAATGTCCAGCAGCATGTGTACATTTCTGCTCGTTTCATGCATATGGTCTTTTCAAAATAAACATCCGTATTCACAGGAAATAACTTCATTAGATTTAGGAAAAATATATACATAAAATAAGTTTTGTTACATGAGTGGCGTTACTTTAGTGGCGTTAGTTACTTTAGTGGCGTTACTTTAGTGGCGTTACTTACTTTAGTGGCGTTACTTACTTTAGTGGCGTTACTTACTTTAGTGGCGTTACTTACTTTAGTGGCGTTACTTTAGTGGCGTTACTTACTTTAGTGGCGTTACTTACTTTAGTGGCGTTACTTACTTTAGTGGCGTTACTTGCGTTACTTACTTTAGTGGCGTTACTTACTTTAGTGGCGTTACTTACTTTAGTGGCGTTACTTTAGTGGCGTTACTTTAGTGGCGTTACTTTAGTGGCGTTACTTTAGTGGCGTTGCGTCAGCGCCTTTGCAACAGCGCTGTTTCGTCAGAGGCGTAACGCTAGAGTTGATACGTTGGCAACGTTAAGTTTGTGGCTTTTACCTTAAGCTAATTGTGTTAATTGCGTTCAAGGTTTGGGTTAAAATATCGGAAGTTATATGATAAATTAATCAGCTCAGATTTCTGGTTACATACGGGACACGAACAACTGTCTCCTGTGTGAAAGTGTTTTACCCAACCACCCACCAGGACCTCCTTCCTACGCAGCGTTTGTCGCTTTTTATACTTCCTTGTATGTGTTTACGTGGAATAAATACAAATTGATCATGTGTGATATATATACTCGTTACAGAGCATTCATTTCCTTAGGTGTAGCTACGCACTATGTGTAAGAACAGCCTGAATGATATTGAGCTTTGAATCTTTAAGTCCTGAGTTGATAAGTATATAAAGTGGGTCGTGCGGATAA
Organism: Anoplopoma fimbria; assembly: GCF_027596085.1. Lineage (NCBI taxonomy): Eukaryota > Metazoa > Chordata > Actinopteri > Perciformes > Anoplopomatidae > Anoplopoma > Anoplopoma fimbria. The sequence continues at coordinate 23,205,935 of NC_072460.1, forward strand.
AACACAAACTTTCTTTTTCATTAGTCTCCAAATCCGGTAATGCTCCTATTTGTGGAAGCAAAAGCCGGGTGTGTTGATCGTGTTCCTACTGTTCATTCAGAGGTTAAGGGTGTCTTTAGAGAACCCATTTGGGGCTGGTGAGTCAGCACAGCTGTCAGCCTCATTGTTTCTCGGCTCCATCAGTGTGGCAGGGCGGCAGGACAGTGACAGCGGCGTCTGACAGGGAGAACAGACACAAGGCCAGGGAGGAGGAGGAGGATGGAGCATGACATCTAGAACTTTCCTCTCTGTTAGACCAGTAAATAACAGAGGACACTGCATGTATCGCATGTCGGGGGCATGACAGATATGTTACAACAACAAACATTTTCTAATGGTCATGTAGTCAGACTTACTCTTAAAGGGACAGTTCAACCCAAAGTCAAAAATACGTATTCTTCCACCTCATACTTGTGGCACTATAGTTGCCTAGTTTTGGAGATATGGTTGATCGTTAAAAGAAAATAGATTCAACATTAAACTGCTCACAACAAGCTCTGTGGATTATCTTGAGTAACCAGGTCATGATTTCTGGAAGGAGATGTTGCTGTTGACTTTTTTCAAATACATTTTTTTGGGCGCTTTGAGCACCACAAGTGCCATATAGTTATATTATTATATTATCACTAAATAACTGACAATATAAATCTGTGCAATATCAAAAATCTGTGCAATCCACTGTGCAATACAATACTTATTCTGTCTGTATATATACTATTTTAGTTATTGTGGATTTTAAACTTTTTTTACTTTTACTCTTTACTGTGTGATTACTTATTTACTTATTTATAAGACTTGTTTTGATGTTGTTTTTTACTGTCTCTTGTTTGCACTATCCTCTCTGCTGCTGTAATCTTGCAAATTTCCATGCTGTGGGACTAAAACTATCTTATCTTCTCTTATCTTCTCTTATTATATTAGAGAATAAACAGACATCTCTACAGTTGATATCGCGAAAACTAGAAAACTCCGACCAAAAACAATCTAGATTGAGTAAAAATTCGTATTTTTGATTTTGGGCTGAACTGTCCCTTTAAGGCGACTAAAGGTTTGTAGAAAAGACTCAATTTCTGTTTTAGTGATTTCTCTATTTCACTCCTTCGTTGAATATAATTACGTGTCTTTTAGAAACCCATCATCCCAACTCTCCAACTGCTCTTAAAAAAAGTCCATCAGAGTTTTGACAGCAGACCGAGAATCAATCTCAGTGGTCGTGTGCTGAGTGTGGCCTCTGTGAAACACTTGGAAGCCTCTGTTCTTTGAGCACTGGACCCGATCGCAAAGCTATTATCAGTGAAAAGCACATAAACTGCAGAGAACTAAGTAAGTGTCCTGCCCTATGTGTCCTTAACTTAAGTGCCAAAGTCCTTATTCCCAATCCTCAATAGAAACAAAACAACAACAATGAAGATCTCCACAGTTTGGAAGCAGGATGAAAAAATGATGAAGGAGGCAAAAACATGGAAGGAATACTAAAAGGGTCTTTTTGACAGATTCAGGATTTATCTTTAATGTGACATTTTAACTTTTTTCCTCATGGGAATAACTGCATCATGCAAAGACAGGGGAATAGGTCAGCCACAAGTAAACAAGACACCACAGACATAATAGATTTTGAACATCAATTCGAACCAACCGATTGATCACGGTGTTATTTAAAATCTGCATTGTGTTAAAAAATTGATATAAAAATCCTATCCCATTCATAACATCAATGAATCATGAAGCATGCCTATGGGATACTATGTGTATTGCTGCTAGAGTGAACAATGAGGAAGCCACCCGCACTACAATCACCACACCATTATGTTTTCTTTAGTGGCTCTACTGGTCAAAATCAGCTTACTTTCTGTGCCGCTCAATAGTGTTTTAAGGAGTGACAAAGGGCCTGAGTAGAAATTATTTAGTGATTCAGTTGACTCACATGTGATGAGATCCCATCTGTCCCACTTTTGTCAGTCGTCCACCTCTGTACTTCCTGTTCCTAACAAAAACATGGCCATTTAATTCGCCTGTACAAAGACTCTGACTGAATCAGTCTTTATTGTGAGAAGCCATCTTTAAATAATCTTGTTTGAAACATTCAGGTGCTATCTGAAGTCCTGAATATGCAGATGATTTGATATTGTTCAAATTCAAAAAGCAGGAAACCGTATTCTTAGAGAAAAAGGGCCCAGTAATATTCTGAGTTTTTTGTTTGTTTGTGTAAACAAATCCCGTAAAAATCAACAATGAGCTGATATACTAACAACAACTTCCTGTGTAGCTAAAACTTGTTATAGTTTATTATTTTTGTGCCATAGACTTCCATTGATGTCCAAAAACTACCCTTTCCCTTCGTGAGATATTATTTCATTAAGATGGACAATTTTGTGTTGCCAGGTCCAATTGGGCAACCTTTGATAATTTTATAGGCTATACCTATTTTTCCTTCAAAAACAAAAAAATTCCATGAATAATATCTATAAAAATCTATCATTAAAATTATATTATTTATTTATACGCAAAGCCTACCTAACTGCCTGCATATCAGCACTGAGCCTACAAACATGGACGTGGGACACATCAAACACCCGCCTCTCAATCTCCCACTAGCTAATGAAGCCAACAAGTTCACAATTTACAAACAATATTAAGTAAAAACTGTAGAATGATGTTGTCCAGGCAGGGAGGGAGTGGTGAAAGGGAACAGAAAATGAAAAAAGGGCACGGGATGAACAAGGCGAAGAACTGTTTAGTGTCCTAAACATATATGGTGACACAATGTAGCTATATTCATACTTTTGCAAAGATAGCAACACTGTTGTCCTTTTAAAGCAGTGTATATGCAGGGTAGTATTTTGGTTTGGTAATTATTTGGTTGTATTTAGCTCAACCCTCTCATGTCACTTCTGGTTACCAAAAATCAAGATGGAGACGCCAAAATACCAAACTCTAGGCTTTAAAACCGTAGTCCACAAAACAATGGGTAAACTAGCTATTTCCACTTCTATTAAATACAGACTTTAAAAATGGTTGATACATCTTTGTTGATCTGATATCAGATCTTGGATCGTTGTGTAGCTCATCAAGCTAATCAGTGGCACTGCCTCTCCCATCGATGACATAAATAGCTGCTCGCACTCTTCTCTAAGAACACACAATCAAGCAGTCCTTAGCGTTCCTCCCTAAAAGCTTCTTTCTGATTGAGCGCTCAAAAAAGACACAAAAAACATGTGTGATGGCATATTTGCTTGTCAGAAAGACAAGAGGACAGAACAAGGTAGAGAAAGAAGGACATTGCTGAATATCTGGCAAATATTCAGGCAAACATGAAGTTTTATTGAAACATGGTTTAAAGAACACGATTCACAATTCGATGTGGAAATTGAAGGTCACAAAGTACAACGGAAATTGAGCGCAATGTCTTAAGTATTACAAGAATTTGGTGATAAATGAAAGTACTGGACACGGATGATGGTGCTAGATGAGAAGTGAGGGAGTGAACAAAGTTATTACACTTCATCCTGAGGGGAACAAGCACCTCTGTAACAAATTTCATGGCAATTCAATCCAACATCTGTAAGTAAATTTAACTCAAAACCACAAATGTAAACCTTATCGTTGTGCTGGAGGAACAGTCAAATCACCAATTATTCATTCATAACACTTGTGTCTTCAAGTGTTTTCATGGGATGTGCTGACAGTAAGAATAAATATGTAATAACACCACTTATCCTTTAATGCTGTAAAACAGAGAGAGCAGAGTGGTGGCTCTGCAAACACTCATGAGTCAAACATCCATTTTTCCATTTGTCTGATATCAAGTTTCAAGAAAAATGTTGCTAATGACTAGCTTGAAAAAAAAAAAGCGGAGGGTTTTTCATTAAATACATTTCTCCTCCATCACACATTTTGAATCTGCTTGGCAGGAAAACAACACATCGTATGCATTTAAATGTAAAACATATTGTTTCACTCTGGAGAGAATGTCTTGAGTTAAAGCAGCGTTGCACTTCTGATGAATACTGTCCCGCCTGCGTCTAACTTCCGAGGCCTCACGACTCTGTCGGGATCTGACGGCGCTGTGACAAAAACTAAATCACAACAAAACCCGATTCTCGGCCCCTTTGATCAACTCTTCGCATTCTGACCTTTACAACCTCTCCGAGAGATAACAGTGTATCTTCATCCAGGTTCCTCAGACAATTAGGTTGGTGGAACAGATGACCCTGTCGGTGCTGCTCTTTACTGTAAACAACGGCTTTGTCGTCAGCCCGGGAGACCACAGGCCTGTCTGATGTGATGCAATATGGTCCAAATTCAGATGAAATGACAATAGCAAACGAAATGGCAGCAAGCCTAAACTGAACACAACCTCATTAGCAAAGATAGAGCAGGAGAACAATAGTTGCGACCTAATGGGTTGTGCTTTGGTTTGACCCTAACGTAATGAAAACAACGTTATTAGTAGTGATACGGGCGCGTCTCTGGTCCGTAGTGACAGCAAATGAAGAGGTAGGGTATTGTTTATCCGGCTACAGCTTGACAACAACTGACAGAGCAGACAGCACCTTCCCCTCTGCTGTCTCCTGGGAAAAGGTCAATATAGGTGGAATCACCACCTGCTGCTGCAGTGACAAATCTAAGGGGTTTCCTCTGTCAGACAATTCACCGCCCAGGTCGTCTCTCCAAGAATGAGACACCCTGAACAGCAAGATGATGCAAACACTACTGTAAGTGTGTCTATACATGCTAAGAAAATAAAAAGAAAGTTACACAACTTGATGTTAATTCTGTCTTGTATCAATGGTGCAGTGTTTTTTCATCAAGCGAGGTAAGATTTCATATGACAGAGTAGAACGTATCATTCAAGTTCTCTGGAGGTTCCTTTTCGCTTCTTGGATTGGTTTCACATGGGAGTCTTTTCTTAGCTTTCTCTGATTGTTTCTGTCATTCTTCAGCTCATCCAACCTGACACATCTTTACCCTCTAAGCCTGAGCAGGCAGCAATCTCCCGTTTCTAAAAAGTGAAGAGTTTAAGTGTTTAAACTTTCTTTCTCTCTACTGTCCATCAGGGGGCGACTCCTCTGGTTGTATAGAAGTCTATGAGAAAATGACTCTACTTCTCTCTTGATTTATTCCCTCAGTAAACATTGTAAACATGAGTTTATGGTCTCAATCTCTAGTTTCAAGTTTTCTTCAATACAGCATGATGTTCATTTAGTAAATTATGGTCTATTTAGAGTTAAGTAGACATTGATCAGCGTGGCAGACTTAAATAGCTTCTCGCACTTTTCTCTAAGAAAAACACAATAAAGCAGTCCTAAGCGTGGCTCCATTAAAACCACCTTCTGATTGAGCGCTCAGAAAACCCCAACAAAAAACAGGTGTGATGGAATGTTTGCTTGTCAGAAAGACAAAGAGGACAGAACAATTAGGGGGGAAAAGGAAATTTCTGAATACCTGGTGTTCTTTACAGTACAGATAATCACTTTTGCCACAGTCTGTATACAAATAACAATAACATGAAAGGACATTTTTTATTTACCTTCAGGCTTCATCTTTGGCATCCAAGACCAAGTCAGTTCTCAAGTGAGTAAATACAAGTAAAAGTTATGTCTTGTCAAAGCAAGTCTAAAGTCAAGTCACACATGTTCATGAGCAAATTGGATCAGAGATAACCGGGAACCACCTAGCCAACGTTGCTCACTGTTGACCTACAGAGCCGTTCCGAGGCATGTGCTACTGAAATGAAGATTTCTGACTCATTTAGAGAAAATGTCCTGTAAAAATATGTAAGTGAATATGTACAGGTGAATAGAGTAAAGAATTCAACTAATAGATATCACCATAAAACCTCCCCAGTTCGTTACTTATATCAAGACATCTATTTTTAAGACAACTTTCATTCAATTATTATTGACAGTGCATGAAAAATAATGTTTTCACCTTGGGTGTCTCACATAAAATGACAAGGACTCTCTCTCCATTTCATTTTCCCGATTCACCTGAAAGTCCAGTCCATTTTACCAAATTGCTGAGTGAGCCAAGTAAGCCAGGTTCAAAATTCTTGTTTCATTTTGTTGACATATTTGAGTCAAAGGTTTTTGAGCAAACCCCTCTGTAAAAAACCTTCAGAATATAGATAGGAATGAAACTGTAAAGTTTGGTGTTGGTGTGTGCTACTGAAATGAAGATTTCTGACTCATTTAGAGAAAATGTCCTGTAAAAATATGTAAGTGAATATGTACAGGTGAATAGAGTAAAGAATTCAACTAATAGATATCACCATAAAACCTCCCCAGTTCGTTACTTATATCAAGACATCTATTTTTACATTACATTACATTACATTACAGTCATTTAGCAGACGCTTATCCAAAGCGACTTACAGGAAGTGTATTTTTAAGACAACTTTCATTCAATTGTTATTGACAGTGCATGAAAAATAATGTTTTCACCTTGGGTGTCTCACATAAAATGACAAGGACTCTCTCTCCATTTCATTTTCCCGATTCACCTGAAAGTCCAGTCCATTTTACCAAATTGCTGAGTGAGAACAGACAGAGGACGATGTGATTCAGCTGCAGCTCCCAGACAGTAATACCGGCCTACATTTCTCTGAAGTTGTTAGTTGGATCAGAGATAACCGGGAACCACCTCGCCAACGTTGCTCACTGTTGACCTACAGAGCCGTTCCGAGGCATAAGCGAACTAAGTGGCATCTTAGGGCCCCGTGGCAACCGGAGGGGCCCCAAGAACGCCTGAAATATCCCAGAATATGTTCGTTATGCAAGTTGTGTCCCCCTGCAAATTACACAACGGCTCTGCCTCTTGTCCATGTCTACAACTTCAATGAGAGGATGAAGTGAAAAGAGAAAAGAAACACCATGAGAGTGACAAGTTTACATGTCAATCATGTAAACTTGCGAACTCTCATCTCAAGTTTGATGTGGAGAAACAGTTTTCAATGAGGGAGGATTGTAATGGGAGCACTGGGGTGTCAGGTGTGAATGTGTGGCAACAGTCAATTGTTTGCTCACAAGTCAGGTAGGACGGCCGCATTGGCAGAATTTATCTTCGGGCCCCGGGGAGCTCAGGTCCGGCCCTGCTGACGCACATTCAAAATACAGGACCTTGACGTCATTGCAGCGACTCACCGTCTTAAACCACCTTAAAGTCTGCAATTCTGCGGTATTCCACCGTTATCCAATCATTATTTTTTACCCACTGATGATGTTTAAGCATCCTAGTTAGGAGATATGTGACAAATTTTAAATTCCTACTCTTTTTGTAGTTTTTTTGCAGTTAGAAAAAAGAAGCGTAAAAGTATACAAGTCTGTACTCGTCCTAAAAACTCAAGAAGCGATTGGTGTAACTCTCTCTCCTCTGGTCTCCTGCAAAGTTCGTCGATAAGCTCCAGCATGTCCAAAACTGTGCTGCCCGCGATCTCATGCACACCTCTCTCCCCACCGATATGTCACACTGTTTGGGTTTGAGTTACACCGCCTCTCTGCTTCTTTCCTCCTTCGACGACGGACACTGTTGTTGTTTGTTTTTTGTAATTATTGAACATGACAATCACAACCTTAGTCTTGCTGCCCTTTATGATTCGTGTTACTAGTTAGCAATTAGTGGTTAAGTGAAAGCAAACTCATAAACCCTCACTCTGCAGGTTTAGTGGGCACATCTAACCAGGAGGAAAACCAGGGATTATGTATCCCAGCTGATTTGGGATTTTCAAAGAAGACCCTAAAGGATGTGGCTGTATGGGGAAAGGGGCCTATTACCATGGCAACCGGAGCAGAAGAAGTGTCAGAAAACGGATGGATAGTCATAGTAGCAGTAACAGAAACAATAATGGGAGTAGTACTACTAGGAGTAGTATGTTAGTAGTAGTAGTAGTAGTCAATTTAGTTTAATTTAGGATAGATTAAGTAACAAGTTCTGTATTACAAGGTTTCTAGAATTCTATGTTGAAAAAGGGCAAATGAGGCATTATCTTACTAAATATATGCTTATTTTCATACATTGCCAAAACAGAAATCTAAACATTGGATAAAGCCAGGTTCAAAATTCTTGTTTCATTTTGTTGACATATTTGAGTCAAAGGTTTTTGAGCAAACCCCTCTGTAAAAAACCTTCAGAATATAGATAGGAACGAAACTGTAAAGTTTGGTGTAGGTGTGTGCTACTGAAATGGAGATTTCTGACTCATTTAGAGAAAATGTCCTGTAAAAATATGTAAGTGAATATGTACAGGTGAATAGAGTAAAGAATTCAACTAATAGATATCACCATAAAACCTCCCCAGTTCGTTACTTATATCAAGACATCTATTTTTAAGACAACTTTCATTCAATTATTATTGACAGTGCATGAAAAATAATGTTTTCACCTTGGGTGTCTCACATAAAATGACAAGGACTCTCTCTCCATTTCATTTTCCCGATTCACCTGAAAGTCCAGTCCATTTTACCAAATTGCTGAGTGAGAACAGACAGAGGACGATGTGATTCAGCTGCAGCTCCCAGACAGTAATACCGGCCTACATTTCTCTGAAGTTGTTAGTTGGATCAGAGATAACCGGGAACCACCTCGCCAACGTTGCTCACTGTTGACCTACAGAGCCGTTCCGAGGCATAAGCGAACTAAGTGGCATCTTAGGGCCCCGTGGCAACCGGAGGGGCCCCAAGAGCGCCTGAAATATCCCACAATGTGTTCGTTATGCAAGTTGTGTCCCCCTGCAAATTACACAATGGCTCTGCCTCTTGTCCATGTCTACAACTTCAATGAGAGGATGAAGTGAAAAGAGAAAAGAAACACCATGAGAGTGACAAGTTTACATGTCAATCATGTAAACTTGTGAACTCTCATCTCAAGTTTGATGTGGAGAAACAGTTTTCAATGAGGGAGGATTGTAATGGGAGCACTGGGGTTGTCAGGTGTGAATGTGTGGCAACAGTCAATTGTTTGCTCACAAGTCAGGTAGGACGGCCGCATTGGCAGAATTTATCTTCGGGCCCCGGGGAGCTCAGGTCCGGCCCTGCTGACGCACATTCAAAATACAGGACCTTGACGTCATTGCAGACACTCACCGTCTTAAACCACCTTAAAGTCTGCAATTCTGCGGTATTCCACCGTTATCCAATCATTATTTTTTACCCACTGATGATGTTTAAGCATCCTAGTTAGGAGATATGTGACAAATTTAAAATTCCTACTCTTTTTGTAGTTTTTTTGCAGTTAGAAAAAAGAAGCGTAAAAGTATACAAGTCTGTACTCGTCCTAAAAACTCAAGAAGCGATTGGTGTAACTCTCTCTCCTCTGGTCTCCTGCAAAGTTCGTCGATAAGCTCCAGCATGTCCAAAACTGTGCTGCCCGCGATCTCATGCACACCTCTCTCCCCACCGATATGTCACGCTGTTTGGGTTTGAGTTACACCGCCTCTCTGCTTCTTTCCTCCTTCGACGACGGACACTGTTGTTGTTTGTTTCTTGTAATTATTGAACATGACAATCACAACCTTAATCTTGCTGCCCTTTATGATTCGTGTTACTAGTTAGCAATTAGTGGTTAAGTGAAAGCAAACTCATAAACCCTCACTCTGCAGGTTTAGTGGGCACATCTAACCAGGAGGAAAACCAGGGATTATGTATCCCAGCTGATTTGGGATTTTCAAAGAAGACCCTAAAGGATGTGGCTGTATGGGGAAAGGGGCCTATTACCATGGCAACCGGAGCAGAAGAAGTGTCAGAAAATGGATGGATAGTAGTGTTCGTAGTAGCAGTAACAGAAACAATAATGGGAGTAGTACTACTAGGAGTAGTATGTTAGTAGTAGTAGTCAATTTAGTTTAATTTAGGACAGGTAAGACAGCCCAACTGAATAGGGTAGGAAAAAAAACTAATAGATTAAGTAACAAGTTCTGTATTACAAGGTTTCTAGAATTCTATGTTGAAAAAGGGCAAATGAGGCATTATCTTACTAAATATATGCTTATTTTCATACATTGCCAAAACAGAAATCTAAACATTGGATAAAGCCAGGTTCAAAATTCTTGTTTCATTTTGTTGACATATTTGAGTCAAAGGTTTTTGAACAAACCCCTCTGTAAAAAACCTTCAGAATATAGATAGGAATGAAACTGTAAAGTTTGGTGTAGGTGTGTGCTACTGAAATGGAGATTTCTGACTCATTTAGAGAAAATGTCCTGTAAAAATATGTAAGTGAATATGTACAGGTGAATAGAGTAAAGAATTCAACTAATAGATATCACCATAAAACCTCCCCAGTTCGTTACTTATATCAAGACATCTATTTTTAAGACAACTTTCATTCAATTGTTATTGACAGTGCATGAAAAATAATGTTTTCACCTTGGGTGTCTCACATAAAATGACAAGGACTCTCTCTCCATTTCATTTTCCCGATTCACCTGAAAGTCCAGTCCATTTTACCAAATTGCTGAGTGAGAACAGACAGAGGACGATGTGATTCAGCTGCAGCTCCCAGACAGTAATACCGTCCTACATTTCTCTGAACAGAAATATTTAAAAGCCTCATTGTGTTTCCTAAGTGGGTTTTCAGAGTGTGTGCAATAAAAACGACATAACGGCTCTATCCTGTGCAGGGGAAGATAACAGTGAGGATGAAAACAGCATTTGCATGTTGTGGCATTTACATTTGGTGATATGTATACTTTTAATATGCTTTGCAGCTGCCTAGAATTCCACCCTATTAGATTAACTAAGTTGAAGGATGTTCAGAGTGGGATACTTGAGGGGGATTCTGTGCCTGTATGCGATCCCTCCTGGTTAGCTGAGATGGATGGTTTGCACACGACAGCTAAACTCCTCACAGCTATAGTTGTCTACATGGGCTGATAGTGATACACCGGCAGCACTTCACTTTCCTGTTACTTCCTCACACATTCCCACACATTCACTCAGGACCACTAAAGGCTAAGAAGAACTGGATCTCTATGAGATGCATTTAAAAACATGCTAAGGGGGTAGTACAGTCTGGTTTAGGATTATTTGGTGCTGTATGCTTTCAGGTTTGAAAGTTTAGACCTCAATGATATCTGAAGTTAGATATGAAGTACAAGGAGTTACTGAGGACACAGACACCTGGACTAACACATGAGATCATAAGAGCCTTGATACACGTATCACATCTCTCATTTTGGACACATTGGCAATATTCTGCAATATTTTCCTCTAGCAAACAAAAAAGACAAAAACTTAATATGAGTGATTTAGTTAGACAGTCAGAAATAATGTCTTTCAACACTGGTTTTCAACCTGCAATTACCGATTTATTTTGGCTACTTGAAGGCAACAGAAATCTACCACGGCGTGTTTTACCTTTTTGAAGGTGAAAACTCAATTAAGGTTGTAAATTCATGAGGGAAAAAAAAATGGATATCCTCAGAGATTAAAGTGCCAAATTTACGGGAAAAAAAAATCTGAAGTTTGCAAGATTATAAAGTCATTAATTTAAGACAATAATAATTCCGGGTGTGTCATATTTTGGGGGCCCAATTATTGCAGCATGCTCAAGGTCCTCTCGTTGTCGCAGTGACTCACACTTTCTTGGAACAACTTTTATTGCCTGCTCTATACGGCCATTAACTGCCTGCTGACTCCTCGTTCACTACTCTGTACCGGCCCCCAGCTGGTAGGGGCCCGTAGTGATGACACAGCTGAGGGCATTTGCACCATGACAGTTTGCTCATTTTTATTTTTCTGGAGGGTGTGTTTGTGTGCGTTTAGATAACGCATCTACCAACACACACACTGCTCAGTACTTCACTACCATTCAGCTGATGCTACGTGAGCAGACAGCCTGGTGAACTTTGGTTCTGGCAAGATTGTATGAAATGTCTTATGCACCGACTTTGAGGCGATTGCTTGCATTCATTGCTGCTTGTTTTGAAGTTTGAATGACGCGTGTTTTACGACGCTGTACAGCTCATTTGTGACTAGACCGGTGATAAGCCAGTTGTGGGTTTTATCCATTCATCCACAAAATACAGCAGTGGCTGTTGCAGACATACCTGGAGGGGATCTGCACTCTACTGAGTACACCTTTCTAGATCTCAGTGGGTTCATAGCCACAAGCATGACAGGTTGAAATCATTTTAAGAAAATAGGAGGCTCGGGGACTCAATTTTAGACAAAATGATTGGATAAGATGGAGATGTTTTTCTCTGCAGTGCTCTGATTAGGGACTCTTTTTGGAACATTTTTCCCCTCTGAAATATTTTCCCTCTCATCACTCCTGAAGGAATGGAATATTTAAAACCTCACATCTGCCATTTCAGCTGGTCGTGAGACTGAAAGATCAGTTCAATCTAGCACAATTACGGCGGGTCCCAGACACTACCTGACTGTGATGGAGGGCTGCGGAGACGAGGGAGGACAGACACGGAGGGAGAGAGAGGGAGCGTGATGATAAGTGAGTTGTAGCATGTGGTAGTAGTGCACTAATCATGGTCTCCGGCTGCGGAAACACACAGACGCCTCACAGGTTATTGAGAGATAATGGGATTCTCAGGGCATCAGACACACGGCTAAAGATAGATGAAATTTGAAAATAAATAATGCAAAATACTCCATAACTCTCTTTATCCTGCTGTGTGTGTTAATGCATATGTGTGTGAGTGTGTGTGTGTGTATATTGTGACTAAAAGTAACTGTTCTGAGTGATGAAAAATGAGGAAATTAGGCATTAGTCAATATCCGAACGGAAACAAACCCAGCTTTCAGAGTCTGAGTACTGATTTTACATTCCTGGGCACATAATGGCAAAATAAAAAAATCACAAGAGAGGAATTTTCTGATATCTAACGAAACTCATGAGCTCAGTTTTTTGCACTTTTGAGAAACTATTAAATATGCATGTAAAGCCTTAATATGCTAAATATGAATATCCTACTACAAGAGGAGCTTTACTTACAGCCTGTATAAGTGTTGACATCAGGACATGGATTGCTGGGTAAATTGTGTGACACAGGTTCAGTTGACTCCACATCCCCATGGACAGCCATTCTGTCGCTGTGCAGGGTTGTCCCCACTGAGATGGATCGAGCTCTTATGACAGTGTTGTGATCCGTACGAACAGCTGCAGGGGGCTTCTGTAAAAAATCACCCACTGTGTGAGCCCTTTAAGGACCCATTTTGATATTTACTTCCAGAATATTGCCGTCGAATATTCACTCTCTGACGCAAATTACGCCTGTCCCTCATCTCTCATCCTTTCTGATCATTTGAATTTTTCCTTCGACACCCACTAAGCACTGCAGGTCTTAGCTTATTCACCAACAACTCCAACCGTTTAACCAGCACAGCTCTCTGATAGAGCATAAAGGGTAAACTATCACTTCAGGTCAACTGCCATCCTTTTGTGTAGTAATACATCAACAAAAAGATATCACAGCAGTACATATTAAAAACTACTGCATGATTTGTCTTTTAAATATCACAAAAATGCATCTTTTGAAAGGGAAACAGTAGTAAGAAACTAATTCGAAACCAATCATGCACAGCCTCCGAATCAGAACAAATATTATAACTGGAAACAATCGCTCCTGTGAGGCTTTGGAGTTCTGCACGATACCAACATTAACATGCAAGACAAAGCCAACAAGCTGGCCACTATTCTGTCTTTCTGACCTGTGACACACTCACACCCACACACACACACACACACACACACACACACACACACACACACACACACACACACACACACACACACACACACACACACACACACACACACACACACACACTTCCACCAACGCACCCTGTAAACCGTCACTCATTCCCCGCCTTGGTGACCTCTGTCAGGCCTGTGTCACTTTCAGGGGACGGGGTTATCACGCCATCCATACGCACTCACTCCTCCATTTGTTTATTTATTTGTTTGTGTCGCCTCGTTTCTCGGTGTCTGCCTTCATCCTGTCCGTCTTCTGCTCCACGCGTCCTACACTCCCCTCAGATGTCTTGTCTTTTAACTCGCCACCTCTGTTTTGCCCCCGAAGTGTCAATAAACACAGAGGTGTTGGATTTCACCTGTCTGCAGATCCACTCTCCACTTTCAGTGAGTTTCCCTGAACTTCGTGAGGACTTTTTTCTCTGAACTCGTCTGTTTTTGAGCAACAAAAACATCCTTAATTCCAACACTGAAAGAAATACAGGACAATTATTAAGCACTAATTCATGACAGGATGCGTCTCTGTGATTTCAGAGCTGCTAAGAGGCATTTTACACCACTGCAGCTCACCGCAGTTTTTGAACAGTATAAAATATCATGGCATACCTGCCATTAAGTGATACTATGTGTTGGGTTTCCAACTTCCAACTTCTTGCACTGTCCCAGAACAACAGCAAAATAAAATAGTTAATGTTTAAATATCTGAAAGTTACCGCGCAACAGATTCAACGTGTCTGAGATGCCCATGTGGGCTTGACACCTGTTGGTTCATGGCACTTATCGTGAAGTCATGCATTTCAGAAACTTCTTTCACACACTGAAGAAGTTCACCAAGACTTTTAAATAAAGATATATAATTAACACATGCGAGAGTAAACAGAGGACGGAGGCTAATGAGTCTCATTATTTTCTCCTAGCGCACAGGGTGTATACTTAACCTGTCCTCTTCCTCAGTACATGAGCTACATAATCCTGACCGGAATACTAATTGTTATGATTTCCCAGCTCTGAAAGACTCTGATAGACAGCTTTTTTTTCCTGCAGGATGAGTGAGAGTGAATCAAGAGAAATGAGGGATGATTTTAATTAACCGCCTCATAGCGGTATGAGCTAAATGCTGCTACACCTGCAGCGATCATTCCATCTGCTTATATTGTTCCATATATCTACATATTTTATATCTTCAGTATCAGGACGCCACTTTCACCCAACAGATTCTGCAGACTTTCACTCACCTGCACTGTTTAACTTCTTAAAATCCAACATTCATACATTCTCTTTGCCAATTACTTGGTTCCTTTAAGCATGTCCTTACACACTTGGCCTATTAGGAAGGACAGGACGTACATGACGGACAGAAGGAGAAGGACACCCGTACAGATATCAGATATGTCTTAATCTTCACTTCCTGTGTTTGTCTGAAGCAATGCAGCGCAGAAAGAAATCAAGACGATACAAACTCAAATCTAATCTTCGGATTAAACGGTGGAATAGATGCAACAATAAAAACAAAAAATAAAATAAATAAATATATACAATAAAAATGAAAGCAGTAAAAAGACAACTTATTGATTTGTTTTAGAAATATTGAACTTACAAAAACATTCTTTACTTACACTAATGTTTTATCTGCACTAAAATGTTGATGATCTCATTATTTATCTAATTTCATTTTAATTTTAACATTGAGAGAATATCAGACAGAAATCGCTTAGTTTCCTCAAAGGAAAAGGTTTTTTTTTTTAATGCAGGCTCTGCAGGAGTGTAGAAACATACACTTGAAGTATTGGACATGACAGCACAGTGAATGCAGGTGATTATAGAATTACAAGGTCAATTCAATTCACGCCAAATTCAGGATACAGACACACTTATTCCTGCACAGAAAAAGACAGTTGGACCCAGATATTAGATAATAGACATCTGCATTTTTCAACATCAGCAAATCATGTCAGATCTACCTGGATGAAGAGAGAACACACAAAAAGAAAAAAATTGTTGTTCTATCTCTTTCCACAGGAGACATTTTTGGCTTGTTGTAGCCAGGTGGCAAAAAAGTGAAGCCAATGCTGAAGCACCTTAAACCTGCATTCTCTCTACTGTCCATCAGGGGGCGACTCCTCTGGTTGTATAGAAGTCTATGAGAAAATGACTCTACTTCTCTCTTGATTTATTCCCTCAGTAAACATTGTAAACATGAGTTTATGGTCTCAATCTCTAGTTTCAAGTCTTCTTCAATACAGCATGATGTTCATTTAGTAAATGATGCTCCATTTAGAGTCAAATAGACCATAAAGCAGAGTGTGCTTTAGGGCGGGGCTACCTTGTGATTGACCATTATCTGTCTCTTTTGTTGTCTCTGTTGTCTTCATACAACTTGAACCATTTCGCAGTTTTTTTTTAGTTTATGAAACTTAATTTGAACACTTTTGTCACCTTAAAATGTTTTATTCAGTGTGTACTTAGCTCCATCCTCTCATGTAAGTTCTGGTTGCAAAAAACAAAACAAAATTGCGATGGCAAAAATGCTCAACTCACAAACCAATGGGTGAGGTCATGGTGTCCATGTACTAGACCTGCTCATATGTGTCCTCAACAATACTGTAAAAATACTCCATTATGACCAGGAAAAACTAATTCTCACATTTGAGAAGCAGAAACCATAAAATGTTACAATATGGTCAACTTTTAAAACAGCCGTCGATTAATTTGCTGATAATTGACTAATCCATTATCCAATCACTTTAAGTTGTAATAGTATATACTCTGCAAAGTAACCAGTAACTCCAGCTGCCAGTTAAATTGGCTTCAGAGATCACCACATTTGTTAATCTGTAAATCTCTTTGCTCACACTCCATGTGAAACGTGTTAGATTCTCCTGTGATACATTCAGCTGTGATGCTTTATTTGTGCTGAAAGAAGCAGATGGATTCAGCTCTCACTTTTCTCTCATGTGACCTGAGGGGATTTCTAAAAAAAATATGAATGCATCCTCTCTGCAGCACTTATTGGAGACTTTCAGTTTTTTTATATTTATGTTAAGACAACCTCTTAATACTCAGTGAATAAAAAAAAAATGAATAAAGTGAACAATATATAATAATCCACACCAAAATGAAAGATTATTTAACTTTAATGAAAAAAATAATATGGACAAGAAAACTTATAGTATGAATAAATGACCTGTGCGGTTTGAAATCCATCCTTTATGTGAATGAATCCATCTTCATCGTGCAGTAGTGCCTGCTGTTTACTGTCTGTGTTTTCCACATGACATCGGCCCCTATAGGACGACCATTCACCACATCCAGTTGCGCACGACTTTGTGACATCAGCAGGGACGAGGGATCCTAAAAAATGACTCCCAGCGTCGGTGTGACGACAGTGACCGGTTAGTATAAATGCTGACACTGGAAGTTATCCGCTCATTCCTCCAGACTTGGTCCAAGAGGCTGAGAGCATCTATCAGAGTCTGAGGAAGAGGAGAGCTGAGATACCTCCCAGGTGAGTGTGGCGCACTTAAACAAAGTACAGACATCTGTGTTGTGTGTTAGTGGAGCTGCTCCATCACATCTGGGTAGTTCAGATTTCAATATTTATTATAAGGCCTTTTATTCCAATTCATTTCTTTTTGAAACAGACAGACAGTTCAGTTTACATATTTTCTTGTTTTAAAATGCTGCTGTGTTTCCTGTGCAGATTTACTTGTTAAAGGATTTTATAAGAATCTTTACAGGTCAGAGTTTAATCATAGAAGTCCAAGTTGCCAATCTGCATTGGACAAATGATTCATCTCTTATCTGATGTATTTCCCATCGACCATAATCTATTTCTTCATCAGAGGACCAACTAAAATCACCATGAAGTCGACATATCTGCTCATCTTGGCTTTTCTCGTGGTCTGCAACTTGACTGTGTGTGGAGGACAGGGCATCCCCGCGGAGGATGAGGCGGACGGGAGGACCATCGACGAGATCATCCTCCAGAGAGCAGAGAGCCTCCTGTTACGGTCCATCCTCAAGAAGATACAGGACGAGGACGGCAGGAACGGTGCGTAAAAGACGCGTGTTGGATGATTTGTGATTTGATGCAAAATGGGGACATAAAGTATTGACATGTTTTTAAATGCAATTCCCCACTGCCATGACATTGATATCAAGGCTATTGGTCTCATTTTTTAAATTGAAAGAGTTTAAAGTGGCCACATGAGAGTTTATAGGCGTTCCTGTGAGTCGCTTTGGATAAAAGCGTCTGCTAAATGACTGTAATGTAATGTAATGTTTGAACTTTCCATTTAGAAAATGATAAATAATCATAAACAAAATGTTTTTAAACATAAAAATGGTAAAGAATCTTCTTCCAATGTCATATGATGTGAGGGAGGTGGATCCCCAGCTACACTCGTCTGTGCGCAATTACGCACGGCAGGGAAACAGGGATATCTCTGGTAGACTTGAAGTAATCTAAATAAAGTTTTCCTTTCTCCAGAGGGATCTTCCTCTCAGGCAGAATGGGTGACAAAACGACAGCATCCCGGCAAGAGATACGGCGAGGACGTGGAGAAGAGACAGCACCCAGGGAGGAGAGAAGACCCAGGGAGGAGAGAAGAAGATGAGGATGAACAGTACCAGGATGTCCAAAAGAGACAGCACCCAGGGAGGAGAGAAGAAGATGAGGATGAACAGTACCAGGATGTCCAAAAGAGACAGCACCCAGGGAGGAGAGAAGATGAGGATGAACAGAAGGATGTGAGGATGAACAGTACCAGGATGTCCAAAAGAGACAGCACCCAGGGAGGAGAGAAGAAGATGAGGATGAACAGTACCAGGATGTCCAAAAGAGGCAGCACCCAGGGAGGAGAGAAGAAGAAACGCATTCATTCATGGAGTTTCAGAAGAGACAGCATCCAGGGAAGCGTTACCTGATGGTGCACAGCAAGAGACAGCACCCAGGTAAGCGTGATGGGGATGAGGATGAGGATGAGGATGAGGATGGAGACTTGGAGAAGCGTCAGCACCCCGGGAAGCGTTTTTGGGATTTCTCCAATCCGGATTTTGGCACAAACAGTCCATGTGATGTTTTGGACCCTACAAGCTGCAGCAAGACCAGTTTGCTGCGCGACTTTTTAGACAACATGAACAAGAGCCAGGCCGAGGAGAAGAGACAACACCCGGGCAAAAGGTTTGCACCAGAGGAGGACTTAGTGGAGGAGAAGTAGGAACAGAGAGTCCCAATGCTGTGTTGTAAACAAGTCAATGTGTAAAAGAAGTGACCACAATGAATTATTAAAAAAAAAGAAAAAAGAATTTATGACATTTAACCGACAGTTTCTGTATCATCACCGCAACAACTTGTATCTGCTGTTTGTTTTGTTTGGAGAGCTTGTGCGTAATTGTCCTACAAACTGGTTATATCGATGTAAATATGGGTTTCCTGCCCTATCTTGATTTGGTTCATTAAACATGATTTAGTATGTATTCCGTTGATTAAGAATGAAAGCATTGGTCGACTGGCTTTTTTGTGATGTTGCCTCCGTGAGGCGACAGACGCTCATCAGTCCAGAAGACTTCATGCTTGAAATAAGATCAATGAAAGTGGCCAAAGTTTACATTTATTTGACCTGTGTTCCATTATTTTTTACTTATGTAAAATATAAAGAATAACACCTGCAAAATTAAAAAAAAAAAAAAATGTCTGATTATTTTTCTACATATTATTGCATGGATTAAGTTTATTTAACCTAATGTTGTAAATTTAAAAAACAAAAACCTTTGCCTTAAAGTCAACCACCAATGTTTTTTTGTTGGACAATAAAACGCATTGGTAAAAATGTATGCTTTGCTTCAGTTGCAGTAATTCGTGCACCATTAAAGTCTATTAAACTGTTTATCCAACCCAACAGGTCTAATTAGTGTGTAGTCCAACACAGCAGTCACTCTGCTTTGGCCTCATCCAGGATGATTAATGCTCCTCGATAGCAGACAGAGTGTGTCGGGTATCTCCTCTCCTCACTGTAATTGGGCTCATTCCATCAGAGCAGCTGCCCACAGGCCTGATCAGTATGCAGATTATTCATCCAGAGATGGAGACTTCATGTTGGAGATGCTCCACTGATGAGCACACACAGCTCTCAACTCCAGCAGTAATATGATTCAGTGGATTTGACAAACCATGAGTAGGAAAAAATGTACATTGTCTGCACTGGATGAGGCATTTCAGATGAATAAATATATTTATTTCATGCATAAAAAATATTTTAACCAACTTAAATTGCCTTAGGGAGAGAAGGCAATAGGCATATATATATATATATATATATATATATATATTTATTTATGTTTAGGTCAAGTTGTATGAAGTGTCTCTATAAAAGTATACAAACTTATTGTAAATGTGAGAGTGATACGCGCACACACACACACACACACACACACACACACACACACACACACACACACACACACACACACACACACACACACACACACACACACACACACACACACACACACACACACACACAAATAAAATAAAACCACACAACTAAAAGCATATTTATATTCCTTAACAGGCAAAAAAAAGTGCAAAGTATGCCAACATATTAGTTTTATGTTTAATGCAACAACACAAACACTCCTCCCTCATGTGGCTTAAACCCAAAATGTTCCCACACCCGAGCTGTAGAAGATAACTTAATTACATAAAAATGATTGAGGTCAAGTCCAAATATTGTACGATGAGTCGATGTAGTTATTATTGTGACCACTCTTTACAAAAGCAAAAAGATTTACATTAAACATAATTTTAAATTACAAAAAATACTTATTTAATTCTTATAGCTACATTCAATCATTTTTAGATTCATGTTTCTGACCCCCAAGATTGAGAACGGCTGAGACAATCCAACCAATTATACTTTAATTTGCCAATGACTGACTAACTAGGGGGCTTCGTGGCATAAATAATATTTTAGCCGCCATTGACCTCAAGGCTTTAATACCACACAGGGCATCTTAATTGTGTTTTACCATAAAGCCCCAGTAACTGAGCTGTAGGCTAAAATTTAAAGTTTATAAAACTATGAACTACTGAGTTAGTCGAATAGTTTTATGACCCAGCCACTCTCCATTCTGCCTCAAGGTAGGTGATAATGCAGAAACCAAAGGCTTTTATCATTTCAGGTCACATATTCCTGAACAAATTTGCAATTAATTAAATTGTCCAATACCAACTGACATAAGGTGAACTCGTTGCCCCCTTGGACAGCTTCCCGCCTGGGGCTATAGCCAACACAATAGGCCCTTTATCAGAGCAGTCCACGTTGACATGTTGTAGCAGGTTAAACACAGGTGTAGTTGAACAAATTAATTATGGTCACATTCTATTTATTGTGTCACAAAAATTCCAGTGAGCCAGCATGCACAACCCCAGGGCTCTGACTCACCTAAATGGAATGGGGCCATAATTAATGTTATTAATTACACCTGTTTGTTTGCCCTGCAATGACAGGTCAAAATGGCTGCTGTGAAAAGAGCCCAATTTGAATTTATGTTTGTGTTTCTAAGAGACTGAAATAATTTAGTTCACTTATAGTCTTAAACAGCAGACAGGAAGCAAAAGTACAAGAAGAAACACAATGATATACTTACATAGGTGTGTTGTCATGGCGGCGTCAGCAGGTGAGGAAACTACTTCCGGAATGGACCAGAGGGAGTTTCTGATTGGGATAATAAGGATGGAAGTTAGAAGTGAAATGAAAGATGGAGGGAAGTGATAATATAATCAGAAAACATTAATAATACCGCGTAATAATAGAATAAGAAAAATGATTACCTGTATTTGGAGGGATTTCCGGTAACCAGGTGAGGATACGTTGTTGTGAATGAGGGAGAGCAGAAGTACAGAGCTGTTGGAGCGACTCACCGTGACGCCTACAGGTGAGGTGAGGCACTGAAACTGGAAATGGAATTACAGAAGAAGAAAGTGGAGGAAAAAGAGCACATGCATAGGGCAAAAATGGGTAGGTGCAGTCAGGTAATAAATAACAATGTAATTAAAGAAAAGAAAATGTAGTGACCTTTAATGCAAGAGTAACCAAGAGAGTCCAAAACTCAAAGGATTTAGTTAATATTAAGAGCAGCAGTTCACCATCTTGGGCTGATTTGGGAGGCAACCTGCAAACAAAATCAAGAACCATTTGGTTAACACTTTTAATGGCGGGGAAACTCTCAGCAAATGGGCAGATGTCATGTGTGAGCAAGACACTTTGTTGAAGTTTTTGTAGTACAGTGCTGTGCATGCCTTCAAAGGGCAAGACAATGAGGATTGGGTGGTGGAAAGAACTTGTTAAAGAAGATTTATAGAGATACTGGGAACAGGTGAAGGTCAGGAATATGTTGTGGTATATGTAAATCCAGAAGGTGATCATAAATAATTATAATAGGCCTACATGTAGATGGTTGGACAGGTTGCTGGAAGTTTAAGTCTTGAGACGCAGAGTTGGAGACACATTGATGTAAAGTGTGAAGTGGTAGAAGCTCTCTAGAGGATTGACAGTTGGTATTTTTGAAATGTTATCATTTAGTTGCATAGAGACCAGACATGCGTGGGAAGAACAATCAGTCAAGCAGAGAGATGTTGACAGTAAAATCATCAATAGCAGAAGTGTGCAGTGTGACTAAGAGGATGGGCGGTAACAGAAGAGAATAGGAGTGCCCAGTTTTAGAGTGTGAAGCAGAAGTAGTAAGTTGGTTAAAGACAGGGATATCTGAAATGATGGTGAAAGCATTTGATAGAAACATCAGGATATCTGACTGAAGAAGGAAGGAGGAGAGAAATGACAGAGAGAGAGAACACGGATAGGAGTAGGCAAGGGTTGTTTGGTTTAGAATACATGAAATTACCTATTTAATCAGATAATAATCTCCAGGAAAAGATCAAATACATACTAATAACAATAATAATAACTTGATTAATATAGCACATTTAAAAAAGACAAAGCAGCATTAGCAATTAAGGCAATAAAACAACAGGAAGCTTAACAATGAGACGTTACAAAGCAAGACAAACTAAGGTAAGAGTTAAACCCTGATAACACAGTACAATACTTAACACAGTAAAACTAATTGATATGATAAAAATGAACTAAGAAATAAAATATGTAAAATAAAATAATTTAGTAAAATGATGTGGTAATATCAGTAATAAAATAAAGACGACGTCACATAAAAGCCAGTCTGTAAAATTGAGTTTTAACAGACTGGCTTTCATTTCAAATTTAGGTTCTAGATGAATTAAGGCCGACAAAAACATGTAAGGAGGCTTTAATAATTCCTACAAGGATAAATAGGAGAGCTTTAATATCTGGTCCACATTCTAAAGCAGAAGGTTGCAGTAATGCACATAATAAAGCTTGTTTCCAATCCAGCCTTAAAATCATACAGTACCAGTCAAAAGTTTGGACACACCTTCTCATTCAACTACTTTGAAGAATCTAAAATATAAAACATATTCTGGTTTGTTGAGCATTTGTTTGTTTACCACATAATTCCATATGTGTTCCTTCATAGTTTGGATGTCTTCAATATTAATCTACAATGTAGAAAAAAATAAAGAAAAAACATTGAATGAGAAGGTGCGTCCAAACTTTTGACTGGTTCTGTATGTTGATGCAAAGTTTGTAATGTTTATTTTTGATTAACTACTTTTATACACTTGCATTAGTTGCAGTTTAACAGTAAGTTACACTCAAATATGGAATATTAAAGCGTGCACATACAGTACCAGTCAAAAGTTTGGACACACCTTCTCATTCAACTACTTTGAAGAATCTAAAATGTTGAGCATTTGTTTGTTTACCACATAATTCCATATGTGTTCCTTCATAGTTTGGATGTCTTCAATATTAATCTACAATGTAGAAACAAATAAAATAAAAATAAAGAAAAACCATTGAATGAGAAGGTGTGTCCAAACTTTTGACTGGTACTGTAAATGACCAAACATAGTTGAAAATAACATTGCAATGAATACATGTTTTTAAGGCTGTGTTTTGGGGCAAGATAGTAAACATTTGAGCAGGTTGTGGGATGTCATGTATGGATTTTTGTGAAATATTTGAAGCCTCAATTTTCTCTCCAGTGTCCCAGGATTTCCTCCGGTGTGATGGAGCTATCATTGGTGGGGTTGCACACCCCGTGACATGTGGACCGGAGCAAGAACCTCCCACCTTGCATCTCTTCTCCCTGAACACAGCCGGACGCTGTCATGGCCTCCAGTTATCCGCCCCCCTTCGAGGGCACAGGTGAAGTGAAGGAGGGCTTTCTGTGCCCGCTGTGCCTGAAGGACCTTCAGTCCTTCTACCAACTCCAAGACCACTATGAAGAGGAGCACTCTGGGGATGACCGCCACGTCAGGGGGCAGCTCAAAAGTGAGTCGCATTAATTGTACGCAATGCAATTTGAATCTTATGTTTTATAGCAAAACTGAATCTTAAGAATTAACAATAACTTTGTACGGTGTAGTTTAGCAGAAAAGACAGTGTGGCCTTCTTTAAAGCAGCTTAAGGGGTACACATTTAATTTGATATAACGCACTGCAGTGTTTCACTTGGTGAAACATGTTGCCAGGATGAATTGGCAACATATTCTGCTGCAGAGAGGGAACGTAGATAAACCCGATGAACCGCAGAGAGGAAACATCTGCTGTCTGATTTGCATTTTGTTGTTCAAATTACTCGATGTTCTAGTGGACTTGGAGGTAGTTGTGTCCTATTTTTTTTTTTCTTTTTGCACAGATTTGGTTCAGAAGGCAAAGAAAGCCAAAGACAAGCTTCTGAAAAGGGATGGAGATGACAGACTGGATACCGGCAGCTATGAGTCCTTTTACTACGGCGGAGTGGACCCCTACATGTGGGAGCCTCAGGAACTGGGTAAGACTGTAAAAACTAGTCTGTAAACTGGGAGGATTTATTTATTTGCTGGTTTGGTTTGTCATATAATTTGGATAGAATTAATAGAACACTGTTAAGCAGCAACCGCATGCTGAACTCTTCTGGTGTCCTTTTCTCTTTGCGTTTGTAGGAGCGACCAGAAGTCACCTGGACTTCTTTAAAAAACACCGGGCTGCTCGGATAGATCACTACGTCATTGAGGTCAACAAGCTCATCATTAGACTGGAAAAGGTTTGCTTACAACGGCACAAATCACAACCTGCTCTCACCATACATCTCTTCCTGCTGTTGCTGCAATTACACTAAAGACGTACTTTCATTTGCCATGAAATTTGTCTTTTCAGTTGACGTCGTTTGACAGGATCAACTCCGACGCTGCCAAAATCAGAGGTCTGTGTTTTCATTGCAGCTCCGACTCCTCTCAGTGTACATGTCGATGAGTTCATATTAAAAATTAATGAGTGTTTACATCCATTCATTTATAGCTATTGAGAAGTCAGTGGTGTCATGGGTGAGTGACTCGGATGTCCCGTTCTGTCCGGACTGTGGTAACAAGTTCAACATCAGGAACAGGCGGCACCACTGTCGCCTCTGTGGGTCCATCATGTGCAGGAAGTGCATGGAGTTTGTCCCCTTGCCTGTGGCTCGTACGTATATGCACAAAACTCTTATGATCATCTGATATCAAGTGGAAGTCAAGTTTTGCCGTGCATCTCAATATTGCCAAACACGTGCCTATTCTCTGTCCACAGAGAAGCTGATTAACGGGACCCGAGAGGCCCTGTGTGTACCTGGAAGCCCCATTCAGTCCCAGTCTCCCCCGACTGGAGGTGGCGGCGGCGGGATGGGCTCCAGGAGAGGCAGCATCAGCAGCCTGAGCAGCGTCACGTCCATGCTGGAGGAAAAGGACGACGAGAAGATTCGCTGCTGTCGCCACTGCATGGACACGCTGATGAAGAGGCAGCAGAAGCTGGAAGAGAAGGACCACATGCCGGATGTAGTGAAACTCTACGAGGTTGGCACATCAAAGAATCTCAGAGTTAAAATGGGAAAAAGGATCACTACATTTTACAGTCTGTCCCTTCGTTTGTTCCCACTAGTAGTGACGTTGATTCTGTGGTTTCTTTTCAAGCTATCTTGAGTTTACACTGTTGTATCCTTCCCGTCACTCAGTGTTTCTCTTTTGGCGTTTCCTGTTGTTCACTTGCTCAAAACTTGTCTTCCTGTCAGCGGCTGAGGATGTGCATGGAGAAGGTGGATGAAAGGGCTCCAGAGTACATCAGAATGGCAGAGTCGCTCAAGTAAGCCCCCGTTTAAAAGCTGTAATTTAAGAAGCATTTTATACGAGAGACTGCTTCCTTATCCTCATGTCTGTTTGATCTCACAGTGCCGGAGAAACCACATACAATCTCGACACTGCTGGAGGACTGAGACTGGAAGTGCAGAAATACTACGAACTAATCGACGCCCTGAGGTAGACGTCGGTCCATAATGAGCAGAACTCTTCTGTCATGTTTGTCAAATGTGGAGTTCTTAAAAAGATCAACATGTTCTTTGTTTTCTTCTCAGTAAGAAGATTTTAACACTAAGAACAAAAGATGATCCACCGCCGCATCCGAAGGCTCTCCAGCTGCAGAAGATGATCCGTTATACAGCCACGCTGTTTGTCCAGGTGAAGTTATGAAAGATTCTCAGCATGAACGAATATCACATATTTCTCTCTAATTTGAGCCGTTCTTTCCCTGAATTGACTCATTCTCTGTGTCCTCCCTTCTTTTCAGGAAAAGCTGTTAGGTCTCATGTCTTTACCAACTAAGGACAAATATGAAGAGCTGAAAGAAAAGAGAAAACAGGAACAAGAGAAGAGACTCCAACAAGAGAGACTGGTGAGATTGTGTACAGATACTTCTCTTCTTCTTCTTCATTCATAACTATTTACTTAATGTTTATAAATCATTTATTTTCAACAGGTTTCCCAGGAGACCCTGAAGAGGAGGCAGGAGTCTGAGAAAAACCGCCCCCCTCCCAGCACCAACGGAGAGCTGGCGCGGGCCCCGAGAGCCCCACACATGACCAAAGCTGGAGGATGGTTGCCCTCCGCAGACCATACAGTCCATACACGCAGCGAGCTGGAGGACCCCCTCCTCCAGCAGATCGAGAACATACAGTCATTCCTCCGTCAGGCGCGGGAGGCCCAGAGGACAGACGAGGTGGCCATGTTGGAAGAGAACCTGCGTCAGCTGCAGGACGAGTACGACCAGCAGCAGACCGGCATAGCCATCGCGCTCTCCCAGAAGCTGGCCCAGGAGGAGAGCCTGCAGCAGGGGGAGCTCGATCGTCTGGAAGCCCGGGAGAGGGAGGACTGGGAGCATTGGGGCCCCGCTGTGGCAAGCACTCTGCCTCCCACCACATGGGAGAGGTCTCTGGATGCTAATCCGGCAGGGGGCTTCCAAGGAGAGGAGGACACTGAAGCAGGAGACCTGACTCCGAAAGCTGAGGGGAGTCCATCCTCTGTGAGAGCGTTCCCTGCTCTCACAGGCCAGGAGGAGTCGCCTCCCAGGTTGAGGAGCTTAGGGGGGCACGTGACTCCCCCTGGTGGTGAAGGCCAGAACAACGCCCCCCTCAACCCTTTCGATGAAGAAGACTCTACTCCCGTTGAGGATCCATCCAACCCCTTCTTTGAGGACATAAAGAGGGAACACAAAGAGGTCGGCAATGAGAAGAAAGTGTACAACCCATTCGATGAAGATGAAGAGGTCGAGGAGGACAAACGGGCCGAGACCGCGTCTGGAAACCCCTTTGAAGACAACGACA
This sequence comes from Anoplopoma fimbria, assembly GCF_027596085.1. Taxonomy (NCBI): domain Eukaryota; kingdom Metazoa; phylum Chordata; class Actinopteri; order Perciformes; family Anoplopomatidae; genus Anoplopoma; species Anoplopoma fimbria. The sequence continues at coordinate 23,233,444 of NC_072460.1, forward strand.
CAGAAACGGGGAACCCGTTCCTGGAGGCCTCTGGGAACTCTCCAGAAGTCTCGAACAACCCCTTCGACGTGGAAGACGACAACGAGGCGGATTTGCCCGATGTGGACATGATAGAGGAGGAGCTGCTGCTGCAGCAGATTGACAACATTAGGGCCTACATTTTTGACGCCAAGCTCAACCACCGCCTCGACGAGGTGGAGCTCCTGTCAGAGAACCTCAGAGAGCTACAGCACACCCTGCAAGAGCAGAAGAAGAAGCACTGACACCTTTCCCCCCCCTAAACCCCCCCTGATTACCTGCTACTTACCAAGTCCTGCAAGGCTAGCTCACTTTATGACTCATGAGCCCACTGGTTTTAGTTTGGGCGAGGTCTGCTGCACCACAGAAAGAGTTGGTAAGTCCCAAAATTAAAGATGTACTAAAGCTCAGTAGTCTGGAGTGACATCTTTGTAAACCACTTCTCCTGTACAGCGGCGCGGAGGGCTGGAGTCTATTTCAGCATGCACAGTTTTTATGCACTGCAAGAAACAGTCCATTTGTACAGTTTGCATGTTTCTGTAGATATTAACTATGTCGTATCAGGAACACAAACAGGAAGACAGAAGAATGGCATTTAATCAATTCTATTAATGGGACATTGATTGTTGTGGAGTCGAGTCTGGATGTGGAAGTCAGGATGTATGATTTGGACTTCTGGCTGTGAAGCTATGAACAAAGTCAAAAACAGATCTGTGGCCAAGAGTGAACAATGAAGCAATGAAGCAGCTGAATAATGTTTTTGGATTTTTTTTTGCCAAGTTTTGTTAAGAGTACTCCATGGATATAGCATTGCACTCATAACATTGTTGGACTCATGATGGACGGTAAAAACAAAAGAATATGCATATTGATGCAGCAGAACCAGAGATATTGTCTGTCTAATTCTGGCATCTACATTACCCATAATGCAAATCCTCCACAAACAGTGCTTGTTATCCTCGTAGCCTCATGCGGGCCACAGAAGCTGACTCAAGTGACATCACTTGAGGAAATTCTCCAGATTCCATGCAGCTCTTTCTGGAGACACATTCAGACTTTGATGTGTAAAATGGGTGGAGCCTCCCTTTAAATATATTGACATTAGTGCCACCTTTTTGTACCTACAACTTTAATTTATTTGTGGAAATGAAAACTCCTGCTGTTAATTGAACAAATACAAAAGAACCAAACCAATACATTACTGTTCTGGTTTGGGCCATGAACAACAAACACTCAGACAAAATAACAGTCTGATAATTAAATTAGAAACAAATCAATTTAGACTTTTACGATCAGCCTATATCAAAATGTCATCACAGGCTTTGATTATCAAATCAGTCACATGACTCGCTCCCTTTATCGTTTGGGTCATAGATTCTTAAGGTAAATTAAAGACCCAGAAAGAAGCCATTGTTGTTGCTCCTGTTATGTGACGTTGACTCATAATGACTATGACGACGTTATCAGAGGGAAATGCTTTTAATCCTTTATCATACTATAAATAACCACATGTACATCTTACCGATACTATGTCCATGAAAGGCTTTGAATAAGTATTACTGTTCATTTCTATTTCAGTGAAAGTTGCTTTATCCGTTAAACTGAATTTAAAAGGTAACCCTGTCTCTGTTAGGTGACATTTTCTGTCTGCATGGTTTCACTCAGTTCAGGAATCTTTTACTTTGTGCATCTTGTCTGTCATGTTGGCCTTTGCATGGTTGCTTTTTTAGACCTTTATTATTTTTAAAGCATCGTAAACGCCACATTAAACCAAGTGAGCTAAACGTTTTCCACGTCCTACTGTGCGACCCTTCAAGGTTGTGATCTTATCGTCAACGGAGGCACTACAGATCCGACTGAGCACTTGGGTTGCACGATTTCTGACTTGCTTCTTTATGTCGCTGTTCGATGCCGCTATTTTTATTTAACGAGTGGCCATGCTCGTCTTCCTGCTTTTTTTTTTTTTTATACATTTGGATTGATAAAATAACGACTGTTCCGTACTGTCGGCCAAGAACTAAAGCATGTAATTAGTTGTACATTCTCAACCAAGAAGTCCATTCATCCAAGCAGCATTCACCGTGAACAAACTAAACACTATCTGCCAAGGCACAACATCGGCATCTTGAAATGATCAAATAAGTGTGTACTGACATTTGTCCGTATTTGTAAAGATTAACTAAACTCTTAGGGTTAATGCAACATTTTAAACAGGATTTTGTTTGTCAGATAAACTAACACTACATGAATGCCAGCAAGTATTATCACTCACGGTGCTGCTAAGAAATGTCATCGTGCTTTCCAGTCAGTCAGAATGTCCATAACTTTCTTCATAGACAAAAAAACAGTGTTCTGTGCCGTCTGTTGATCTCGCTCTGCTTATCCGTGATGTCCACTGATAATTTAAAGCAAAACATGTGACACTAAATGTTTTGTGAGTGCGAATAACTCCCGGAGCTTCTCCATGTGTATTAGCAGTTGATTTTATAGCTAATTTGCTAAAACATTTTAGACGCACAAACTGGAAATTGGAAAATTCCTTCTCAGCACCAATAAAAAAAAATTAAAAAAAATTGTTTGTAAGATGCTTCTCGTTTTTTTTCCTGATTTGAATTACAAATGATCCTCTCGTATTAAATATTGTGGTTACGCTAACTTGAGGTTAAGATTTTCCTAATGTTCTTCACACATCGACTGCTGCAGCCACACAGGCAGGCAAATCTTTTTTATTTGAATGTTTACATTGCAGTGTTGACACTTTGCTTTATGTAAATCGCATCCTGTTGGGTGGATTCTTCACACAAAAACACTTTGTGACGTCAAGTCATCCCAAACCGAGACCAAAGTGTCCGAACAATGTGGTGTGTTGGTTGTTTCCTGCTGCTCTGGAGGGAGTGGAGGGTCTCACTCCAGCCTGGGACGTCCTCACAACGCACAGCACAGTGTGAACCATTGAGTTACAGCAAAATCTGCAATGCCGTAGTCCTTTTATGCCGCCGTACAAAATCAAAACGCGACACCACAGTGCCTCAATATTGTCCAGTGAATCTACAGTACTCAGCTCTCCTCCTCGGCTTCTCACTCCTGCGACGCTGCCATCTGGGCTCGATATTTTCCCGTCATCTCCCTGGGCAGCGGCGTGCTGCCAGGACACGGCACCTGGCCCTCCACCTCGCAGATGCACTCCCTCAGACAGTACTTTTTGGGGCCGAAGTTGGCCGGGTTGGAGGCCTGCATCTTGGCTTGAGCCTCGGCTTGTAACACCTCTCTGTCGACAGAGAGCGGATCAAATCAGTATAATATAGATTATCTGGTCAATGCAGGGAAAGGCCTTTCTGCAGAAGACAATATAGAAAATCGCGGGTCTAAATAATAGCTATTGTTAAAGGCAGGGTTGGTAATCTTCAAAAACATTTTTGATATTTTGTATGCATCAAATGCTCTGACAAAAAATGTAATAAGAGTTTGCAACGTGGTGCTCAGTTATTTAGTTCGATCATTTAAAAAATCTAGCATAAGATTCTGCCTCTAATGTCAGTAGGAACACCTGAGCCTTTCCTACCTCGATGTTTTGTTTTTTTAATGCATATGACAATGAGTTCATGTACTCAAATGGCCTCCACAGTCACCACATCTCAATCCAACAAGGCACCTTTGGGATGTGGTGGAACAGGAGATTTACATCATAGACGTGGATGCTATCATGTAAATGTGGAACAAAATCTCTGGGGACCCAAACCAGAATTGACCTAATAAAGAGGCTGGTGAGTGTATATTATCAGTTGTGGTTTTACAGGCTGAATGTCAGTTAAGTGATACAGTTTTCATAATTCTTGCCAAGTGAAATGGAATTGACATGTGATCTGTAAGTTAAAATCTATCAACATAAATAGTCAAAAGTATCCAAACCAGGAGACACTGATCTTAACAACTATATGTTTAACCTATATATTTTAGAATATCTTACTCTGATTTGCCCAGAATCTTCTTAACATGTTGTGAAATTTGTTTGTGGTCCTTCCCTTCCACGTCCACCTGAACTTGCTCCCCATCGTCTGCAAAGGAGAGAGAGCACATCAGCCCAAGCTTGATACAATACATAATAATTATAATAATAATAATAAATGATGATGGTAATATTAATGCGGGTCAAACTAGCACATGGAAAAGTTTGCCTTCATGTTTTCCTGCCAGAGCTCTCCTTTGGTTCAGGCTTAGTTAGCTTTCAGAAAAGACCGTGTTTTGGGTTAAAATGAACTCTTTCTGGCAGAAATCCCCGACGGAAAACTTCTCCTGTGTGCATCAAACATCAGTACAAGAAAACACACCCAGGTAGAACTTCAAGAACGGTGACGGTGTCATATTTTTGAACATCATTATTTGGAGCCACTGGTTCTTGTACTGAATCTGAGGAATATTGAAGAACACAAACTTTCTGCAAAAAAAACAAAGAGAAGTAAACAGTTAGGAACGGCACATGACAGGTGGTATGACTGTCTTTAAATATATTTCTTTAAGTACATTTTTTCAGAAGCAAACTCAAACACAGGTGGAACATTTCTTTTGAATGCTAAATAAATAAATAAAAACAATTTAAAGGGAAATTTAAAAACAGATGCTGGTACTTACTTGTGTATGAAATTAGACACATCAATAAATATAAGGCTTAAATCTGAAGCTTAAATCAACTAAACAAAGTGAAGCTAAAATTATTGCTGAATTGATCTATTAGTCAATTAACAGAAAAATAACTATTTTGAAAATCAATGTATTGCTTGTGCCAAAAATTATCTGGTTCCAGTTTTTTTAAATATCTGCTGCTTTCAAAATTGTGACTATTTTCTGACATTTTATTTAACAAACAATTCGCCAATCAATAGTCATCATATATATATATATAAAAAGAAAAATGTTGTATTCTTTTTTAAAATATAGATTAAATATAGATTTTTTTAAAATATATATATATTTAAAAAAAAAAAAAAAACATTTTCCTTTTTTTTAACCAGGTTTATGTCTCATTGTGATTATATTTAAAAGGGACCTAAGGACTGCATGTTACAACAATAATCACAAACAGAAAAAAAAAGACTGTCAAACACTACTAATACCTGGGCACAATTAATTAGTCAATTAATTGATAGAATAACCAGCACAATTACAGATAATGATTATAATCACTAGTAACTAAATGTCGTACAATGACAAATAAAAACATTGTAATGGTATTTATCACAGCCTTTACTAGTAGTTTTGGTTATATACTTGTATTCTATGAAATATTATAGACTGACATAAGCACACATGCACCGTGTTAGTTCATGTAATAAGTGGTGGTTGTGTTTAGTATGCATGTGAGTCATATGTGCAGTGTTTCTATCAGTACATGTGTTTCTATATCAGTACATGTGTTTCTATATAGTCATGTGTTTCTATCAGTACATGTGTTTCTATCAGTGCATGTGTTTCTATCAGTGCATGTGTTTCTATCAGTGCATGTGTTTCTATCAGTACATGTGTTTCTATCAGTGCATGTGTTTCTATCAGTGCATGTGTTTCTATCATGTGTTTCATGTGTTTCTATCAGTGCATGTGTTTCTATCATGTGTTTCATGTGTTTCTATCAGTGCATGTGTTTCTATCAGTGCATGTGTTTCTATCAGTGCATGTGTTTCTATCAGTGCATGTGTTTCTATCAGTGCATGTGTTTCTATCAGTACATGTGTTTCTATCAGTACATGTGTTTCTATCAGTGCATGTGTTTCTATCAGTGCATGTGTTTCTATCAGTGCATGTGTTTCTATATCAGTGCATGTGTTTCTATCAGTGCATGTGTTTCTATCAGTGCATGTGTTTCTATCAGTGCATGTGTTTCTATCAGTGCATGTGTTTCTATCAGTACATGTTTTATCAGTACATGTGTTTCTATGTGTTTCTATCAGTGCATGTGTTTCTATCTGTGTTTCTATCAGTGCATGTGTTTCTATCAGTGCATGTGTTTCTATCAGTGCATGTGTTTCTATCAGTGCATGTGTATGTGTTTCTATCAGTACATGTGTTTCTATCAGTGCATGTGTTTCTATCAGTGCATGTGTTTCTATCAGTGCATGTGTTTCTATCAGTGCATGTGTTTCTATCTGTGCATGTGTTTCTATCAGTGCATGTGTTTCTATCAGTGCATGTGTTTCTATCAGTGCATGTGTTTCTATCAGTGCATGTGTTTCTATCAGTGCATGTGTTTCTCTGACCTTGCTCCGTCGCTCAGCTCTCCGTGTGTGTTGTAGTTCACCGTCATGATCTTCACTCTGTTCTTAAAGATGATGTCTCCCTTCTGGAGGTACTCCAGAGTCCTCCTGATGGGAAACCTTCCTTTCATAGGCATTTTAAAAACCCCTTTTTATTACGTATATCTACAGAGTATCACACTGAAGGAGCACAGCACAAGGAGAGGCGCCTTTTGATGACGTCAGAGGAGCGACCAGGAAGCTGGAAGTTGTTGTTTTTTTTAGTTTTTTTTTAGTTGACAACATGAGAAGTAGAAACAAAACAAACTATACTTACATGTATTATTATATTTAAATAAATAAATACAAAACCAAATAGAAAAATAATAGAAATAAAAAAATATATACAGTACCAGTCAAAAGTCTGGACACACCTTCTCATTCAAATGATTTTTATTTTTTTTTTATTTTTTTTTTTTTTTTATTTTATATATATATATATATATATATATATAGTTTGGACACACCTTTCATTTATTTCTATTTATTTTATATATATATACAGTACCAGTCAAAAGTTTGGACACACATTCTCATTCAATGGTTTTTATTTTTTTTATTTTTATTTATTTTATATATATATATATATATATATATATATATATTATTTATTTTTATTATTTTTTTATTTTTATTTATTTTATATATATATACAGTACCAGTCAAAAGTTTGGACACACCTTCTCATTCAATGGTTTTTCTTTATTTTTTATTTTTTCAATTTTTTTCTACATTGTAGATTAATATTGAAGACATCCAAACTATGAAGGAACACATATGGAATTATGTGGTAAACAAACAAATGCTCAACAAACCAGAATATGTTTCATATTTTAGATTCTTCAAAGTAGTTGAATGAGAAGGTGTGTCCAAACTTTTGACTGGTACTGTATATAGACAAGAACAGGGCTATCTCAAATTAATGAAAACATTTAATTTGTCTTTAAAAAGTTCCAGTGACTAAGTGAGCATAACTCTTTAAAAAAAAAAAAAAAAAAAAAGCAAATGAGAAAAAAATAATAAAACAATATTCTTTTGCAAAAACAAGAAAAGAAAAATAGTAAAAAAAAGAAATTATCTTTTCTTACTATTATATTTTTTGTAGGTTTTTTTTCTCTCCTTTATTGAACGGCGAATTTACAAACAGAAAGGCAGGTTGAACATAAATCGTTGTGTCTTTAAATATCTAAAATAAAAAGATAAGAAAATAAATTACAGTATATAAATTATAAACAATAAAAATAAACCATATAATAAATGGTCTTTAATTTAAATGAAAAGTTAGTACAGTCAAGTAAAACAATCATAATCCAATGATATAATGTACATTACTCTGAAATGGGCAATTCCAAAAAAGAAAATTCCAAGTCACATTTTAAATTTAATTTGATTTGTATCGCCCAATTTCACAAATCCCAAATTTGTCTCAGGGGTTTTTACAATGTGTACAACATACTACATCCTCTGTCCTTGGACATAATGAGTACTTTCACTTCAGGTACTTTAAGTATACTTTGATGCCAATATTTTATTCTATAACTAAAACTTATGATAGTTATTCTACAGTTTCTACTGCTTCTACATTAGTTTCCACATCAATCATCGCCTTTTTACCGTGACATCTCATCCTATTAATTAAGTGTTTACCAAGACTATTGTCAAACCTTTCAATGAGTTGAAGTTTTGAGTAGTTCAGAGTAGTAGAATACGATATCGACATCGGGTTTATAAACTTTACATTAGTTTCTATATTACAAAAGCATCATTTTTTTGTGGTTTGATGTTGTTTCCAAAGTTTTATTTACATGAGAGGGGATTCTGATAGAAATCTCACAGGTCATAGATTCACTCTAGCTTTAATATACATATATATATCAAACATCTCTCAGAAGTAAAAACAGACTCAGTCACGTCGTATTTCATACTTGTTTATTGTTTATTTCTTTAATAGCGTGCGGCCTCGGAGAAGCCGGCCTCAAGAGACTGGAATGCTGATACACTCGTTATTACATCTGTTTTTATCTTCGTCGTTGTGAGGTAGAAATGTGGGTTTTTTTTTGACAAACTTGAGCAAAACATGAATGTTGTTTCTGAATCTCAAAGTTTGAAGAAATACATGTACATGAGCAGAAAAACAAAAGTACATTTACATAGTATAAAATTGAAACCATAGGATACTCAATCCACAAAGCAGACGTTTTCCAATCTATTTTCCTCTAATGTGTTAGCTGCTCATGGTTAATATTTTAAAGCCACAACATTTAAAATGACATTTTTTTTTATAATACAGCATTTAATAAAATGCACTTAAGCAACTTCTTCATGCACTGCAATGCACTATAAAATTGATAACAATGCTCCTTATTAGGGCAGACAGCGACAAGATTATAAAACCCGGCTTAAAAACATCATGCACTCATTTTAATGAAACTACATGTACAAAGGTTATTTCACAACAGTGCCTTTACAAACAGTCTGGGTGGGTTTTAAACCTTAAATATTACAAGTGACATTTATTTCACAAGACATAATCCTTGTTTACTTCTTTACATTCCCGTTATCATTCATGTTGCTGCGGATGCGTATTCTGAACCATTATATGAGTGTGTGAGCCGATGCATGTCTCCATAAGGTTTATAAGACATTCAGGCTATACAGAAAATATTGTTTTTTTGTTTTAAGATCGGGGAAACCTGCCCAAAAGTACTTTAAGTACACTTAGTATGCAACAAGCAAATATGTTCACAACAAATTAAAGTTTTTAGAAAACATAAAGTGTTAGTCAGCATGAACACAGTGGAACGCCACAAAAGCTGATTGATGTGCAGATAGCAGAGTACAAATGCAAACACAAGTACAAAAACAGTAGCATGGCTAAACATACGCAGACATTTATGAACCCAAAAATCTTTAAAATAATCTTATTTCCTTTAAAAAGAAATAAATGCCATTGATAAATACACATATAAAATGCGGATTGAAACTGGTGGGATAGAAGGAAATAACATAATTGATTGTCGTAAAGGGAAAAGTGATGAGGCGATTGCACAGGTTATACATTAGCGACATATCCATGATAATCCAACAATAAATGTACCGAAACATGAAAATGACCCCAAAGCTAAAATCTCTGAGATGTCATTCAGTTAAAAAAAAAAAAAAAAAAGACATGTGGCCAGTTTAACTGGCTGATTTGGCTGACGTGAAACTGAATGAAATCGGATGTTGGTCATGTTGTAATGCACTGTGTGGTAGATAAATGCTATGAAGGCCAGTCCTTATGAATACAGATTAAGGATCAATTATTGAGGTTTGAGATTGTTTTCGTACCTGATTGGAGTTCTCATTCCAACTATTATTAAATGTAATTAAAGTAAAGAACTGTACATTAATGTCTCACACCTCGGGGGAAATGGTGTCAGTCTCAGAAAATAATTTATGAAGCATGTTTCGATGTCTTGTTGTGTGATATTCAGAACAGTCATACTGTTCTTAGCCTTTGAATCCACAATTTATCAGCATGGCCATTTAAGCATCTCCCGCGCCAATGTTCCCAAATACAAACATAAACAAATCATTTACAGCTTCAAAGTACACTTTAAAAGCAAGTACTCAGATTTATATTATCTTTAGACTTTAAAAAGATGAAGTTTCACTTCCACATGTAAGATTTCAGTTTGAACTTGTTGATACAGCTCATCTGTTACCTGCAAGCCAATGCAAAAGTATGTATGTGATCAACATGAGAGCATGGGAAGGCTTAGAAAACACTAAAACAATTTGAAAGGCTTATTTCAGGTTTATATATGTAATTAGATTGAAGTGCCATTAAGACATTAAAGGAGACAAGCACAGTTGCAGCTGCAGAAGATTCCTTTGTCCATCCAGTTCACAGCGACTGAGTTTGGAGCCAGGAATTCAACATCAGCTCCAGAAAACATTCCAACTGTCATCCTGGCTTTTATGTCCTAGATTATCTTCACCTACCAAGGATTCCTGAATGACTTTGCACCATGCGTCGTTAAAAAACAAACGGGCCGCTGCAGGATTTCCGACTCTTTTTCAACGGTAAACCCCACGAGAGACGAAGAAGAGTACCTGAAGTGGAGACTGGCTAATCGTTAAACGCTGGAGTGCTGGAGTGTCATTCTGCAGGGTCGGAGTCCTGGCTGTTATACTCAGCCGTCTCCATCTTGAGGATGTAAGGAATGATGCTGTCAATAGAGACGTTACCTATCAAGCCGGTGAAGAAGAGCTCCTCTGTGATGGCCGAGTTCATGAGGCGCAGGGCCGGGAGACGAGTCAGGATACGGGTCAACCTGGGGACACAAGCACATTATAGTTTATGAAAAGTCGTCTCATATAAGGTGTTCTTATATGAGGGTTCACACTTTTATTTTAGGGAATCATTTTCAGGACATATTCTAGCTATCTAGCTAGAATAACGGACAGGAGTCGCCCCGAAAGCTCAAATGTTCCTCTCTGTGGAAGTCTGAATTAAAATCCTGTCCTCCTCCCTCTAGCAGCAGTATCCGAGTGAATCACATCAGCAGAGGACAGGGGGACAGAGCACAGAGGACAGGGGGACAGAGCACAGAGGACAGGAGGACAGAGGACAGGAGGACAGAGGACAGGGGGACAGAGGACAGGAGGACAGGGGGACAGAGGACAGGAGGACAGGGGACAGACAGGGGGACAGAGGACAGGAGGACAGAGGACAGAGGACAGGAGGACAGAGGACAGGGGGACAGAGGACAGAGGACAGGGGGACAGAGGACAGGGAGGACAGGAGGACAGAGACAGGGGGACAGAGGACAGGGACAGGGGGACAGAGGACAGAGGACAGGGGGGAGGAGGACAGGGACAGGACAGGGGGACAGGACAGAGGACAGGACAGGGGGACAGAGGAGGACAGAGGACACAGAGGACAGGGGGACAGCACAGGAGGACAGGAGGGGGGGACAGGGGACAGAGGACAGGGGGACAGAGGACAGGGACAGAGGACAGGGGGGAGGCACAGAGGACAGAGGACAGGGGGACAGAGGAGGACAGGAGGACAGAGGACAGCACAGAGGACAGGAGGACAGAGGACAGAGGACAGGGGGGGGAATGACTTAAACACACTGGTGTCTGTGTTCTCATTCTTTATAAATGTCAGGATTGTTATTTATTTCATTGTCCTTTTGAGATTTGTTTCCAGTGAGATTTTACTGAGTTTATATAGTGACTTTGCCAATGCTGTTCTCGACATAATATTTAGTTATATAAAATAATTATAAATGAATTCTAATCCTTTTCTGAATTTATTTGTTTCTAAGATTATACATGTTATTAAAAGCATTGAATTAGTCATGAAAAAGAACCGAGTATCTATAAGGGTAAAATCCTAAACATTTCTGTTGTTGCTCTAGAAACATTTATTAATATTTGAAATATAAATAAATTCTAATCTGTTCTGAATTTATTCTTTTTTTTAAATAATATACTTTTTTTAAATGATTATTTAGTAATGATAAAGAACCGATAAGAGTACAGATTAAAAAAACGGAACTGATATATAGTATAGATACCCATTCTTTCTTACAGGCTTAGAAATCATAACAAATGGATCACGAAGAATAAGGCAAACACACCGGCAGATATACAGCACTTCATTTTATCCTACTGTAACTATTGCTACAAAAGTAAAAGATCTTATGGCCTGTTTTAACTTGACAACGCAGCATTGTATTTGAAGAGAAACACTAACAAAGTAATAAAGTACAGCTAGTATTTAGTAACTGGCAGTTTATGGTTTTTTGTGACTTATAATATTCTAAAGATCCCCACACCAATTCAAACAAATGTGTGTATATATCTTTACCAACTCATAATGTCTAATAATCTTTAGAATTGTAAAGAATTTTAGTACATATATGGTTAAACCCCTTTTAAATTTACTTTCACATCCATCACCTGAAATCCACTGTGGCTTACTACAACCACTATGGTGGGGAGGTGGAGCTGACTGGTTATACTGGAGGTGTGAATGTACCTGTAGGTGTCATCTTGGTAGGTTTTCTGCACGTAGTCCTGCAGCTCCATCAACGCTTTCTCCTGGAACTTCTCAATCTGCCCGCTGCTGTCCACACCTGGGTGATCTGATAAAACAAATCACACACACACACACACACACACACACACACACACACACACACACACACACACACACACACACACACACACACACACACACACACACACACACACACACACACACACACAGGTCATTGACTCAAATCACTTTCTCTCTTCCAAGTAATTCTTTTTATTTGACAAAAAAAGCTTGAGTGTTTATTACTAACTTGATTAAGAAAAGCAGACTCACCCGGGCTGAACAACACTATTGCTTTCAGGTAGGCATATTCGTAGCTGTCGGTCTCCAACCTCGTCATGCTGTTACAGAACTCCTGGAACTTCCAAATGTGCTCCATCACCTGCTTCACCCTCTCCCCCGAAAGCTTGTCTGAGAGAGAAGAAAATGTTTAATGTACTAGGATTCATAACTACTTAGCTCTATCTAACCAGGGAAGTCACTTTCCTGGTTAGATAGGAAAACTAAATGGAGCATCATTTACTAAATGAACATCATGCTGTATTGAAGAAGACTTGAAACTAGAGATTGAGACCATAAACTCATGTTTACAATGTTTACTGAGGGAATAAATCAAGAGAGAAGTAGGGTAATTATCTTATAGACTTCCATACAGTCTGTCCTTTTTTTTGCAACAGGAGGAGTTGCCCCCCCTGCTGGTAAGTGGAGAGAATACAAGTTTTAAGACACTTCGGCATTGGCTTCAATCTTCTTAAGGGGAGATTTCTGCCTGTATTAGACATGGTCATAGTTAACATGTGAAGTCTTGAGTTCCAGCCCCAAATGTGTTTTGTGAGGACAGAGTGACCTTGAGTCCAGCTGGATGTTCGTGGCAAATTTGAAGAAATTCCCTCAAAGCGTCGGACATGAATTCACAGGTGGCCGTTTGTGCCAACAAGACAGACGGATAACCCGACAACATCAAAGATTTGCAATTCGCCATCACTGTTAGTAAATGACAGACTTTGTCATGTTGTATCTGAGCCATCATGCGTGACCCATTAACAATGATAGTTAGTAGTTATTCTATGCTTTGGGTCAGGTTTCTTCATGATAACACCTACAAATAGAATCACATATCTTTACTCCTCTTTCAATTGTGTGTGTGTGTGTCCTACTGAGGAATGATGGCGAGGTCTGTGGTCCATACCGTCCTGGATGCTGCTCTGGAGGTGGTTGATGATGGCAGCGAGGATGGTCGACAGGTTCATCTCATGAGCGCACTGAGCGAGACCCAGAGTAAACAGCTCATTCCAGCAGGCTCGCACCAAGCTGGTGTTTGCCTCCTGACTGAGAAGAAAAGAGGCGGGAAAAGTAGATGAGTGTGAAGCCGTAGATGGACAGCGGCGTTATTGTATGGTTTAAGTCTCCCCGTGTCAAATGCATTCTTACCCAAGAGCTGAGAAGGCAGGGATGGACCGAGCCCAGTGCATGGAGAGAAAGAGAAGTCTGGATGCTGACTCACAGATGTAGTGTACGTTCAGATACTCGGGCATGGGGCTGGGCATGGTCAGCTGGACCAAGAGGAAAAGACGAAAAAAGACATATGAGAGAAATTAAAAAAAAAATGTAGGAAGAGTCGGAAGAACAGAGTAAACATATTTTCCATCGAGAAAAGCTTTCAGTGATGTTCAATGGAGAATTACTCTCCGGTTCTCATATAACTGACGCTTTTTCAGCTTCTACGCTAACCTTTATGGGAGCCGCCATTGTTGTTTGAATGTCTGGATGCTGATTGGTGACACGACTGATTTTTGTGTGATATGTGAACCAATGATACTCGCATAATCTTGTTACATTGTGAGAATTAGTTTGTTTCCCTTTATTTTGCACAATTTAAAAAGATAGGCAAACATAACAGAGATGAATAACATCACACTGCAGGAAGAGGCAGACAACCCACTGGGCTTATTTGAAGCCTCCACCTATATAATATTAAAATGTTCCAATTTTATAGAGAACCAAAAAAATATACATAAGATATGTACATAATATTGATGGCAAAATATTTGAAGAAGATATGATATAACAACAATAACAATAGATTATCAATAACAAAAAAAGAAAGAAAGTGTGATTGAGTGGAGATGTGTGTGTGTGTGTGTGTGTGTGTGTGTGTGTGTGTGTGTGTGTGTGTGTGTGTGTGTGTGTGTGTGCAAGAGTGTGTGCACGAGTAATCCAGATGCTGTGTTGGCCTCCGCCAGGGCTGCCCATTGTCACCAATCCTGTTTGTGATTTTCATGGACAGGATTTCAAGGCGCAGCCGGGGGGAGGAGAGTTTCCGGTTTGGGGACCTCAGAATCACATCCCTGCTTTTTGCAGATGATGTGGTTCTGTTGGCTTCTTCAGAACGTGACCTTCAGCACGCACTGGGGCGGTTCACAGCCGAGTGGGAAGCGGTCGGGATGAGAGTCAGTACCTCCAAGTCTGACGCCATGGTTCTCGTCCGGAAAACGGTGGATTGCACCCTCTGGGTTGGGAGTGAGTCACTGCCCCAAGCGAGGGAGTTCAAGTATCTCGGGATCGTATAAAATGGAAAGCTAAAATGGAGCGGGAGATGGACAGGCGGTTCGGTGCAGCGTCAGCAGTGATGCGGGCGTTGTACCGGACCGTTGTGGTGAAGAAGGAGCTGAGCCGAAAGGCAAAGCTCTCGATTTACCAGTCCATCTACGTTCCAACCCTCACCTATGGTCATGAGCTTTGGGTAGTGACCGAAAGAATGAGATCGCGAATACAAGCGGCCGAAATGAGCTTCCTTCGTAGGGTGGCTGGGCTCAGCCTTAGAGATAGGGTGAGGAGCTCAGACATCCGGAGGGAGCTCGGAGTAGAGCCGCTGCTCCTTCGCGTCGAAAGGGGCCAGCTGAGGTGGCTCGGGCATCTGATCAGGATGCCTCCTGGACGCCTCCCTTTAGAGGTTTTCCAGGCACGTCCAACTGGTAAGAGGCCCCGGGGTAGACCCAGAACACGCTGGAGAGATTATATATCTCGTCTGGCCTGGGAACGCCTCGGGGTCCCCCAGGAGGAGCTGGAAAGTGTTGCTGGGGAGAAGGAGGTCTGGAGGACCCTCCTTAGCTTGCTGCCCCCGCGACCCGGCCCCGGATAAGCGGAGGAAATGGATGGATGGATGGATGAATGAGTTGACTCCACCCACCTTAAAGCCGACATGGCTGTCTGTGAGCAGCGGTCCTTCCACCTCAATGATGGGGGTCTCCTGGTCTCGACCAATCAGCTGGATGGTTGTTCCGCTGACACACTGCGGCTTATCTGCCAGACTCTGTCCGACACCTGCTTCAGGTGGGTTGAAAACTTTGGCCAGGGTGTCAAAGGCACTGTGACACACACACACACACACAAACACACACCTTTAAATGACCTGCTGTGACAAAAACCTCTCTGCAACTTTAATATAAGTGTCTTATATAATATTTTTGCCTCTGTAGAGACAAACATGCTCAATTTTAAATAATCTGCTCCCAAAGAGGTCACAAGCTCGTCACATGGTCCCAAGAACGACCAAGAAAAAGATGTGAATTCACGGAGGGCCTGTTGAAGTGATGAGAAGCTGCAGATATTTCTCACAACAACCTCCCCTCCTCTTTGTGCACTGCTCACTGACCGTGTTATCTCGCTGGCAGATTGCTCCTCCTGCTGGCTGTCTGATGTATCACCATTGTTTAGATTCTCTCTTAGCGAGTCGCTCAGGTTGGCCAGTGATGTCACCACATTGGCTAGTGTTCCCAAGTCCCCCTGGCCATGGTCCATCTGAAGACAAATGCAGATTATTTTCCATCAAATAGGTCAGTTGAACTGGAAAACACGAAATAGGTCATCCTAAACTGGAGCAAATCATAAAAGTGTGTTTCCTTGAACAACATGGAATTAAATGAAATGCTGAAAGGGGAAACACTGTAGAGATTAAGCCTGATTTTAGATGGAATTTATCATCCGTCTTGCAGTTTGAGCAGTTCCACTGTTTCCCTCATGAATGCAGTCTAAAATTCCATTATAAACTTTAGGTTGCCTATTTTATTGTAATGTTTTACATGTTGTGGTTTAAACTGTATACTTGACTCGGACTGGTGTGATATAAAACTGAGCTTCACTGTGGAACAGATGGAACAAACTGTCGGCATCTTCCAGCCATCTGCAGCTCCATATTTAGCTTTTAAGCTGCCTACTTTCGGTTCATAGCAGAACTGCAAGTAATGCTGCCTATCTCTCTTTTTGTCAACATCAAGGACAGTTATCTTGTTTGAATAAACTAAATAGGAAAAGTGGACAAAACCAGCTAAAGGCTTACATAAAGTATAAACATTAAAGAGATTACTGTGAGTAAATACACAGTACAAGATGAATTAAAACAGTTTTACAGATTTTCAAGCTAAAACCCTTTTTTCTGTGTTGACCCCATAATACGAAGCACCAAATACATATCAGCCTCACAATAAAAGAGTGACAAACAATTCCAAGAACAGACAGGCAGATGTTATATTTACTGTAATTGCAGAAACAGCTGTACCTTTGAGTCAGTGGCCAGCAGCAGAGTTCCATCACTCTGGATGACCGGCTGCTGGATATTAACCAGCATGCCTTGGTCCAGCAAGCTGGATCTGCACATGACACAGATCATCATGAAAAAAGAGTTGACATAACAACAACATCCACAGCTGAGCGATAGAACAACAGAGCCTGAGGTTTTGTCTGCAGGTCTGAGTCCCACTGACCTGGAGCCGTCTGTCTCTGTATCGGAGATGAAGGTTGGCGTGGCGATGAGCGGACTGTTTAGGTCTTTGCGAATGTAGATCTTTTGGGTGGAGGCAGCACAGTTGGCGTGCTTTTCTCTGGGCACTACGTCGATGGGCTTCCTCTCACTCTGGACAGCTGAGAATAAACAAAGAGAAACGTTTACGACTACTGTTACCGTCTATGGAAAAACAACCCCAGTACACTTTTTCAATGAAAATTAAGACGACCTTTTAAGGCCTTTTTTTTAATAGGGGAAATGAATGTTTCTTTACTTTTCAAGACCTGCAGGTACCTTGATAATACCTGATTTGTTTCTGGGTGTTTTTGTCAACATGTTTTCGTATGGTGTCCTGGATTTGGATGAAAACTCACAGTCAGTCTTCATCCCCATGTTAAGGCATTTCTTCAACCGACAGAACTGGCAGCGATTGCGGTGGTGTTTGTTGATGACGCAGTCCTGTTTACTGCGGCAGCTGTACGTCAGGTGCTTCCTCACGCTCCGCTTGAAGAAGCCTTTACATCCCTCGCAACTGACCGCTCCGTAGTGACGCCCTGAACACGGAGGAAAACTAATCAGACCGGTGTGAGTCGCTGTGCGCGTGGGTGCAATAAAACATACAGTTTGATTTGTCTTCCGGATAAATGAGCCAAAGGTAAACACACAGACCCTCACATCATCAGGTGATGCAACTGCAAGCGTTAGTACCTGAAGCCTTGTCCCCACACACCAGACAGTACTCCACCGGCTGCGGTCGGCTCAAGTCCCCTGACTGCCCTAACAACCGTTCCATTGACACTGGATCTGTGACGATCTGAAAAAGCAAAGTCAAACACAGGCCTTTAATCTTGTGTTTCACCTTGACTCAATGTCAAAATCATTCTTAATAGTATAAATTCAATATAGTATTATCGATTTGCACCAGGGGGTGATGTTATGGGGGATCTGTACCTGTATCCTTCCTGGCATCAGGCTGTCTGCAGCCGTGAAGATGAGCTGCTTGGTGTTGTGGCTGTCCGGTGAGGCCAGGATGACCTTGCCTGCCCCCGAGCTGTCAGCCGTAGTCAGAATGAACTGCTGCTTGGGAGCACTGGACGGCTTCATCGCTGTCACTATCTGGATCTTCTGACCTGTCTGCTGGTCAGTTACAATCTGAGGGTGTTAGAGATGGAAGAGGGAGACGGAAATAGAGAGAGAGAGAAGTTGAAAAGAACAGGCACCAACGGGGTTGAAGTTAAAAAAAGAAGCGAGTGACATTGACGGTGGAAGAGATACGTCACGCGTTGTAACATCAACTTGCTCGTCAGTGTCACATTCTCTGAAGCCAACTAATGCGCAGAGTGCAGCGGTTACCTGTATCCGCTGTGGTGTCGTGGCAGGCTCTGTGGAGATGACCTGAAAGCGCTGTGGAGACTCGCTCATCATGGAGTCTGAAGGAGAGGATGACACCTACAATTTGAAACACATTTTAACAAGCTTAAACACATACAGCTTATGATTAATAAGCCTGAAACACACGTATATTTTACTTGAGTCTGTGTAAGGCATAGACATTACATTATACAAAGCTTTGTCTGAACTGTCTGGAGAACTTGTCTATAGAAGGTTTAGTCTCTATGGCAACAAATAAAGGCAGCATCCACCAACCAGAGACAATAAAAGTAGCACCCAGTATTCTAGCGTTCATGTGGGTTATATGGGATAACTCAGACTGCCAGAAAACAGCATATCTCCCTCTGCAGGCTCACCTCTGCCTCGTGCTCAGAGTCCACTTTCTGCTGAGAGAGCAGATTGAGGTTGGTCGTCATGATGATGTAAGGTCATTAGTGAGGTCTGTTTGGGAAGATGCCACAGATAATCAACCACAAAAGGTGCAAACTGTCACAGAGGAACAGGCCAACGCTACGACAGCTTTATAAATATAACGGTGTGCTTTGCGGATCATAGATGACGCATGATGATGCTGATTGAGATACGAAGTTTTATGTGTGACGAACCGTTTTGATTATTTAGAGGGGACGTTCTGATTTATGCCATGTCACATGAATGGCTGTAGCACAGCAAGTTCTTGTTGTCATTACAGTTTTGCTCCATCTTTTTGACACACTCTTAAAAAGACAAGGTGTCCAAAAATGGAAAAAAAAAAGGAATCTCAAGACAGCAAAAATAAAAACAACTTTCTTTTTCATTACAGAACATCAAATCGTAAGTTTGCAACATGAGATCATTTAACTGTGCTGAAGAAAAGGGAGAATAAACATCTGTATTGTGTTATTAACATCTGGTTATAACTCTACATAATCACTGACAGCAGATGAGCTGACACCACAAATACAGATATTTATTATACTTTATTAAAGACTGTAAAAAAATGTTTTGCAATTGTGTGTAAAAAGCACAAATCATTCAATGTTGTGATCAATGCATTTTGCATTAAACACCATCTATTAATGCTCCAAAACCTAATAAATCTGTAAATCAAATGTGAATGACCACAATGCATTTTGCATTAAACACCATCTATTAATGCTCCAAAACCTAATAAATCAAATGTGAATGACCACAATGCATTTTGCATTAAACACCATCTATTAATGCTCCAAAACCTAATAAATCAAATGTGAATGACCACAATGCATTTTGCATTAAACACCATCTATTAATGCTCCAAAACCTAATAAATCTGTAAATCAAATGTGAATGACCACAATGCATTTTGCATTAAACACCATCTATTAATGCTCCAAAACCTAATAATCAAAACTAATAAATCAAATATGAATGACCACAATGCATTTTGCATTAAACACCATCTATTAATGCTCCAAAACCTAATAAATCAAATGTGAATGACCACAATGCATTTTGCATTAAACACCATCTATTAATGCTCCAAAACCTAATAAATCAAATGTGAATGACCACAATGCATTTTGCATTAAACACCATCTATTAATGCTCATTAAACACCATCTATTAATGCTCCAAAACCTAATAAATCAAATATGAATGACCACAATGCATTTTGGGCATCTTCTTTAATTTGAGACTAATTAAAAAACATAAAAAATCAAGACAGCTAGTGATAAACATAAACCTCAAACACAACAGAATGTAGCATGCTTCGCTTTTTCCCCCCTTTTTTTGGCCCCTCTGAGCACCCGTCCTCCAGCCCTCCGCGAACACATCACAACAACGGAAACACAAAATGGACAATCTGGCACGTGGCCAATCTTCTAATTTTAAGCTTTTAAACGTCTCGACGAGCACGAGCACGAGTTAATTTATTTAATCACGACTCTCGAGGCTCCTCCCAGCCGTTCTCCCGGGTCAAAAAGAGGCAGGAAGAGGGAGCTAGCTTCACATGCTAACAGGCTAGCT
The DNA here is from genome assembly GCF_027596085.1 of Anoplopoma fimbria. Classification (NCBI taxonomy): domain Eukaryota; kingdom Metazoa; phylum Chordata; class Actinopteri; order Perciformes; family Anoplopomatidae; genus Anoplopoma; species Anoplopoma fimbria. Next base: position 23,254,004 of record NC_072460.1, read on the forward strand.
GCGCTCTTCCATCACCCCGTGTCGCACATGGCTCTCCATCCGGGTCCTTCAGACTCACCTCCGGGTCCCAGGCGCTCTGCTATGTCATCAAACATTTGTTTTGTTTTTGTCTTCCGTTAAAGGTCATAGTTCGTGACCCCTCCAGCACCGCCAGCGTGCGGATGATGGTGGAGGTTTTTTTTTTTTTTTTTTTTTTTTTTTTTTTTTTTTTTTTTTTTTTTTTGGTTTTTTCTTCTTCTTCCTCTTCCTTCCTCGCGCTCGCATCCTCGCGCGCCTCCCAAACACCCCCCACCCGCCCGCGAGCCAGACAGCACTGACGTCATCGTGTCTGACTGTGAAATTAACATAAAATAACATTTTAATAAGTACAGTATTTATTTTATATATATATTATATTTATTTATTTTTATATATATATATATAGTTTAGTATAAAAGTCTGGATACACCTTCTCATTCAATGGTTTATTTTTATTCAATGGTTTATTTTTTTTTTATTTTATTTATTTTATATATATATACAGTACCAGTCAAAAGTCTGGGCGCACCTTTCATTCAATGGTTTATTTTTATTTTTATTTATTTTATATTATATTTATTTATTTTATATTATTATATTTATTTATTTATTATATATATATATATATACAGTACCAGTCAAAAGTTTGGACACACCTTCTCATTCAATGGTTTATTTTTATTTTTATTTATTTTATATATATATTTTTATTTATTTTATTATTTTTATTTTATATATATTATTATATTATATATATATATATATATATATATACAGTACCAGTCAAAAGTTTGGACACACCTTCTCATTCAATGTTTATTTTTATTTTTATTTTTTTATTTTTTTTATTATATTATATATTTTATTATATATTATTTTTATTTATTTTATATTTATTTTATTTATTATATATATATATATATATATATATATATACAGTACCAGTCAAAAGTTTGGACACACCTTCTCATTCAATGGTTTATTTTTTTTTTTTTATTTTATTTTATATATATATATATATTATTTTTATTTATTTTATATATATATTATATTTATTTATTTTATATATATATATATACAGTACCAGTCAAAAGTTTGGACACACCTTCTCATTCAATGGTTTGGCACAAACCTTCAGGCTTCATTCTGAAGTTTATTTTTATTTATTTTATATATATATATATATACCTTTATATATTTTTATTTATATATATATAAAACAAGTATTATAAATAAGCAATTTGCAGGCTTACAACAGGATATAAAAAAAAAAAACAGTAGAAAAAACAACAATAACTGAAATATTATATTTACAGACAGAGAAAAAAACAACAACTATTTTAACTATTTTTAACTTTTTAACTATTATTGCAAAAGCATGGCTTCACCAGAAGAAGATTAAAGTTTTGGAATGGCCCAGCCAGAGCCCAGACCTGAATCCAACTGAACATCTGTGGGGTGATCTGCAGAGGGCTGTGAACAGGAGATGCCCTCGCAATCTGACAGATTTGGAGCTCTTTTGCAAAGAAGAGTGGGCAAATATTGCCAAGTCAAGATGTGCCATGCTAATAGACTCCTACCCAAAAAAACTGAGTGCTGTAATAAAATCAAAAGGTGCTTCAACAAAGATTGATCAAATCTACTTTTGTTTATTGATATTGGACTCATTTAGAAGTCTAATCTCCCAAGCTATTTGTTTCATTTTTATAAGGATTTTAATAAGTACAGTACCAGTCAAAAGTTTGGACACACCTTCTCATTCAATGGTTTCTCTTTATTTTTACTTTTATTTTTCTTTATTTTATATATATATTATCATTATTTATTTTATATTTATATACAGTACCAGTCAAAAGTTTGGACATACCTTCTCATTCAATGGTTTTTCTTTATTTTTACTTTTACTTTTTATTTATTTTTCTTTATTTTATATATATATTTTATTATTCTTTATTTTATATTATATATGAAACAGTACCAGTCAAAAGCTTGGACACACCTTCTCATTCAATGGTTTTTCTTTAATTTTATTTTTATTTTTACTTTTACTTTTATTTTTATTTATTTATATATATATATATATATTTATTTTTTATTATTATTTTATATATACATACAGTACCAGTCAAAAGCAGAGTATTTTCGCCCTCATTTACTGCCTGAAGTCCCCGACTTTATTTATATGTGGAAAAACAGCTTAGCTATATTTCTCAAGATTTGCACCACATCTTTTATCTTTAAACAAATTGGGGTAATGTGGTTGTGTTAACTGCACTGTTGCAATAAATAACTGTTATAAATAACATACTGACTCATTTTTTTTCAGTGGTGCACGTGGTTAGATCTCTGCAGTAGAGAATCACTTCCTATTTCCCTGCATTTACATGACATCTCACAGATGAGAAGATGAGGACATTAACATGCTGTCAACATGCTGACCAGGCGTCTGCTAAATGACTGTAATGTAATGTAATGTAATGTAATGTAATGTGGATATACTGTACATTTTTATTCCTGTTCTATCTTTATGTAGTTGTATAGTATGTGTATTTATTGTCTGTGTAGTTGTATAGTATGTGTATTTATTGTCTTGTAGTTGTATAGTATTGTATCTTTAAACAAATTGTCTGTGTAGTTGTTAGTTGTATTTATTGTCTGTGTAGTTGTATAGTATGTGTATTTATTGTCTGTGTCTGTGTAGTTGTATAGTATGTGTATTTATTGTCTGTGTAGTTGTATAGTATGTGTATTTATTGTCTGTGTAGTTGTATAGTATGTGTATTTATTGTCTGTGTAGTTGTATAGTATGTGTATTTATTGTCTGTGTAGTTGTATAGTATGTGTATTTATTGTCTGTGTAGTTGTATAGTATGTGTATTTATTGTCTGTGTAGTTGTATAGTATGTGTATTTATTGTCTGTGTAGTTGTATAGTATGTGTATTTATTGTCTGTGTAGTTGTATAGTATGTGTATTTATTGTCTGTGTAGTTGTATAGTATGTGTATTTATTGTCTGTGTAGTTGTATAGTATGTGTATTTATTGTCTGTGTCTGTGTAGTTGTATAGTATGTGTATTTATTGTCTGTGTAGTTGTATAGTATGTGTATTTATTGTCTGTGTAGTTGTATAGTATGTGTATTTATTGTCTGTGTAGTTGTATAGTATGTGTATTTATTGTCTGTGTAGTTGTATAGTATGTGTATTTATTGTCTGTGTAGTTGTATAGTATGTGTATTTATTGTCTGTGTCTGTGTAGTTGAGCTGCTGCAACCTCGAATTTCCCCCATGGGGATCAATAAAGGAATATAATAATAAGAAGAAGAAGAAGAAGAAGAAGAATAAGAATAAGAATAAGAATAAGAATTATGATTCAACCTCAGCAATAAAGACAATACCTCTGAATGGCCACCAGGTGTCGCCCTGCACCAGCAGGTGTGACATTACTGGCTGTGCAGGAGAACAATAGGCGCACGACAGAGATTCACCCACACATTTACACAATCATTCAAATGATCGTGATGGAGAAAAAAAAACACCACCACCTAATAAAATAGAAATAGTCTCGGCTGGAATCTGTCTCCCCCCAACACCACCAATTGATTTAATGTCGTTTACAGTCCATTGATCATTTACATCTCCATCCCTGCAGCGAATAGATGCGTCGCCATTATTTCCCCTTATTGCAGCTATAATCTGAATCTGAGGCTTTTAGAAACAGTGTATAATAAAGGTTGCCAATTACAATCCACCCGCAGTCCAAATAGGATAAATAGCTTCACATTAGAATAAGATTTTTAAAAAATATATATAATATGAGTGACTAATATGGAATACATTTTAGAAATAAAAGAGTGGCATGGAAACATAAACGCCCTCTGCAATAGGTCAGCATGTGTGGATAAGGAAAAGACAAAAGGATGGAGTTTCTTATCTATGTGGGGAGAATTTGCAGATGTAATCTTTATTGGATGCTCAGCCTGATGGCCTGGAAACAAAAGTGCTCATCAGAGGACGTCAGAAGGCGGGTTTATCATTTGGAAACATTTTCTTTTTATTCTAATGTCGACCTCTGAGTGGCTCCTGGTTTCATTGTAGGAGAATCAGGGGCAGGTGTAGCTCCGGGGCTGCAGCCGAATCGACCGTCCTTTTATGCGCAGCTGCATACCCCACTTTTGCACACACAAAAAAAAAAGAAAAAAAGAAAAAGGACTGTGCTGCAGCATTTAGAGGACCAGCTTCCTCCACCACATCCTCTGCGCTCCGGCTGCTGCGCCCTTTACGCACCACCCGCATGTCCTTTCTGGAAAGGAGCGAGAAGGTGGAGTGATAAAGGTGGAGTGATAAAGGTGGATTGTGAAGAATGAGTGATTCTAATCGTGGAGACAATAAGAAAAACCGGTGAGACAAGGGAGAGGTGTCGTTTTTTGTCACTGCGCAACGGTAGTGGAGGTCGGTCATGGTGGGACGAGGACTATGGGTATGTAAGCCCCGGTTTGGGAAGAGGGGGAGCAGGATTGCACTTCTGCCTTATCTGTGCACAGCCATGGCGAGCGCGGCCCTGCTGGCTCTGCTCTTTGTGGACTATATTGAGTCCTGGGTCACCTCCATCGGGATGAACGGGGCGGTGGAGCAGCAAGCAGGCATCATCCCCCCGCAGAGTGTGCTCCCCACCCGGCCGGAGGAGTTCCTGCTCATGCCTAGTCCTCTGGTGTGCCAGCGTGCCAAGCCTTACCTCATAACCATGGTGACCTCTGCTCCGGCCAACCAGAGGGCACGCCAGGCCGTCAGGGACACCTGGGGCGGGGAGGTGGAGGTGAGGGGCCTGCGGGTCATGACCCTCTTCATGGTGGGGGTGGCGTCCGACCCTGGGATGGGCAAGCTGCTGATAGAGGAGGCCCGGGAGCGGGGGGATCTGATCCAGGGTCGCTTTCTGGACACCTACTCCAACCTCACCCTGAAGACGCTGTCCATGCTGGGCTGGGCCCGCCGGTTCTGCCCTCAGGCCCACTTCATGGCCAAAGTGGACGACGACATCCTGTTCAACCCCAGCGCCCTGCTGCACTACCTGAACAAGAGCAGAAACCCCTACGAGCAGGGCGACCTGTACCTGGGCAGGGTGCATCTCCGCGTGGCCCCGGACCGTGACCCCGAGAGCAAGCACTACCTCCCTTCAGGGGCCTACCCTCCTTCCGTCTTCCCGGACTATTGCAGCGGCACGGCCTACATCCTGTCCCGGTCCGCATTGCTCAAGATCTCCCTGGCAGCCTCAGCATCCCCCCTGTCCACGCCTCTGCCCCCGGAGGACGTGTTTGTCGGCCTGTGCGCCCGGACGGCCGGAGTGCTGCCATCTCACTGCCCGCTGTTCTCCGGCGGCCCGGGTGTGCCATACGGGCGATGCTGCTATCAGGCCATGGTGTCCGTCCACCACATCCCACCCAGGGAGATGCTGCACTACTGGGCCGACGTGCACACCTCGCACCCTTGCTCCTGGCTGACTCTGCGCGCTTCTCTGGGACTCTGCAAAGTCAGGGCGATGCTCGGGTCCGCTCTGGGGCTGGAGCAGGGTTTGTGATGGAGGGCGATGCACAGACAGAGAGGTGGACACACTGGGGCCGTGCCTTGCTTCAAATACTGTGAACAGCACAAGTGCTCTTCAGGCTGTCAAATGTCGCTTTATTTTTTTTAGAGCTTTATTTTTTTAAACACTTATGTATTTAATCAGATTATTTTCTTTCTTTTTGCAGAAAAGATGGTTGTCTTTCATTCGACTGTTACAGCATCCTTCAGTGTTACTCTGACACATATTGTAGATATAGAACCAACAACACTGGCATGCTGATAGTATACAGCGAGGAAATACAGCCACTTAATGTAAAGAATGCACATTGGAGCACCTACTTACACACTAAGACTGAGATCTAAAGGCTGCACCCCTCATATAAAACCTGTGTAGTCTATTCAGGTACTTAAAGTGTAGATGTCATTCTATTAAGACGCCTAAATGCATGATGCTCCAAATAGTACAATAGATATCAAACCACAGGCTTCATATACCCAATAGGAAGGAATAATACAAATAATGATTTATTCGCTGAAACCTTTTAATGTTCGAAACAGAAAACGGATTAGTTTGAAGTATTGTGATCTTTCAGTATTGATAATAATGAGGATTAGTGTCATTTATCATTTAGTCATTTATCGGACAGTTTTAAAAAGTGGATGAATTTTGATCTTCTGTATTTAGAGTCTCTGTTATTCTGCTGCCTCGCATCAACTAGAAGATAGAACTGATGTGATACACAGCTTTAATTTATTACCTTTCTCTGTACTAGTGAGATTAAACATTAAGTATAGTGTGAATGATAGGGTGTCTGGAGTGAGTGTATTTTCAATAAGCGTCAGGATAAAGCCTCGAGCTGTCCTGCTCCACAGAGAAACAGTCAGGAAACACATTTGAATATGTCTGCATCGAATGCTGTCACAAATAAACCGCTCTGTGTCATACGTTCAGTTTGCCTGATTGTTCTTTTTTTTTTTTTTTGCATACATTTTGCATATGTCCATGACAACTGCAGCGAAGAAACTCACAGTTGGAGATAAAGTACCAGATGAGGTTTCATTTAGGTCAAAGAGAGAGGATGTGAGTAATTTGTCTTCCTATTTCCTTAACCTATACCACAGATCTCGCTGTTCGTGGTTTCTTGTTAGTCGATAGAACTCCCTTCCGTAAAAAAACTGCTCTAATGTATTCTTTTTTTTTTAGCCGATTTGAGCCGAGGGCCATTTGAGTTGAATTATATTGGAGAGAAGGCCGAACTTTAAAACTAGAAAAACGCACACCAAAACAATCTAGATTGATAATAAATAAAATGAAATGAAACTAAAAAAAAAAACACAGCTAAGAGGAAGCGTGTAATCTTGAACTGTCCCTTTAAATGCTTCGTGCTTTCAAATCATTATTATTGATTCTTGTGGAACAACGAACATTCTCTTAAATGTTTAACCCGTTTGGCAGTCAGTTACTGATTAAGCTTTTTGAAAGTTAAAGGTGTTTATCAGTTGAGGTTAAACATCAACCAAAGCAACGAGGAGCGTCTTAATGTTCTACTGAGCAGTTCATTCCAGTAAATCAAGTGTGACTGGAAACCAGGTCACAGTTGGTAGGCAGAACTTTTAGAGCCAACGCTCGTTATGATCAGGTTTTCTTATTATATGATGCAGTTGCTACATTACTTTTAATAGCAGAGTATGTTACAGTTTACCGTGTAGTCATTTTTATGATTTCTTGTGCGCTCCTCCTTTTGTTGTCATTGTTACTCTGTAGGTCAGCCATCTCCCAAATACACCTGCTGATGAATTTAGGAGTCTGTGTAAAAATCTGAGTTATTCTGAGTTAACCAGTGCTGACGATGTATGAGCATATTTTACAGTCAGTTGTTATATTAAATAACACTCTGAATTCATGGGCTTTGTTTATTTTTAGAACATATTTATATAAAACATTTGACATACGCTCCAGTTGGTCACATAAATGCTCAATTGCTCCGTTCGACAAGCTAAAAACCAAAATCCCTTGCTCGCGTGTGACCCTCACATTATCCACCCATGTAGACAGGAAGTGCTTCAGCCCACAGGCATTTAACAGAACCTGTCTTTCAATGCACTCAACATCATCTGCCAACCAACAGAATGAGTCTTCATTAGCAGACAACATTCAGAATATCTGCGCTTCTCGTTTTGTTCCCTCAGTGGAGAAATGTGTGACATTTTATTTGTCCTTTACATGATGTTCAAAAGGTCATGCCCAAAGAATGTCATGGGTTTAGAGCTGCACAAAGGGTCCTCCTTGTCTACTTTTTGAATCTGTCCAGAGCAGATTTCTGGCTCGATAACACCGCCTCTTTCCTCTCCTTCCCCTTTCTCTCTTTTTCAATCTTCAGTTTGTCCTCCGCAGATTTCCGGATGTCATCCTGGTGGGGGTAAATTAGTCAAATGAGATGAGCCAAACACTGCAGATATAACAAAATAGATCACAAATCATCACTTTTTATCCTATATTCTGGATAACTTACCCTCAGATCCTCATGAGCCACTTTTCTCTTGCGCTTTTGAACACTGCCGGCCGAACTGCGACCTTTTTTCTTATGCCTGGGAATAAACTTTTCTTTGGCAAGTGGGTCAAAGCCCTAAGAAGACAAAAAAGATATATATTTTAAAGAGAGTGTGAACAGTAATATACTTGTATACGAGTCAGTATTTCTAAATGTTTAGATCCATTTTCCTAAAATAGAATTGGCTGTTTCCAGACACTAACCAGAGCTTGGACCCGGTCTTGGTGCCTCATCTCAAAGGTGGCACGGTCGACCCTCCCCAGCTCGGTGGGGTCGAGGCTGATGAGCTCTGGCTGGATCTTCTCCAGCAGCGCTTTGACCTCCCACTCCTGCCTCTGCTTTGCACTGCGGTACGGATTTGCATCCAGACCGTCGAAGTTCGGCTCCCCTGAACCTGTGAACGTAAACAAGAGGAAGAGGGAGATGAAAACAGCAACAAATACAAATTATGATCAGATAGAACAACAAAGGCTTTTCTGATGGCAGCTGAAGTGAAACCTTGTTTATCAGTCTACTTTTAAATGATGTGAAATGGAGTCTTCTTACCTGGTATGAGCATGCTGGTGAAACCGTCTCCGTGTCCCACCCCGAGGACATCCTCAAAGGGACAGAAGTGCGTCCCCCACACAGTTTTCTGAACTCTGTGAGCCATGTAGGGTTTAGTCACCGGGGTGCTCCACACGTCTCTGTACACCTGCAGGGAGACAGTTTCACAAACACAGATTAGATCATGTGAAGGGTTAAAAGTTAGATATACGCAAAGACATGTCTTATGTATGGCCAGGTTAAAAAAAGAAAATGCAATTTCATAAGTAATTTAAATCAATAATGTGCAAAATGTCAGCTTGTGTTTGGTTTTTTCACATCTATATTTGGCCAAGATCGATCTTCTAGAGCAGGGGTGGGCAATTATTTTTCCCAGGGGGCCAAATGAGCAACTGAAAATATTTTGGAGGGCCGGGCCAAAATGCCGAACTCAATTATGCATAATATACATTTTATTTCTATATAAAAAGCAGTAAATGGCATTGTTTTGACCGCTGGTAAGAGTGTATGTTATTATTTGGCAATTAAAAGGTGAGGTTAGCTTTCAAAAATATCATTTATTCAAATAGAATTTCCAAAATGATAAACAAAATGTGAAACATTTGACTAATTTTCAGTCACATTAATAACAAAGGGCATTTTGAGTTTCATATACTATTGAAACAAGGATTTTCTTAGCTTTCTAAAGACATCACATCATCTTTGAAGCCAAAATAAACAAGACATGTCACTGAACTGAGTAACTGTGTAAAGAAAAGTGTCCCAGTTTTGTAGCCTTTTTGACTTTACATGCCTATATTAAACATTTAATGTTTTCAGAACTGTGCAAAAAAAGAAAAACCAAACACACAGGTTGACCCTTGACTTCAGTAAAGAAACATTAGTAGTCCATATTTGTTTGAAAGTTCTGCTTTCGGCATCCACTTTCCTCTTTTTGGCATGAGCCGACATTTTCGCATTTTTCAAGGGTGACACGGAAGGAAGACAGGTTGTCAATCACACGCATTTCACGTGCACAGTTGACGTGCACGATTGCGTGCACTGTGAGAATAAATGGGCTTCAAAATAAAAGCAATGCGGTTTTAGTCCACCCATAAGATAATTAGAAAATATGTTTTATTTTCTAATTATCGTGTAATCTTTCGCGGGCCGGTCAGAATCATCCGTACAATGCCCAGGTCTGTTCTAGAGGATGTTGTTTTTGCAGATATCTGGTTGCGTGCACTTATAACACTTCACCAAATGCACCACTTCCTGTGAGCCAGATCCATTTTAATGACCAGAGTCATGCAGTGAGGAGGGAATAGTGACCTGAACGATGTCCCCCGTGGCTGCAGACAGCAGTCCCCTCTGGCTCAGGGACAGGCAGGACGCTCCGGCGGGGAGGAAGTAGGACTTGAGCGGCTTGAAGGTTCTAATGTCGTATACCTTCAGCTTTTTATCCATGCCAGATGTCACCATGTATCTGCAGAGAGGAGAACATAACAACAGATTGCTCTCTGGTGGACACTGAGGAAACTGCAGTTCATGAAAAAGTTATTCAACCTGATAATAAAGCTGGTTATCGTTTATGGATTTCACCGACAAATGCTTAACTTTGAACCACCCACTGTTCTTTCTTGGGGAAACTAGCACTTTGTATAATTTATAGACTATTACAATGGAAAGCTGCATTAATAAGAACATGTGACAATAGATTAGAGTCTTTTAGTCTTTGTAGTCATTTAAAAAACGATACATAACCTACATAAAACAGTATTCAATACACAGCTAAGTTTACAACTACATCCCCCCCAAAATTTGTCTCCAGGCGATAATTTAATACAAGGATTAATTACAATCTCAAAGACGGAGTTTTAAGGGTGCTCCGATCAATCTGGCACTTATCTTTATCCATATCCGTTCTTAATCTGTGCTGATCAGATGACCCATCAATTCTGAATTGAAACATTTTCAACTGCTCTTTGATAAACACACACACACACGCACACACGCCTAGTTATAGTTAAAAAGTGGTGTGACACAATTAGTGACAGACAATTAGTGACAGACAAGGGGTGGTAGGGAAATTCTTGATTAAGTGAACTCATGAAAGTGCCATTATGTGCAACATAGAGACACTTCATTCACACCCAATAAAGCTGCACTTTCACTTTAAATCTCAGTTTGTATTGCACTATGTATAACGTTTTTTCCCCCACAGGATTTTGTGAGACTACGTTGGGTGGATGTCATGTCAAATGCATCAATCTGGTGCACTTTGAGAGCAAAAATGTGAAGCTAGATCTATGAATCAGCAAGGTTGAAGTACAGAAAGTCATTTTTAATTCATATACCACATATGAAGTGGCCAGGTTTAACTCTTTTTGATTTAAAATAGCTCAAATGACATATTTGCCACCCTAGATCTAATAGTTGGGTTACATCTGCCTGTGCTATCAATTCTTTCAGCGAGCGAAACTGCCAAGAAAACGCAGCGACAATCGGTTAAGAAAACGATACAAAGCATATATTATATATGATATTAGATATCTGATTCTGATAAATTATGAAATATGCACACCATGTAACTTCAAATAGACACTGTGATCTCTCATCATATCGGCGGATACCCCATAAATCCTACCCGGGGCACCTTTAAGTTAAATATTAATGATTACTGGGACTATTGTGAAACAACCTCCACATGATCTTCAGAATTATCCAAAGCTATCTGCCTCTAAAAGAAAATCCAATATGCCTGTTGTCTAACATAAGAAGAGTAAAGTTTTTGAGGTGACTCACGTGCCCGTCTTGTCCACGGCGACAGAGCGCACGGCGCCCTGGTGACAGAGCATCTTGACGAGGGCTTCTTTCTGATTGGGCGACCAGAGGGTCACCGTGCCGTTGGAGTGGCCGAGGTGGATGACGGCGTTGTGAGGGTTCTGGCACATCACGTCAAGCCGGCCCGTCTTGGTGCAGATGGCTGACACCTCCTTTCCCACGGATACGTCCAGGTACTGCAGGAAACTGGTGGCACTCTGAAGAGAGGAAGGTCTGTCAGAGCTGAATACGGTTGGTGAAGTCAAGTCGGTGATAAAGCAACTGGAATATACATTTATTGTTTTTATTCTTACATAGATTGACGGTTCCCAACCTCAGGGGGGCGCCAGAGATCACAGTGGGATTAGATTTGCTAACCAAAAAGGATCTGTTTTTATGTCCTTACTGAAAACAGTTGTCTGCTTAGTAGGCAACATTCTGTTTGAACCCAGTTCTTCTGCACAGTTGAAGATAAAAATCAGGCTACAATAATATTAGTGTTTCACAATATAAAGAATTAAATTCCAGTGGTGGCTGCGTAAGATTGTGTTAGACAATTACATCCAGAATGTTGCAAAGTCTAAAAGTAAAGTCTCTAAAGACGCCATCACTATATTTATTTGGACAAAACTGACAAATTAAATTGATTAAAGAGAGTTTGTTTACAATGACTAACTCATTTGATAAAGTTAATCAGTTTCTTTTAAGATTATTGTAAGATTTGTATTTTTTTTTTTTACTCCAGTGTCATTTGTGAAGAAATCATAGATATAGCCGCTCCTTATAATCCTAGAACTCGTCTGAGGCTCTTTTTCTATCAAGTTTTCTTCAGTATAAAAGTTATTCAGTGATAGTTGTCAAACTTGTAACAATAACTAAATAAAAGCTTGAAAACTGTCTGTATTTTGTCTGAAGGGGGCGCCACAGTGTCAGACTACAAATACCCTTCTTCTGGATAGCTTTGGAAACTGTGTTTGGAAAAGTGTTAACTGGATATTGTTTACACTCTTTTGTTGAGTGTGATAAGTTTATGTTTTTATTGTAACAATGTTTTAATCCTGCCCTGTTTTCGGGGTCTTTCTTGTGAAAAAGTTTTATTCTTAATGACCTTTTTCATGTTAGATAAAGAAAAAAAAAAGAACGTTTAACCAAAAGAAAACCTCTCTCAACGGAGTGTGAGATACACCACATCAGGGTTTGTGGCAAATTGTGGTAATAAATTTTAAAATGTACAAAACCTAAAAGACCGTTTTCAAAGAACCCACCGCTGTTGCGAGCAGAAAGTGGTAGGGGAGGAACTGCATACGGAGGACGTCATTGAATTTGCGGATGCAGTGAAGCTCAATTCCATTGGAGTCATAGATGTACAGCCACTTCTTCTGAGCCACCGCATACATGGCCTCACTGTGGAGCCACCTACAGAAAAGACAGATATTGATTTGGGATTAGTTACAGAAAGGATGTTCACAGTTTGCCGGTAGATGAAGCATGATTGTAGAAGTACAAAATTGTGTGCCGGATGACTTACTTTACATCATTGACAGACTCCATCACGTTTATCTCACACATCAGCTGCTTGGACTGCCAGTCGATACAAGCAACGTGGCCTCTCCTCCCACCAAGCAGCAGTTGACTGAAGAGATGAAAAACACGCTGTTGTGTTAATGCACACAATTCAAACATTCAAACTAATATTTCTATATGATGAGGTGGGACTCGCTTGTCGTGATAAAGCCAAAGAAATTTAGAATGTGCAGTTTCCTCAGCTTTACGGAGCATATTAGCACTTTATCATTCAAGTTTATTTTATCTATACAGCCCAATATCACAAATATCCCTCAAGGAGCTTTACAACCTGTACAGCATGCGACACACTCTGTCCTTGGATATTGCTGTCTATTTGGATAAAGAGGGATTACAGCTCCTTGCCCCAAGTGGCAAAAAAAGCCAATTAATGCAGGTTTAAATATAGAAAAATCTTCTTGTAACGATGAGCTAACTCACTCATATCAACAGCTTTGGCAGCAAACCCTTAAACAAACACTTCATACATGGTTTGTGCGAGTATGGAGAGTAAAATACTGACCGTCCAGTCTTGCTGTAATCCACTCGATATGGTCCAAACTGAGACAGTTTCAGATTAAAATACTGAAGAGGAAGTGGGAGAGAGAGAAAAGGACAAATTAATAAAAAGGACAAAAGAACTTGAGGAACATCATTAGACCTGGGAACCTTTTCATAATACATAAAATAAATAATCTTATTCCAAACAAACTGTATTTAACTTTTTTCCACAACTATGCTATTTTTATTTTATCTAAAAACAGGAATTAAAAACACACTGGATTTGTCAAATTAAGCCTCCACATATGATCTACTAATATGTAAATAAATGATGTTGAGAACAAATCAACATTTGAAGTAACATTTTACATAACAAAGGTCGAAATATAGGAAAAAAGGCACTTGGATGTATGAAGTGACATCTTTCTACGTCTACACTAGTGTTGAGTCAGAGTCCCACCTTTGTCCCAGATGTTATATCCACAGAATCTGCAATGTCCTCCTGAGAGATCGTACAAGTGTCCTCATCTTCATCTCCTTCTAGAAACCTGAGATTAGAAGAAAAACACGTCACCACCATCAACTGCTTAAAGTTACATTTTCAGCATTTATTCGCCGTCACACCATTCAGTGTGACACGACGCTGCCAGCCAACAAATAGAAGAAATTACCCAGCATCCTCTGGGAGAAGGAGGTCAAGCCGAGCCGCTTGTTTCTGGGCCATTTCTGAAGTTTCTTCTGAGCGAGTGATCATGTCCTTCAGCTTGTAATGCTGGCGGCGAGGCTGTGACAAGAAGAACAAAGGAATGAGGTGTTGGATAACTCCATGTATTTACTAAACATTGTAATTAAGAGACATGAGGATGCTTACCTTCTTAGTTTTTTCTTTCCTCTTGAACTTCTGCAACCTGTCTTCTGGAATAGGAGCATCCCCAGGGAAAGGGTCTGATTTCTGAGGTCATGAGAAAAAAACACTAAATTAATGTAGAGCATGAAATATATTGATGGAACATCCACATCAGATTGTGAAAATAGATATTTTTTGGACTCAGTGGTATTGCAGTATTGTGACAGAGATTAGATATCATCATCTTCTGGTCCTAAAGGCTGCTTCACATTTAAGGGATGCACAACAACATTCAGTGCATCGCTCTTGATACAACTTTTTTTTTTTTTACTTAACTGCAGTTAAGTAAAAACTCCATTGTTTCATTCAAGTTACAAATATAGTACTACTTTCAGATTTACATTTTAAATGTATATTTAATGAGTTGATGATGTTTTTAGAAAAAGACTTAATTGTAAAATACTTAATATACCTGGAGGAAATTAGGGAATTGTGTATAAATGGATGCAGTCTTTACAATTGGTTGAAAGGAGCAGCCATAAAAAAAAGTCTCACTGGAGGTAGACACATTGCTTCAAATAGGAGCTGGTACAGAATAATGTACAATACTGTTATCAAGTGTCGAATAAAATGTTAATTTTTTGCAATCTAACAGTTAATTAAGTAAAAACAAAAATGGAGTTGAAAATGATTTAATCAAACCGTTCACATTTCATGAATAAATATACAGTACCAGTGAAAAGTTTGGACACACCTTCTCATTCAACTACTTTGAAGAATCTAAAATATAAAACATATTCTGGTTTGTTGAGCATTTGTTTGTTTACCACATAATTCCATATGTGTTCCTTCATAGTTTTACGTCTTCAATATTAATCTACAATGTAGAAAAAAATAATAATAAAGAAAAACCATTGAATGAGAAGGTGTGTCCAAACTTTTGACTGGTACTGTAAATATTTATAAAATAAAAAAATATATAAAATAATAATAAAGAAAAACCATTGAATGAGAAGGTGTGTCCAAACTTTTGACTGGTACTTTATACCTGCATACAACATATACCTATCCAACCCTGATGCTCTCACCTGTAATGCAGATTTGATACTTGGCATAACCAGTTTAAATTCATTACCCACATTGTTTACTTGTTTTCTGACATTGAACATACATCTTATATTTGCACCTTATTGTTATTTATTCTGTAGATGCATTTCCACCCTCCTCTCTGAATGACAGTGACACAACAAGCACTCCCTCTCTCACCCCTGAGATGACTCTGTTTCGATCTCCATGATCTTCACTTTGTTTTCTTTTCTTTGCGTTCTGTTGAGGAGCCTGTTCTCCATCTTTGTTTTCATCCTTCACCTCCTCCCAGTACCGAGCTGGAGGCTGCTAAAGAGGAACAAACAGGGCAACAGGTTAGCAGCAGCAGCAGCAATTCTTGAGAAAAATACTGTATTTGTGCCCAGAAAGAGTCAGCTTCGCCTCCTCCCGGGCCTCCGTACACACGCGTTAGCTGCGTGATGCTAACTAAGCTAACGCCACGTTTCGTGTGTCAGTTTGTAAAACAACGTCCTAGTATCTCTGTCGGCTGCTGATGTGTAAAGATAAACACTCTAATAAATGATTTAAACACTCTAATCAATCATTTATTCCTGCTTACCTTCTTATTTTTCTCCACGTGTGTAACATTCACCGCTGCGTCGCCGGGAGACGCCATCTTTGTTGTATACGTTTTTAACTTCCGGTGACATCACGTCTGAATGCGTCACTTCCTGCATTTTTTTTTTTTTAACGTTGAGCTTATTACTTACATAAAATATTTTATAAAAGTATATTTTTCTTCCGCATTTATATTCACTTGATAATGAGGTTGCTTTTTTTCTATTGAAAAAAAAAAAAATGACCACAAAAAAAAATCTCAAATGGCTTTTTCAAGAGCTTTCAGTCATGTCATCACAGCACAACAGGAGACAGAATAGTACTGACTATAATGGACTTTTCAGTTCAATACTTTTGAGAATGATCTGTTCATTTTGTACATGGCTCAAATAGGCAGATATTTATTCATTTGTTTAACATAAAAATATACAGTACCAGTCAAAAATTTGGACACACCTTCTCATTCAATGGTTTTTCTTTATTTTTCTTTTTTCCTACATTGTAGATTAATATTGAAGACATCCAAACTATGAAGGAACACATACGGAATTATGTGGTAAACAAATAAATGCTCAACAAACCAGAATATGTTTTATATTTTACATTCTTCAAAGTAGTTGAATGAGAAGGTGTGTCCAAAGTTTTCACTGGTACTGTACATACACAGACATTTGATACTATTGGATAATATTTAATATAATATATAATAGCAGAGCATTTTGCTTTTGACAATTATACTTGTCAGTGATCTCTGGTGGAAAAATGTGTTCATAAATGTATCTGCGATAAGCTTATCTAGGCCATTATTGGCCCAGTTGATTAACTGGCCAGTTTATCAGTCTAACTCCATTGTGAGTTAAGATTGTCAACATGTCCTCAATCAACCGATCCTTTGAATATGTTACAAAAAAGTTACACCTTATTTTTCGTGCAATTTCCTACAAAAGTCAAGCTCCACGTGTCAAATCTGCAAATTTCCCCGCTGCGGGACTAATAAAGGATTATCTTATCTTATCTTATCTTAATTTCCTCTCTTAACATGCATCTTTTCAAAATAAACTTCTGTCTTCAAAGGAAACAACTTAGATTTCAGAAACAAAACTACTTGGTTAGGTTTATAAAAAGATGGTTAAATACAAAGTTTTTAAAGGGTTAAAATAACTACAGAAGTGGCCTAACTTAAGTACGGAAGTCACTTGACAAAGAAATCAATGTTGACTTCTCGTCTCCCATGGGGCATGAACAAAGGTCTTCTGGGTGAAAGACCGGTTGTTGTTTGACCAACCCAAAGTTTTCCTGTTTGTTGTCATATTAGGGTTGTCCGGGGGTAGAAACGTATCTAGGAAGTATCGGATCAAATTCAGGCTTTATTAATGAATTGTTTTATTGTTGTTGTTTGTTTAATATATAATTGCATTGATTAGTTTGATGTAAGAAAATAAATCAATACTGTTTTTAGATAGATGTGTATGTCAGGCATCCAATTTTACTTGCCAAACATGCAAAACAAACAATCGTGTCACGAAAAGGTTGTAACACAGTTGTACATTGCCCTTTGGTAAGTGTTCCAGTGAGGTTCTTTTTTAAACTTCCTCCCTGTAGGTTAAAAAAATTGGGCCAAGATTCTTTATCTCCACATATTGGTTGCTTAGCACGCAATGAACCGTGTCTTTCATTTGCCGGAACACACCCGAATGAACTCATACAAAGTAGCTTTGTTGTTTTCCTCCCCATGTAGTCTGACCTCCAATGCACCCTAAAGAAAAAGAATGCCATATGTTTTTAAGTTTAAACCATTATTTTCCTGAGATGGCTTACATTTTTTAAGTGTGCATGCAGTATGTTCAAGCCCAAAGCTTTTTGGGAAAAAAAGAAATAAAAAAAGTAGATTTTTGACAAACTATGGGTACTGAGTTACATTTATCTACATTTTTCTGTGAGAACAGGGAATCCGGAAAGGGACAAGCCCGGGGGCGGGAGCTCCATATCACATCTGGGACTGAGCCTCCAATTACAAAGGAGAAAGTGTTATGCAAGAGAGAGGAATGAAAACAGCTTGTCTGGTATAAAACCCCAGCAGGAGAAGAGAAAAGTGTCAGAAATATGGCAGAAGAACCAGCAACATTCAGGATGTCTTCTGATAAGGACAAGGTATGTGTCTATTTTAATCTTAGATAAAATAAGTTAAGAACTTTATTGATCCAATGTCAGGGAAATGCAATTCTTACAGCAGCTCTGTAGTCAAAGAAAACAGGGAAGAAAAGTGAGAAATAAATGAGGTAGGATAGAAAACAAGACAAAAGTACACATACAATATAAAATGTAAATACATATACTATATACTATACAAACGATGACAGACATGCAGACTGAAGTGTTTTTAAAATGCATGCATAGTTACCAAATACATAAAGCATTATGCAGACTAAAGCAGATGTCTAGAAGTTCACTTTTAAATCTGACTTCACTGTCTGCGACTGACAGTGAACAATGTTTGCATTCTTTTCCACACAATCTGTTTGTTGCTGTTCAATTACTCTCACACAATGATCAAACGCTTTGTATGTATTCATTATTTTCTGTTTAGTTACCCCCTCGGCCAGAACTTTTTGATTTCCACGGGGTCTCAATGACCCACTACTTCACAGACAACTGGGAGAACATTCAAAACTTTCAGGCCAGGCCGGATGATATACTTATTGCAACATACCCCAAAGCAGGTCAGCCCATAAACACGAACAATCGGCGTAGATGCTTTATAGCTCCTAAAATATGTGTGTATAGATGTGAGGCGTTGAGATCATTTTTTCCCCCTCTTTGTCCCTCTCTTCCTGCTGTTTAGGAACCACCTGGGTCTCCTACATCCTTGACCTGCTGTATTTTGGTCGGACAGAGCGCCAGACCTCCATCCCAATATTTGAAAGAGTGCCTTTCTTGGAGATCTTCGTCCCAAATATGCCGTCAGGTATTGACATCACTGTAGCTGTCCGCAAACTATTTAATCACCGTACAGGTTCAGGGCTTTGCTCACTGCATCTTCACCTCTTCATACAGGAAAAGACCTGGCGGACAAGCTCCCCACCTCTCCTCGACTCATTAAAACTCACTTTCCAGTCCAATTTGTGCCAAAGTCCTTTTGGGAGCAAAACTGCAGGGTCAGTAGTTTGTTTGTTATTTGCACTGAACTATTTGCTGAAATAGACGTTGAAGTAACATTTGAGGCATATCTACCTAGAGTTACCAGACATTTAAAAGTCTTAATCAGAGGGGGTTCCCTCCTCATTCATCTGAACGCTTAAAGCCTGTTACCCAAACAGGAAATGGGGAAACTCGAGGAAATGACACAGCTTGCTGTCAAAATTGAAGTAGCAGTGATTGATGTAGTGAAGACTTGGTTGGACTAATCAGCTAGAGACACAGAGGGGGAGATATTCAGCTACACCATTCACTGACGTGGCCACAATCGTAAATGGGGCGCTGTCTGTGTTTTCATTAAGTTTTCAAAATATTAACTTAAATGTAGATTTATAAGACCTCTGGTTTCTAAGTGCTACGTTTGCCAACATTGACCATCAAATGTTATTACAGAGAGTGGAGCATCTAATTGGCATTAAAGGAACCGCACTTAGTTGGTTTAAGTCGTATTTATCAGACCGATCTCAGTTTGTATGTGTTAATGAAACCGCGATGAAAACCAAAGTCAGTCACGGAGTTCCACAAGGGTCTGTTCTTAGACCAATTTTATTCACCTTATGTATACTTCCTTTAAGGAATATTATCAGAAAACACTCAATAAACTTTCATTGTTATGCAGATGATACCCAATTATATCTATTGAGCCAGACAAAACCAAGCAGTTCGCTAAACTTCAAGCATGTCTTAAGGACATAAAAACCTGGATGACCTGCAACTTCTTGATGTTAAACTCCGACAAAACTGAAGTTATTTTACTAGGCAGAGATCACCTTCGTTCACCTAGTTCATGCATTTGTTACCTCTAGACTAGACTACTGAAATGTATTTATTATCGGGCTGCTCTAATACGTCTCTTAAATCTCTCCAGTTGATCCAGAATGCTGCAGCACGTGTTCTAACAAAAACTAAGAAAACTGGAGTCTCTGTGCTTTCTCGCCTTGCTGGTTTCCATAAATTGTAGTTGTACCTGGACTGTGGTCGTGCCTCCTGCTGTGGCCCTGTTGACACCCATTGCTACTACCATTATTATTATTAGTCACATTACTATTACTATTCCCTGTACCATTACGCCTATTTGCTTTCTTTCTAGCCTGTAGTCTTTTTGCTTTCTCGCCTCGCAGGTTTCCATGAATTGTTGTGTAACCTAGACCGTGGTCGTGACTCTTGTCGTGGCCCGGCTGACACCCACTGCTACTTCCATTAATATTATTAGTCACATTACTATTATTATTGCCTGTGTGATTTGGCCTTCTTTGTAAAATCCTCAGGGATGTTTATAGTGCTTTTATCAGTGAACTATTTGTTACAGCCCTCTCTGAAAAGCTCTGATTGAGCACGCAGTTAAGGCTCACCTGGTTACAAAAATTCAGAGGTGCACGTCTGATTGCAGCGACCTCTTGCATACATTATGCACATGCCGTGATTATATGAATTTCTGCTGCACGCATATCGTGTTGGCTTCACTACAGCGTACATAAACCAAATTTATGAGTAACTAGTGAGGGGTCAGCAGGCAGTAATTGAAGTATAAAACAAGCAATAAAAGTTGTTTTTAGCAAGTTTGACTCACAGCAACCCAGAGAGGTCCTTGAGCAAGGAGCAATAATTGGCCACCCAAAGCATAATGCAGTTTGATGGATGAATGTGAGATTAGCCGTGGACAGACACAGAGGTGCACTCACTCTCTCAGTTTCGCACGCACAACCAAATACTTGGTTGACTGAGCAACCACGGATGTTTTATGTATGGTGTCTTTCAAACCCAAATAAAAATAAATCAAAAAAATCTAGGTGTGTAAAAATATACATTTTCTCATGCAACCTTGAACTTCCAATCATTTAAGTGTTTTCTTCTTCTGTAGGTCATCTACGTGGGCCGCAATGCCAAAGACAACATGGTGTCTTATTTCCACTTTGATCGCATGAACATGGTTCAGCCGGCGCCTGGAGACTGGAGCAACTACATCCACAGATTCATGGAGGGAAATAGTATGTGTGAAATACAATAACAATGAGATGAGATTCACAGATCTAACTGCAGCGCTTTAATGATTTGTTCTGTGGCCTCAGTGGCGTTTGGATCCTGGTACGACCATGTGAACGACTGGTGGAAGAAGAAACAGACTTATCCGAAGATCCATTACATGCTCTTTGAAGATATGGTCGAGGTGATCTAGTCGTTTTTGTGGGGTTCTTCCTATTCAGGATACTTTTTCTCCTCTAGCTGGTAATAATGCTCCGACGATATCTGACTGTTTCCAGGACACTAGACGGGAAATAGACAAACTCTGCAGCTTTCTTGGTTTGTCTCATTCGGACGAGGACAAGAAAAGAGTTACGACTGGAGTGCATTTTGATAACATGAAAAAGGACGACATGGCCAACTACTCTACCATCGAAGTTATGGATTTCAAAATTTCTCCCTTCATGAGAAAAGGTAACCTGATGATTGAATGTGTGTGACATGAAAAAAACAAAACAATCTGATTCTCCACTTTGAGCTAAAATACTGAAATGATTCTCTGTGGTTTTGCAGGAAAGGTCGGTGACTGGAAGAACCATTTTACTGTGGCCCAGAGTGAAAAGTTTGATGAAGACTACAAGAAAAAGATGACGGACCTCACTCTTCAGTTTCGCACTGAAATTTGATCAAGAATGACTGTGTATATGTTCAGTTCTGACTGGAATGGGGCATTTCTCTGAGAAAATCAAGTTGCCTTAATGGTATATTAAAAGTCTGGAATGTAT
Organism: Anoplopoma fimbria; assembly: GCF_027596085.1. NCBI lineage: Eukaryota > Metazoa > Chordata > Actinopteri > Perciformes > Anoplopomatidae > Anoplopoma > Anoplopoma fimbria. Next base: position 23,276,000 of record NC_072460.1, read on the forward strand.
CTTCTTGTTATTTATGTCTGAATTAATGCTGAAAACTATACATTATGATCGGCTGGTCTCATCCAGCAGTCGTAGCTGTACCAACAAAAATAATGCAGCGTAACTCGTACATATCCCACAAAAACATTTTGTATGTTATTCACGTAATCATGTACAAGGAAGTAGAAAGGTAACAAAAGGCAATTCAGAGCGGGCGGGAGGGAAGGTGGACAAGTTTGACCAAGGAGACCGCTATTCGTTCCCAAAGGGAAACGAGAGGTCAACTTGCGTACTTAAGTCGTAGTTTTGTTACCTAAATTTAACTAGGAATTTCATGATATTTCCCTAAACCTAACCAAGTAGTTTTTTTGCCATATGTTTTTAAGTTTAAACGATGCTTTTCCTGAGATGGCTTACATTCTTTAAATGTGCATGCAGTATGTTCAAGCCAAAAGCTTTTGGGGAAAAACTCAAGACTATTTTCAATTTATAATGCTTAAAAAGAACAAAAATCTGCATATGAAAGTGGTAAAACTTATTTTAAAGAATTGATTCAGTATGCTGCGGCTGACTCTTATCAGAGTGTGTAAAACTCTTACACACAAAATAAAAAAAGTAGATGTTTGACTAACTATGGATACAGAGGAAATGGGCAATCCCAGGGGAAATGGGCAATCCCAGGGGCGGGAGCTCCATATGACATCTGGGACTGAGCCTCCAATTACAAAGGAGAAAGTGTTATGTAAGACAGAGGAAGGAAAACAGCTTGTCTGGTATAAAACCCCAGCAGGAGAAGAGAAAACTGTCAGAAATACGGCAGAAGAACCAGCAACATTCAGGATGTCTTCTGATAAGGACAAGGTATGTGTCTATTTTAATCTTAGATAAAATAAGTTAAGAACTTTATTGATCCAACGTCAGGGAAATGCAATTCTTACAGCAGCTCTGTAGTCAAAGAAAACAGGGAAGAAAAGTGAGAAATAAATGAGGTAGGATAGAAAACAAGACAAAAGTACACATACAATATAAAATGTAAATACATATACTATATACTATACAAACGATGACAGACATGCAGACTGAAGTGTTTTTAAAATGCATGCATAGTTACCAAATACATATAGCATTATGCAGACTAAAGCAGATGTCTAGAAGTTCACTTTTGAATCTGACTTCACTGTCTGCGACTGACAGGGAACAATGTTTGCATTCTTTTCCACACAATCTGTTTGTTGCTGTTCAATTACTCTCACACAATGATCAAACGCTTTGTATGTATTCATTATTTTCTGTTTAGTTACCCCCTCGGCCAGAACTTTTTGATTTCCACGGGGTCTCAATGACCCACTACTTCACAGACAACTGGGAGAACATTCAAAACTTTCAGGCCAGGCCGGATGATATACTTATTGCAACATACCCCAAAGCAGGTCAGCCCATAAACACGAACAATCGGTGTAGATGCTTTATAGCTCCTAAAATATGTGTGTATAGATGTGAGGCGTTGAGATCATTTTTTTCCCCTCTCTGTCTCTCTCTTCCTGCTGTTTAGGAACCACCTGGGTCTCCTACATCCTTGACCTGCTGTATTTTGGTCAGACAGAGCGCCAGACCTCCATCCCAATATTTGAAAGAGTGCCTTTCTTGGAGATCGTCATCCCAGATATTGGTACAGGTATTGCCATCACTGTAGCTGTCCGCAAACTATTTAACCCCCTTACAGGTTCAGGGCTTTGCTCACTGCATCTTCACCTCTTCATACAGGAAAAGACCTGGCGGACAAGCTCCCCACCTCTCCTCGACTCATTAAAACTCACTTTCCAGTCCAGTTTGTGCCAAAGTCCTTTTGGGAGCAAAACTGCAGGGTCAGTAGTTTGTTTGTTATTTGCACTGAACTATTTGTTGAAATAGACATTGAAGTAACATTTGAGGCATATCTACCTAGAGTTACCAGACATTTAAAAGTTTGAATCAGAGGGGGTTTTATCTCATTCTTCCGAATGCACGAAGCCTGTTACCCAAGCAGGAAATGGGGAAACTCGAGGAAATGACACAGCTTGCTGTCAAAACAGAAGTAGCAGTGATTAATGTAATGAAAACTTGGTTGGACTAATCAGCTACTGACACGGAGGGGGAGATATCCAGCTACACCACTCACAGACGTGACCGCAATCGAATGGGGCGGTGTCTGTGTTTGCAGTTCCATGTTGGCCAGCTTTAGATAAATCTGAAACTTGCGGGTTGACATTCTTCGGATTTTTACAAGTTACTGGAAACGGATTGTTGTAATCAAAATGTGTTCGTGCAAAGGTAGTGTGTCCTACTTAGTGACTCTAATACAAATGTGAAGCTATCATTTGGGTAAAACTCTCTTGTAAAAGCCCTTTAAAAGTTCAGTCAGCTATTTGGTTTAAGACTAATAATTAAGGAGCCAACATGTGTAGTGCATCATTTTTTGATCTAATTATTATCTGAAGAATCAAAAAGACGAGTGTAACTGGCAAAACACTGTAAACCAACCATCACAATGTTGATAGTGCTTTTATCAGTGAACTATTTCTGACAGACATCTCTCAAAGCTCTGATTGAGCATGCAGTTAAGGCTCACCTTTCAAAATTTCAGAGGTGCACGTCCGATTGCAGCGACCTCTTGCATACATTATGCACATGCCGTGATGACATGATTTTCGTGTTGGCTTCACTGAATCGAACATTAAATAAATTTTGAGTAATTAGTGAGCGGTAGTCAATTGTATAAAACAAGTATAAAACAAGAAATAAAAGTTGTTGTGAGCAAATGTGAGTCCCAGCAACCAAGAGAGGTCCCTGAGCAAGCAGCCATAATTGGCCACCTGAAATATAATGCAGTTTGATGCAGCAAAATGCGAGATTAGCCGTGGACAGACACAGAGATGCACTCACTCTCTCAGTCTCGACTGAGCAACCAAGGTTGTTTCATGTGCGATGTCTTTTAAACCCCCCCTAAAAAAAATCAATTAAATAACATGTAGGTGTGTAAAAATATACATTGTCTCATGCAACGCTGGCCTTCTAATCATTTAAGTGTTTTCTTCTTCTGTAGGTCATCTACGTGGGCCGCAATGCCAAAGACAACATGGTGTCTTATTTCCACTTTGATCGCATGAACATGGTTCAGCCGGCGCCTGGAGACTGGAGCGACTACATCCACAGATTCATGGAGGGAAAACGTATGTGTTAAATTGAATATCAATGAGATGAGATTCACGGATTTCACTGCAGCGCTTTAATGTTTCGTTCTGTGGCCTCAGTGGCGTTTGGATCCTGGTACGACCATGTGAACGACTGGTGGAAGAAGAAACAGACTTATCCGAAGATCCATTACATGCTCTTTGAAGATATGGTCGAGGTGATCTAGTCGTTTTTGTGGGATTCTTCCTATTCAAGATACTTTTTCTCCTCTAGCTGGTAATAATGCTCCGACGATATCTGACTGTTTCCAGGACACTGGACGGGAAATAGACAAACTCTGCAGCTTTCTTGGTTTGTCTCGTTCGGACGAGGACAAGAAAAGAGTTACGACTGGAGTGCATTTTGATAACATGAAAAAGGACGACATGGCCAACTACTCTACCAACGCAGTTATGGATTTCAAAATTTCTCCTTTCATGAGAAAAGGTAACCTGATGATTGAATGTGTGTGACATGAAAAAAGAAAAACAATCTGATTCTCCACTTTGAGCTAAAATACTGAAATGATTCTCTGTGGTTTTGCAGGAAAGGTCGGTGACTGGAAGAACCATTTTACTGTGGCCCAGAGTGAAAAGTTTGATGAAGACTACAAGAAAAAGATGACGGACCTCACTCTTCAGTTTCGCACTGAAATTTGATCAAGAATGACTGTGTATATGTTCAGTTCTGACTGGAATGGGGCATTTCTCTGAGAAAATCAAGTTGCCTTAATGGTATATTAAAAGTCTGGAATGTATCTTCTTGTTATTTATGTCTGAATTAATGCTGAAAACTATACATTATGATCGGCTGGTCTCATCCAGCAGTCGTAGCTGTACCAACAAAAATAATGCAGCGTAACTCGTACATATCCCACAAAAACATTTTGTATGTTATTCACGTAATCATGTACAAGGAAGTAGAAAGGTAACAAAAGGCAATTCAGAGCGGGCGGGAGGGAAGGTGGACAAGTTTGACCAAGGAGACCGCTATTCGTTCCCAAAGGGAAACGAGAGGCTAGTTTTGATTTGTTTGTCACGTAACTTGCGTACTTCAGTTGTAGTTTTGTTGCCCAAATCTAACTAGGAGTTTTATGATCTTTACCTTAACCTAACCAAGCTGTTTTTTTTGCCTAAACCTGACCAAGTATTTCACGATATTTACCTAAACCAAAGCAAATATTTCATGATATTTACATAAACCTCACCAAGTAATTCACAATATTTTCCTTAACCTAACCAAGTAGTTTTGTTGCCTTAACCTACCTAAGTTGTATCCTGTGAAGACGGAAGTTTATTTGTAAAAGACTGTGTGCTTGTAAGAAGAATAAATTGACACATTTTGATTGCTTTTGTAGGATATCATACAAACTGTTGACCGAAATGGAATGTCAGGTCATGTCTGAAGGGGAATATTTATTTCAAAAGAAGAGAATGTGTGTGTAAACTAGACAATGATGTTGTGAACCAATCACCAAAGGTTAAGAAGAGGCATAGTATCATGTTAACCATATTACCCACACATATGTTGTATGTGTGAAAAGTTTATGTGTAATTAAAGAGCCGCTGTATGACTTCACCATTTACATTGATATTCTCAAATGAAATCAGAAATGAGTGTGATCAGTAGAATTTATAATAGAATCTGAGTTTTATTCACTGCGCAGTGGAGACAGAAGTTGACAACAAAGCCGGAGAATTCTCTCACAAACAAAAGGTGTGGCCATCGTAACTATCAGCATGTGAGACATGAGAGACCTGACTAACTAGTCATACCTGGTCGATTTGCATAAATCAATACCAGTCAGTTTTAGAGAACAATAGTATGACTTATAAGGTGGCCAGGGTTCTCCTCCACAATTCGAAATTGAATTTGATCTGTTTGTATACTGTAAAGTATTCACATGTTAAATATTAGAAGCTGGACAAAAAATGGCATTAATAAATAGATAAATACACACTAAAGTGCATAGTGTGACTGTTGACATAAAGCCCATAATGCAAAGGGAGAATAAAGAATAGAATCAGGAAAATACACAAAATAAACACAAGATCTGTGTAAAGCAACATACAACTTAAATGTTCATGTAAAAAGATAGTGTGGACGACTAGGCGTTAGGACCCAGGGGAGCACAGGTCACCCATGGCAACCCGGAGGGGGTTCACCTTATTTGGCTTCAGCTGGAATCAGCTGATATGGAGAGATTAAAGGGGCGTGTCCAGTGACGTCATCAGCCCTACAGAAGGACTTCTGAGGTACTTGTGTTGACCAGATGTATGGACCCATAATCTAGTAAACTTCTTTAATAACTGTTCATTTAAAATACATGTGCTGTCTGCAGTGTTGTAACTAAGATTGAAAAATAAAACTTCTAAAAACTTCCACGAAATGTGTCTGTTTGAGTTCATGGAGGAAGATTTTAGAGGAAGTTCTTAAGTATCAAGCATGACAAGTATCAAGAGTAGTGTAATGTATTATCTGTACCCAAGCAACCAATGTACTTCCTGTCTACACCGGCACGCGCATGCCCAGTGTACGTGAACAGTCACGTGATATTCGTTTTCAGGGGAGCAAGTCTGGACGCACATAATTTCGAAAACGATGCTGAAACGCACGTGTGGACGGAGATTTAAAAACCCCGTTTTCATTTGAAAACGAGTGAAAACGGGTTAATGTGGACGTGGCCTAAGTCCTGCCTCTCAAACACAGATTGGCCAGCCAGCTCCGACCAGGCCGCAACCTTTAGGTTCTGAAAAGTGAAGCCAATGCCGAAGTGTCTTCAACGTGCATTCTCTCTAATGTCCATCAGGGGGCGACTCCTCTGATCGTATAGAAGTCTATGAGAAAATGACTCTACTTCTCTCTTGATTTATTCCCTCAGTAAACATTGTAAACATGAGTTTAGGGTCTCAATCTCTAGTGTCAAGTCTTCTTCAACACAGCATGATGTTCACTTAGTAAATTATTGTCCTTTTAGAGTAAAATAGACCATAAAGCAGGGAATGCATTGGACAGGGCTATATTGTGAATGATGGTCACTTCTGTTCACTGGTTAGGAAAAACAAGATGGCAACGGACAAAATCCAAAATAGTGCTGGCCAAAGTGTCGAATTCAAGGCTTAAAAACTCAGATCTGCTCTGAAGCATCTGAACTGAACTTGAATGATTTTCTTCAACACTAACTAATACTGCCAAATGGTAAAATTCAGGCAGCAAACTGGGCTTTGATGCATTTATTTTCAAGGTGCAAATGTCCAAGGTTCATTTATTTTATTATTTTATAACACAGGGTTGTATGATGAAATATATCCCTTGATGCTTCTCACTACAACAATCACAATCAACCAAGGACACATGGCTCAGAGCTGAAACCCCCCTGAAACCCCCCGAACCCCCCCCATCAAGCACATCTAACGCTGGTCTAATGCCTGGTGTACCATCATAAATCTCTTTCTCTTGTCCAGAGTGAAGGCTAGCCTGTGAATTATTCATAGTGTGAACCAAGCATTAGCCAATAGAGAAGCAGGAGCTGAGGTCCCGATCACACCTTCATGTTCTCAGGTAGTTCTGGAACTTGCCACAGTAACAAAGACACAACAAACTGACTTCATTGTGGATGATTCAGACACAGACACTGTTTTGGGAAATACGATCTCAGCAGGGTAAGTGGACTGCTTTAAACTGGAATAGGGACAAAAAATAAATGTTTGGCAATTTTTATTGGTTTTCTATTAAACCTACCATCCATTATTTGCAGCTCTTGTCGGAAATGAAAATATACACAACAGCTGCATTATTCAGATTATTACAGTTGTGGTTATTATTGCTCTTTTTTGTATTTCAGTGTGTATTTTATTTGGTTTTACTAGGAAACACTTTTAGCTGAAATTGAAAGGTTTTTTCCCCTCTACTACAGTATAGTACATTTTAAAAAATTGCTTGCATATGCACCAATACTCGGCAAATACAGACGATTCTTCTCAAGTATATTACTTAAATAAGATTATGAATTAACTGTACCGCAGGGACCTCTGAGCGACGGGGCAACCAATCGCCCCGAGGCAGCAGAGCGAAGTGGTCGGGCGGGGGTGTAGGGCTTGACCAAGGCCTGGAGATAGGAAGGAGCTGTTCCTTTCACTGCCCTGTAGGCTAGCACCAGAGTCTTAAACTGGATGCAAGCTCTTACAGGGAGCCAGTGTAGAGAACGGAGAAGGGAAGTTGTGTGGGAGAACTTGGGGCGATTGAACACCAGACGTGCTGCAGCTTTCTGGACAAGCTCCAGAGGTCTGATGGCCGACGCCGGGGCTCCGGCAAGTAGTGAGTTGCAGTAGTCCAGGCGGGAGATGACCAGAGCCTGGATGAGCACCTGCGCCGTCTCCTCAGTGAGGAAGGGGCGAATCCTCCTGATGTTGTAGAGGAGGAATCTGCAGGAGCGTGTGACCGATGCAATGTTTGCTGACAACGTCACACCCAGATTCCTCACACTAATGAAAACATGGTTTTGCATATAATATTTCATTTCTGCCAATAAATCCCCCTAAATGTTACACACTGTTCCTTTAAGTAAAAGATCTGAGTACTTCTTTCACAACTGCATTTCTTTCTATCAAATGCAATAACGTAAAATTAATAACTTTAAATATTGCACTGACCACTAATAATTATTGGTAATACCAGCTAAAATGTAACAACATTTTTTCTAGGCTAGGTGAATGTCTTTGAGTATGTTTAGCAGCCCTAAAAGCATGGATAATAATGGATAATTTAAAATGATTTATTCTCACAGATGGAGGTGATACATCAGAGAACAATGTTTGACTTCCACGGAGTCTCCATGTCCAAATGCTTCACTGACAACTGGGACGAGGTACAGAACTTTAAAGCGCGACCAGATGACATTCTTATAGCTACTTATCCTAAAGCAGGTGGGGTTGTGAGGCATCATTGTTTTTACTTTTAATAAATCATTATATGTTGATGAATGCCCTTGATCGATATGTTCCTTTCCCTGATTAGAATGTATCCATGTGTCTTTTAATCTCAGGAACAACATGGGTCAGTTACACCCTGGATCTTCTGTATTTTGGACAGACATGTCCAGAGCGTCAGGCGTCCATCCCTATTGATGAGAGAGTGCCTTTTCTGGAGTTCAGCAAACCGTCTGTACCCGCAGGTTGCATACATGAAAAAAATATTTTGGGTGCTCACTAAGCTCCGGTTATACAGGATTGACATAGCCTTTTAACCTCATTATTATATACCATTATGAGACAACCCCTTATGATTCCAATAATCTATATAGAACTTTAAAAACAAATACATTTAGAACAGAATTAGAAGTTATATGTCATTAAGATATAACTAAATATTGTTTCTAGAGCAGCATTTACAACAGAAAAATCACTATATAAATTAATGAATTACATTACATTACATTACAGTCATTTAGCAGACGCTTTTATCCAAAGCGACTTACAATCAGTAAGTAAGTACAATTCCAGTGAATCTCTCACTGGAAACAAATCTAAAATATCAATATACTAAGTTTAAAAGAAAGAAGAACACAGACGTGTGTTCTCTCCACCTGGCTGCTTTGTCTCAGCCAGCAAACATGTTTACAAAAAACAAACTTGTCCGATGGTACATGCAGTGCTTGTGTTAACATAACGGCAAGACTGCAGCGTCGTTGAATTAGGTTTCACTTTTGTTTACATCTCCGTGCTTGTTGCACAGATGTATGGATATTGTATTGGGTTTTTACATGCAAATATTTATTGCATGTGCAGTAACAAACATATTTGCCGTCAACTGGAATAATCTTCACTTCACCTTGTTCACTTCACCATAGCGGTCTCTCTGTTCGATCTTCGTGAGTGTGTATTTGTGTTTATGTGTGCGTAGTTGGATGATCTCAGCCCAACAGAGAGAGCAGAGCAGATGCACGCTGCAGCACAATAATAAACGACACCAAAACATGAAAAAGTACTAGCAAAAACCAGCAGTAATGTCAGGGATTATCAATACTTGATTTTAAATAATGTGGCCCACGCCCGTTTAATCCTGGGCTTCTGTTCCCATCACTACCTTCAGATAACTTAAAAACACAAACCGCTCTCGCCAGTGTGTCCCTTCTGGGTTGCTGTAGAAACACTGTGGTGCAACATGGCGAACTACATGGAAGACAACCCCCTCCCTACATAGATAAAAATGGCTTTTTATAAGCTAAAGAAAACATAATCCTTAGTTTCGGTTGATTATACACTGATTAAATCATAGTAATGAATACCCATATCTGCCAATAAATCACCCTTAAAGTTACATACTGCTCCTTTAACTCTCTGAAAATGATTACTACGGGCTCTATTGCATGCTAGTTACTGGTTACAAAAGGCCCTAGTGCATGCTAGTTACATGCACCAGTAGGTGTTTATATAGATATATAAACATCAACTATCTGTTGGATTTAACAGTCGAATGAGTACCTTATTGTAAGTTTTGTATTTGAAAAGCAGAGAGGTCAATAGGACGATATCAGAATTTCCGTATAATCTCATCGTATGATCAAATAGAGACTTGACATTGGTCCACATCATATGTTTTAGAGCCTGTACACATAAACATATAGATTTACACATAGCAACACAAATAGCAACCGTATTACTCTATGCAGTTAATCCACTGACTGATGCTTCTCTTCACAAAAGGAAAATACTTGGCAGACAGACTTCCCACCACTCCTCGTCTCATTAAAACTCATCTACCACTCCAGTTTGTACCAAAGTCCTTCTGGGAGCAGAACGTCAGGGTAAAAGCCATGCACATACAATATGTAGCCCGTGAAATATGGGAGTTATGAACCACACTTAATTATGATGCAGATAAATTAGAATCTTGTGTTTTCTCTTTCTGCAGGTAGTCAACGTGTTTCGTAATGCAAAGGACAACGCGGTGTCCTATTACCATTTTTGCCGCATGAGCAGCGGCATGCCAGAACCAGGAGACTGGAACACCTTTCTACAGAACTTCATGGAGGGAAAGGGTGAGTTCAAAGGAGATTTAGCATAAGGGAGGCACAACATCTTGTAATTTCCTTTATTACCACCTTATATACATATAAGACTGGATAAGATAGTCCTTCGTTAGTCCCACAGCGGGGACATTTGCAGGATTACAGCAGAGTGGATAGTGCAAAAGAACAAACAAGAGACATAAGTAGAAAAACAAGATCAAAACAAGTGTAATAAATAAGTAATCACACAGTAAAGGTATAATTAATAGGTCATTTTTAACTAAAACATGATATAATTGTACTGAATGTTTGGTAATATTGCACAGTGGATTGCACAGATTTTTAAAATAATGCTGTGCCTTCAGTGGTGTATGGATCCTGGCATGACCATGTGAATGGCTGGTGGGAGAAGAAACAGACCTATCCCAAAATTCACCATATGTTCTATGAAGATCTGATTGAGGTAAGCTGAGGTGTGTTGGTATGTGGAAGTTTTTTTTGAGTCGACGTTCATTTAGAACAGAAGTTAGATTAATGCAACAAAACCACATAATCAGGTTTAGGAAAACTGTCACAAACTACCATAAAACCCAAGCGGTGAGGTACAACACACAAAAAATGTTGTATCCCGGTACACAAATCCAATAGGTTGCATTTCGTGACTATTTCCCAAACTGCCATGATACTGTCTGAGGGGCAACAGATCTGTAGCTGGGAGGGGATGTCAGGAGAGCAGGATTGGCATGAGAGTCTGAGGGCATCTGGTGGATAGGTAAAGCATGGCAGGTCCAGGGAGTGAGAGGAGGGTCAGAGCTGAAGACAGGGACAGAGAGCCAGGCCAGGCAAAACAAAGAGACGTTTAAGGTAGGCCAGCTGTTTCCTTTTCTAGAGGTCGTTATATATATAGAGCTTCACTAACTGGCTCTAGTTTCATATTTATCATGGTATTTTATTATCTCTTGGCAAGAAAGAGTGAGGTCTAGATGTCAAATTATTTTCCTAACAGAGACATTTAGTACGATGAAGTGACATAAATCAATGTTACATAGAGATGCGCTAGTATAATATAGCCTTTTTTAGACTGGATATTGGTCAGAAAGATAACTACTATGTATCTTTAATTAATGTGTAAAAAAAGCTGAGATTCTTTAATTTTCTGCAGGACACAGGACGAGAGATAGACCGACTCTGTTCCTTCCTTGGTTTGACTCCTTCCGCTGAGGAGAAAGAAAGAATTGTAAATGAAGTGAATTTTGACAATATGAAACAAAACCCGATGGTCAACTATTCCACTATGCAAAGTATGGATCAAAAAGTGTCTCCTTTCATGAGAAAAGGTACAGTGAAAAATGACTATCTGGAAAGAAATTCGGTTTGCACCAAAATCTACTCATTAATCTCTGATTCTAAAGATCAATTACCTGAATGATTCTCTGTTTCTCCAGGGAAAGTTGGTGACTGGAAGAATCACTTCACTGTGGCCCAGGATGAAAAGTTCGATGAGGACTACAAGCAGAAAATGAAGAATAGTACACTGCAGTTTCGTTCTGAAGTTTAGAGGCCAGTGCATCCATGTCATGAACTGTGATTAATTTGATGTTAGATTTGATGGACAAAAATATTGATTAGAGCCTGGCTCCTCCTACTGCAGGGACAGGCTCCACTGATAATTGTACCAGTGACCTAAACACAGCTCTTTCTAGTCTCCTGGATTTAGTTGCACCTCTTACTATCAAAAAAGACAGTCCAAGAGGTCTACATCCTGGTTTACTAAAGAAGCACATGGTCACATGCATGCAGGAGATTGGCCTAAATCTGGACTAAGCCTGTTAGTTGCTCACCTATCCACTGTCCACTGCTACGCTGATGATACTGTGCTGTATGTGCTCGAAAGGCAAATGATTTAAACTAATAAATAGTAGGGCCCGCTTGTCCACTGTGAAAAAAATCATAAAATGTTCTGTATCTACACTGATAAAGAAGAGATGCTGGATATTGGCCCTGCTCGACCAAGAATCTTGGTGTGTAATGATGATGGCGGCGCATTTTGATGCAGAGGCCATTAGCTCCCATGAACTTTGCTATATAATTTTATTCACCACGGAAACAATGCCAATGGAAAGTCAATTAGGAATCAATTAGGAGGTGGATAGATCAAACAAACACAGAACTTTCAACCAGGAGACTGGTGTTCAAGACTGGCATGTGTGTCTCAAAATGTTGTTGAGTTATTGTGAAGTTAGATTTGGAAGTTGAAACCCCAAAAGTAGGTCAGGGGCTGCCAAGTCATCTGCCATGACAGATGATATATGTTAAAGATTTACTAGACACAAGTTAAAAGACACACTGGGAGAAGAGATAATTACAACCAGGGAAGAGCAGACAGAGGACAGTGTCAGTCAACTTGACAAGGTCGGCATATATCTCCAGATCATTTTATTTCTATAATGTGCAGTTTTTACAAAATATGCTCACAATGTGGTTCAATGCTTATAAACTAAAAATACTAAAATACTAAAAAAATGATTTTACTTACTTAGTACTTTTTAAGATTATTTGTAGAAGAAATGTTCTAAGACAATCTAACATAGTTTTTAAATACACAATGATCATGTGTTTTGTATGTTTATAGTTTTTTATTTTATTTTATTTTAAAGATGGATGATTTGCCATAGTTTTTGATTAAACATGGTCATATGTTTTGTATGTTTTCAGTGTTTTCTTTACTATCTTTTTATTTTAAAGATGGATGTACCTTCTCGACCAGAACTTTTTGATTTCCACGGAGTCTGGATGACACACTATTTTACAGACAATTGAGAGAACGTTCAAAACTTTCAGGCCAGGCCAGATGATATACTTATATCAACATACCCGAAAGCAGGTCAGTTCACAGACATTAACAGGATTTGTACACAGTAGGGTCGATACAGGCTCATCTTATCCTAATTAAACATTTGTAGTATTACATTATTTTTTTATTTTCCTCTGTCTTTTAGGAAGCACCTGGGTCTCCTACATACATTTTATACAGGTGACCAAGTTTGAATAAATCAAACTTTACAATCAGGATTTTTTGAATAATCAAAGGACTAACTACAGATTTGTACCAGGTATATATCTCTCTAATTAATACGTTCTTGTCATTAAAGTTATTCAAAAAGAAACAGTTTAACTTCCGAAGAATATTAAATTGTTATCTCATCTGATGGCTGAATAATGAAATTAGGAAACACCGACTTTCAAAGCAATGAGCTACAAGTACAGCTGATTCATGATCAGTTGTTCATAAACACTTATTACACTTATCACACATATAACATGTTTTTCATGCAATAATGCTCTTCAGATAATGCAAGCCTTTTTTTGTTGTGAAGATCATCTACGTGGCCCGTAATGCAAAGGACAGTGTGGTGTCTTATTTCCATTTCGAGGGCATGCTCTCATTCCACCCAGAGCCTGGAGACTGGAGCAGCTACCTCCAGAGATTCATGGAGGGAAAGAGTATGTATGACATACTCTCTAAAAATGTGCTTTTATTCAAGGTGCACAGATTTCCTCCACACTCCTCAAGTGTTTTTATTTATAATTCCGTTGCTCCAGTTTTGAATGGATCCTGGTACGACCATGTGAACGGCTGGTGGGAGAAGAAGTCATCCAAATATCCATTACATGTTCTACGAAGATCTGGTTGAGGTAACCAAGTTTTTTTTGTGGGTTGGGGGTACTTTTCAAAACGTTGCTGTAAGTGTTAATAGAGCCATACTTTCCTCTTGACCACATGTTTCCAGGATTGTGAACGTGAAATAGACAAACTCTGCTGCTTTCTTGGTTTGTCTCCTTCGTCTAAGGAGAGGGAAATGATTACACGCAGAGTGCAGTTTGATGACATGAAAAAGAACAACATGGTCAACCATTCAACGTTCAAAGGGATGGATTTCAAAAGGTCTTCCTTCATAAGGAAAGGTACAGTGAACAGTGGTATGCAACACATATGTGAAATGATTAACGATCAGCCTTTAGCTAGAAATACCTGTCTGATTTTCTGTTGTGCTGCAGGGAAGGTTGGTGACTGGAAGAACCATTTCACTGTGGCCCAGAGTGAAAAGTTTGATGAGGACTACAAGCAGAAAATGAAGAATCCTACACTGCAGTTTCGTACTGAAGTTTAGAGGCACGGCTGTGATGTAGGGGCGGCACTACAGGTTAAAAGGGTCAAAATTGTATTTAGTAGATATTATTGTGAAACTTTAACCATGCAATTACTTACATTAAGAGAACAAATCAAGAGAATCAAAAAAATATCGTTTCAAAAATGCGAATGAGGCATTATCTAATGCTAACTTCTGGTGAATTAAGGAGAAATTTACAGACTTAAATAGACAAAGTAGTAGAATAAACTGTGGGAATTACCTGTTTAATCATGCCTGTTATAATATTTCTGTGTAGATAATTAAACCATCCATGTTTGACCTTTGAATGATGTGTTCAGAGTTTGTTTTCACGTTCGACTGCTGAATGGGGAAAGTTTCTTCACGTTCACCTGAAATCTGAGTTTTAGTACATGAACGTACAAGTATGATTTTGAGACATCACAACAAGTTTGGAGCAAACCCTGCTTCTGTTTATAACTGTTGTGATGAGGAAATCAACTGATCTCTCCAGTGCACATACAGGGAGGATGGAGAGAGAGAAAGACAGCTATTCATTTTCAATGCAGAAAAAGTTGGCAACTGGAAGTATAATTTCTCTGCTTGATGAAAAACTGTGAGGAAAAAAAAACCCATTTATCTTCAATTCTGCACAGTTCAGCCTTTGATTTGGCTCATTTTAATCATTATGTGTAATGCGCAAATAAATAAAAAACAGAAATAATAACAAGTTTTGTCATTTTTATTTGAATCCAGACATGAAAATGCAGCAAAAAATACAAGAACAAAGTTCAATGAGCAAAATAAACGAATTAATCTAGCACTGTACTTCTGCACTGTGACTACAGACTGGAGGGGGCACATTGATTGCATTTTCTATGGCACGTACTGCTTTGTTAGGGGGGGACAATACTACGGGTGCTGGAGGTACCACCCTGGTCATGAAGTAAAAGAGGTAACGACGAGTACTGATACAGTGAAATATCACAGGTTCATTGGAATGTAGACAACAACACAAGGCCATTGTACCGTAAATACTAAACAAGTCAAATATCTCACATCACTGGGAGGTACTGCAAGTCACTGTGAGGAAACCAGACTCTCATCAGGAACAGAGGCGTGGATGAAGTCTGATTTTAAAACGATGTTTATCCACTTTGGGAAATTGTCACTTCTTGAAATGTACCATTAAGTATTTAAAACAGGAGCCCAGGATGACATTCCAGTAATCATTTTGTGAGAACAAGGCTCAGGTTTTTAAAACAGAACACTAGATATCTCACGTTGGAACAAAACTTTTCTAATGTTAGACAGAGGAGTGGCAATTTTTCAGGATAGGATCATCAAACTGTAAAAGCTGTGTTAAGTTAATAAATAATTCCCTCTGGATACTTTTGTCATCATTAATTCCCAGGAAAAAAATTAAAGAGTAACAAAAAATTCAGCAAATCATGGCCATTTGTAATTCATTTAGCAATATAAAGCGTCATGACAACCTCTGCATTGAAGCATTAAAAGTCACAGCTCTGCAGGTCCTAAATAGTTCCAAATCCAAAGTTCATGGAGCATAACAGCTTCAACACATCAGCAAAACCACTTTAGATTGTCTTTCACAGTAACAACGACAGCTATGTTTCAAATACACCTTTATTCATGAACATCAAAAATAATGTTATTTACATTGTTGCTTATACATCATATATTTGAAAGATATTTTTCCTCTCGAGTAGTAAAATACTTCAGTCTAGTGCTCAGGCTTACAGTTAAGTGCTCTGTTATTGAGTAAGTTCTGTTATAAGAGATCTGAGGTTCATGCCAAGCCAGTCCCATGTGGTGCAAAGCTGTGCAGCATTTAAATAGGTAACATATCAGTCTGAATTGATCCAATGCACGTGATTATGATCTAATATTCTTAGTCAAATCCTGTGAAAATGCAGTCTGAGGCTTTAATCGCACATACTTATTGATTGCAAAAGCTTTGTCCTACAGCGAAATAACAGGATGAGACAAATGCTCGAAACCTCAGTGTGAAGTTCAGCTACAGCTAAAAGCATCAGCGACAGTTTCCCATACAAGCGTGAGTCCGCATGTCTCTGGCCGTTGTTAACTGCCTGCCTCTTTATGCAACCAGCTTCACATTAACATACAAGGCAGCGTGGACAACAACAGCAGCAGCAGCACGTTAAGAGCTCAGAAGTAGTAATCTGTTGCTGAGTCACTACGATACTGGTAAGACGCTATATATTAACCCAAATAATGGGTTTATAGAACCGTAGAAACAGCACAGAACCAACCAAGGTTAAGTATGGCACATCTTTACATCACAAAGCATAGTGAAACATGGAAAACAGCAAATAAACTCTATGAAAGCAATGACATTTGGTTGATATGCAGACTTTTTTTTTTTTCCACAGAAACAATAGAAATGGGAGCTACAGACGCTTGGAGCCACAAATATGTCTTTTTACCCCTAAAACAGACATAAATTCATCACACATTTCACACCCATCACAACCAAGGGGGCTTGCTAAAAAAGCTGTTGTTAGGACTTGAAATGTACGTATGGTCCCAGTGTACTTAGAGTGATACCAGTGTTGTGCAGGTGTGTGTGTTTGAGAGAACAGGACAAAAAAAGAGAAAGAGATAAATGTGTGTGTAAGAAAGAGATTTATATGTGCTTTATCTCCCAGCTTTACTGCCAGATTTGCCATATTTGTTCCACAAACACACAAGACAAAAGGCAACTATCCTTTAAGGTCTCCACCAAGAGAAAGCTTTAAATACTTTCCCTCTTCTAAAAACAATTAATTTCAGGCAGTTCATTAATCATCTTTTTTCTAATATTGTTGAAGTCTTGGTTAGGAACCGTATTTGGTAAATGGGTGCGTTTGATCATTTGGTCCTCATGTCCAAGGTTTGGTTCATAGATCTATGATTTCACTGCTGACGCTGGCGGAGTCGTCATGTCGGCTGACCTCCAGGTAACTCCGCGACCCCACCGGCCTCCCTGCCCTCCCCCGCACCCTGTCCGAGTCTGGGGTGATGAACGGCCGCGTGTCGTCCACGCCGTCCTCCCCCAGATTCCCCTCCGATGTCCTGGAGGGACGCAGTGACACAGGGCAGGACACTGACGAGGGGACGCTCCCCGTCTCGTTCCCAGCCCACCTGTGACCCTGGTGGGAGGGCGTGGGGGGAGCCGTCACCTGCCTGCTGGGCACGCTGCTGAGAACGCTGCCCCCCAGTGGCATGGAGGACTCTGTCGGGGCCTCGCTGCTATCAGAGAGCATCTCGGGATCACTGTTCCTGCGGAGCCAAGGCCCCTGGCTGACCCCTGACCCCGGGGAGGGGGTCTGTGAGGTCAGGTTCAGAGGGTGAAACAAGCTCCCTCCTCCGAGCAGGTGCTCCCTGTTCAGGGCCGCGTCAATGCTGCGGGTCAGGTCAATGGGAGACGGGGGCCGCAAATCGAACTCATAAAGAGACAGCGAGGTGTCCCGATCCTGATCCAGACTGCCGCTCACTGAGCGCTGCGGAGGCCGACCCAGCGCCTGCAGTCTCAGCAGGGAGCCCGTGGAGCCGTCAGATACGCCTCGTTCCGCCGAGTGGCCCCTGTGGTTTCGTCCCCGGTTGCTGTCTTTGACACAGCGTTGCTGGGCTCCGGCCAGCTCGTGGTTCTGGTTCCTGATCAGACTCTTGCTGATGTCCGCTCCAGGACGCTCCTGGCCAGCCCAGTTGTTAGGCACCTCCCCTGGTGCTCCTACTCCTCCTCCGCCTCCTCCTCCCACCCCGTTACTGTCAGACTTTCGACAGGGTTTCCCCGTCAGGCTCTGGACTATCTTGGACCAGCAGGTGTGTCTTTGAGTGGAGCCTGTAGATTGTCCAGGAGAAGGCTGGTCTCCTGCTGCTCTGCCATCTGGTCCACCTTCCTCCCTTCCATGACAACCTTGAGGCCTCCAGAACACCCAGGAACCCAGGACGAGAAGGGAGAACCCCCAGGCCAGCTCCAGGAGCCGGGCCCAGAAGTGCACCAGCCACCATCCCCAGTTGAAGCGCGTCCAGTTTCCTAGCAGTCCGTAGAGCCATAAGGTGGCATGAACATGCAGCCCACAGCACAGCGACCCCAGGACCGCACACACTGCCAGAACTCTCCCCAGAATCACCCCGACCCTCCTGCTCCCGGTCCAAGCCTTCGTCCTGGCCTCCTCTGGGACCCCAGGGTGGGGAACGGAAGGGCAGCGTATACGCGGGAACACGTAGCAGAGGAAGCCGAGACAGATACCCAGGCCCCAGCAAAGGGACAGGACCTGCAAGGTGACGGGCACCACGGGGGACAGGGCCGGAGAAAGAAGATCCACCGCCAGCAGCAGCGTGCACTGCAGCACCGCCAGCACGGCCACCAGAGGAACGCGCTCCAGAGTGGACGGTAACACGCTCACTCCTGCCACCCTCAAAGCCAGCAGTGCCAGGGCAGCCTGCGCCCACACCAGCAGGTGCAGAGGCAGGTTGTAGAGGGCCGTAACCGCGGGGCGAGGGAGGAGCTTCCGGGTGCCATACGGGTCTATTAGAAAGAGAGCTGCCCTGAGGCCTCCAGCCAGAAACAGCAGAGCGTTGGCGAGCGCAAGAGCCCCCCGATGAGGACAGTTTGCTCCAGGGGACAGGGTGAGGCCGAGGGCCGCCCCGGCGAACAGGAGGAGGAAGAGACTCGCGGAGCCGTAGACATGCAGCTCCCAGGCGAAAGCCAGCGTCCGGCTCAGTTCGCCCCAGTAGAGGAGTGTGCCGTTAGGGGAGGGAGGGTCGCTGGGCGAGGGGGCTGGGTCGGACGTAGATTGGGGGGCTTGGTGAGGATGGAGCAGGTGGATGGAGCGGTTACTCTGAGCAATTCCAGCCTGATGAGTGGGGCTCAACCTTGTTTGGGCGACAGGTACGACACCGGTGGCAAGGAAGGAAGAGGTGCCTACAAAAAGAGAAACAGAGTTTTTAAATACATGAAAACAAAATGGTAAAAGTAAAATTACATGCAAATGCTATTCATTTAAAAAGCAGAAGTAGAAAAGTACATGAATTACTATAAAGAGCCACTAGAGGGGTGTAGCTCACCGTCAACGTCATGGACTTTCAATTCTTCATTGAAACTTTATCAGATTTGCACGGACAAATTGTCCCATGTCTACACATATATATAATATAAATATGAAGACAAGGTCTAATAAAATTGCATCACTTCCTTTTCTCTCTCCTCTCTGCAACTATCAGGTCAGAGTGTCTCATCAGCTGTAGCAAAGTTTCCCAAAACATGGCTTAGTATAGAAATGACAGACCTAAACCACAGACAGCAGAAATGTAGAGATGACACATCACAACATGTTTGTTTTATGTACTAAACCAGCTAAGCATACAGGGTGACGAGAATGTTTACACGTTCAAGCCAAACTCTAATGGAAAAAGAAAATGATGTCCAAAAGGTCATGTAATAACAGTAATAACATGCTCTAAATGTCCACGACGATTAGAATACAATGCCACAAAATCATCCACATTACAATCATTGACTCACGACACTTTGTGCTGTGCAAATCTCCTGGGAATAACTGAATAGTAATTGTTTGGATTAATTGGATAAGATTATGTTATTAGTGAGAACAACTCCATTACGTAACTTCGAACAATGTCACAAAGCAGCCGTGGAAACTCTCTGTTCGAATTTGCAGCGTTATGCAATACATAACTACCTCTTGGACAAGACAACACCTTGGCAGTGTGGCATCTCATGGAGTGCTGCAGGAGTGAGTCCCAAAACCAGGAAATGAGTCAGCGTTTTTCAGGTACTTCAGGTTCTCTTCGTTTCAAAGTCAATGGGTCTTTGGCCTGAGGCTTGAAATAAGGTCGGTTTTGTTCTACAACATAAATTATGTCAGTAAACATCCCACATGTGAATTTTGAAGCTTTTAAGTGTCTTAAAAAAAGGCGGTTGCTATCAAGTGTCTGAATGAAACTACAAAAAGTAATATAAATGTCTTCCTTTACAGCCTTTGATGGGTTTATACTCACGCACATGTGACCGTGGTGCAGTTTGTTTATAGCCTAGCATTAGCTTTTTACTTCTGCACATTGCATTCACTCTTCGACAATCATAAAAGTGGTGTTTATTTGTGAGGATTATCTTGCTGAACCAAACGTAAATAAACTTGTGTTTGTCAAAGAGCTTGTTTTCCTGCAAAAGTCCCATTGGCTTTGTGTCGAGGGAACCGGTGCGACGCTAACCTCCTGGTTGGCCTACAAAAATATGTCATCCCTGCACCACCACATTATCTCGCTCTCATTTGATGCGTGCACACACATTATTCAGTTTGCTCAAGGCACTCCACCTTATCCTCCTGCAAAACCTCGGAAACACCCTAGAGCATTATAATCATGGGGCCATTCATCACTGGGCGCTTTGAGACCTACTCAGATGTAAAGATAAACGTAAAAAAACATGTAGAGCATCATAAACTAACGATGATGATGCATTAAATGGTATAGGGAAAGTATTTTATAGGAAGACAGCAGACACATAAGAAACAGTTGTAGCCAAAGGGTATCTATCTCTAATTACTTCTAAAAAAACTACAACTTTATCTTTTAAACTTGATGGATGGTGGAACAACATGATAAATGGTAAAACACTCAAACCGTCAGCCACTAGGAGGACGTTAAGCCTGTCCTCACCATGTAGAAGACATGCATAAAGCTGACACAACAACTAATGACTCACTCCAACATGTGCCTCACTTCTTGGCTCCCTCCCTCTTATAACAAACACACACACACACACACACACACACACACACACACACACACACACACACACACACACACACACACACACACACACACACACACACACACACACACACACACACACACACACACACACGTTTCACTTTCAGACTCACACAGAATCCAGATCACAGACACACTTCTATATTTATATAAAAGGTATGTTTTACTTCCTTTCCTCAAACTCCTTTTTCATTCCTTCTTACAGGAGCAAGAATCCAGACACATTCCAGATGTTCTGATCACGATTCACAGCTGGACACACTTACCCTTAACCTTGAGTTTTTTCTATTTTACACACTCTGCTTACACTGCTTTACATGTCCACATGGTGCAATTAACAAAAAGAATTAACTTCCTGTTCCAACTTGTATGAAAACACAATCATGTGTTTATGACCCCGTTACAAATGTGGACAGATATATTCATACATTAGGACTACGGATACAGGCAACAAATTAGATGACCACACCTGGAAAGGGGCACTGGTTCAGATATTTTCATCATACTTCAATGCCAGACATCGTTTAAAACAGCTGAAATGATCATTATCATTGGTCCAGGGCCAAGAGCAGCCATACTGAACCAACGTTTGATCCCATCTGTATTAGATGTAATTTTGATCCTGATACTGGGGCATGACGCAAAAGAAAGTTTGACTTCTTAGTATTGAATTCAGATGAAAATACCCAGATCTTCTTCATTATGGGGCCCATGGAGCATGAGCACTAGTGTTTCCTTTAACCCCGCCTCCTAGACCACTGTCCAGCCTCATTCTTTGGCTCTTTCACATGAAAAGAGGAAGAAAAATAATTCAGGTTTCAGCTAAAAATGCATTTGACAACGTTTAGGATCTGATTATTTGTTCCTTGATTCTGGGAAGTGGATTCACGTAAAAAAAAAAAATACGTAACTCAGTGTATATATATATATATACACTGAGTTACAGACGTCTCTTTCCCAATGTAAGTCTATGGTGGAAAATACTTTCTGAGACTCATGACATCACCATTTGGCCACTATGTAAAATTTGCTTCGAAGCCCAGCACTCTTCCTGGGGGTTTGGGCGGAACTCATGCTGCTTTGTTTGACAGAGAAATAGCCGATAGCGCTGCACATAACTAAGAGGAGGACGAGACTGGTGCAAACTCCATATATGGACATGGTTTCGGGTTTAAAAAGTCAGATAACGAGCAGAAAATGATAATCTGCGAATTATGTCGACAGTGGTTGCGTGGGGAGGTAATACAAGTGATCTTTGAATCAACACTCCTTCTGGAATATGAGCAAAGCAAAAGAGTGCATCCTCCTCATACGGGTAGTGAGTCGGTGAGCAAGGAGAAAGGGTTTTGTATTCTTTTATGTTTATCATTGTTTTTTGCAATAAATGTTCTTAATTACCTCTAGGCGAACAATGTGATATGTGTTCTAGTAATACAGTCACAGAAATAGCTGCAATACAGTTGCTGTACCAGTTCTTTACCTCTTCAGGAGCTTTCATTGACGTTTTAGGAAAAACAAATATACCATGATAAATAAACCGTTTTAATCCTAATTATCCTTAATTATAATGCTTCTCTGAAATTCACCACACGAATATTCAACCCTTCCATGAATCAACACAAAATGAAAGTGCTTTGTAGCAGCTTTAAGTTGAAATCCAACATTCTATCTAAAATATGGGACCCCAATAAAACTAATTTGACAAAGACTGATTTTCAACCAATTCTTTCTCGTGGTTTTTAATGTAAAATACTCTTTTTTTCTTCCTCTTCCTTAATTGGTACTATTGTCATTGTTATGATTCATAATATAATCTTTCTAGCCATATTATCCATTTCTGTCCCTCTTTGAGAACATGCTGGCCCTTTCTAGCTTTATGTAATGATCTATGGACCTGGACTGCTCTTGTTTGTGTTCTTACAGAATCATTAAAAAGTGTAATATATAAAAAAAAGATACATAAATAAAGTACAAACGGGTTTTGCCATGGATGCAGGACTTTAATAAGATGACCTGCCAAGGAACCTTTACTTTAAATGTACTCGTGGGAGCCTGAGTGTTTAAAAGTCATTAATATGTTGTTCTGGTGGTTTCTAAGAGACTGGCCCATGAGCCCCATATGTCATGCTTTTTCCTTTTCCATCTACGTTTTTCTCCCCTCCCTTCATCCCGTCTCCGTGCATCTGGTTTTCATTAACGTCCAAACGCCCTGCATTTCTATGCCTGTACCTTTCTTCCATCACACTTTCCCCCGTACCATCTACTCTCTCGTCTGTAATCCCCACTGTCTCTTTTTCAGAAGCCCTATTTTCCTCTCATGTATCTCTTTGCATGGCAGCAATACCCGCCCCCCCTCACCTCCTGCACATTCTCTCCTCCCTCGCTGTGACTACCCCACACAACTACCACCCCACTTTCCATGGAAAAGTGTCTCTGCTTTTTTTCCCCTCCTTTGAAGCCTGTTCCAGACTCTTCCAGTAAAACAAAGTTCCAGCTGCACAAATAATTCCATTTTAAATCATCAGAAGGGATTATAAAGGACACTTCAAAACTAGTCTGATCCGGAGACCTTCATTTCTTACCTGCCCTTGATGACTGTGCAGTTGTGCTGGCTGTGCTTCTGCCCAGTTGTGCTGTTTTGTTTGGTCTACGTGTTGGTTTGGAGGACGTTCTCACAGCCTCCTGTTTAGTAGTGAGCGTACTGGTTGTAGATGCGGTTGTCGCTTGCTGTGTCGTGGCGTCTGCTGGCTGTTCTGCTGGCTGTTCTGCTGGCTGTTCTGCAGGCTGTGACTCTTTTATAGCGGGTTTGGATGATGTAGTAGAAGTAGAAGTATCTCCGACGGTGGACGGAGTGTTCTCTGTCAGTTTACCTAAAGAATGGTGGATAAAGAAACATTTATGACATGGTGTAAAGACTTTGACCTCAACAGCACTTTGCGCTCATGATACAATATATTTGATTTCTCACCTGTTGATACTCCAGTCCGAGGTGTCGCCTGCGTTACCACAGGGGACGTTGGAGCACTGGTCTCAGTCTGTGGCGTCGTGGAGACTTTACTGGCTGTTGTGAGCACAAACAGTTGCGGCTTTGTGGTCCGACTGTCCGGTGGTGTCGTTTTAACATCAGAAACTTTAGATATCGCCGTCTGGGCCTGTGGCTGATACTGAGCCATTCCATCAAAAGCTGTTGACGGAGGAACGGGTGATTCCTCGTTCACGGGCATCACTGTTGGAATGCCACCTGATCCCAACTCCTGCAAATCATCATCCTCTGTATCTTTAAGTAATCTCTCCTCTGGATTTCCTGCCTCCACTGGCTTATCACTTGCAGACTCAGTGACGGAGGGAAAAGCGGGCAGAGAAGGAGTTGAGCCTTTTGTAGTAGCATCGTCCTTTAAAAAAGCCCTGCTGATTGCTAAACTAGCTGTATCAGTCCTGGGCCTGGAGGCAGTGGGTTGAGCTAAAATTGGCCCGCTGCTGAGGTTCTGCGTTGAAAGAGCATTTATAAAAGGTGGAGTGGACTGCTGTGCGGTAGGACGGGGAATTCTTCTCTCCTGATGCGCTGCATTCGTGGTTGTCTGCCTCTCTCGAACTGTAGCTCTGATAGGAACGTCACTACGCCCTCTGGGAGGCAGAGAAGGCCAGAATCTAACGGTCTGCTTGGTAGGTGGAGGTGATGAGTTAACAGGCAGGTCCAGAGAGGAGAACGAGGAGGAGGAGCCAATGATGGTCTGGGCGTCTGTGGGATGGAGGACGGAGAGGAGGAAGCCCAGGAAAAAGAGACACATGGGAGCCATTGTGATCCTCTGAGTGGTGAGTGCCGGTGACTGGTCCCTCTGGCTGTCTGTGTGTCTGTGTGTCACACCATCCTTCAACTGTGATGCTGTTGACAGAGAAAAACAGGTCAGTTTTACATTTCATTTATTTAAAAAATAGCCGAACTTTGGGTATGTTAACCAGGCGGCAACCAGTGTCTTAAACTTTCATTCTCTCTACTGACCATCAGTGGGCGACTCCTCTGGTTGCAAAAAGAAGAAAAAAAGCTAATTTTAGTAGGGTTTTCAATGCAGCGAGGTGATTTTGAAGCGGCCACGCATGTAGTGACGCGGTTTGATGTGATCAGCCCCTTAAAATGTCAACTTCTGGTTGCATAAAATCCAATATGGTGATGGTCAAAAACCAAGATGGCGACCATCGATTTGCCAAACTAGAAGCTTCAAAACTGTAGTCCACAAACCAATGGGTGAAGTCATGGTGGTTACATCCATTTCTTATATAAAATCTATGATGTAAACATCATAAATGCAGTTGCAAGCTATTTCAGCTTTTACAGAATTCTGTTTAGTAGCAACGGTCCACAGCTAATTTAAAATAGTGTAAATCAGTTTGAATTTGCGATGAAGTCTAATTCGAGCAGAGCATGTCGCAGCCTAGCTTTGCTGATTCAGAGGGCAGGTCAGTGAGACTCCCACAAGGTTCCAGCAGCATGACACCGGCGGACACACAGGGTGCGGCGTATGGTTTCAGAATACATGGCACATATGACGCCGACGCACACAGACACAAACAAAGGCAAGAGTTGACCTGTAAGTTACGTAACCATCGAAATGATCAAGTCAAAAAGACAAAACACGAGGAGTCACAGATGGTTGCATTCAGTAGCAGATGGGCGCATAAACTTATTTTTCCCTCACTATCTCTGCCATGAAATGTTCTTTGGATGAATAACACTTTCGTTTCTCCTCCAAAGTTTCCAAGCAGCAGGACTCAGCTCCCAGTTCCTGCTCGTTCTGTTTGAGTCATGGATGCCAGGGGCTGACAGCTGTAGTGTGGTGAAGCTCAGAGGGCCCAGTGACACGGAGAGACCCCCGGGCCCTTCGAGGATTACACAACCCCACGAGTCATCCAGCTATCAAAAAACAAAACTAACCGCTTTTTCTTTTACTATTTGAGCCTCTGACTTACATAAACCTCCCATGTTCACGCCATCCTCTGCCTATGACTCACAGTGGGAGATAACCTTTGGGAACAGCGATGAGCACACTGAAACTTCAGCTGAAACACGAGAAGGAAAGGAACAAAAAAATAAAAATCAGCGCCTATGGCAGAATTCATTCTGCTGCTTATGACTCACCTAAGGTTCATTCACAGCTGCACACCACGGTCGGTGTGTGCATTTCATGCTCGTATAGGATGTGAGTAATCTGTGTGAGCATATGGAAAATAATGCATGTGTGTGTGCACCAAGCAGGAGGTCACATAGCATGCTGCAGGCATGTGAGGAAACTGTAGACTAGTGCAAGACAATCTCTTGCTTTTGAGCTCGTCTTGCATTCGTCAGTGTTTTGTCAACCTGTTTCTCGGTGTTGGTAGTGTTGCACAACAGCAGCTCGACCAAGAGTACAGTAAGAGGTAGTATATCTCAATGTCCACCCACACACAGTAGCCTCAGTGTTTATTTTCCTTCCTGTCTCAACCACCTCTTCTGCTCCCAGTCTAGTCGGCTGTTTGCCAACCCCGACCTCTGATTAATCCCCGCTGTTCCCTTTTTCTTTCTTTTCCTCTTGTCTCCCGTTTAACTGGAGTTGTTTTAACAAGCTGTGTTGAAAGATGGGACTAAAGATGGGCAGATAAGGGTGGATGTAAGAATGCGGAGATAAGACAAAAAACGGGCACGCTCACAGAAGGGATAGGCAGGAGGGGCGGAGAAGACGGAGGAGAAACAGTGATGGTAATGGAGCTGACAGTGGAGGGATACGGCGAAGGGAGGGAGCGAGAGTTGAGTGGATCTTTGACAAAATGAAGACAGAGAGAAGTGGTAAATTCAGAGCCAGCTGATGTAAACTGACAGACAGTAAGAAGCAGAGTATTTGAGGAAAAGATGAAGAGTCACGAGTAAAACTGTGTTTCGGGATTAACAGGTTTTGTTGTGGTCCAAGCACAGATATGGCAGCCCGTCCGGGAAGGCATGCGGAGAAACTGAGCCCGCATCACCTTTTTTTACCGTTGAGGTTAACTGGCAGGTGCGCAGCCTCTGGCAGCCAAAGATAAACAACCCCACTGTTGAGAAATAGCTTTCAGTAAACACACTAGTATCTTGACACATCCATAATCCATCACGCACCACCCTATGTGTCAGAGGGTAGGCAGAAGTGATTAATGAGCCTAAAAAAAAACATTTTTACCAAATAAGATTTAGCCGGAGGAGAGAAAACACTCTGCGGCTGTATTTGAAACGCTGTCAGCTTTAATCCAATCTCCACACATGGAGCCATAAACCCACACACACAGCAGTGGTTCCCCCCCAAAGAAATGTTTTTCTTGACTGGATTTAGACAATTTGACTACAAGTTTCCATTGAAGTGAAACTAATTCAGACTGATTGGCGGCTCCTCTAAGCGGACTGAATTACAGGCCAGGAATAGCCGACCATGTGTGTGTTGTTGGATTTCATTTAGGCGTTCGTACAAAGACCAGATCAGTGTGATCAGCTGGTTTTGGTGTTTGGCTTGGATATAAAACCCAGCATGCTCTCAGCCCACCGTAGAACATCCTCCCCTACAGCCAGAGAGTAAAATACAGACACTCGCAAACAGCACGTCCCTCTGTGACTGTCCAGGGGAAGGAAAGCAGATGGGTGAGTTATCATTTCAGCCCCTCGAGGGCAGAGGGACACACATCATCTCATTTGTACTGGGGTGCGCATTTTGTGCAGATGCCGTCACTGTCTCCTGCACAATACGCTCTTTATCCAGAGCAGGAAATACCCACGCATAATACCCACTAGTTACAGCAGCCGGCTACAATCTGAAGATTACTATAAACTCCTAGCCCACAGTGTAGACCTGCTGGTTACACAATCACATGAGTCAGTGCAGCAGCAGCTGTTTCTAATCAGTTAATCGGTGCAGGACTGATGTCATGTCTACATTGATGTATTAATATGTCCGGCGAATGTCCGTCTATGTTACATAAAGAAGCGGACAGAGGGAGTGGAGTTTTTGGAGAATCTCCCTCTTTCTTGCACATGCTCTTCTCTCTTCCACGCCACATTCCAGACATCCTGGCAATGCAACATTTCCATTAATTTTGGGATGAACAGCGGCTGGTTTAATGTCTCCATTTGGGCTGGGTATCACACCCTCATACGTCTTTGGTTATAAACAGAATGTGTCCAAAGCACAAAGTATGGAAAACCAACGAATAGTGAAAGACGCCATTGAATGTCACCATTGATTGTAATCAGATATTTCCTGATTGAAATCACATTTATTCAGACATTTAACAGCTGCTTGCAGAATTTGACAGCTGTGCCTTCTTTTGGTTTTGCAGAAAAAACATGTTCATATTCCTTAAAGAAAGATATCAAAACAAGTAGCGTTCACTATTATCAGTGTTGAAACAGGACAGTCTGCAGCCATGTGAGGCTGTGCTTTTCAGCCAAATGCTAACATCGGCGTGCTAACATTCCCACAACAACAATGCAAACTGGATGTTTACCATGCTAACATTTGCTCATAAACACATTGTGCAGCTGAGGTTGATGGACATGTCTTTAGCTTAAACAGGAATGTCTGCACAACATTAAATGGTAAATGAATCCATAACTGTTGAGATATTTCAGTCAAAACTGGTGGTAGCGACTGAGCGACAGGCCAGAACGCCGTGTCTTTGAACGAGCGTCCAACACCTGAGATGACTCATGGTATCCAATGTCAAGGTGGCTCTCTAATGACCAGGATTTCACAGTCAAAGTCACCCATGACTCATCTGAGAGGAGGAGCTCGTTAATGGATGACAGGGACGAACATGAGTGGAGGAAGAAGGAAAATAAGAAAAGATACAATTCTTTTTCCCAAAAAATAGACACCAAATATTAGCCAGAGAGGTACAGAAAACAGGGTTTCTGCAGTGACAGTGAAGATGGACAGAACGAGACTAGAATAAACCAGCTCAGAGCGGTTTGTCCTCAACTCAACAGAGCTGTTAAGCATTTCTTGCCATGCAGATGTGTAACTTGTTAGCACCGCGCCTCGTAGAGAGGGAGGGAGGTGAGACTGTGAAGCAGTGTATGTGTGTGAATTTGTGTGTACGTGAGACATAGGGAGAGGAAAATAGTGAGGGGTGTGGGGTGTGAGTGGGGGGGTGAGGGTGAGGGAGTATGTGCGGTTATGCTGGTATGCGGGTAGTGGGGGGAGGTCGCTGGTTTTGACCGTTAAAAAATTCCACACCTTGAAATAACATATGGATATGCAAACAGCTCCCACAATATTCACTTGTTTATTTAAATTACACATATACCATGTTAAAATAAATGAATGCTGTTCAGTTTTAAAAGAAGTTGATTTATATATATATATATGAGCTCTCCAAAAAATGCATTATAGATTCTCCAACACGTTTTCCAGGCAGTCCCCTCTGCCTCAGACTAAAGCTGTCCATTTAGCTCTTAACACAAACCAACTTCTGTTAAAGATGCCTCTCTCGTGGCGCCCCACTGCCTTGTGAGGGAGGGAGGGGGTGGGGGTGTCAAAACTCCACTGGGGCAACCGCCCACACAGCTGGGGTCACGCCAGAGGAAGAGAGGAGGCTCCAGAACCAATCGAGGATGCGTTTGATCCCTATTTGAAACGGACGTCCAGCTTTAAAAAAAATAAAATGCTGAGCCCGGCAACATCTTTGACTGATGTTCCGCCTTCATGCGAGCCAGAGATCAAAGGTCAGCCTTTAAGGGTGAGGCCCTTTAGCAGCTCTGTGACTCCACCACACACACACACGCTGCACTCGATGGGGGTAAAACACGGGCTACAAATATTGACATATGACAGGTGACAGAAGGTTTACCGTCCTTTGCTCACATTGTCTGCACAGATTCGGTAAATAACTGTGAGTATATTCAAATTAGCACTCGCACACTCCCTCCAGAAAAAAACACACCATGAGAGATAGCGAGTCTGTTGACCGATTGAAACAACTGCCAAACCACGCCAAGCCACAAAACACTCTCAGGAAGAAGAGATAACAGAGGAGTAAACAGTTTGCCTGCTAAAAGGAGTGAACCGCAGCTCCACTTCAACCACGACACTCTCACTTTGTTACAGCTGGATGCAATAAAAATCAACTGCTGTGTTAAGTGGGGTGTTGCGTGGCAGGGGCTGAATTTACAGACACATTGTATGTATATTAAAAAATAAAGTAGACCCTATTATTTTGTGCATAAAGGTCCATGTTGCATATTTACAACTATATAAATAACTTAATAGTGCATACAAACAACCAAAAAGATCCAGCTTAGGAACAGATCATGTCTTAGTGAGTTTGTGTTTCACTGATATAGGCTTTATAAAGGCTTTAAATATCTTTATTTTCCACTGTTCTGGGACGTTTGTTATGTCTGCTGACGTATTATTTAACTGTACTACCAGTTTAAAACTCTGTTGTTGTTGTAGTTTTTTTACAACATAAGCCATTGAACTAAGCCATTTACAGCCTACTCAACACTTTGGCATGCAGCCGTGGATCATCCAGTGTCCTGTTACACCCTTTTACTCTCCTTTAATACACTTTCTTCTATGGAACCACACTATCAAAACAGACAATGGGGTTAAATCTCCTCTTGAGCTGCTTAAAAATTGGATGGCGTCCCTTCTTCTTCTTTTTTCTTTTCAGGGTGTGCTGTTTTTCTTCTGAATTGGAGTCGTATGGCTGCTCTGCGTAACATCCAGTAGCACTTTTTGGAGCAGCCCCATCTCTCTCTCCCTCTCTCTCCCTTAATTTGCCCTTTTTCCCCTCAAACACTGATGAGGAACAGGTGAATCCAGATCCTCTAGTAGTGTCGCAGCCCTGCCTACATGTTGAGGTTGGAACACCCTGTAAACACCCACCCACACACACACACACACACACACACACACACACACACACACACACACACACACACACACACACATGCAGAAACAAACAACACCTGCCAGTGTGGGCCAAGTGGAGACATAGTACCCACTTGTTGCTGTTTCTGCAAACTTATTTACACTTTACACTTCCCTGTTATATTGTGGCACTTAGGTTTGACATGCAAATAGTTGAATTGCCTGAAGTGGACAGACTATAATTTTAAGAGTATTAAGAGTCAAAAACATAAAAACATTTTTGTGTAAAATGCAATTACATAAATGAGTAATACATGTTTGACTTTATAGGTGAGGTCCTGTGTACTTATTAAGTCACACCCTCACAGTTTTTTCATTTAATTTAAGAGATTTAATACATATTTAACTAAATAGAGCAGCCATATGACGCTATGACGTTAGATATATAATATATATAATATAATATAATATCTAAAAATCCCATTCTGACGTTATCTACCGATGGTCACGACGTTAACATGACGTCTCCAAATGACGCACTCCGTCCGACGTGAACCATTAAAGGCAACAACGCACACACACCAGTAAGTAACCAGGTTATAAAGGTAGAATACGTGAGGAAGCCGGGTTAATATATACATATATATATATACATGTATATACACACAGCCTGCACAGGTAGAGTCTCACTGCGCAAAGCCACCGCCGCATAGCCTCACCTGTCTCTGCGGCAGACAGGACTAGGACATCCCGGGTGAGCCAGGACCAGGAGAGGTGTAGTGTTAGTCCCGGTGCACCGCTTCTCTGTTCTCTGTTTACGCACAGAGAGCCTTGTTCCGCTGCCAGCTCTCAACCATGAACCAAGAACCAAGAGCTACTGAGCTACTGAGCAGATGAACCTCCTCCAGCCGGTCCATCTCTCTCTCTCTCTCTCTCTCTCTCTCTCTCTCCTCCCTCCCTCTTTTTCCTGAACACGATTTCCTACCTACCGTCTGTTACGCAACAGCAGCAATCCTGCCTGCAGTTACAGTCTGAGCACCATAGAGGCCTACCTGCTTTCTCTTTTTTTTTTTTTTTTTTTTGTGCCCAGTAGAAAATATGACGACACAGGCATTGACATCATCAGGCAGCATGCAGTGCCACTATCCACTATCTTTATTTATTTATTTATTATTCTAAGCTGAGTTGCACTGTCGCCTCACAGCAAGAGGGGCCTAGGTTACAGTCATTTAATAATAATAATAATAATTAAGCCTTTATTAGTCCCACAATGGGGAAATTATTTCTCTGCATTTAACCCTTCCCGGAGGAGCAGTGGGCTGCAATGAAGCGCCCGGGGAGCAACTTGGGGTTAGGTGTCTTGCTCAAGGACACCTCGGCATGTTGCCGGTAGAGGGGTTTGAACCACCAACCTTGTGGTTACGGGACAAGCGCTCTACCTCATGTGCCACAGTAGCAGACGCTTTTATCCAAAGCGACTTACAATCAGTAGTATATTACATATCATTCACCCATTCACACACTGATGACAGGCTACCATGCAAGGTGCCACCATCAGACTCTAACTAACATTCATCATCCAGTCCACACCGATGGCAAGCCTTCGGGAGCAACTTGGGGTTAAGTGTCTTGCCCAAGGACACATCGACTGCCGAAGCCGGGTATCGAACCACCGACCCTCTGATTGGAGAACTACCTTGCTCTCCACTACGCCACAGCCGCCCTAGGTTCAATTCCCAGGCCAGACAACCTTCTGTGTGGAGTTTGCATGTTCTCCCCGTGTCAGCGTGGGTTCTCTCCGGGTTCTCCGGCTTCCTCCCACAGTCCAAAGACATGCAGCTTAGGTTCATTGAAGACTCTAAATTGCCCGTAGGTGTGGATGTGAGTGTGAGTGGTTGTCTGTCTCTATATGTCAGCCCTGTGACAGACTGGCGACCTGTACCCTGCCTTCGCCCATTGACAGCTGAGATCGGCTCCAGCACCCCTGCGACCCTTAACTGGATAAGCAGGTTACGGAAAATGAATGAATGAATGAATTATTCTAAGCTGCACAATTAAGCTGCAAAAATGTGGGTGGGAAAGGGGTGTGAGGTAGGGGAGACAGGTGAGGAGAGGCACCTGACCTTTTTGTTTGTTTGTTTGTGGGCAGTGTGGTGCAGCAGCAGCAGACAATGAGCTGGAGAACAGAGCTTTGCACGAAATTCTACCCTCCCTCGCCTCACCCCCGGTTCAAGCCAGCCCCAGAGCCAAGATCACACTGTTTCCTCATGCGGCACCTTGGCTCAGTGCCTCCCCTCTTTTATCCCTCCCCCATCTGATTCTCTCTCTCTCTGTTATACACAAACACAACACTATCGTTCGGACATGCTGTTGAGGCTGCAGCTCTGACCCGATGGACCCCCCCCAGGACATTACATAGCTCTGTATAGAGACTCTCACCAGCAGCAACCACCTCACTCTGTATCATTATTCCTCCCTCCTTCATCACTCTCATTAGATTGTCTTCACAGTACGGTCCTAAAATAACCTGTGCAGCTCAGAGGATTGTCCTAATGCCATTACATTACTACTGAGCCAGCAGCAGGGACACCGAAAGGTTGGGCCAGCGAGGAGTAATCCCGTTATTGCATATGGATTAGAATTAGTAATATTTTCTACAGGGAAAATGTGATCAAACCATACATATTTATACGCCCGCCAAATAAATAAGCATGGATGTTGAGTTTTTTGTCATGTCATTTGGTTTATTACCAGATGCACCTCTTATCGGCTGTACTCTCAGCTACCTAGTGCAGTGTTTATCATATTTTCATATTAATGGATGTTATCCAGTTATGTGATGCTAAAGAGATTACTGTAATCTGATTTACCAGAAGGGGTTCTGATTCATAACCACTTCAAACGATGCAAAAAGGCACTGGTGAGTCTTCCCTCTAGCACAGGTGCCTTTTACTCCTTGTTTAAAGTAACTGAGCCGGACGTTAAACTGCTTATGAAACAGTATGTGTTTAATACTGATGTATCAATATGACCTAAATAATTAAACAAGACCATCAGTTAGATTGTCTGGCTGGCTCTATATAGTCATTTGTAATGCTTGTCATCGGTGCCAACGGGTTGGATTCCACTCAAAAGCAGATGAAATCATGCAGGTTCACCAGAAAACTCCTTTTTGCAGCGAGCAGCCCACCAGATCCAGCAAATCCTTCTCTGACCAGGAGGTTCTGCCGGTCCCCACTGGGAGCCAACATCGACACCAAGCTGCAGGAAACCCAGGCCGTATTGCTGGGCTCGGTCAAGTGGAGGGAGGCACCGGAGAACCAGAACCAGGACTAAGACGGGAAGACTTTCAGACCCCTGCTGCAGTTAAATTTGAGGTTTTCTTAAAGGACTCTGGGACTCGGAAAGACTACCACTTTCGTTCACAGGGACTGCTAAAATCAACACAAAAAATGAAGGAAACACATTCTCATTCCAATTCCGAGTATTTCAGCGCAGTAAATAAGTGGTTAATGTTATTAATTCAAACCAAAAAGACACAGGTTCAGGCTACAAAACCACTTGGTTAGGTTTAGGAAACACATCATATTTGGGCTTTAAATAAAACGTAACATTAGTACAGCAAACATGTCCCAAACATCACTAACGTTACTTCAAAACAACTCCGGTTTCTTGCTAAAGGGCGCCTTGTGTGTGAGACGGCGAGTGGCATGGCGTGGCAAAGCTTCGGTATTTGACCAACTAGGAATGTAAACTGGCTGTGTTCAAACAAAAGAGAGAAGTGCAGTATTTGAACTTTGGTTGTGCCGTGGTGCTTTAATGAAAAGAAAATTGACCTTTATTTCAAATGAAATTAATCAACTTTGGCCATATGTCCCAGTTTTCAACAGTTTTCTGAATAAGTCTTAATGCAAGTGTTAAACATAGTTTTGATGAGCATTATGTAGATGACTGTTTATCAGGACAGAAAGAGAAGCCTCTCCGGGCGTTGTCATCCCAAAGCACAAGCATCCATTTTTTTTTTTCTTAAATCTGATTTTGACACTCTGTTTTCTCATTTAAAATTGAACAATTCAAAATTTCCTTAGAACTGAGAATAAAATAAACCCAAAATACAACTAAATTACAAGTATGTAGTGCCTTTTACTGACAGCTTTTGATTCATATGTGGAATTTTTAGCGTGCTTTAAATAACGTGAGAAGGGCGTGGTATTTAAAGCTTGCTAAATGAACAAACTCTTAAAAGGGAGGGAGTTGGTCTGACACATGACGTACACGTAAAACCACTCCCGCCATCCCTCACCCCTCACTGTGGATAGTGTTTCTATACCATCTTTGTCCAGGAATGCGCTGAAGACATTCCACTTAGTCATTTGAATTGATCCTGGTCTGGAGCTTTGAAATTTAACTCCGGAGCAGACGGAACTGCTTCTTCCTCCAGATCTATACGGCATCGAACCGTAATCACGGCCAGCCAAGTGGGGATCATATCAGATGGTAGAAGGCGTTCATTTTTCACAATAAAAGCCTCTTGTATTAAGAACAGTCATCCGCAAAGATATGAGGCAGATGAAATACTTTTGTTTCGCTCAGTCTCTCTCTCTATGTGGCTTTCCCCTCACCCTTTGGTTGTCTAGACACCAAAGAAATAATCTCCCCAACTCCGGGCCCCAAAGACGGACTTCCATGTGGGGACTGCCCCCCCCCCAAAGCTCCCCTCAAGGCTGCCTCCCCTCCAGCAGCATTGGGTTTCACCACATCCAAGGTGAATCAACACAACTCTCTTTAAATTTTATCCATCTTAGGTATTGTATCTGATATCGTTATATAATACATCTGTTACCATTCAGGAATAATAACATCCATCATTTTAAGTAGTAGGCAGAGTGTGGATGTGTATGGAGACCATTTTTGGGCTCAAACCTGCATGGAGCCTGGATATGAAAAACGGGATCAAATTCTTTTAAATAAACTGATATAATAATTTTATAATAACACTATTTTTCAAAAAGGTTTAACCCTATGACAGATTAGTTTTAACATAAATGGCAACATGGTTGTAACAATACCGTAACTGTTATTTGTTATTATCATTAATCAAATTATTGAATGTAATATCTTAATAAATTCCTATATTTTACATAAGTTTAAATAAATGTGCATACACAGTTATCTATGATCCCAATAGCAAACATATTACTGAATTTACACATTTTAGAAAATGTCAACTAAAACTAAACATTATAAAAGGTAGAATATAACCTTCTATTTATATATATATATATATATATATATATATATATATATATATATATATATATATATATATATATATATATTTCTATCTATCACGATTATAGGTAATTTTGCAAACTACTGCCCAGGACTGCTTTATGGAGATGTGAATTTTTGCATCATTCTTGCACCAGCGTGATGATTCGTCAGGCATTTAATTAACTGGAATAGCCAAAAACAGAAATAACAGTTTTTCTCATGACTTTCCAATTTTTTTACAATATCGTATATATATATATATATATATATATAATATATGGAATATACATATGGCTATATATATAAATATATGGAAGAGACATTGGCTACATAATGATTTTCTGCATATCACACACTCTTGATTTTTTCCACACATACACACACACTCACATATGACTTGGCAATTAGGTCCCCTACATCTCACTAGGACAACTCATCTACGAAAAAAACCACCTCTCACATTCTGTTACTCGGAGAGAAATAAAAGGAATCTTGCACATCTGCACATCTGGAAATAGACAAGAGACCTTTCCCTTTTTGTTTTGTTTGGCCCTCCAAAAAGTGGCGCCCCCTGGTGCCTGCGGGGAGATATGAAGACCTCTTAGATAAAGTAGATAAGAGGAGAGATGTCCTTTCAACTGAATCATTCCCGAGGCCATGATACAAGCTGAGAGCCATCTCTTACATAACGTGCAGGCCGCTGTTGTGTTGTTTGAGTCTTTGTGTGTCAACTTGCATGTGCACATTGCTTTTTTCTTTAAGATTCATGTCCCCACTTCGAGCACTCTTTCACCTCTCCCTGGCTTTAAAAAAAAAAGAA
This sequence comes from Anoplopoma fimbria, assembly GCF_027596085.1. Taxonomy (NCBI): domain Eukaryota; kingdom Metazoa; phylum Chordata; class Actinopteri; order Perciformes; family Anoplopomatidae; genus Anoplopoma; species Anoplopoma fimbria. Next base: position 23,313,131 of record NC_072460.1, read on the forward strand.
AAAGAATATTCCTCGTCTCAGCTCTATTTTTACCCTGCTTTTCTTCTTCTCTGTGACTCTGCCCTGAAGCTGGGCCCCAGCTTCTGTCCGGCTCGACTGAGAGCGTGGATGAAAGCTGACTCACACACTTCATTATCACGCACGGCTGCACAAACTTCCACAAATAAATGTTGTCTATGGATGAAACATGCACGGTCAGACACACACACACACACTCACACAGATGCAGCAACGACACACATGATGCACCTGCTCACATACGCCAACATGTCAGAAAATAGGCCTTTCAAACTAGGGCAAGAAGGCTGTTGGATACATGCACTCTGTCGCCACATTTTACAATGATTCCTCATTGCCGTACGGGGACAGTATTAGGTCAAACACCCCTAGAGACATGTTCATGTTGTCACCAGAGACAGTCACGTAACCCCAAGCAGTGACAGCAGATAACTGCAATCCCTGCTATAAAAGAGCAGCTGACACAGTCAACTAACGCCTATAAACATACAGACCGTACGGCAGCTTTGTGCGGTCCGACAGACGCACTATTTTGAATGCACACGAAGAAACACAACACACCATTTTGGTGTCCTATGACCTTTTCAGACATGCAAGCAGATGCCATGACGTGTTGGTGAACTGTGTAACAGGAACCGGGGGGGCTTGGCAGAAAGCGTTCACCCCGGGGGAATTTGTTGTTCTGATATTTAAATTAAAAATATTTTTTAAAAGCAAATAGCCCACTTTAAGGCGTATTGTTTTTTTTTATATTTATCCTCCAATGCATACTGCCACCTAGAGGCCTCTTTTGGCAACATTAAGAGGGAGTGAGAGACAATATGACACTTTCAGTTGGCTTGATAGTATTTTCTCTCACAACTTTATTATAAAAGTGAGCTGAATTATTACTGTAGTAGTGAACTCACAGAAAAGTAGACAAAGAAGAGGTCACAATAAACAACATAAACACATCTAAATATAAACCCTGAGAATCTTTTGACAATAATTAGTTTTATACCATGATTATTATAGTGTTTGTATATTTTTTTAAGTGAAGCTATGGTTGGTGTTGTAATCTGATGTGAGTCCTGATGTAAGAAGCTTGTTTATCTCTGGAGTTCAGCACAGAACAGCACCTAAAAAACGATAAATACAAACATGGTTATAGCAGACGGACGGTAAGACACATGACAGAAACTCACTGACTGGTAACACTCACCGCCTGTGCCCAACCAGCATGAGAACCCCACAGGTTTCTGAAAAAATCCCCTGTGCACAAATATTACAATTGATTGTGTTAAGGATTAAAGAGAACCACTATTCAGCGTGTTCACAATCACATTGAACATACTACTGATGAGGTGCATGAATACTGACCAAGATCTCTGTGAAGTTTTTCTGTGATGCTCTTTTGTCCGTTGCCAGGTGCGTCGCTGTAGTCGCGTTTAGCAATCTGCCACACGTGTGTGTCAATGGGCACGGCCTCTGTCTTATCCAGGGACATCAGACATACACAGTTTGCCACCTACAGGGAGACACAGCATTGATTACATGTTGCTGTTACAAGTTCACCAAAAATATAAGAGGCTGCTCTACCTTGGGGCCAACGCCGGGGAGAGCACGCAGAGCATCTCGGGCCTGCAGATACGGGATGCTGCGTAGACCTTCGAACCACTGGGTGTCCAAAATCTTAGCCGCGCTCTGCTGAATGAACCGAGCCCTGTATCCAAAACCCAGATCCTTGAGACGAGCTTCTACGCTGTTGTCTGCAAATTAAAGTGTAAAAAAACAGTTATGACTAAAATGTATGGTGAACGTGATTCTCATCAATGACATGCAATGTGTTTCTTTCTATCATGAAAATGAAGCAGAAATACAAACCTCCTGGTTAGATTTTCTACCATTGATCCACTCACACTTCAGTAAAAGTGCAGGGTGAATAATATCATTGGGGACCCAAGAGACCTGTTGCAGTTGTGAACGCTGCCCCACTGATACTAACAAAGATTATAAACAGTACAGGATAAGAGAATATAGTACCTGCGAGCGCAGACACTGAAGGAAAGTTGTGGTAAGAGGTTTCATCCAGTTTGCACAGCGGGTCGCCCAGAGCCTGACACATCCTCTCCACCATGCCATGGACACGAGAGAGTTTGTTGTTGGGGGTGCAAATGATGGAAAACAGACATTCAGTGGGGTCCTGACGCAGCATTCGCACACCTGGGGAGAGACCAAAAAAATACATTTAAGGCACATTTCATAAAATAAATATTGGCTCTGTCATTACTTTCAGTGTAATAACAAGTGGTATCATGCACACACACACACACTGACCTGTGAAGTTGCCTGCAATGTGCTGAAAGTGGGGGTCTGCTGCTCCCCATTTGTTGTACAGATCCCCCATATCAACATTCAGCTGGAAGTAGTCTCTCAGCATCTCCTCTTCCTCCTGCACTGGAGTCACAGCCACCGGCTCCTCCTCCTTCTTCAAAGCTCCTTTGAATCTCTTCTTTGACTTGTTTTCCACCTGGAGAGGAACACCAGCCCTCCTCTTCCTGCCCCTGGCCTCACCCTGCCTGTCTGACCTTTGGTAAACATGGTACCAGAGAGTGTCATCTGTCTGAGTCAGAGTCCAAACTCGTCCTCCCATCACTCCAGTCCAGTGGCCTTCTGCGGTTTCTCTCCAGCTGTGGGATGAAAATGTGTCAATACAAAGTGTCATACGAGGATGTAAACTGTATTAGGTCTATGCGGAAACTCCCCTGTTGATTATAATGATGACAGACTAGCGTTACATCTGAGTTAGACTTATAATTACCGGAAAGATTGTCCACAGGTGAGAGTGAGATCCAGACGCAGCTCGGACCTGGTACAGGCCAGAGATCTCCACAGTTCTGCCCCTGATGACAGCACCAAATGTTCTGACATAACTAAAAGTAACCCCGCTGTCTGTTTATAAGTGAAAACAAGCGTACACTGACCCACCACAGATTTCCGGCACTATCAAAACTCGTTGTGTGAGCCAGTGTCAGTGGGGAAACTGGAAACACAACTTCAGTGTACGTAGTGTGAGGGCGTTTCATGTCAGGCTCACATGTAAAACAGTGACACTCCCTGTGGTCAAAATGTGTTTATCACCAACCTGTAAGATGAATAACCGAGCTAATCGTTCTCTTTTTCAGTGTGGAGTTGTCTCAAAGCCTTATGTCATTACTTATTGGAGTAGTTTTGCAAAGAATATTCCTTGGACTAAAGTTAGATCATTGCCCCAAAAACATTGTATCACGAATAAGATTAGAGAGGTTTCCTTTAAGATTATACACAAGTTTTACCCTGCGAAGCATTTTCTCAAGAAATTTAAGAAAGATTTAGATACAAACTGTACCTTCTGCACAGCTAAACCTGAAACTGTTCCTCATCTTTTTTGGCATTGTCAGTATTCTAAAAAGTTATTGGAAAATGTTTCAAGATTTATCAGAGATGTTTTGTACAAAGATTTTATACTATACTATGAAAATGTTATATTTGGATTCTTTAACTATGACAAAAGAAATGAGGAAAGGGCGTATATCATAAATCTTTTTATTATTCTTGCCAAATTCTATATACATAAATATAAATTTACAAGCCAAAGACCTTTTTTTTTTGTGTTTTTTACAGAGTTTGAATTATATTTAAAAACCATTAAATGCTGTACCAACAAAAAAGCTATAAAAACAAGGATGTCATGCATTGCCTTCGATATATGTTTGTAATTATACAATCAGGATTTGTGCCTTAGTGTCCTCTTTTTTAATATTATTTATTTATGTTTTTCTATTTTTATTTGTATTATTTTGTTTCTGTCTTTCCTCTCTCCCCCTGGCATGTAAGTTTGAATATATGTATTTTGCTGTCTCTTCATGACAATTTGTAAATGTATTTTGTAAATTGTACATGTAAAATTGTTCAAAAAAACAAAACAAAATTGTACACCTTACAACACTAATAATACCTGAGTTGTTTTTCACTAGCAGCGATGATGTTGGACAACAAAGACCTAACACTGTTGCAAAACTGGACAAAATTTGGAGAAAAGCATTTAAGTTTAGGAGCTTGTGATAATATAATAAATACTACTAAATGATATATAATACAAATAAGATTTATTTATTTTTATCCTAACTTCATGTTAATAATTATCAGGGATAGTTTTCTTGACAATCTGACACATTACACAGATTCCGATAACCCCTCCCTACTGATGTCAACACAACTGCTGATTGGCTCTCTTACTTATAGTAGGCGGTACCTTTGACCAAGCTCGTTCACGATTGGCCAAGGCCAAGCGAAGGAAAACAACAGAAAAAACCCAGCCCAGTGTATCAAACTCTTCTCCACTGAAAGTAGCTAACACCACTTGCTCCAAAAGTCACTAAATCTCGCAAGAAAGTCGGCAACACTGACCAAAAAACAAACCCATCCCTTCAAAATGCTTTTTAAGAGGATTACCAACTCTTCCTTTAAATGTTCATTTAAAAATATCAGTTCTGTATAATTCTTAAAATAACAACTGTTGCAACAAACACATCAAACACACAACAAAAATGTTAGTTGGCTGAAAGATATGTTCCAAAGGTGTGCTTATTACAGTGCTACGTCAGCCACAGATACTATTTTTATTCTTGTTATTAATCGTTACATTATTCGAACACATATGCAAATAATATCCCATTATTTTGTCTTTATTATAAAAGTGAGCTGTATTATTACTGTAGTAGTGAACTCATAGAAAAGTAGACATAGAAGAGGTCACAATAAACAACATAAACACGTCTAAACATAAACCCTGAGAATCTTCTTACAAAAATGTGATTATTATCGTGTTTGTATATTTCTTTAAGTGAAGCTATGGTTGTTGTTGTAATCTGATGTGAGTCCTGATGTAAGAAGCTTGTTTACCTCACATTACCGTCTCATTTCTAGACAGACGTCTTTGCTTTCTTGTGATGTGCCGACTTGGTTTTCGTGCTCTTCACAGTTCCATTTCCTTCGGTCTTAATTTTTGTGCTCTTTCGTGCTACCGTCACTTTTTCCTCATCGTCTTCCTCTTTCTTCGGCTGCTTCAGGTGTGGCCTCTCTTTCAGTTTTTGGAACTTCTTCAGGTCAGCACAGAACAGCACCTAAAAACAGATAAAGACACACTGTGGTTATAGCAGACGGACGGTAAGACACATGACAGAAACTCACTGACTGGTAACACTCACCGTCTGTGCCCAACCAGCATGAGAACCCCACAGTTTTCTGAAAAACCCCCCTGTGCAGAAATATTACAGTTGATTGTGTTAAGGATTAAAGAGAACCACTTTTCAGTGTTTTTACAATCACATTGAACATACTACTGATGAGGTGCATGAATACTGACCAAGATCTCTGTGAAGTTTATCTGTGATGCTCTTTTGTCCGTTGCCAGGTGCGTCGCTGTAGTCGCGTTTAGCAATCTGCCACACGTGTGTGTCAATGGGCACGGCCTCTGTCTTATCCAGGGACATCAGACATGCACAGTCGGCCACCTACAGGGAGACACAGCATCGATTACATGTTGCTGTTACAAGTTCACCAAAAATATAAGAGGCTGCTCTACCTTGGGGCCAACGCCGGGGAGATCACGCAGAGCATCTCGGGCCTGCAGATACGGGATGCTGCGTAGACCTTCGAGCCACTGGAGCCCATGAGTGTCCAAAATCTGAGCCGCGCTCTGCTGAATGAACCGAGCCCTGTATCCAAAACCCAGATCCTTGAGACGAGCTTCTACGCTGTTGTCTGCAAATTAAAGTGTAAAAAAAACAACATTTATGACTAAAATGGATGGTGAACGTGACTCTCAGGAGGTTTACAGCAGCATTGAATATTTAGGCACTTTAAGAAAGAAATAAACACAAATAAAAATATACAGTAGTAACATATTTGTCATTGAACCTACAGTGAGATTAATGTACCACTCAGCTAACAACCAAAGCTCTTATTATTCTACTTTCTTATAACAGAGGCTGGATAGTAGTAGTCTGATAGATAAAGATACACAAATACTTAATATATCCTGGGGGGAAAGTTAGAAAAGTAAAAAAGCTTACAACACCAGGTGGTCTCCCATCCAAGTACTTAGCTTCCAATAATAGAAAAATAATGGCTCCAAAGCACAAAAATAGGCGCAACGAAAATACAGATCACTCAAAAGCATAAAGCCTCCCAAAACCAAAGATTTGTCGCACATCCCAAATGTCAGAAAAATATTGAAATAAAGACCATACATCAAAACCTAAAACAACCCAAGCTCTCCCCAAAGTATTTACCAGAATCATAAAAGGACATTAAACAAGAAAACAAAAAAAGTCAATGTGTTTCTTTCTATTATGCAACACGACTGAAGATGAAAATATTGTTGCATTGGCCAGAACAAAAACCAAGGCCTCCTGGTTTGAGAGGGTGATTTGCTGTAATCTGCTGTCCCTCCATTACTTCAGGACCCTGAGGCGGGCAAGGAGGTTGCAGCCGACCCCTCTAACCCTGGCAGGAGGCCGCGCTCCATCAAGATCAACACCTCACGCAATAAAAAAAAGTTTCTTCCTGTCTGCAGTTTGGCTCATCAACAAAGCCCCGGACCCCCACTGACTCTGACTCTTACATCCCTGTGACAATTACAGACATTTACATATCCCTGCACACGTTAAATATACACTTCACACCTAAATAAAATATGTATTTTGACCTACTTTATATTTGTTTGTTTGTTTATTTGTTGTGAAAAAAAACATTTGTTATTATTATGTCTTATACTATTGCACATTGTTCATGTTATGCATCAATCACCAAAGCCAAATTCCTTTTATGTGCAAATGTACTTTGCAATAAACCAATTCTGATTTTGATTGGATCTTCCGCCATTGATCCGCTCACACTACAGCAAAAGTGGAGGGCGAATAATATCATTGGGGACCCAAGAGACCTGAGCCAGTTGTGAACGCTGCCCCACTGATACTAAGACAGATTATTAACAGGGCAGTACTGTCGGTCTGTGGAGAGAGAATATAGTACCTGCGAGCGCAGCCAGGGAAGGAAAGTTGTGGTAAGAGGTTTCATCCAGTTGGCACAGCGGGTCGCCCAGAGCCTGACACAGCCTCTCCACCATGCCATGGATACGAGAGATGTGGTTGTTGGAGGTGCAAATGAAGGAAAACAGACATTCAGTGGGGTCCTGACGCAGCATTCGCACACCTGGGGAGAGACCAGAAAAATATAAAACAAATATTGTCACTATCATTCATTTCAGTGTCATAATAAGTGTTATCATGCACACACACACACACACTGACCTGTGAAGATGTCTGCAATGCGCTGAAAGTGGAGGTCTGCTGCTCCCCATTCATTATACAGATCCATCAGCCTCACATTCAGCTGGAAGTAGTCTCTCAGCATCTCCTCTTCCTCCTGCACTGGAGTCACAGCCACCGGCTCCTCCTCCTCCTTCAAAGCTCCTTTGAATCTCTTCTCTGACTTGTTTTCCACCTGGAGAGGAACACCAGCCCTCCTCTTCCTGTCCTTGGCCTCACCCTGCCTGTCTGACCTTTGGTAAACATGGTACCAGAGAGTGTCATCTGTCTGAGTCAGAGTCCAAACTCTTCCTCCCATCACTCCAGTCCAGTGGCCTTCTGCAGTTTCTCTCCAGCTGTGGGATGAAAATGTGTCACATGCAAGGATGTAAACTGTATTAGGTTCATGCATAAACTTATAATGATGACAGACTAGCATTACATCTGAGTTAGACTTATAATTACCGGAAAGATTGTCCACAAGCAAGAGTGAGATCCAGACGCAGCTCTGACTTGGCACAAGCCAGAGATCTCCACATTTTTGCCCCTGATGACAGCACCACATGTTTGGCCATAACTACAAATAACCCCTCTGTCTGTTTTACAAGTTAAAACAAGCATGCACTGACCCACAACAGTTTCCCAGCATGATACAAACTCACAGTGGGAGCCAGTGTATGTGGGAAAACAGGAAACACGACTTTAATGTACCTTACAGCAGTAATACCCTGCATGGAGTCGTTATTATGTTGGACAACAAAAACCTAACACTGTCACAAAGCTGGACATAATTAGATGCAAAGCTTCCGCGTTTAGGTGCTTGTGATAATATAATACTTACTATTTAATGTTATATTATACAAGAAAGAAGTTTATTTTTATCCTAACCTCATGTTAATAATTATCAGGGATAGTTTTATTGGCAATCTGACGCAACATTACACAGATTCCGGTAACCCCGCCCTCCTGATGTCAACACAACTTCTGATTGGCTCTCCTACGTATAGTGGGCGGTACCTTTGACCAAGCTCGTTCACGATTGGCCAATTCCATCCGTGCCCGCGATGTCCTATTGGCTAATATTTTTGTATCTCTTTTTTGGCTTTGCGGTGCATACAGGAAGTCGTCTCCTCTCTCTCTCTCCTGAAATAACCGTGTGAGGAGGTGGCGTGTCAGAGGAGAAACATGGCAGATACATTGACACTTTTCACTTCCATTGGGCTCAGCGAGCAGAAGGCAAAAGAAACGCTGAAAAATGAAGCACTCAGTTCCGCCCTGAAGGAGGCCATTATCCAGGTAGGAACCCACGTGTTGTTGAGGGGACAGCTGAGGGATGGCACTGACATTTATAGCCCACTTATTGTAAAGAAACACATCATTTATTCCCTACACCCTCAGTTCTTCTTCATTTTAAATGGGTACTTACTTCCTCATAGCTTTTGATAATCTGTGGTTGCAGGGTCTCTTTCACTTTCAATTTGATGCCTTTGTTTGTTTGCAGACAATTCTCCCAGAATTAAGATAAGGGGAATTATTACACTTCCCTGTTGGACTGTGACACAGACCACCAGCTCTTGACACACATATACAGTACCAGTCAAAAGTCTGGACACACCTTCTCATTCAACTACTTTATCTAAAATATAAAACATATTCTGGTTTGTTGAGCATTTGTTTGTTTACCACATAATTCCATATGTGTTCCTTCATAGTTTGGATGTCTTCAATTTTAATCTACAATGTAGGAAAAAAATAAAAATAAAGAAAAAACATTGAATGAGAAGGTGTGTCCAAACTTTTGACTGGTACTATAAATAAATAAATACAAAAATATATATATAAATAAATAGAAAAAAAATGAATGAGAATATCCAAACTTTTATTATATATATATATAAATTATATATTATATATATATATATATATATATATATATATAAATAAATAAAAAAAATAAAGAAAAACCATTGAATGAGAAGGTGTGTCAAAACTTTTGACTGGTACTATATATATATATATATATACAAAATATAAATAAAAAAAATAAAAAAAAGTATATAAAAGTAAAAATAAAGAAAAACCATTGAATGAGAAGGTGTGTCCAAACTTTTGACTGGTACTGTATATTGAAGGACAAATCAATTCATTGTGTTTTCTCTCATTGGTTTCAATAGGCCCAGCGTGCCTGTGGGCCAGCAGGAGTGGACAAAGCCATTGGTACATTATTGTACAGTATGGTATCTCGCCTTAAAGACCTCAAGCGCCTGGCATTCCTTTCAGACAGTATAGTTAAGTGCAAAATCTGCACAGAGCTACAGCTGGCAGGTAAGTTCTGACACTTGACATGTTGCAACCCGACTGCTCGTAAAGAAAATGTAAACACAGACTTTTTTGACATGAAACTTTGTATCTTTTTCAAACTGAAACAATACTAAGATGTATATTGCACTGAATTAATTCACCTACTACTGTTTACACACAAAGTATGGTGTGTGCATACCAAAATTCAGTCAGGATTTAACATGATATGCTTTTGAGTTTGGCGGTTTAAAAGAGTCTGGAATAACTACATGTATGATCTGAGACAATAACTTCTCCTCCCACTTTTTTTTCATTGCAGCTGCACTGGAATTTGTGAAGAGTCATCCTCAGGACCCCATCAACCAGAGGGAGTTTGAAGAAGCATGTGGAGTGGGCGTGGTCATAACACCGGAGCAGATTGAAGAAGCCGTAAGTGAGCTTACATTCCTCAGAGGTACGTCTGTCTGTTTACAAGCTTCACTGACTGTTGAATATTGTGCAGGTGGAGTTGGTGATCAAGAAGCACAAGGAACAGCTGTTGAAGGAGAGGTACCACTTCAACATGGGACTGCTAATGGGTATGATGTCACACTTACATAGTTGAATATTTTGAATCCGTTAAAGGCAGGGTTGGTAATCTTGAGAAACTTGCAAGAGTTCGATGTTTTTTTAGAAAATATACAAAAGAAAAAAAACAGCCCAGTGTTGCCAAGTCGTAACCAGTTAAAGAAGCTAACAGCACTAGCTCCAAAAGTCACTAAATCTAGCTAGAAAGTCAGCAACACTGACAGCCCGTCCCTTCAGGCCTTCCTCTAAAGAAGCCACTTTCCCAAAATTATTATGAACATAAACAAAAGCTGTCAAGCTAGCAGCTTGAGGAAGAATCCGGTGACGATGAATCAGTGCACAGGCAGAATAGGTTTAGGTAGGCAGGCAGTTAGCTCGTCAGATCATTACATTTGGGCAAAATGAAATGATTGGACGGGCTTATTACAGTCCTGCGACAGTTAACTGATTCCTTTTTTTTGTCAAACCTTTGATTTATTGATTGCTGTCAGGATGTAAAGAGAACGAATTGCACAAAAATATCAAAAATGTTTTTTAACAGGATAACAACTCTGCCTTTAAATGTACATTTTAATATATCAGTCTTGCAAAATTTCTAAAATAATTCTACTTTACTTGTTCATTAAGAAATGTAAATGCAAGTTTGTTAAACCACATTTTATGTTGAATATTGCTATTTTCCATGCAATCGTTAACTGTCATTTTTTTTCTGCTGAAAATTTTACTTGGCTGAAAAAATGTTCGAAAGTGTGTGCTTATTACAGCGCTACGTCAGCCACAGATACTGTATTTATTACTTGTTATTAATCATTAACAGTATTGGATTTATTGATTGAACAATGTCTTTGGAAGAAGATTACCAACCCTGGCTTTAAAGCCTAACAGACACACAGAATGTCTCACTAAGCTTCTGTGTCTGTTACAGGAGAGGGACGCTCTGCTCTAAAATGGGCTGATGGGAAGGTCATCAAAAATGAGGTGGACATGCAGGTGAGTCTTGAAAAAGAGAATGATTGTGATTGTATGTTTGTATCTGAAGTTGTCGGGTTATTCTCACTGCGTACTGTAACTATCTCTGACTTTGTTCTTAAAGGTCCTGCACCTCTTAGGACCCAAGACAGAAGCCGACCTGGAGAAGAAAGTTAAGGTAGAACAAGTCACATTATACTAATTAATAGCATGACATTTTGAGCATTATGCTTATTTAATTTCTGTGTCCACGTGTTTCCAGTCTTTATGCTAAGCTAACTGGCTGCTAGTTGTAGTTTCACATTTACCATTCAAATATTGCAAATACGATTTTCTCATTTAACTCTCTGCACAAACACAAGTCATTTTATTTTATTTTATAAAATGTTTATAACTATTCCTTCAATCACAAATCATCTGATTTCATCTGTGGTTGACATTTAATTGTTTTGCAGCCCCAGAAAGCCAAAGTGGCAAGCAGTGAGGGAAAGACGAAGAAGGAGGAGGTGGCAGTGACGGGTAAGCAGCAGGCAAAGTGGACGGCAGATTGAAGGCAAATTTAGTTTTATGTTTTTGTCAGTTTTTTACTTTGCTTGTTGGTTATTTAGATGAGGGGATGTCTGGGGAAGGAAAGTCACTGATGGAGCAGCTCAGAGGAGAGTCACTGAAGTTCCATAAACCAGGTGAGAACAATTAGCAGCAGATTCATCTCAGCTTGTTGCTCTTTTTTTTCTTTATTTAGAGTAGTTCAATTATTTACTTACTGAGTTTGTCAATCTTTCATCTTTAACTTCCATCACACAGGAGAGAACTATAAAACTGAGGGCTATGTGATCACACCAAACACAATGGACCTGCTTAAAAAGCACATGGAGTTCACTGGTGGACAGGTACAAAGTTTATTTGTGTTACTTTTGGAGAATAAACACATTAACTTGGAAAATCATTCTGAATATTGATTTCTCCATCTTTCCATTTATGATTTCCTTTAGATCCGTACTCGTTTCCCTCCTGAGCCCAACGGGATCCTTCACATTGGACACGCCAAAGCCATCAACTTCAATTTTGGTTATGCAAAGGTTTGTGTTTTTCTGTTCTCTATCACCACCACATAAGCCAGTGTTTCTCAAATGGGGTTTCTAGCACCCCTAGGGGTACTTTGGAGTACATCAAGGGAGTTGTGGGATCTTTTTTTTTTCAGAGCATTTGATTAATTGATTGATGAATTCAGGTTTGTAATGAGAATTTCAACAAAAATATAAAAAATGTTTTTGAAGAACATCACCAAACCTGCCTTTAATTGTTAATTGTATCCGTCATGCATTATTCTTACAATAATAACTATATTATTATTACTATACTACTTCAATAAGACTATACTACTTCAATAAGAAACATTTTTGATAAACCACATTTTATATTTAATATTCCTATTTTCAGTGCAATCGTTTACTGCCTTAAACTCTCAACTGCTGAAACATATGCATTTTTTGTTTCTACCACAATGGTTAGGGGCCACTTGGTTGAAAGAATAGGGGATATATGACTGATAAAAGGTGTTAGAACCACTGACAGTTTAATCGTCTCTGTTGCAGCAGTTTTCATTAAAACATTTGTCTTCCTGTAGGCCAACAACGGAATTTGTTTCTTAAGGTATGACGACACAAATCCAGAGAAGGAGGAGGAAAAATACTTCACTGCTATCAAGGACATGGTGGAGTGGCTTGGTGAGTCTGACTCTGTTCATTTACACCGTTTTGTGATCTGATGACAGCTTCAGGTACATTCCACGTTCAGGAAGATACATTCTTATCAACGAAGCTTTCTTACACAGGCTACGAACCGTACGATGTCACGCACGCATCCGACAACTTTCAGCAGCTCTACGACCTCGCTGTGGATCTCATCCGCAGGTGAGTGTAGGAACTATGCGTGTAAATGTTAGTATTTTTGCACACGCCAGTAGATGACGTCGGCTTCATCTCGTCTCTGTCTTCCTTCAGGGGTCATGCGTACATCTGCCACCAGAAAGGGGAGGAGCTAAAGGGCCATAACACTCCTCCATCGCCGTGGAGAGACCGACCCATTGAGGAGTCGCTGGTGTTGTTTGAGAGGATGAAGAAGGGGCTGTTTGCCGAGGGAGAGGCCACGCTCAGGATGAAGATGGTCATGGAGGACGGGAAGCTGGACCCCGTGGCGTACAGAATCAAATACACGCCGCATCATCGGACGGGAGATGAATGGTACGAAAACTGATTTGTACTTTTTTCACCCAGATTGTTTCATTTAATTACATCCTTTCTCACTACAAGCTGTGTTTTATTTACATCTCTCTCTCTCTCTCTCTGCAGGTGCATCTACCCCACGTATGACTACACCCACTGTCTGTGTGACTCCATTGAAAACATCACACACTCACTCTGCACCAAAGAGTTTCAGGCCAGGTATGTGAGAACTCTTCTGTGATCTATCGTAGTTTAACACACAAATGCATCGTCACATTCACTGACTCTGTTGGTCCTCTTTGTGTTTGTGACAGGCGTTCATCGTATTTCTGGCTGTGCAACGCTCTGGACTTGTACTGTCCGGTTCAGTGGGAATACGGGCGCTTGAACCTCACCTACACCGTCGTGTCAAAGAGAAAAATCATCAAACTGGTAGAGACTGGCGTCGTCAGGTAAAGAAGTTAATTATTTATAACTATTACATTATATTGCAGAACAGTTTGTCTTGTGATGAATGGAAATAATTGGCTGTAAAAAATCTAAATGGATGAAAAGTATTAAAATATACTATACTGTAAGAATTGATCGATCCACGTTTGTCAATGTAATTTTTTTAACATTTTATATTTCCCGAAAAAATAATTAGCGCAATGACTTCCATGCAGTGTAGTACACACATTTTTTTATTTGAAAAAAAGACAGCCCTACAAATCGATATTGTCAGATATCCTCAGTTGAGGAAAAAGTTGCTTCCCTGCATCCCTTCCTGTTACCCTGTTTTATATTTACTGTTCTATTTTATACTCTTTCACTAAAGCCCTTTTCAGATTTGCAACTCTTTGTGTAAACGCGAACACTTCTGGGGCAACTGGATGAGAAGGAATTAACCACGGAATACAAATAATCCCTAAATATTGTGCACAGGCACCATTCTTAAATCATTCAATTTTGAAGCAGTTAAGACAACTGAAGATTTGCTGTACAAAAGGCCTTACTTACTATATTATACTATAATAATAATAATAATAATAATAATATTTTTATAGAGCGCTTTTCAGAGTACTCAAAGATGCTTTACAGACATTTAAAATCAGCATTAAAAGCTACACACTAAAAATAGATTATTTTAATTATATGGTGCTGGTATGTGGTTCTTCCTGTACATAAGGAAGAACCTGTAAGCTCTAAGTTACTTTTATGTAAAAGTCAGTGTTGTAGTAAAACCTAAACCAAGACTGAGTCAAGACAAAGACCAGAGAGTATTGAGACGTAGACCAGACCAATCATTTTTTTTCAGGGGTTGGGACCAGGTCAAGACCGAGTCATGACCAAGACGAGACCAGCATTAGTCCTACGCTGCATGACACACTTACAATAGAATGTGGAACATGCAAGCCAGAGTCACTCCTCAAATTTATCTCAAAGATCCACATTCCCATATAAACACCCACAGAAAACAAATGAAGATTCCTCGTAATTCACCTTTTTTTAGTGTTCGTATAAGTGAACATAAGAAATGTCTTGATGAAATAAACAAAAAGGCATTGTAGAGGTGAATTTTAACACATGGGAATTTTCCTTGTGTCTCCTTTGAGCAATGACAGTAAAGACGTTAACAGGCAATTTAGTG
The DNA here is from genome assembly GCF_027596085.1 of Anoplopoma fimbria. NCBI lineage: Eukaryota > Metazoa > Chordata > Actinopteri > Perciformes > Anoplopomatidae > Anoplopoma > Anoplopoma fimbria. The sequence goes on from NC_072460.1 coordinate 23,328,172, forward strand.
ATGTCCACACAGTTGTGGTCTTGAAAAAAAAAATCTTGTCCTCAATGTGTGAGACCGAATAAGACCGCTAAAAAATACAGGACGAGAATTTCCAAAAGTAGTTTAAACACTACGACCGATCTCAATTACCACAACATTGATAAAGGTATGTCTGAATGACAAAAAAACCCCATATCAACAGCCATGATATCAATTCCATGTCTGAAAGGAGACTTGTAGGTATTAAAAGCCAAAACCACTTCCTTTACGAACACAGATCTCTCTCAAACATCACCAGTGAATTCAAACCGTATATACTTCTCACTGTGATTCGTAGTGAACCATTTTAACCACAACTCAAGCTCTCTTTGTGCCACATAGAATGAGTTTGGTAACTGTAAAATATTGATTTTCTGATTACAGGGACTGGGACGATCCCCGACTCTTCACTCTGACCGCGCTGAGGAGAAGAGGTTTCCCCCCAGAGGCCATCAACAACTTCTGTGCACGGGTATGCAGCATGGACAGAAGGATGAGCTGCTGAAAGAAACAAGTAAGTAAATGCACGAGGACGTCGCTGTAACGACACGTTAACATCTGTTGGCAGGTCGGAGTCACCGTTTCCCAGACAACGACGGAGCCCCACCTCCTGGAGTCGTGTGTGAGGGAGGTGCTGAACGAGACGGCGCCCAGAGTCATGGCCGTGTTAGAGCCGCTCAAAGTCACCGTAACCAACCTCCCTGAGAACTCAAAGGTCTGTGCATGACTCACAAATACATATCTGTATATCCTGTCTTGTTGCGTGATATTTAAAATGACAGGCGCTGAATATTCCTGCTGTCGTTCTCTTATGTCTCAGTCAGATGTACGAGTACCGGACTTTCCTGCCAACGAGGCCAGAGGCAGCCACACCGTCCCGTTCACGCGCACTATCTACATTGAACAGAGTGACTTCAGAGAGGTCAGAGAGGAAACATAAATACCTATACATAATAATAAGTAGCAGACTCTCTTTGTGCTATTTTTCTTTGGATTACGGACAGAAGATGATGGCGGACTACTCTGCTTTTTGCAGGTGATGGAGAAAGGCTACAAGCGTTTGACTCCAGATCAGTCTGTAGGTCTGAGGCATGCTGGGTATGTCATCTCTGTCAAGAACGTCATCAAGGTAAGACTCCTAAATAGTTTGAGGTGTGGTCAGACCAGTTTAGCTGGGCGAAATTTTAATTGCTGGGAGAGGCAAAAATCAGGCGAGGCAGGAAACAGCGTGGGTAGAGCAATTAATTACAGGAGCTAGCATGAAAGAAAGATAGCTTTGTGTGTGTGAGAATTTTATTTATATATAGTTTGTTTTCTGGGATACAACCAGGCGCCAACCTCTGGGTCTGAAAGGTGAAGCCAATGATGAAGTCTTAAACCTGCATTCTTTCCCTTTTTTAATGTTTTGTAATTTATAGAAGTCTATGAGAAAATGACTCTACTTCTCTCTTGATTTATTCCCTCAGTAAACATTGTAAACATGAGTTTATGGTCTCAATCTCTAGTTTCAAGTCTTCTTCAACACAGCATGATGATCATTTAGTAAATTATGGTCCATTTAGAGTCAAATAGACCATAAAGCAGGGAATGCATTAGGGCGGGGCTTCCTTGTGATTGACAGGTCTCTACCACAACGTGGGAGCTGTTTGTGTGTCTTACAACTTTAACCCTTTCACAGCGTGTTTTCAGTTCATGAAAGTTAAATGTAACATTTTGGTTGCTGAAAAATTCCTTTTTGAGCGTTCAGTTATACGGTTGTACTCAAATCCAAGATGTCGACGGCCGATATGTCTAACTCAAAGCCTCAAAACTGTAGTCCGTAAACCAATGAGTGAAGTCACTACGTCCACTTCTTATATACAGTCTATGGGTTTGATTACCCTGTCATGTCAGCAAAAGTGGTCCACGTCCTCACACAACCTCCTGCTAACGTCCCTTTTGTTCCTCAGGACTCTCAGGGTAAAGTGGTGGAGCTGGAGGTGACCTGCTGCAGCTCTGAGACCGCAGAGAAACCAAAGGCCTTCATCCACTGGGTCAGCCAGCCGCTGAAGTGTGAAGTGCGTCTTTATGAAAGACTGTAAGTCACTGAAGAAAAAAAACACACTCGCTGTCATTCACAACCAATATTCAATGTAGAAAAACTCACTGAAACTAAACTTTTCTCCATCTATGTAGGTTCCTTCACAAACATCCAGAGGATCAGTCTGTTGTGCCAAATGGCTTCCTGAGTGACATCAATCCCGTGAGTACCTCTGCACTCTCTGCATCGACTGAGATTTATCAACCGGCGTAGCGATCGTTTAATACATTTTCTTCCTTTTTGTTTTTCAGAATTCCCTGCATGTGATCAGCGATGCCTTAGTGGATATCTCAGTGAAGGGAGCGAAGGTTTTAGACAAATTCCAGTTTGAGAGAGTTGGCTACTTCTCCCTGGACCCTGAAAGCACCGTAGATAAGGTACAGTAAGATGAAAAGACTGTGAAACGGTTGTGTTTCATATTACAAATGCTTACTGAAATTATTTAGTTATTAACTCTGGTTTAACATTTTGGCTCCTTCGTAATGAGTGTGAAGTGTAACTGAAATCTTTCCTTTCGCCGCAGCTCATCTTCAACAGAACAGTCACCCTCAAAGAAGACCCCGGGAAGATCTGATCCACTGATCGATGTAGCCGCGCTTCCTGCTTCCCATGAGCCCACAGATACATATCCAAATTTTTTGCATCACTCTAATGTAATTTTTAACAAGGGCACAGACTGCTCAGGCCAAATCAAATCAGATGCTGTAACAATTACATGCTTATATTTCAAAAAAATGCGGTTCGCTTTCATGGATCTGTCTCTCTGAAATTGTTCTATATCTGCCGCAGAAGGATTCACATGCAGTGTTTCTTCTTTGTTGAATGTATGCAACTTTGATCATTAAGGACATTGTGTATATTTATATAATATTTCACAGAGGAGATGTTTTCAAATACCATACATTACTTTTTTACAAAGATGATAGATCATGTGCATTTTTTTAAGACTCAGAGCAGTGCACCTTTTGACAGGAGACAAGAATAAATTATACAAAAAAAAAAAAACTGGCATGTCTCTGTGCTTATAGTTTCTGAAGCTGATATTAATATTCTCCTACCCGTGATATTTTAGATACAATTTTTTTGGTGTGAGAATCCCATGTTTGACTTGGTATGTGATGATATTTTGGCTATGAGTATTGGTTCCTTCTCTCAATATTCAATTTAAGGGTGGATAATACTATTAATGTGTATATATGTTGACATAACTGATGATTTTACTAAGAAATGTCTAATACGTAGTCCATCACTCAACTGTAACATAACCTCTAAGACCAAAAGCACAAGATAATGTAGGCTGTGATGGTTTAAAAAATAAACAGTACCAGGCCAATAATCATGATATTAATATATTTATACCAAATTAGTTTGGCAGTTGTGAATAATCTGCAAATTGACAGAGAAATATAATATATTTATATAGAAAAGTACTGTAGAGACAATACTGATATCAATAAAAAATGGTTTGATGGTTTATTTGTGAATAAACCAGAACTTTTGCAAAGGAAAAGTAAAGAAAATACACGAGTTTCAGTGGCAAAATAGTATACAGTACCAGTCAAAAGTTTGGACACACCTTCTCATTCAATGTTTTTTCTTTATTTTTATTTTTTTCTACATTGTAGATTAATATTGAAGACATCCAAACTATGAAGGAACACATATGGAATTATGTGGTAAACAAACAAATGCTCAACAAACCAGAATATGTTTTATATTTTAGATTCTTCAAAGTAGTTGAATGAGAAGGTGTGTCCAAACTTTTGACTCGTACTGTGTGTTGACATAACTGATGATTTTACTAAGAAATGTCTAATACGTAGTAATAGTCCATCACTCAACTGTAACATAACCTCTAAGACCAAAAGCACAAGATAATGTAGGCTGTAATGTTTAAAAAATAAACAGTACCAGGCCAATAATCATGATATTAATATATTTTATACCAAATTAGTTTGGCAGTTGTGCTTAATCTGCAAATTGATAAGAGAAATATAATATATTTATATAGAAAAATACTATTGACCTAATACCGATATCAAAAAATGGTTTAATGGTTTATTTGTGTTTAAAACAGAACTTTTTATTATTAGTATTTTTTTCTACAATGTAGATTTATATTGAAGACATCCAAACTATGAAGGAACACATATGGAGTTATGTGGTAAACAAACAAATGCTCAACAAACCAGAATATGTTTTATATTTTAGATTCTTCAAAGTAGTTGAATGAGAAGGTGTGTCCAGACTTTTGACTGGTACTGTATATGTGTGTCAAGAGCTGATGGTCTGTGTCACAGTCCAACAGGGAAGTGTAATAATTCCCCTTATCTTAATTCTGGGAGAATTGTCTGCAAACAAACAAAGGCATCAAATTGAAAGTGAAAGAAGACCCTGCAACCACAGATTATCAAAAGTTATGAGAAACAAACTTTTGACCATTAAAATAAATAAAAATAAAAATGAAAATGAAAATAAATAAAAACCATTGAATGAGAAGGTGTGTCCAAATATATATATAATTTGATGTAAAAATAAAAATAAATAAAAACCATTGAATGAGAAGGTGTGTCCAAACTTTTGACTGGTTATATATATATATATATATATATATAAAAAATAAAAATAAAAGTAAAAATTAAAATTAAAATAAATAAAAAAACCATTGAATGAGAAGGTGTGTCCAAACTTTTGACTGGTACTGTAAGTATAAGGATATTAATGTGTGAAAAGTTAAAAAAGAAAGAAAAACATATCCACCTTATCCTCCACTTTTACAAACAAACAATACAAAGTTAAAATAAATACTGAATATGATATTTGTTCTAAATATAAATCTATTTTGGATCTGTCTGGTACGACCTTAAGAAGCTCCCTGGTTTAACTGTGTCTTAAGGTGGACTGACATCTCTCATCTTGACGGACACATCTCCCCGTGTGTGCGTCGCCTTTAACGTTCCATCCCTCTTATCCCAGCTATCGCGATATCACGGTGCGGAAATCCCGCGAGAATACGAGCCACTCTCAACTCGCCCTCCCATTGGTCAGACGGCGCTGTTCTAAGATGGCGCCCAGCGAAATATGAGTAGTTGAGGAAAAATATAAAACTACAAGTAGCAATCTAACGAAAATAAACACAATTAAATAATAGATAACAGTAGGACCTCGCGCAGCTGTTTGTGGGAAGAGGAGCCCCGTCTCGAGCCCAGAGGAAGTGGTGGACGAGAGGTAGCTAGCTAGCTAGTTAGCTAAACACGCATGCTAACGTTAGCCTAGCCTGCTAGCTCCGGAGAGAAACCAGACGGGAGATCTTTTCCCCACAGTGTCTGCTGCTGTCTGTTTCTATATAAACCCACCATGCAGACACTGTGTTGTCCGTGCACAACACAGCTGTGGCTGGGGGTTTGTATTTGCAAAACAACTCGCAGCTAGCTAGCATGCTAACCTAGCTTGTTGTGTAATAATCAGCTGTTGTTGTTGTTGTTGTTTTAGCTTCTCCAACTTAATTGTGGTGCAAAAACAAAACTCTGCATGTTGTCCTGATGCAGCAGGTTTATGTCCCTGCTCGTCCACAGAGGGATGGATTAACCCTTTAGTAGTATCATGTGTCTATTGGTCACTTTGTAAACACTGTAACTCTTCACCTTCTGCACCAACATGTCTGTCTTTTTCCTTTTTGATTGACAGGGTTGTTGATTAGATTAATAGTTATTATTTGTTTATACAGACATAGAAAAACACCTACTTAACTCTTGTGTTTTAACTCTCTGTGTACACCACTAAACCCCTAAAATAAAGCAGCTTGATTGCATGAAGTAACAACCTGTCATTCATCACTAACTTTGTGAATATCTAGGTTTTCCCTCTTCACAGTGCAGAAAGACGTTTTTATTATCCTCCTGGACATCTGAATACATTACATTACATTACAGTCATTTAGCAGACGCTTTTATCCAAAGCGACTTACAATAAGTGTATTCAACATAGGTATTCAAGAGAACTACTAGTCACCAGAAGTCATAAGTGCATCTCCTTTCTTAAACAAGCATCTAAAGCATAAAAACCAGAGCAATAAGCAAAGACTAATATGAATACAATAAGTGCAACAAACTAAACTAATACAATAAGTGCAACAAACTAATACAAATACAATAAGTGCAACAACAATAATGCAACAAACTAATACAAAACAATAATGCAACAGAATACAATAAGTGCAACAAACTAATACGTGCTAATATAAATAAATACAATAACAAACTAATACAAATACAATAAGTGCAACAAACTAATATGAATACAATAAGTGCAACAGTTTAACAACTAATATGAATACAATAATAAGAATACGAATACAATAAGTGCTAAGTGGAAGGCTCAGGGTAGTACTTCTTGAAGAGGTGAGTTTGCAGTCAGATCTAGGAGTGAAATGTGCACTCATGGCTACAGTAAAGAGAGTACTGGGGGTACTGTCATCTGCAGCACCTTTTATAGCCTCTGACTGCATTCCCCATTAGTAAACAGTGCTTTCAAGAAATGTTTATTCTCTCTGATCTTGTTTGTATTTTGTCTGTGAACTTCAGTCAGGTGTGGGGGTCGTGGAGGGGAGATGCTGCACATTCACGAGAAAGTTTTCCCTGAGTTCAATCAGTAGCACACGTAATCTCAATTTCTTGTGTTTTTTATGGTTTCTGTAGTATGAAAATTATTTTATAACTGCCGGGTCAAAAATGACTCCTAAGACAAGATTTGTACCCTGTTGGTGTACAGCTTTTATGGAAATATGAACAAAGGCAATGTTTAACTTTTTCTCATGTTGGGGTAATTCTAGCAAAAGTCATTGAATTTCAAGTTGAAAAAAGATCATTAAGGGGGTTTCCTATGCTGTTGAACATAGTGGCGGGACATTTTTGACCCCTAAGACAAAACAAGGGTTAAAAACACTCTTAAATGAATTCTTCCTTTCCTCAGATTCCTCTTATAGAAGAAGAAACTGCCAGCAGCGATGAATAACCTGGATGGATCAGGCTCCTATGAGGAGCTTGTGAGGCAGAAGGCTCGGAGCATCCCTCAGCATCGCATGAAGGAGTTCCTGGAGTCCTTGGCCAGCAAGGGTCCAGATGCCCTGCAGGAGTTCAGCCAGCAAGACGGAGATACCACGACCACCACCACCACTATGGTCTACCAACAGGAGGCCAACTGCATCTACACAGACAGCACAGAGGTGGCCGGGTCATTGTTGGAGCTGGCTTGTCCGGTAAATCCGTGCACTAATTGGTCGCCACATCAATCTGTTAAAGAGCTCGGTCCTTGAAATGGATCTCTCTGACAGACGCTGTCTTCTGACGCAGGTTCAGGTGCAGGTCCAGCAGCAACAGATACAGGAGACTCAGCAGCAGTCTGTACAACAGAATCAAGAGCAACAGATTGTGCAGGTTTGTACCTTTTTTATTTTTATTATATATATGTGTTAATCCTTTTAACTCTGTTCCATTTTATCTTTAGTTCACAAAACTCACATATTATCTCTATTTTCAGGTGCAGATTCAGGGCCAGCAGCAAGGTCAAATGCTGGGTCAGGTCCTCCAAGTGCCCTCTGGCCCCCATCAACACCTTCAAGGTGTGACCACTGCACAGCTGATTCAGCCTGGGGATCTTACTGAGGAGCAGCATCAACAGGTACACATAAGCACACGCACATATCATGGGAGAATAGCAAATTTTGTCATTTACCAGAGTCTTAATTTAGTTACAAGTAATAATCGCCCTTCCTTCTGTTTTAGCTGCAAGCCCAGTTGGTGGCAGCCGTTGCAGGAGGACAACAGATCCAAATCCAGACAGTGGGGGCCCTGTCACCCACCCAGCAGCAGGACAATATTGAGAGGAGAATACTGGGAACCACTGTTGCCACCTCACAGGGGGGAGGTGTCCTCCAGCCAGCCAAAAAGCGTAAGGTTGACATGCCCATCACTGTGTCCTACGCCCTGCCTGGTCAGCAAGTAGCCACGGTTCTGGCTATCCCCCAGGGTCAGGGCCAGCAGCAGAGTTACGTGTCCCTGCGGCCGGACCTCCTAACTGTGGACAGCTCCCACCTTTACAGTGCTACAGGCACCATCACCAGTCCCACAGGGGAGACCTGGACAATCCCTGTTTACTCTGCTCCTGCCGGCTCCGGAGGCCGTGAGCAGGTCACACACATTGCCATCCCCCAGGAAGCCTATGGAACAGTGCAGGTTTCGGGGCCAAACACTACAACAATGACCACAATGCCAACGCAAGTTACTGTCGAAAATGACAAGATGAAAAGTCAAAGTCAGACAGCGCAGGCCGTTTCCAGCATCACAAGCTCCGGGGGAATGGGAGGCCAGGAAGAAGTGGTACACACGCTGTCTGCAAACACGCTGTTCCCTGCACAGCTGATGAATGGAAACATCCACATCCCAGTAGCAGTACAGGGCTACTCCAACACTACACAGTCCCTCATCTGGGATCCACAGCAGCAGGTGCTGCACACACAAGGACTGTCTGGGCAGGATGCACAGCAGCTGCAGGTGCTAACACAGGTGTTAAAATGCTACGTTTTTATTTTTTGTTCAGGCCAGATACACATAACTACATGCATTTCTTGATGCATGAGGTAACTGTGTTGGTGTGTTTGTGTCTGTGCAGGGTCATACAGTGGTAGCAGAGGTTGATGGCCAGCAACAGGTTCAAGTGCAGGAGCTGCTGCTGCCGGCCACTCTGAAGCCAGAGGAGGGGCTGGAAGTGTGGCGGCTTTGGGCTCAGCGGAAAAATGCAGAGTTGGAAAAATCAGACACAAACAAACTAGCCCCAATTGGCCGTAAGTGCATGTAGAGAATGTTTTAATATACTGTTTAGACAATACTTTGTGTTAATTTTCCTAGTTTTTTCTCTGTCAACCCAGTCACTGATTTGTGTCCGTGTGTTTTAGGACGCCAGGTGCTGCGTTTCCAGGAGGACTTGGTGTCGTGTGCGGTGGCTGAGCTCTGCATGGGTCTCTCTTTGATGACAACAGAAGCTCGAGGGTTGGAGGAGGAATCTTATGAGGCTGATGTTCTCTACTATGTATTTCTTTGCATACAAAAAGTAAGTGTATCATGCACACGTACACTCTCAGTTCAACATTCACTCCATCCCTGTTTAATGTGGAAACGATGTCTGACCTCGTCTTTGTCTCTCCAATTCCCCCCCCCACAGTATCTGTTTGATAACGGTCGAGTGGACGACGTATTCTCAGATCAGTACTACACTCGCTTCGCTCACAGTTTGCACCAGATCCTGGAGCCTTGGAGATCGTCTATTCATCCGCTAGGTGTGTGGACAAAAACAGTTTAAAAAATGTTGTCTATAATCAACGTTCTATCAACTAATATTATCTCAGGTTTTTGCACAGCTTCTCTCAATTAAATGCTCCTTATTCTCGCTTACACATTGTCCGTGTAGATATTAATTGAAACTGCCGACTGCGTTTTATTTGTTTGCAGCACTCTGTGGTTGTGTTGTGAGCTAAATGTACAAAGAGTTAACCAGTATATTGATCCAGTCCTGAGCTTTCAGTTTTGGTGATAGCACTAACTCGACAAACCAAAAAAAGCAGCTCTCCTCTTGGACTATAGAGCTTGGCAGAATGATTTTGTTATTGATTAAACATTACAGATGAAGTGATGATTTGCTTCCTTGTAACTAATAGATTGTGTATTTATTTGCCAAGGTGATAAACTGCCGGATCTTCATAATCTGCTCTTTTCCTCCCCTACCAGGTTATATTATCCCCAGTCATGTGACGGAGGAGATGCTGTGGGAAGGGAAACAGCTGGGAGCTCATTCTCCCTCCACGCTGCTCACAACTCTAATGTTCTTCAACACCAAGTGAGTTCAGTCAACTTCAGCCATCACACATGAGTGATTTCTCCTTACTGTTTAATAGACATGCAGTAATATTTCCTGTTGTATATCTCTGTAAATAATCAATCAGTCAATCTAGTTTTATTTATATGGCACAATTCAAGGTGCTCTACAAATGATTGACAAGCAAACTAAAAGAAAATGGAGAAAAGAGGACGAGACTGAAAAAAAATAATTAAATACAACATTGAATACATTGATCATGGTAAAACTGTTTTTTTAAGTAAAAAAAGGGTAAAATAAAATACTAATTAGAACATTTATCAATAATAATACCAAAGCAAAATAACACATACGACACTGCACAAAATCAGATCTGATCATAAGCAATATTAATAAAAATCGTAAAATTATAAAACATTTAAAGAAAGCTGGACTGAAGAGATGGGCTTTTAGTTTCTGTTAAAAAATATTTTATATATATTTTATATAATATTTTCAGCTACTCTCAGAAGGTTGTTCCAGTGGCTTGGCGCATAATGGCTCAAAGCAGCATCACCAAATGGTTTTTTTCTGCTTTGTGAAACGGCTAAAAGAGGGGAACCAGAAGTAGTCTGGTGCAAGTGCCTTATAGACTAATAAAATAACTTTAAAATCAATACGAAAACTAACAGGTAGTACTATAAAGATTTAAAAATAGCCGTAATATGTGTTCTCCTTTTAGTCCAAATCAGTTAATGTATCCTGTTTATCTTTTAACAGGTATTTCCACCTGAAGACAGTGGAACAGCATCTAAAAGTGGCCTTTTCTAAGGTGCTGAGACACACGAGGAAGAGTCCCAACAACCCCAAAGACAAGAGCACCAGCATCCGATACCTGAAGTCAACAGAGAGGTTCATAGGGCAGAAAGGTAAGAGCGCACATGACTTTTCTGTGCTGTTTTGTCTGACAGAAAACGCTATGTTAAGGATAAATCATTTATACTGTTTGTATGTTTTTGTGTTTGTTCAGTCACAGACGACATGTACTCGGAGCAGCTGGAGGACCCAGAGAACCCGCTGCGATGTCCCATCAAGCTCTACGATTTCTACCTCTTTAAATGGTAAATATTTAACTGTATAACATTTTTTTTTATTTAATGAAACATGAATCCAATATTTCAACGCTCATGTACTTGTATATGTCAGAAGAAAACTATTACAAATGCTTCTTTGTGCTACCTCGTGTTGTTTTTCCCTCTGACCAAGGCGAGGTTATGAATTCATGATGAGAGTCAGAGTTTCTCTTTTGAGGCGCCGCTGCTACCTTTTTTTAGACACAACTCTTGCGTTTGTTATCGACATGGGTGGTGGAGTACACAGTGCAGTCAAGTGTTCAAGTGGTTTAACTTGTGCAGACGCGGTTGCTAGGCAACTGACAAAAACAAGGATGCTTTATAATAACTCTTTATTTTTCTCTCCTCTCAAAAAAGGTGAAAAAAAGATTTTTATATTTTCTGCCTCTAAGCAATTTCAAGATGAAGAAAATGAACCCAATTATTTGACCATAGCTGTCTATAAAAATCCCTCTCAATTTGTGAATAGGAGGATAATCTGAAATTATTAATCAATCAGTCAATTAACAGAAAATCTATCATTTATTTTGATTATTGATTTGACTTCTCCTACTGCCAGTATCATTCACTGGAATGAAATGACTAGAAATGTGATATGACAGCACACTTTTCCACTAATCCCTCTCTCTCTCTCTCTCTCTCTCTCTCTCTCTCTCTCTCTCTCTCTCTCTCTCTCTCTCTCTCTCTCTCTCTCTCTCTCTCTCTCTCTCTCTCTCTCTCTCTCTCTCTCTCTCTCTCTCTCTCTCTCTCTCTCTCTCTCTCTCTCTCTCTCTCTCTCTCTCTCCAGACTATTTAATGAGATTGTAATGTTGGCAGAGACGAGCTAAAACTGTAACTTTGACATCTGGTTTAAAAATAGAAAAAAACGGTGCGTCCTGAAAATGTTCTCACACTGTGTCCTCTGTCAGTCCGCAGAGCGCTAAAGGTCGCAATGACACCTTCTACCTGACTCCGGAGCCCGTGGTGGCTCCGAACAGCCCCATCTGGTACTCCACTCAACCCATCTCTAAAGAACAGCTGGAACAGATGCTCGCCCGCATCCTCGTCATCCGCGAGATCCAGGACGCTATAAACATGTTGGAGAGCGTGCACTAGTTCTGACTGGAGGAGAACCGTAAATGGGACTAGACTCTCTTTCTCTTCACCCAGCCTTTTGATTGCTCATTATCGGTAGTTTTCTATCCTCTCACACCCTCTTGTGGTCTTTAAGGGTGGCATGTATATGTTTATATTCATTAAGTGTCAGCATATTTACATTCACGGGACTGTACATACAACAAATACAGCTAAGAATTTGTCTTATTGAGGCGACCTCTCAACCTTTTTTTTGTTTGTTTTTTTTGGCCAAAGGATGTCTGATCTTTTTTATTTGGACCTGAACTCTAATTTAAATGTTATTTTTATCTGTTGGTTATCCTTTTTTACCAATAGTTTTTGTATTGCCCCTGTTAGTTTTAATCTGTAATATATTTCATATATATTTTCACTGGGGTGGGTCTTTGCTATGCTGCTTTTCATAGACATCCTTATTTGTTGTTCAACTTTTCCCCCTCATCTGCCTTGATCACTGTTAAGTGTCACAGTGAATACCACAGTGGTATTAAAACTACATTTATTAGCATACCATAGGTTAAAAGCTAATATTTTCAAATTGTGTGAATTCTCCCTTGTTCTTTGTATTTCACTCGTCTTGTTTTGAGATTGAGTTCACACACGGACACACCGAATTCCGGAGATGAGTCACTTGTTAGTGACCGCCGCCTGCATGCTGTTGGACCAGCTCAGCATTTTATCAAATCACATGAGGACACAGACTTTATTGCAATACAGTGTTGACACTCGCCCCGCAGCTACTAGCACTTTCCACATGGTGGAGATGCGGCAGAAGGAAGTGCTGGACTCCTGATCCTCCTTCTTTTCCCGCATCGCCAGTCCATCACAAACCCCCAAAAACTCACCTGGATGAGTTGCCTAATGTATCATACATGTTTATTACACGACAGATGAGAGACTCTTTAAAAAAAGCGGGTTAGCCCTTTTTATGTTCTATAATGTAAAATACTCATAGCTCCTTCATGTACTGTAAATGAATGGCAGGAGAATGGCAGTGCCTGTGTGTTTTTGAAAACATGACCTTTTTTGTACAGCCACTATGCCATGTGTCTGCCTTTTCTAGCAATATCTGCTACCAGTTCTGCACATGCATCCTTTACAAAAACTAAAAGTGTGATTATAAAATAATGCACAACGATTTAAAAATCAAGAAAATAAAAACTAATCTTGTAGCTTCACTTTCATCAATAGTGGAGGCAAACAAAGGAACAAAAACTATGAATTGAATGAACATATTTGTTATCTGCACACAGGAGACACAGAGCAGCCTCATCTTTGTTCTCAACAAAGTCATTCATGGTAGAGGAACAGGTTCGACCTGACTGGCAGGTTACTTCCTTACATTTTCTTCCTCCTGGCTACAATGCAAACTGCTGCGTCGGTGGTTTCTTCTCCAGATTTTGTTTGCATGTTGTCAGGCCAGTTTTCCACCTGCAGGTCGCGTCGTCACACAGAACACACAGCAGTGTTTCTTCAGTCTCCTTCCTTTTGTAGGAACCGTGTGTGTGCACACATACTGGTTTTCCTTTAACCCAGATCTTTTGATATTGCTGTACAGTTTTGTGGGTTCAGGAGGAGTGTGAGCTTTGATTAAACCGCGACTAGGAAGGCAGCAACCTCCTCAGCAGCTTCACGGGGTTTAAAATCTGCTGCATGGCGTTCTGTTGTTGGTCTCCTGGGGCCGTCTGTCGATGATGGTGATGCCTCCTCCCTGCATGGCTTCCCCGACCAGAGGGGTTAATATTTGAACTGGCTGCCTGAATTTGTGGCCTGTTAGGGAGGAAAGGAACACCGAAATTAAAATATCAGATTTCCTCACAATGGCTAATTATATACGCTGCCTGTGCAGATATTTAATCTGCCGGGTGTTGGTGCTCACTCTATTCTCACCGTGGAGGCTGGCCTCCACTGAGCCAGTGCAGCAGACACTGATGGACTAATAGGTACTGCTCCTGAGAAACACAAAGGAAGGAAGGAGCAGGTAATGAGGATCTCATGTTGGTGATGAAACAGTAGAGCACACAGTATTTAAGAGGAAGGAGACGAGTTATCAGTGTCATAGTAAGAAAGCAGCGGAGTGGAATGAACCTACGTGAGAGCAAATTGCAGAAATATTTCCCCTCGACATAAAACCAATGAGATTCTTCCATTTGATTTTGGATTATTGCAGAAAAAAGGAAAATGCAAAAAAATACTTATGATTTACTTCTTGAGTATTTAAATCCCCCTAAATGTTCTACTACTTTATACTTCAACTCTACTACTATCGGCTTATGATGAGCACAATGACTTTGATGCATTGTTACACATATTACATTAAAGACATAGTTATTCATTTTGTGGAATATGTTTATAGCTTTATCACCAAAATGAGAATATCAATAATCTCAATATTTGTCAGTGAATCACAGCTACATCCACCAGTTTTGTATAGCATCATGCTAATTTGACGTCTTTTACTTTTGATACAAGTAGCCTGCTGTACTTCACTACAATTTTAGTATTTACATTTTATGTTACTTATACTCTTAATACATTTCAGAGGGAAATACTGTACTTCTTATTCCACTGTGTTTAACTGACAGTTACAGTTAAGTACTTTTTAAACAATTCTACATAGAAAACATTACAACATAGAAATATAAGCATTGTTATACTGGTTATTAAACTACTCAGAATTATATAACATATAGAATAAGCTTAAGCTATCTGCATTATGAGTACTAATACATTTTATACTTAAAATTGCTTTTTCTAACATTTTAAAAACAGACATTGGTGGTAAGGGAGTGATTTGTTTTTAACGTTGTTTTTGCTACTTAAAATAACTGCAGGTGAGTCTCACTCCTGGACTGACCAGATTCTGGACCATCCACATGCGATGTAGCCGTAGATCCTCCACAGCGGCCCGCACACCAGGCGGGATGCCCCTCGCACACAGCTGCATCAACCACAGCACCGTCACGAAGGTCCCTGAACGCCCCACGCCTGCACTGAATCACCCCCAAAAAACAGAGGGTTGACTTTAAACACTGTCTCATGCGTCTGATTTTGAAACCTCCACAGAATTCATACGGAAAGGGACCCATTTTTAACATATGTGAGTAATGGGTTTTCCTGAAGGACAGGGTGATGGGCTGGCCTGGAGGTCAGAGGTCACACCTGCAATGCACCACGGCCGGCCCCAGGCGTGGAGTCGCTTCCAGCTCCTGCCGCACATGCTCAGTGAAGGCTGTGAACGAGGACAGGTCTTTAGGAATGCCCCGGTCCGGCCAGGCGGGGTAGTAGTAGTGTGTGATCGTCCTGTCTGTTGGACAGTCTCTCTGAAAAACACAAACACTTTCCTTCAGTCAGCCACCAGGGCTTCTTCTTCTTCTTCTTCTTCTTCTTCTTCTTCTTCTCCTCTGATTGAACACTGGAGCGTTCAGTGCACACAGAAGTCAAACACGGCAGTTTAAAAGCTTCCAAAAAGGGGCCTGATGGATGTTTGTTTCGCTCACCTGTTTGAGGTTAATGGTGGTGATAAAATAATCTGGACCTTTTTTGCGGGTCACTGTCGTCACTTGGATCAGTCCATGATAAACTGTTCCTCGTTCCAGAGGCCAGTACTTATCACACATCACCTGTGCAAGGGTGGAATGTAGCTTAGCACAAACACTGGAAACAGGTGGAAACAACTAGCCTGGCTCTCCAAAGAATGCAACTTTTGCAGAAATCTCCAATTGTCAAAAGTTTTTTATACAAAAAACACAGCATGGATTCTTCTACGAGGTTCCTCAGGGTCTTATTGTGAGATTTTGCAGAGATTTCTGATCATTTTCATAAATTCTCGAGTAGTAAAGAAAGTGTTGAATTTAGCACCAAATCTGTTTAACAAATGGTATCAAACCCCAAATTTGCTGCAACAATTGATGAGACATAATAGAGCATTGGAGTGGCCATCATACACTACCATCATACTGTTCTAAGCCCTTTCACAGTATCACAATTTATTTTAATTATTTAAGTGTTTTCTATTTTTGATTTATGACTAGAACCACTTGACACACACTTGACACACAATGAGTCACTTCTCAAATGAATCTTCATGTTCCCAGCTCTATGTGTCACAAACAGTTGACCTGCTTTCTCCCCCTTAAGATCCACTGTCGCCCCAAAAAAGACAAAAAACATGTTGATTTGGGTCATGAATCCTAAGAAATATTACTTTAAAAAGTACTCTGGGTTTAAGGTTACATGCTATGTTCCATATTTCTGCTGTCTGGTACCACTGACATGGAGTGAAAGTGTTCTACATAGATTTCAGAAGTGGCATATAGAGATGTTTGATTGATCTGCCACAGTGACAAGGTGAGGAAAAGGTTTAATGTCAGACCTGGTCCTTGTGTCTCAGCGCCGTCACCATGACGATTATCCTGACGTTTTGCTCCCACACCATCCTCCAGAAGTCAGCCACGGTGTTTTGCAGAGGGCCCTGTGTGCAGATGAAGTCTCTCTCTGATCCTCCGCCCTGAAATACAGACAGACAGGTTGTTAAGAAAAGAGGACGGAGGAATAGAAATGAAAAATGAGGAGGTGAACGAGCTCTTACGGGCACAAAATTTGCGTTGATGTAGTCGGTGTGCGGCTGGGAGTTTTGAAGTGACAGCCTCACGCGACAGTGGTCATCTGCAGCCAGATGGAAAGCAAACAAATAAGTCTCATACATACTTTCTGTAATTCTATTTTTGTATGATATAGTTTTTCACTTACATGGCAATATGTAAGGATATCTGTTCTTCTCTCTGTTGGCCCCCAAGTCCCCCACTCTAGTGGGGAGGTCTTTGCCAACTTCCTCCAGCTCCTTCACAGAGCCAGAGATATTAACACACATGGTTATTCTAGCTCCACAAATCAGACATCTGATCCAAGTAAAATCTAAAACAAAAGTACCTCAAACTCCTGTTTGAAGCCTCTGTTGTCATCGGCTGCGAGCGTCTGGCATCGCAGACGGAAATCCTGCAGAATTTGAGCTCTTGAGTAGGTTTGAACCCTGTGATACACGATTATGTTACATTAAACCATTTTCAAATGATTGATGCAGTCAGACATTATAGTTTAAGTCTGCTGGTATTCTGTTTTGTTCTTATCGTCCACAAATGAAAAGACCAAAACCAACAATTATTTGATCCACATAAGTATTCACCATGTGGTCAAAGCTTGATACAGCTTATTTCTCCTCACTGGCTGACACGTTCCTCCATTACTGTGAACATGAGTGCTGTATTTATCTGAGTTTATCCTTCATCCACCAGCCTGCTGTCAGGAAATACAAGCGCACAACATTTGCAGCTCAAAATAGTCTCCAAGAAATGTCTTCAAGTTTGAGTAACATTTTTTTTTTTTAAATCCTAGGCTGTTTTAGGAAATCATTTATCCTCCTAAATAAATAGAAGTAAACATTTATTTGCCAGTTTATTAGTTACACCTCGATCAAACTAATGTAGTCTATTGCAGCAGCTTTCATCCTGCCCTCACAGTAATTTAATCTGTGGTGGTGTTGAACTGTTTTGCAACATTCCAGAAACATCTGCCAGTATAATGCATCAGATTTAAAGAGCAGCACAAACAACCACAGCCTCCAAGATAATCATGAAGTTGAAGCAAAACAGTGTCAACAATAACTGAACATTATATATAACTTTCATGAAGGGAGATTTATTGCAGGATTGTTGTATGTTAGATATTACTTTTAGCAAATAGTTTTACTTGATTAACTGGCAACTAAGTGTCTATTTGTACCTGTTTTTTAGTGTAGGGTTCAGTGCAACAGAGAGGGGCAGGAAAGTCAGAACATATTGAGAGACGAACTGACACATTGTTGGTTTTGGTCTTTTTTTGGTGGGATTTATTGACAAAAACAAAAAACAGTATCATTAAATCAAATTCTCAGGATGCTTTTAGTTTTGTCCTTACCTCATGTTTTTTGCTGTGGTCAAACCACTGCTTGATGATGCCAGGATGATCGTTGGTGCTGTGAAAAAAAACCATACAGAATCATGTCTCATAAGTAAACTTTTATACATTTAAGTCAAATCAATCAAATAAATCATTGAGCAATTGATAAAGCCAACTGAAACCTATGTATTCTCCCCTCCCCCTCTCTGTTTCCTCCTGAACACAAGTATGTGACACCTAAAAAAACAAACTGTGCACATCAGTTGTAACATGCATGACTTAACATGTCATGAGGAAAGGTGCGTTCACTAATGTGTTTGCATTTATTTGTGCTGTGAAGTAGATGAGTATCGTTTTTGTTTTACTGAATCAAACCAAGCTTTCTATTCTTCTTGTTTATATTTTGTAGTAGAAAGACACACCAGCAGGGCCCAACATTCACACGGCACAATTACTAAAACTAACCCGACGAGAAAAGAAAACCTGCTCCAACAAGTTCTTTACCTCAAACACCGACAGCAGGAAGAAAAACAACAGCTTGAATGTGACTGTTAAAGGATTACCTTCCAGAACGGGCCCCTGTTGAATGGCTTCAGCCTGAAGAGAGAGAGAACAGGACCTCACTGCTCCAGGTCCAAGTCATGTTAAGGTAGTCTGGTTTTAATTATTCTCTCTCTCTCTCTCTCTCTCTCTCTCTCTCTCTCTCTCTCTCTCAGGGGAGGAGGAAGTGTGATGGGTGGAGACGGTAGGTGGAGGAACACTAAACCTTTGGGAGGGATGTCAGTTTACGCTTGATGGCCTCAGGGTTTTCTTAAAACTCACCGTATCATTCCTTGCATATGGAGAACAAAAAGTGAAGCTAGTGTAACTAAAGTCATGTGACACTGGAGGTCAAGTTTTCTTTTCATAATTATGAGTAGATTTAACCGACATTGCACATTTTGTGTAGTTTGTGTAGTAACATGGAGCTGGGTGATAATTCAATATGATTATTTATCGTCTTTAGTTCTATTCATGAGTGTTACCTTGGGGAAGTTTGTCATATTTGCTGAGGTTTTCTGTGATCTTGCAAATCTGCCATGTCAAGTAAAAATTCCACCACAAATGACCAACCATATTCAGCCCTACACAGAGGTCATGTGATATTATGATCCTGCGCAAAACCATCTTTATTAAAAAAAAGACCCATAAGCACCGGAGCGAGAGGTCTTTGTGAAACATAAATAATTTTTTCATATAAGTGGATTCACTTGAAATTGTTGTGTTCATTTCGCACAAAAGTTGTTAGTAAAATTAAAAAACTCTTTACTTTTCAATTGTCAAGTATTTAATTCACTCAGAAGTATAGAGAAAAAAAACCTTTATTTATTGAACTACCAGAAAACATTACATTACATTACATTACAGTCATTTAGCAGACGCTTTTATCCAAAGCAATCATTGGTGAGGGGTGAAACGTAGTAAGGAGTACATTAAAACACGTACAGTACCAGTCAAAAGTTTGGACACACCTTCTCATTCAACTACTTTGATGAATCTAAAATATAAAACATATTCTGGTTTGTTGAGCATTTGTTTGTTTACCACATAATTCCATATGTGTTCCTTCATAGTTTGGATGTCTTCAATATTAATCTACAATGTAGAAAAATAAAATATATATATATAAAGAAAAACCATTGAATGAGAAGGTGTGTCCAAACTTTTGACTGGTACTGTATATATATATATAAAATAAATAAAAAAAAAAATAAAAATAAAAAAAAAATAAAGAAAAACCATTGAATGAGAAGGTGTGTCCAAACTTTTGACTGGTACTGTATATATATATATATATATAAAATAAAGAAAAAATAAAAAAAAAAAAAATAAAAATAAATAAAAAACATTGAATGAGAAGGTGTGTCCAAACTTTTGACTGGTACTGTATATATATATATATATATATATAAAATAAATAAAAAAATAAATAAAAATAAAAATAAATAAAAACCATTGAATGAGAAGGTGTGTCCAAACTTTTGACTGGTACTGTATATATATATATATACATATAAAATAAATAAAAAAATAAAAAAAAATAAATAAAAAAAAATAAAAAATAAATAAATAAAAAAATAAAAACCATTGAATGAGAAGGTGTGTCCAAACTTTTGACTATTACTGTATATTATTAAAGTGTCCTAAAATTTGAATGAAACTGCAGGTTTATGCAAAGAAGAAGGTTTCCCTTCAGGTTAACACATCATAAGTTTGAGGTTAACACAGTTGCGCCACCAGTCGGTTAAACTCACGTGTGTGAAACAGGTGTACACAGGTGTGACGGCAGAACAAGGCGGACTGCGCATGCGTGTCCTCTGCAGAAAACAACTTGATTCCGTTTCGGTTTTGATAAGCCCTTTATGACTGCAGTCCGATGCGGATTGGAAAGCAGCAGAAAGGGAAGTAAAAGAACAAACATGTTGAGTTATTGAGGCAGGAAAGCAGAGAGAAGGAAAGCAGAGAATGTGAGATATTCATTGTACAAGTTGAGATATTAAACAGAAATGTAAACATCTCACTCTCTGCTTGAAACGAGGACTTTAATGCGAGAGAGCAGCTTCCTGGTTTGTGTTGAAGAGAGAAATAAAGAGAGCAGGAGATACAAGAAACACGGATCAGCAGCAGAGAGGAAATGGAGCCACAGCAGAGCAAGGTAAAGAGAATAAAGCACACATTAAGAGTGAACAGCTGACATAAAGGTGACTCCAGACCTCAGGATGGACTTTGGCCGAAGAGATCTACTTTAAAGTGTCTTTTAAAAATGGAACTGGATCATAAACATAGTTCCAGAAGAAGACACCAGAAAAACCTGTATCATCATTATAATAATAAGAATAATAATAGTAATAAGAAGAATAAGAATAAGAATGTATTAGAATTACACACAACAGGAAATTAGAAAGTGGCATTTAAGACACATGAGGGCAGCACTGAGTAATAATAACAATACTTTTTATTTTACATTACATTACATTACATTACATTACAGTCATTTAGCAGACGCTTTTATCCAAAGCGACTTACAGGAAGTGTATTCAACATAGGTATTCAAGAGAACTACTAGTCACCAGAAGTCATAAGTGCATCTCCTTTCTTAAACAAGCATCTTAAAGCATAAACCAGAGCAAAAGCAGTGGTGTATAAAGTACCCAAAAGCCATACTTGAGTAAAAGTAAAGATACCTTACTGGGAAATGACTCCAGTAAAAGTGAAAGTCACCTATTAGAATACTACTTGAGTAAAAGTCTTAAAGTATCTGATATGTACTGTACTTAAGTATCAAAAGTAATTTTCTGATATTAAATGTACTTAAGTATTGAAAGTAAAAGTACAAGTAAATGCTGTTAACAAAAAAGCAAAGGGTCAGAATTTTGAGAATTATGAAGTTTATTATTTTAAGTGCTGTGGCCACCATGACCAAGGACAAGGAGGTACAAACAGAGACAGCAGCCTAACATACACCATGTGTAGTTACATTAGAAGATCAGACACCTGTCTCCTCCCCCCCACAGATATACTCCACCCTGTGGGAAACACTAGATATCTGAACAGGTTTATGCTAATTATGATAACTAAACATTAACGTTGCGGCTCATGGGATTAATCTTAATTGACCTCAATGTGTTTCCTGAGGTTGGATGGGGAGTGTTTGAATGCCAGTGTTTCAGTAGCTTTGGGCATAAGAGGCTCTTCATCCGGTACGAAGAGTCTTTCACTCCAACATAAGAAAACATTTCTCGCAGATATGGCCACAGGTGTTGGTCA
Organism: Anoplopoma fimbria; assembly: GCF_027596085.1. Taxonomy (NCBI): domain Eukaryota; kingdom Metazoa; phylum Chordata; class Actinopteri; order Perciformes; family Anoplopomatidae; genus Anoplopoma; species Anoplopoma fimbria. Next base: position 23,350,108 of record NC_072460.1, read on the forward strand.
TCAACAAACCGGCTTTGAGAGCACTTGTTTGCAATTGTGCATTAACGTGATTAACCAGTGATTTAACTTGCAGGCTAGGACCACTGATTCACTAACCTGCTTGCTTGCAGTCTGTGTTCCACCACAGTCCCCGACGTTGGTCTCATGATTCATTTCTTTTCTAAAGATAGATTTGATTTTGTAGCGAGTAACGAAGGTTTCAGGGGAAATGTATCGGAGTCAAAGTATCAGTTCTCTTTGCAAAATGTAGTGAAGTAAAAGTGAAAGTCAACAGAACTATAAATAGTAAAGTAAAGTACAGATATCCAAAAAAACGACTTAAGTACAGTAACGAAGTATTTCTACTTCGTTACTGTACACCACTGAGCAAAAGTATAGTGCAGAAGCAAATTACTACGAAAACAATAATTGCAACAGACTAGTACGAATGCAATAAGTGCTACAAACTACTACGAATAGGATAAGTGCAGTAAACGAATACGAATTCACTAAGTGCAGCGAACTGACAGTAAGTGCAACAACTAATACTAATACTATTTCATTCATAAGACACTCCATAATTATAGAAAATGTGATGTTTGCGGTTTTTGGGAATATGGATCACACTCTCCTTTGTGCTGTAAGAATAAGTTACACTCATGATACGCAGAAGTTACAGAAACCATGCAAATTACATTTCCTGGCTTTCAAATACACAGAGGCTCCAATACGCAGTTTGAAAAACCCAGTGTACTTCCTAACTAAACACTAAAAACATCTACATTATCTTCATAAATCTGCACCAACAAGCTTCAGCATTAGTTTGAGAGGATTCAAGTGTTGTTTCTGTTGTTAAACCAAAAGTTCATAAAGTTACAACAGTGAATACTCAAAGTTAAAAGGCTGAAACATCAGCACGTTTGTTTGACGTGTCCTGAATAGATTAGTGAAACTGAGGTTTGATAACTTTGTCCTGAATATCTCTGTGTGCTGCATTTTTACCTTTTGGGTATTCAATGTTACAGGATCATTTTAATTGGCTGCAACTAGCGATTTCTTTTTATGAAGGCATTCATCTGTCCATTATTGTTAGAATTTGTCTATTAAAATGTCAGAAATTAGTAAAAAAATGTCCATAACAGACTCTCAGAGTCCAAAGTGACGTCTTTAAATATGGCACGTTTTGTTAAATTTCACTTCATCATATTTTGTGATTTTTTTAAATTAAGGAATATCAACAAAAAATCATATATTTTTTTTAACAATTCAACTGTTGAAAAGAGTTTTTAAAAAATGGTAAAAATATCAAGTACCTAACCATAATAAATAAATAATAACATTAAAAATCTAGCTTTATCAGGGACTACAGAAAAAAAAACAATAAATTATAAGATTGTTTATTTAATTTTTTGGTTCATCATTAAGGCTAATGTATCCATGTACAAATGTTATTCAGCTAGAAAAATAAAGAAAAGTTGCAGGAACAAGATGAGTCATGTAGCTCAAAGGTTTATTATTATTATCACTTTTAATTGCCTTGATAATATCTTTTAGAAGTAATTGTTATAGAAAGTCCAGTCTTGTCATAAACACACTTATCTACATCTTTATAAAACACAAACAGAAATAATCACATTTGAGAAGCTGGAACATGGGAATTATTTTTGAAAAATAACGATTAATTGATCAAAATGGTTGCCAATCATTTTTCCTAATCACCTAATTGTTTCAGCTTTAATTATAATCACACACTACCTGTACTGCAACACCTTAATAACTGTGATTAACACGGCGCTTTATTCCCTCAGGGCTCCATGGTGCGTCACAGGGAACACGGTGACGAGTCCGTGGACAAGAGGCCGACCGACGGCTTGGCGTCCCCACCCGTAGGTGTTCATCCTGTTCTCGGGTGTCACGACCCAAAATTAACTTTTTTTTTTTTGTAATTGTTCTACGTTCTTTTGTGAAATCTTTTTGTTGTCGTTACAGGATCCAAAGAGGCTGATCAGACGAGTGAAAAGTCCAACCAGGCCGAGGGCGTGGCTGTCCAATTCTTACAAGCCGAAGTTTGGAGGGCGATTCCACCGACCTCAGTAAGACTGACGGCTGGAGAGCAGGGAGAACTTTGACTTTGCTGAGTTACCTGCAAAATATTGATGATGAGGTGATTCTGAAAGCTTTTTTTTTTTTTTTTTTTCTTCTCCTCTCAAATTCTGCAGTTTTCAAAGAGAGGACCACTCATTCTACAAACCGGGCTTCGCCAACCAGAGGTACCACCACTTCAACCCCCACGGTTACTTCCACCGGAGGGATCATTTCCAGCCCAAACTGCACCACATCGCGCTGAAGGAGAGGGAACGGGTGAATAAGGAGCGGTATGAAAAGAGGGAGACCGGCGAGGGAAGTTCACCTCCAAAACAAAACAACGGTAAGTTTAAGTTGGCTGCAAGAGTATGTGAAAACAACAGTGATAGGAGGAAAAGCACAGGTGGGAATAATCACATAAATGATGGCTGAGTTCCATTAATGTTATTAGAAAACAAATGCACAGTAAAAATACTTTGGTTTATGACGATCAAAGTATTGCATTTCCCCCTGCCAAAATATTTCACAACCTACTTACTTATCAACACACACAGCTTGGAAAGGTAGGATGGATAAGAGATACTTTGGTCGAACTGCTTGTTACAGAGTGCAATAAGTGCACTGACTGTCAGCTGGACTGGCATCCCAATTTTCCCTTATTGAATGGGAGCAAATCTCTGCAGCCAGGCTCTAAAAAAATCTTGTGGAAAAAACTTCCCAGGAGAGTGGAGGGGCCAGAAAACCACCAGAGACTCCAGGAAGAGACTAAACCAGGCCAAGAAATAGTCTGGCCCCTTAATACTTTCATACAAACAAACTATAACGTGTTAATTAATGAGCTATAAAGATGCTTGTTGGCATATTTTTCTCTTTTCTCTTAAGCTTCATAATTATAGAAGAATAAGAGAGTGGTATTACATTTTCTCATCTAACTCGTAAGCAAGAAAGTGAATAAACAAATTCCCCAAAATGTCAAACTATTCCTTTAGTGCACATGTTTTTTTGTGTATTTTATTTCTATGGTGTAAACATACTTTTGGCCACACGGTGTATGAATCTATACGAGTTACAAAGAGTTTATTCTCAGCTTTACCATACAAAGATTTGATTATATTTCTTGAATGTGTACAAAGATGTGCATTCATGAGACTCAAAAACAAAAGCGCACACACACATATATAGTACAGTTCATACAACACAAACCACACATAACCCCCCAACGCAATCCCCCAAAAACATCAACTTTACAAAGTGTTTAAGTTTATTGTTGCCAATTCTACAGGCTTCACAGCATCATCATGCACTTTATCACATGACCACTGGGTGGCAGCATAAGCAAGCAGAGTCACACGCATGCACATTTTCACGGACACTTTGCATTACAAATATTTGGAGGGCATTTGCTCACCGTGGTATCTGGTGGTTGGTAGGTAGTCACACTCTGGTTGCAACAAACCAGTGTTACATAATGCTGACCATTAAGAAGCTTTTCCCTCTATTTAATAGATGGATGATGTAGTGATGTGATGCAGTATAGTGCGTGCATTATACATTAAATGTCTCAGGACAGACTCATAAGATACTTGAGAATTAGACTCAGTGGGAGTCTGGAAGTAAATTCAAATTTGTTACCATCACGTTTCCTTGGTTTTTAACACAAACTGTGAATGTTTTTGTTGATATTTGTTCTTGGTATGAAGTGGCGTGATGTGTTGATTTAAAGTGACTACTGAGCTGTTGGTACTGTATGTTTTTATCCTCTCTCTATTGCACTGTATCCGTGCGCACACTGCAGCACTGTGGAGGTGTGTGTTTGTGTATGTGTGAGTGTGGAACAGGTTTTTTTTGTGCGTGTGCCTGAGTGATGGTGCGATGATGGTGACTCATCGCTGGTTTGTGTGTATATGAGAGTGAAAAAGAAGAGAGATACTCGCCAGCAGTATATAATGAGCCAAAACAAAACTATTCGCTTCACATAGGAACACTGCAGTCCAATAGTACAAGGCTAAATTCCCAAATATCAGCAGATTCTGCTCAAAGATATATATATATATATTTATATATTTATCGATTTGTTGGACCAAGATAATTGCAAGAAAAAAAAGTCTTAGGAGGCTGGAGATAAAGGGAGAGAATGATAAGAGGGCTTTAACCATCAGTGGTGGTCTAAAGATACTCCTATAGGTGCTGTATGTACTTATAGACACGGTATATAGAATAACAAGGCCGTCTCTACATTCTCTTGTTGTGTTGACAGTGTGTGTTTCTTTTTTTCTTTTTTATGTTTTCCAGCGACCAGACCTTTCTTACCCCGTTCCACTTCCACCAGAGACAAGGACATGCAGTTCATCGTAAGTTCACCCCCAGAAAACCTGCTCTGCTTTTCCCCCCTTCTCCATTTTTATTAAAAGTGGTCCACTAATCCTTTAAGAATGAACTAATATTCTGTCTTTTCTTATGAAACGTCAGTGCGATGTGGCGCGGCACAGTCTGAATGTTCTCATTGAGATGCTATTTATAAAAGCTTTTGACAGTTTTATTCTCATTAGCTAATAAAAACATTTGACGATGAAAGCGATTTGGATGAAAATTCAATTTTCTGTCCTAATAAAACATGGTAAAAATAAGGGCTGTAATTAAGGATTAATTAAATATCAGCTAATCTGCTGATTTATTCAAGTCTCCCTGGGAGAAGCACTGACATTTTCAAATGTCTTGTTTCATTCAACCGACACTTCAAACCAAAGATACAATGACATTAAACCAAGACAAGAAGCAGCACACACTTTGGATACTCTGAAACCAGAGAATGTTTATTATTATTGTTTGAGAAATGAATTAATCTATTATCAAAATAGTTTATTGACCTATGATTCATCCCCTAATTGTTCTAGTAATAGTATATTGTATATATAATATATGTCAGTGTAGATGTGTGTTTTTGTTTGCTGATTAGTCATGACCTCATAGCAGAGAATGACTTGACAATTATGCAAACAGCCCAGGTGCTGCAGGAAAAGTGCTGAAATCAAATGATGGCATAAATTTCTTGGCCGACCTAATCACAGCGAGGAGCAGAGCAGCACATGATGAATCACCTGCTGGTCGCTGCTGCAGTGAAGTTAAAGTGAAGAGAGCGCGAGGAATCCAAGAATGATTAGCTCGTCTATGATTTTCATTATTTTCCATCAGTGTTAATAAATCTAAAGCTGTTGATGACACACTGTAGGCTTACCTCAAGGTACAATCTGTGTTATAATTATATTTTTTGGACTTACATCAACAAAAAGAATGTTAGTCATTAATGTTTCCTGAAGCTGCACGTCACTAATGTCTGTTAACACAACAGTAAAGTTGATGAATATTATTTAGTATGATTTGTTGTAGATTTATCAAAGTACTTACACAATTAAGATGATACAACTGAGACTTTATAGAACGAAACTCAGGATTTTTTACTATTTATGTATGCTTTGTGGTTATTGGTAAGTAAGAACATATTTTGGGTTGCCAGGTTGTTAGACAATCCTTCTCTTTTGTAACGTTCTCTCCTTTTTAACCAGCTCTTTAATTCACTTTGATAATTTGCTAATTAGGCATGTAGTACCTTTACCCTTTTAATCAATGATTTATAACTGCAGACTTGATGCTTGTTAGAAGCTAAGATACTAAGTGATTTATTAAATCACAACACAATTTCACCTTTTAAGTTCATTATTGTTATCTTGTTAGCGAACAGTTTCCTATTTACACATTCAGCAGACACAGAGCAACATTAGCATTCATTTAGAGTCGTATTTCTGGCCATGAAATGATGAACGTAAGCCCAATATCCACTCTTCTTTTTGCTCTGTCTTTGGTCTCCACCAACTCCTGAGGGAAACATCAGGCTCTTCAGCTGCTAAATGCTCCACTATGTTCAGCAGCTCGTCGCTGACTGTGTCTGTCTGCTTTTTTGGTGCTTGGAAATTAGTTTACTTTGGCTTTTCTTGCTGAAAGCAGCTGTTGCATCTGGAAACTACACTGATTAAATTGGCGAAAGGGAACCTAAGCAGTTCAGTTTTTCATAACCTGGCCTCTTAATCTTTAACAAATGAAAAAACAATATAATTTAAAGGAGATATACGTTTCTTAAACACAGTTTCTACGTAAAAAAAACTAGAGTTTGCACTTCTATGCTACGCTAGCTACTGAAAATATACCGAATGTCTACATATGCTACTTTTTCTTTACAGGAACAGCGTTGTTCCTTCTTTTCATTGTCTTCTGTCTAGATCTCCAGTGATGTGGTTATACTGTGATCTGTAGCTTTAGTCTATATTATGTGTTTATTCCCTTTAAACACATAATATAGACCCTTCAGGTTGCTTCCCTCTGAAATTGTTTTATTGCTTTTTTTTTTTATTTCAAGCTATTTATACAAGAAGTGACAGTGTGGCCTCCATGTTAACTCAAACAGCTTGACGGAGTAGCAGCGGGGGGCGGGGCTTAGCAAGGGGTCAATCGTTGCTATTTCTGAAACCTTTGTAAACTATGACTCATAAGGAAGTAGTACAAGTTTTAATTTAGTTTCTTAACACCCCTTTTTTATTAACATGTTTCGCTATCAAATCCTGTATTTATAATTTACTCAGCAGTGTTTCAAGTTGACATGTGGAACTTCACTTTAGTCATCTTCTTTTTTTATTTACTATGTCTCTTGTTTTGCACTATCCTCTTTGCTGCTGTAATCCTGTAAATTTCCCCGCTGCGGGACTAATAAAGGATTATTTTATCTTATCTTATCTTATCTTATCTTATCTTCTGGTCATTAGCAGCTCAGTCATCATCAGTGGTTTTTGGCAAACTGTACTATGTTCCAACTGTGGTTTGATTTTGTTTTTTGTTTTATCAGAACGACAGGAACCAAAACAGGGAGAGAGATCACACGAGGAGCAAAAGCAAAGAGAGAGAACGAAGCAGAGACGGGGAGCTTCCTTCAACCGCCAGCCAGCCGGCAACACGAGACCGAGCCATCCAACAGAAGAGGAGAGAGATAGATGAGGTAGAGGAGCGTCGTTACATAAACACACACACACACACACACACACACACACACACACACACACACACACACACACACACGCACACACACCTTGGAGAGAAGGGTTAGTTATAAACAGAGAGAGGAAGAGAAGAGATAAGAGAAGCCGGGATTAGAGAAGAGAGTGACAGAGGAAAAGATCTTGGAAAGCGCCGGGAGACATGAGACGAGATTTGTTTTCTGTGGTCTAAACATAACATCTTGAAATGCTGAGCCCGAGGCAACACGAGTGTCATTATTGTCTTATTTTCTGCTGAGCCCGACAAAAACGGTTTTCTTTTCAACGTTTGACGTGATTGATGGCGTTTTTTTTTTAATTGAGCAAAAAATAAATAAAGAAGCTAAATGAAGCTGATTATCTCGGCTCACCTGTCTCACAAGAGGCTCCCACACGGGCTGCAATGCTGTCTTCTATGTTTTCAGACGTCACATGATGCTCTGCTCATCGGCTGTGGGTTTGTTTGAGAGAGAGAGAGTGTGTGTTGATGTGTGTATCTACGTGTGTGTGTGTGTGTGTGTGTGTGTGTGTGTGTGTGTGTGTGTGTGTGTGTGTGTGTGTGTGTGTGTGTGTGTGTATCTATGTGTGTGTGTGTGTGTGTTTCCACCCACTTGAAGGAAAAGATGGCCTCTTGCTTTTCATATCTCCATGGTTGCAGGATTATAGAGGCATTGCAACAGCAGATTTATTTTTTCACACAGACTTGGGGTTTATGGAGTTGAGCAGAAGTTATTATTTTACTGTGCACACTTTGAGAGTATTTTAAGATATGAGATAACAGCCTGCTATGGTAACAGTTGAACATACGGAAAAATATGATGGTTAAAAAATACTCGTCCCTCCAAACAATATATGAGCACAGAAAATAGTGTCCAATCAAACTTACATTCTCTCCCAAAAGTTCCAGATCTTCAGATTCATGGTCCCCCAGAGCTGAACCCTTACAAACACCCATTCCTTATAATGAACATTTAGATTCTCAAGGAGACTGCTGACCATGTGGGGCTGTGCAATATGTCGCCATTGTCAGCAGACTGTGCAAACAGCTTTATGGAAAGCCTTGCATTGTTGTATGTTTTTTATCGACTGTGGATCTGCAGGACGGAGTCGACAATCATCTTATCATATTGGGAGGAAATGAAGCCTGGCAACAGGTAGCAGATGCAAAAATGTCCACAAAACTCTGAATACATGCACACACTAAATACTTGTGAACAGTCTGCATGTGAGCGTATTGTTAATCCATTCAGTGGTAATTGGAAACTCATGACATGACTTCTCACTCTGCTCTCATCATCTCCCTCCAACACTTTCTCTTCCGTTCGTCGTCCATTTCACTTTCGCCCCCTTCTACCCGTTCGTCCTAAAATCCCTGATGTTCTCGTGTCTTGCAGGTGTACTATCAGGAATGTGAAATGTTCGGCCTTGTGGCGAAGATGCTGATAGCAAAGGATCCCACCCTGGAGAAGTCCATCCAGTCCGCCCTGCAGGAGAACCTCAGGGACATCGGCAAGCGCTGCGTGGAGGGCATGGAGAAATTCATAGAGGAATACGACTCCAGGGAGAAGTCTCACTAGTCAGAGACACACAGGCTTCTCTACCACGATTGTACTGGTATTATTTTATAACATAAATTATTTTACAATACTATTTAATGTGATTAAACGCTGCTTTTGTTGTTATCTCCGACATGAGAATCGTGTGAGCGCTCGCGTGTTGTATGTGCACCTCTGTGTCTGTCCACATTCCCCTGCAGCAAACTGAATAATTTTTATTTTTTGAGCTGCACACTTAAGGACCTCTCATGGTTGCTGTGACTCACGCTTGCTCAAAGCAGCTTTTATTACCTGTTTGACAGCCGGTGAGTGACTGCTGACTCCTTACTCACTGCTCTTAAACAAGGAACTGCAAGTGATAACACAGCTGAGCGATTGCAGCCGGCGGATCGAGCAGGTCGGGTCATAAAAATTAACATTCTGATTAATAGCAGATGGGTTGCAGGTGGGTGAAATAATACATAATTTATGAGGAAATGATTACTTACATTCCGTAAAATGTGAACGTAGCAGAGCTGCTGTCACTGCTACTCACTAGACGCTGTGCAGATTTATTTACAAAGAAAAGCAGCATAACTGCATTAATAATCACAGACACTAAAAGTTTAGCCAACAACTGACCAACAGTCTTTAGTTTTGCTTCTTAAATGTCCCACGTTAATTACTGCAGTGACATTCCTGCGTGCATGGAAATATTACAATTACCCAAAACAGCCTCTCTAATTTTTTAAGTTAATTGCTAAAAGAAAACATTCATAGGCGTACATCAATATCCTACAAAACCCAATTTAAAAAGCAACACAGGAAATGGTAGAGCGGGAGTGAAATGTCCATGCGAGGGTTTCTTAATCAGAGGAAATAATTCATTTAGATGGGTGGCAGGTGGATGATTTATGCGCACAAGCAGATTCGAATGTCGTCAGAGCCGATCCGCACATCTGTAGCGACCACAGACACATCAGGGGAAAACCTTAGACTGTATGTCAATGGGGGAAACAGTTTGCTCACTTTTATTGTTTTGGACGACACAGCTGACAATTGTGGACTGTATTCATTCAATCATGCATTCCAACAGTGGTTGTTGCAGACCTGGCGGAAATCTACACTCCACTGAATACACCTTTCTGGTTGTTTTTTTGTATTTTACTCTAGAAGTTATAAGTTCTGATATTATTTTCTGCTATCGGCCTTTATGGTTTAGCATCACCAGTGAAAGAAATGTAAAGTAAAAAATGTCTTGTGATTTGGAGATTTGATACTGCTTTTCATTTTAAGAATTTGATGATTATGATGAAAATATACACTGAATGTTTTGCTTAAATATTGCGTATGAAGAAATGAAATTGATTGCTTATTTTTTTTATCATATGTATTTCAGTTTCTTAAGTTTGTTTACAGCATATTAAACATATGGTGAACATATTTTCAGTGGCTTATTCATGGCTATATGGGCAAGACAAAATCAAGCAATAGCATGAATTTATGAATGGGTCAGTGGGTGAGTAGGACAGTGAGTAGGGTTTGTAGAATGAAGAAGAAGTCATTTTGATGTTTGACATAAAGCCGCAAAGATACATCAGCACGGCCGATATTGGCTAATTATAGAACATCGTTATCGGAGTAAATGTCAGCCGATAACAGGAAATTGCTGCACAGAAATGTCAAAGATATGTTTGAGGTTATTCAGGAACACACCAGACCGACCGGTTTCTATTTCAGTCGTGAAATCTTCTTCTCTGATCATATCTTGGTCACAATTCTTAAAGGGACACTCCACTGGTTTTACACATGAGGTTCAGCTTACTCATCATATTGATGTCTCGGTTTAACCTGTGAAAACCGCTGCATAAATTCTCCTGCAGCTTTGTAGGAGCTTTGTCAAGTCTGAAAATATAACCCCTATGATGTCACAGTGATGTCATCAGGGTTATTTCGGCTCAGGCTTTTGGGACTATAAATCCATGACAGAAATCCTGAGTTACAAACTGGAGGTGTGGAGAGAAAGATGTGTTTACCAGGCATGGAGGGTCTCATGAAAGATCCTATCCAGTTGCATTATGGGAATTGTAGGACATAACTTTAGGTATCCTTATAAAAATGTGTGTTTATGTTAAGAAACCAATATTCAATGATTTATTGTTAACAGTTTGTTTCTGTTATTAATGTCTGTATTGGCTCGTATGTAAGTAACATTGCTACTTTTGAAAGCCACTGACATTTAAATTGCTTTTCAGATATTTAATACAGATTTTCTTTGGTCGGTCCACCACTGGTCCAGACTGAAATATCTCAATAAATATTTTATGAATTGCCATTTTGTACAGATAAAATAACCACTCTCTTTGGTTGGTATTCCTCCAGCTCTGTCTGTGGTACAACTCTCAATTTGTACAATATTTTGTTTTTGGTCAAATACTGGCAGAAGTAATGACATTCCCATCAGACTCAGCTGTTCTTTATGGTTTATGTTTTTTTGCACCTGCAGCAGCTCCTCCATTTGCCTTGAGCATTGAATTGCAGGACAATAGACTTTTTTCAAGCAGACAGTTTGGCTTGTCATGGCAGGAGAAGCAGCAGGTGTTATTGATCCAATTAAAAATGACTGCATTCCATTTAGGAGAGCCAGTTTCTGGGTCCTGGTATTGTGCATGTTGGCTCACTGGGACACTTGCTGGTACTGAGCCACCTTTCAAGTTACCCGGGAAATGCCAGCTTTTTGCGGTATTATGTGTAGTTGTCTGGTAGAAGTAATTATCAATGACCTAAGTGTCTGATGGGAAATATGCCAAAGAAGTAAATGAGTTCATTAATGGATGCTTGCAAAGATGCAGTGTTGACAGCATGGGTATGTTGGATTCAATTTCCACACGGCATGTGAAATGGTCATTAGAGATTTCTGGGAATTTTTTACCGACCAGGCAAAGTTGGAAAAGATTGCAAGCTGGAGAGCAAACAGTTTTTTGATTGCAACACCAACAAATATGGATTAAAGCGGAATATTTCGTTAAATAAAAACATGATGTGAATTTTTGAAATTATAACATCTATCATTTCTCAATAAATTCTGACTTTGGATTCAACAACGCTCTTAAGTTATTAGAAATGTTTTGCTCACACAAATTGGAAACAATCCTACACAGCTACCACTGTAATCTAATTATACAAATACAATTGTACTAATAATATTACTGTATCCTGATCTTTATCTGCAATTGTGCAAAAATACAAGCTTTAAACACAATGAGTAGACATGCAAAAAAACTGTGCGGCATTCAAAATGTTGATTAAGAGTTCATTCTGTTGTTGTTGTTGTTGTTGGAACAAAGCTTTTGTCTTTCTTCTGTTTTATTGCTGTTTAAATGTTGGCTATTAAATGGTCAATTAAAAACATGTCCATTAGTTGTTCTATATGGACATATTTCTGGTATATTACCAGCCATAAAAGTCTAGAGTAAACCCTGAACTGAGCCATCGTGTTGATGAAATGTTTCTTCTGTGCTTTTCCTGCCATGGCCAGTCGAAATGTCTGCCTGATAAAAAGTCTACAGTGAACAGTAACAGTGTAGATGCAGTGTGGATCTCAAGCTGACCAATCAGAACAACTCCTGATGCAACTTGGCTGGTTGTTCATTGAAGTACACTTTATTTTCTGTATGAGACACCAACAACAATTCAACATGCAAGTCTCCCTATCTCTACATCATGTTATACAAATAATGATTCTTTAGTTACAAAATATATAAATATTTAAGACCATATGTACAGAACATTTACATTACTACATCCATTACTTTAATAAGTTTATTACTATATATACATTTAACAGGTATTATTCTTTAATATTCTCATCATTATTATTTGCATTGTTATTATTATTGTTAGCATTATTATTATTATTATTATCATCATCATAATTCTTAATCATCTAAGGGTTTAACTCTCAAAAAACAAAGCATGTTGCAGAAGAGAAAACGGGACCATACCTGACGTTACTGTGCCTGAATGGTCGAGGAGCAGAGGCCGTCCGGCGCTCTGTCCTCGGTAAAGCATGGAGAGCCGGCTATGTAGAGCACGAAGTTCAACAGACTATTTGTACAAGGTGATAACAGGGCTAGCGAGCCTACACTATATTCCAGCAGCATTTGGATTCCACTGAGGTAAACAATGACATAGCTTGGAATCTAGCACGTAAACTTTCACTACCCCAACACGATTTCTGGTTTGTCCACATAGAATAGGTTTGACTTGGAACAGTCCGATCGCTGCAGTTTGACCAGTTTTACTTCTCCTTTTTCAAACTGTAAAGGAAAATGTTCAACCTCTCTTGAAACACAGATTCACGCACAGACACACGCACACACACACACGTCGCGTTAATTCACCTTGACCACGGTATATTTAGTGGTCTTATTCATCAGTGCTTCCTGGTACCATCAGAGAGGAGTTGATCTCTTTCATTGTAAACATTTCTGTTGTGTAAGCCAGCTGAGCTTCCTCTTATGATTAGATCATTCTGTGTAGGTGTACACAAACACTACCCGGTGTAGAGTTGTGTAGGCTCACAAGCACAAAAAAAAATAGGCCTTTTTTTGTTCAACCCCAACACACACACAAACAAACACTATTCACTCTCGCTGTCAACTGTCTCACTCTCACCTTCCCACTCCCTCTGTTCCACCTCTTTGTTGCTTTAACCGTCTCCTTACCTCTCCTTCATCTCTTTCACTCTCCTGCTCATCCCTCACCATCTCTCTGCTCTATATCTAAGATATTATGCAGTTTTTGCTCTTCCTCCTTTGGCGGGTGTGCAGCTGGCCGTGAATCGGTCCGTGCAGAGGCCCGTGATGGGCAGCTATCCCAGAGGGGCTGTAGCGATGGCGCAGCTCCTCGTTGTTGATGTAGCAGAGCTGCACGGGCCGCGGGATCGGTTCACCCAGGAAATAACCCTCATCTGCCTCTGACTCGGATGAAGAGGAGCAGCTGGAGCACCAGGGGTCGGCGGCCTCCATGTACCCGTCGCCCCAGCACGGCCCACCCAGCCCCACGGGTTGCCAGCCAGCGTTTTGCAGGGTGAGATCAGACGTGGTGCGGGGGCAGGGCCGTTGGGGCTGCTGTCTGTAGCCGCCTGGATCAAGGCCAAACAACTCCCGAGCGGCGTTCCCGGCGGGGAAGCGATCGTAATCCTCCTGGGCACGGCGGTAGGGCGGCTCCACCATCTGAGCAGGCCGGTCCGCCACCAGGTGCAAGGCGTTGTCAGAGCGGGAGCGGCGAGAGCGTTTGTGGTGGCGCCCACTGCGGTGCTGCCCGTTACCGTGGTTGCCACGGTGGTGCTTGCGGCGCCTTGGTTGAGGCTGCTGTTGCTGTTGCGACGCCACGGGTTCCTGCCCGTTGATGCGCCGGCGGGGCATCCTGTCGCTCATGGGAGCCATCCGCAGGTTCCCACTGCTGCCCATCACCCCGACGCGACCTTTGCCGTCGAAGCCCAGCGGCTGCGGGCCGTCCCAGTACTGCAGCGGGTAGCCGACCCTCAGTGGAGCGTACATGTTGTTGTTGTTGTTGTAGGGGCGAGAGGAGGACAGCGACTCGGTGCTGTGGAACTGGACTGAGGAGCTGAGGGTGCCCATGTTGCTCTTTTCGGACACGTTCACACCAGAGTCTTTACTCAGGTCCGGCATGGAGAACCTAGACAGATGCTCCTGTCGCTTACTGACCCCGTCCAGAGAGTTACCTGCTGGAATCAGAAGTCACATGTCACATTTTAATTCCATTTGGCATTATATCTCATTGTACCATCGAGGGCTGCCCCCTCTTAGTGGTAAAATTTGTTTAGTCGATTAGTCATTTTTTAATGCATTATCATACTAAGTGACGTATCTCCAAGAAACTTATCTGCAAATCTCTGGTAAACACAAGATCCTAAGTTGTACTTTTGTGATTCTTTGTGCAGAAACTCGACAAAATCGCATATGTGTAAGTCAACTATTTTCTTTGGTGGAGGACAGCCCTATACCATACTGTATCATTACACTAACGTACCTGTAGCATTGGATATAGTGATGGAATCCGTGGATCCACGAGGAGTCTGTTCTAGAGGGGTGAGGGGCTCGTTGAAGCTCATGGCATTGATGGGGTTCCTCCTGGTCAGCGGGGGTCTGCCGTCCCTCTGGAATCCGTGCAGGCTGATGCTCCTCTTGTCGGAGAAGCCCTGGTTCTGGCTCGACATCTCGTTGAAGCTCATCTGGGTGCGCAGCTTGTTGGGCCTGAACTCGTCCTGGCTGTGGTGGGTCCAGTTCTCATTGAAGGAGTGGCCCCTCAGAGCCGCCATGGGGGTCCTCTTGGCGTTGCCTTGCTCCTTCCCCCAGGAGTCAGGCCTCTTCCCTGGGTTGGCAGCAGTCTGAGCTGGAGGATGAGCGTTTGCGTTGGGATTGTAGCCCTGCCTGGGGTTACCATGAGCCAGCAGATGTATAGGTGCTGGTGTCGGGGAGGGTTCCCTCTGGGGGCCCTCGTAGGCGGCGGGGACGTAGGGGTCGTCGCGGCTCATCCACACCTGGTTGAGGCTCGGGGCACGGCTCGGGGTGCGGCTGGGCGTGCGGTTGGGTGTCCTGCTCGGGGTCTGGCTGGACCCGAGGCTCAAACGGTCCATCTGGACGGAGAGGGGATCGATTTCAGCAGACAGACGGTCGGGCATGGGCGGAGGAGCTGACTGGCGGGCCTCCGCACTCCGCCGGTCCTGCTCGGCATTCCTGCGCTCCTTTTTGCCGATCTTGGTGCTGTGGCGGGACTCACGGGAACGGGCGCTTTGGAAGGCCGAGTCTGAGGAGTCGGACTCATCTGGATCCTGATTGGTTGAAATAAAAAAGATAAGTACAATGATTAAACTGCTAATATGTAACAAATACTCTTTAATCTATGTATGAAAGCCCCTTTTCAAATATAAAACAATTCAATCATATTTCTGTTAACACACCTGTCCAGCACTGCAGGACCGTGAGCAGAAGATCTGCCCCTGTTTAGGCAGGAAGGGGCGGCCCAGCAGAGAGCGCTTGCACCGGGCACAGCAGAAACACTCCTCGGTTGCGTGCCAGTGCTGCCCATCATACGTCATCTGGCCTTGGTCAATGCCTTTGGTGAGATGGGGGGAAAAAACAAAACATTATTTTTACAACTTGCAAATACCAGAAGCAAGTTTATTAGAAATGCAAAAGCAGTCTAGCGTTAACTGCTTAAAAATGGTAATGTGATGGCAGCTTTCTCTAATACTACTGTAAAAATGTTGTTTTATAAAGTCTGTGCGGCTAATGAACACAGCCCAGAGTCTGATTTCAGCCATTAGCCAGTAGTTTGAGCTCATTTTTCCCAGATATATCATTTTGTGCTGGAATGGAGACAAAAAAAAAAAAGCATTACCAGAGCTGCCTAAAAAAAACATTGATGATTTTTTGCACATACACCATCGCTCGATTTGCAAGATAGACCGAAAGCGTTTCACCAGCCCTGCTCCCCAGCTAGGGGAAGTAATCATCTTTCACAGCTCCCAGCTGGTTTCAACATGGGAGCATCCTCTGAAACACACTCCACTGTTACTGGAGCTTGGGATGATAATAACCATCCACATCTCACTGCACTGGCTCCGCCTCTCCACAGCTGTGGCTCACAGAGCTGAGAAATGGCAATAAATGGCTGATAGAGGTTTTCTATGATGTTGGTGTAGGAAGAAATATGTCCATGTGTTTTGGCTACAGTTCATATATGTGAAAGCATTGAAAGCAGCAATGAAATATCCTCTGTACCTATGTGTTCTCCACATGCGTCGCAGTACTCTGCATACAGGGACTCGAAGCAGTTGCAGCAGTGAGGCCGTCCGTCCTTCATGATGTAGCGCTGGCCGCCGAGGGTGGTCTCGCACTCGTAGCAACAGAAGTGCTTCATGTGCCAGTGCCTGCCCTCCGCCTCAGTGCATTCATCAGCAAAGATTATCTGCATGAGCAAGACATTACATTCATCAGCGAGGATATTCTCCACAGAGATTAGCTGTACACCTATGATGAAGATGACCTTTAATGCAGCTGAAGAAGCAAAATCATATTGGGTTGGGATGGTGTTTGGGGTACCTCAGGGCTCCGTGCTTGGCTCACTTTATTTTCATTATGTCTTATATGTTTCCCCTTTAAAACAAAAGGGACTCTTAACCATTTCCCCCCACGACCCCTTGCAACATATTGTCTCTTGATCAGGACCCTTGGTGTCACTCTTTTAACGCACTGGGTAGCATAGCGAGTCAAACTATGATACTCTACTTTTGCAGTAAACACATGGTCAATTCAAACAAAAATACTTGTTTAGGGTTTAGGCAACAAGTAAAGTTTAGGAAAAACACCATGGTTGGGCTTAAAATAAGTACTTAAACTAAGTAAAACGTAAACAACATAACAAAAGTTGTGAAAACAAGTTACTTCAAAATAACTCAACAACACTTTGGGACACAAACACAGGTCTCCTTGTTGAAACTACTGTGTTTGTTTGACCCTCCCACTTTTTGTGGATTTTACAGTCTTTATACTATATCATCTCACTCTCCGAGCATTTCCTATCAATCTAATAACACTGAGGATCTCTACACATTTTATGACATGCACACTAGATGTTGCTAATTTTCAAATAAATTCAAAATGATTGTTAAAAATGATCTCACCAATACCACCAGCTGGCATAAAACATGGTGTCACATGAGATAAACATGTGGTCTCAGTCCTAAAGAACTATTTATCAGTGAAGAAAAATCTAATAATTTGTGTCAAATAACCCCCCAAAACACACACACACACACACACACACACACACACACACACACACACACACACACACACACACACACACACACACACACACACACACACACACACACACACACACTTTATACTTTAAGTAAACAAACCTTAGCAGACTGGAATTAGTGCAGAGCACTGTGACCAGAGTTATTATTATTAGTATTGTTTTTTATCATCTCAGGCCAGCTTGTCTCACATTACAGTTAGAAAACAAGCAGACTTTCTGAGACATGGCAAGAATACTGAGACATATTTTCTCTCCAGACCAGTTTAAATCACATCCAAGTCTCCGAGCTATGAACCACTCAGACATTTCCAGCCCTGAAGGGCTCGAGGCCCGGACAGGCGCACCTCATCACAGGCACAGCAGCGGGGCTTCAGCCTCTCGGCGTGGTGCCGGCCACAGAGGATCTTGCCGTCTTGGTAGAAGTAGATGAGATCCACCAACAGCTCCTCACACATGCTGCAGACAAAGCAATGAGGGTGCCAGCATTTTCCGTGACCCGCCCTCGCAGCAAAAACCACAATGTCCCCTCCGTTTATTTGACCACCACACTGTGGGAGAGGAAAGGTAAAGAAGGAAGGAAGGAGAGGAGAGAGGGAAGGAAAGGGAAAATTAGATAGGGGAAAGGGAACAAAAGTAAAGGAAAGGAAATTAAAGGAAACAATAGGAAAGGAAACAGAAGGGAGGGAGAGACGAGAGGAGAGGTAAAGAGGGGAAAGAGAGGAGATAAGATGAGAGGGAATGAAAGGAAATAAGAGAGGAAATGAGAGAAAAGGAAAGGAGAGGAAAGGAAAGGAGACGAGATTAGAGGGAAAGGAAAGGAAAGGAGATGGGGTTGAAAGGAAATCAGATTCGAGGAAAAGATACAAAGGAAAAGGAAAGGAAGGAGATGAGAGGTAACAAGAGGAAAGGAAAGGAGAGGAGAGGGAAAGTAAGAAAGGGAATTAGAAGAGAGGAAAAGGGAGGAAGTTCAATGAAAGGATAGGAGAGGAAAATAAACCAAAGAAAAAGGGAAGGAAAGGAGATGAGACGAGAGGGAAGGAAAGGAAAGAGGAAATAGGAGTTAAAGACAGGAAGGGGGTAAAGTAGGGTTGGCAAGCGAGGCGGAGAAAAAGTAGAATACAAACTGAGATGTGGAGAGGGAGGGTGAGAAGATGGTATTTTAAATAACTCGGATCTTTTCAAGATTTAAATGTTTCCTACTTTATAACTTTTCCATCTATCTAATGAAACATCAAACAGAAGCCGAAGCGAGCAATAAGTGAAGTGCAATATGAAAAATGGGCTGAATTTTTTATATATATATATATATATATATATATATAAATATAATATAAAAAGCCATATCTTCAGACAGAAAGGAAACCCTTAAACGCTGTTGTGTTGTCGTTTGATATCTTCAATAAGTGAAATGGAGGACAAGCGGAAAAGGAAACTAGTTGCTGGTTTGTACCTTGTCACAGATGGCTCCATTCATGGTTAGCGGGAAAGGACGGATGTTTCCTCTTCCCAAGTTGTCCTTCTTCCGTTGGTTGCTGAAGAGCTTGAGCTCTCGTTTCTCCTCCTCGTCCAAACCGTTACAATAACGCACCTGAACGACACGGCTCATCATCAGGCATCATCATAAAAAAATACAGAATGCTTCTGGATGTTGTGGCGAATATAAACGTGTAAAAATGAGACATTTCTGTTTAAAAATGTCTTTTTACCTCATTGTCATGCGGTGGCAGCTGGTGGAGAAGTTGTTTGATGCGGTATTTCTCTCCGGGGCTGTTTATATAAGGGACCTTCTCCTCTGGTAAGGAGCTATAATACTGATGCACCTGAAACAAACAACATCAGACATGTGGTGACATCCAAATATTAAATCTGCAGTCAATGACATCTTTTTGGCCTCTTGGGGGAAACGACATACTTAATATCACCTTATAAAGTTGATATAAAGTTGTTAGCAACATTAGCATGCACTTCAAGTTTCTGTCTGTGTGACAAAGGTAAGTTCAATATTCACTTTCCTTTTAGCTGCTTTTTGGTCTCCACCTATCCTGATATAATTAGCACTTTAGCTGCTATATGCTACACTATGCTAGTGCTAAGTTTGTCTGTCTGGCGTGATGATGTTTGGCACGTGGTGAACAGTGGGTTAATTAAAGGCACAGTGTGTAGGATTTGGAGGCATCTAGTGGTGTGGTTGCAGATTGCAAGAAACTGAATACTCCTCTGCTCACTCCTCCCTTTCCAAGACTGCGATAACGGGAGCCACCGAGTGCAGAACCATGGTAACGCTTGCACAGAAGCCATCTTGTAGTCAGATGGCGGTTGGCGGTGCCACAGTTTTGCACTCTGCAGCTAGTTTCCCAGCTATTGGAGAACTTATTCCCGATTTATACTTTTATACTTGTGCACACCAGGCATACAAAGCCCTGCGGTGGATTGCATGTAGCAAATATTGTCTTTTTGATTTGGAGCTGCCGTGTTCAAATCCTTTGTCAGACGGTCTCTGATTTATTTGATAGGTGTGATTCAATAGCGGCATTAAAGTTAGGCACAACACATTTCCATGGCTCGAAAAAGAAATTATGGAAGTGTTAGATGATGATGAGGAGCTGCTGAGTCTAGAATCAATAAGGTTGTTGTTGTAACAGGATGTGAGATACTTGTTCGGAAAAAACTCTCTCCTGGCTCCGATGTTCAATCGAATTTCTGCAGCGTAGTCACATATTTAAGGAGATGCATATTTGTGCAGCTCTGCAGAAGCTTTTCTGCTAAAGATGAATACGAATAAGGTCGCCTTCAGGTAACTTTAAGAAAGAAAAGGATCACATTAAAGGCAGTGTTCTCTTTTAACGTTCTAGGCTATTGTAGAAACATGGCCATGCAACATTACGGACTCAAGGAAGAGGACACGTTCACTATTTAGATTGAAAGGGCTCATTCTAAGCTAACAAAAATCCCTTAAGATTTAAGGTTATTATTGACTAATGAGAACATAGGTATGAATATTATATTCAATTTCTGCCAATAGATCCTCAGAAATGCTGCACATCGGCCCTTTTAAAGCTTTTTCACTGAAAACAGCTGATAAAAGCAGTACGAGTTCATTTGTGGCTGGAAAATCTAAATAAAATAAGATGAAACATACTCAAAGATTGCATTTACATACAAGTAGTCATGTGAACCATTATTTATATAGAAATATTGAATACAGCCACTGAAGAGCAGACGTACACACTAACTAAGTCATTATGTGTCCATTAGTCGGAGTTAAAGTTAAATAATCTACGTTATTTCATTAACTCAAGTGTGACAAACCCACCTAATTTAATCTGAAATTACTTTCAGAATGAACTCATCTTGGTTTTCAAATTAGATTTGGTTTTAGCTTTGCCTTCCATCATCCCAGCCCTTGGAAAATATAGTTTCTGGGCTACAACGTGAGGCACAATGAGCTCTGTGCTGCTGCTGCTGCTGCTGCTGCAGACACAACCTTGAACAGCTGATATTCATGTTGCTTTTATTGAAATCTTCATGCTGGTAATGCAGTTAGAATTCACAGTGCTGTAGGATTTGGTATCTATCGGCCTGACCCTCCTTTTTTTATTTGCGTGTGAACGGGTGCAACAGAGAAAACCTTGATTGGGTTTTGAGAAGTAAACACTCAAAGAACGGAAAAGCAATCTTGTCACTTGTCTCTGATTTTCAGCAAAACAGCCATTGACACAAAGTGGTCTGCTGTTCAGTGCAGTGTAAAGATCTATTTTGCTGAGGTTGTTGTGATCCAATTTCCATAATCAGCTGGGTAGAGGGAGAGGGAGAGGGAGAGGGAGATGGAGAGGAAGTGCGTCTGTGTGTGTACTGCCCTTCGGATTCACTTTAACCCACCCTCTTGTTTTATTCTACGCTGTGGAGGGTGACAGTAGTGCAAGTCAGAGTTGCTTGAATTTTCCCCAGAATCTGCCTCATTAAGTGAGGAGAGCGTAAAGGAACAGGTACATTTTAAAAGGACAAGAACAAATATACACTCTCATACTGCATTTTTCTTTGTTGTCTAGCAGGCTGCAGAAAAACACTTTAACTTCCTGTGTTTAGAGCTCAAACATGGAAAACTTACGCAAACACTTTGAGCAGAAACAGAGCAAATCCAAGTGCAAGCAGGAGCTATTTGAGTGTGAGGACGTGGTTTTGAGAGAGAGCGTTACAAGATCTGAAGTAAAATCAATAACTTATGCTTTCAGATTGAAATAACACGCTCTTGAAAAAGATAGGGGGGATAAAAACCTCCCTCCGGCTGGAACTAATGATTCTTTTCTTAATTGATTAATCTAATATCTTTTGGTCTGGTGAAAAATGCACATTACAATTTCCCAGAGTTCCATGTGGCATCCTTATGTTGCTTATTTTGTCCAACTAAATGTGCAGTGATTTTTTGCTATATTTGCTTATAGGACGACATAAAGATTAATTGATTATCGAAAATCTTTGCAACCTAATTTAATGTTAACTGATTAAATTGATTAATTGATTAATTGGTTAATTTACTTTCAGTTGTGTTTCAAATTATGGGAAGCTATAATTCACAAAATCTTGAAATCTCAAGCTTAAAATAACTTAGGCCAATATTTTGGAAAATGAAGACGAATAATGATAAAAATAAGTATTCTCTGGAAAACCTTTTATCAATGCAGTTAGTATCTGCCAGTGAAATGTTTAGTCAGACAAAGTCCCCCACAAATAAACCCAAATGTCACAGAAAATGTAGTCTGAGTTGTGAAAGCTCTATGATTTGCACCACGTGAAGTTATGATTTTTCTTTTTGAAAAGTGGGTCACATTAAAGACATTGTTCGGGGGGTGGGAAACCTGAAGTGAAAGGCTTAAAGACCATCACATTGAAGTGCATTTAACATCCCCCTGTTGGATGAGAGCGAATGCAGCCCTCTTTCAGCATCCTGTCAAGATGGCTGACTGGAGAAAATGACTGTTATCAGCCCAACCTGTCATCTGTTAACAGAGCGCTGGGAGTGATGCCCTTACTAAATAAAGACAGAAGTGTTTATACCCAATAAAGCCGAACAGAGCTGTGTTTATCTTGCGTTCCGAGGTGGCGAAAAACAACGGACAAAAACTTAAAACGAATGATGAGGAAATATCTTCCTCTGGATGTGCACAAACTGATTACATTAGCTTGGTCACGCATGCAATTAAAAGGCATTTAAACTGCAAATGAGTCCTGACGGGGAATTGTGAAACCTGGATGCAAAAAACACATTTCCACACATTTCCAATTAGATTCATCCAAACATGCACTGACGGAAATTACTTCAATTCCTCTGGGTTTAAATTTGCCAGGATTCACTACAATACAGAACAAATTGAGGCTTAGAGCACCCAATTAATTAAATGGAGAAATAACGGTATGTTAACAGTTCTAAAGTGACATATTTCTCTCATATTTATAGAGAAATGTTGAAATCTTCTGCTTTATGGTGATCAGGGAAATTGTTATTGCTTTATGTAAAATGGAAGTCCACATAAATGTTTGAATATAAAAGGTTTATTAATAAATACTTGCATATTTAGATAGGAGAGAATCTGGACAACACTTGCTTTAATCTGTTCTCCAGACCAGCTAATCAGTCTGTGGTTCCTTTTCACGACGCCGGTTATGGTTGTCATTCTGTCTGACTGTGAACTCGCTTCCTACACAGTGTCAGCTTTAACACTGACAGCTGAAAAATGTCCTTACAGTTATTCTTCCAAGAAACGCCTGACAGTCCCCGTGATTTGTATGCCACCCCTGCCCTTCCCTCCTCCCGCTCCCGTCAACTCAAATAGACTAAAACACCGTGAAGGGGATTTAAAAAAAACAATAATGATACATTGTCCTGTTTTCAGATCAGTAGATTTTCCATCTCAGGCTTATCCAGGCAAATGCCACAGATACTTAATCGTCCAAATAATTAAATTCTTCTGACCGATCCGGTTCAATTTGATTCCGTCTGGCTATCCCAGATGAAAATAAGCATGAGCTAATGAAGCACTTAGGAGTGAAGGGAAAGGTGTGTCAACCCGAGGTAGAAGAAACAAAATACATTTACTGACATGTGGGGTGTGGTTATAATTAGCAGTATTGTACTTTGGCAGGATTGACTTTGCTGTTTGTGACCGTTAATCCCTGATGGGATGAAGAAGCAGTCTGTGACGGACTTCCCGGTGCTAAAGACTCACAGGGTGCCGTTCAGACAGGTGAGTAGCCTAAAACAATAACACACACTGCTAAACTCTGTTGCCTAGCAACGTAGTTGCTACGCTGTGCGTAATAACTGCGCACTAACTCCTTTGCTGTAATATGTGTGTTTGGCTGCAAACGATGTGGACTTGATATTTTTATCATGTCCACATTGTCTGTTTTTTTGGTGATGTTTTATTCTACTGTTGATTCCTAAAAAATGTATCACGCGCAGTGGTGTCCATAGCTCTTTTTATTATTTTATTGTCAATCATTATTGTTTTATTGTCTGAGTTCTGTCTCTTCTCTGTGGATTCTTGTGAAGCTACACTCAGGAATACAGCTCTATATTTATAATTGATAATCAGCTGTATGCACAGACTGCAGAGTGCCCGTCTGTTGGTTTAGACACACAGATGCTGCTGTTCCACTTGTGTATAAGTTGACATTTAATGCAATCCTTTCTGTTACCTTAAGATGGCCTTTAATTCGAAGGTTCTCTATAAGTTATTCAGAGCATTAAAAAAAGCACAATTTACACAAGTACTTTTACTTGTGTACAATATTCTAGTACTCTTTCCACCCATGGTGCGAGTTGAATATCTGAGACTTGAAAGGGAAGATTGTGGAGCTGGTTTACCTGCTCAGGACTGAGGCCGGGGGGAACCCAGGCGTATTCCTCCAGTGCACATCCAGAGTCATCATCAGAGGTGGAGTTCCTCTGGAAGTCGTACATCAGCTTGGTGATGGTCTTCTCCATCTCCAGAGACATGGCTGTCACAACATGCTCCTCTACACCAACCGCTTCAGTGGACACAGGTTTTCCTGGTTGAGGAAACAGACAAGAGAGTGAAGCAGAGGGCAAGAGGCAAATAAAAAGGGCAGAGTAAGCAGAGTGAGCAAAGGGAGAAAAAAACAAGTGAAGTCTTATTATGCTTCTTATTGGTATTCCAGGCTATATATGGAACCTGCAGATTTAGATTCACCGGTGGTAAACACCAGGTGCATCTGGGCTGTGCGGAAAAAAATGAATCATACTTTTCTGTCTTGCATATTCACAGGAAAAATACATCAACGCTTTTTAATGCTCTGAATAACTTATAGAGAACCTTTGAATTAAAGGCCATCTTAAAGTAACAGAAAGGATTGCATTAAATGTCAACTTATACACAAGTGGAACAGCAGCATCTGTGTGTCTAAACCAACAGACGGGCACTCTGCAGTCTGTGCATACTAGAACGGTCTAGATCTACATGTAAAATGCATTCAAGGCATATAAAAGTAAACTATGATGACAAGGTGACATCTTAATTTAGCGTGCTAGCATGTAGCATCGAACACAAGCTGAGGCTGATGGGAGAACATTAGTTTTGCAGGTATTTAGTAATAAGAAGTATTGGAAAAATTAAAATTTTGGCCTGATGGTGGTGATGGATGGAAATTTAAGGGATTTCCATTGTTATTGAAATTCATCCTGAGGTGATAATGAATGTCTGTGCAATGGCAATCCTTTGGATAGCTGTATGAACATTTCTCACAAAACCTGCTGGTGGTGAGAGGAACAAAGTCAGGAGATCACCAAAGTTATAGTGATTCATCCTCTGGGAACCACAAATAGCTTTATACAATTTTGTGCATAAGTAAAGTAAGGGGATCCCTTATGTGTCCATTAAAAACTGTATCATAAATATAAATATATATTAAAATCATTTTAAATGGTAACCTATCATTATAATCATTGTTATGATCATACACATGATTTTTTTTTTTATATATATAATTTTTATATATATAATTTATAAGATAAATTAGCAAATGATGGCATTAAATAAAAGATAAAAGTAAAGAAATTTAAACAAAAGTTTTTGGGGATTCATCAATGACTGTTTGCACAAAATCTCATGATAATCCACCCAACATTAGACCAGCAGTGCCTTCCCTAGAGCCACAAAAAATGCCCTGGTCCAGATCTGAAAAACCATAGCAGTTTGAAGACAACAAAAACTATCTATACCAACAATGCAGTTCCAAGAATATGTTATCATCAGTTGCCGCTGTATCTGCACAGTTCACTGCTTTACTTGAATGATAAGATAAGAGATCAATTATCGTCTCCTCCTCCTCCTTCTGTCCGTCTGACTGGAGAACAGCTGCACACATTAATGACACATGAATAATTAACGGGACAAGGTATCGCCTCCACCACCAAAATATGAAAATGAAATGCAACTCGTTTTCCCAGGCAACCAGAAAATTTTGTGAGCCAGCAATGAAAGCAAGAGTGACTTCTGTTTACATCTCATGGGTTGTTATTTTGAAAGCTGATGAACAGAGAGATATTAGAGTCAATTAGTGTAAAGAGGAAGGAAACAAAAGTGGTTGTCAGAACCTGATATGAATTTTAAAAACCCATTATGATCATTGAACTTGCTGAGGTTATTGTAAAATAATTAAAGGGCATTGTGTACATGCCAGCACATAAAACTGAGACGTCAGAGGAGATGTTTATTTCTTTCTGTGTCTGCAGTTCATGTATCAAGGTCAGAGCAGTTCCCCGACAAAAACAACGAGCCGTGACGGTCGGTGAGAAAGTGTGAACAGGCCCTGACATTTGCTGATTCAAAATGATTTCACAAGACAGGGTCTTTTCGGGGTAGTTTCAGACAGCAACAGCATTTCCCCACAGATTATAAATCACAGTAAGAACAGAGCTTAAGCAGCGGCCAAGGAACAGCAGACATTTTTCCACAGCCTCTATCCGAGCAGGGCTGAGTACTGTTTATCTCTGTAAGATGGGGGCTGCTGATTTCTTTGTGTGGAGAGATCACAGGTATGTAACCTTGAGCCTCTGGGCTGGCCCGAGGCTGTTATTCATTAGTGCACAGAGGCTGAGTGAGAGTGGGCCTGCTGGGGAGCCTGCAGCGCTGGTTAGACGTCTGACTTTGGTTGGCAATATGAAGAAACTCAGATTATATTCTCTCTAGAATTAATTTGTAATCTATTTTATTATTTTAGTTTACTCTCCAACCATCTGGGTCATAGAGAAGCTAGCTTTTGATTGAATTGCATTGCTTTTATGGTGCTAAAATTAACTTAGATTTTATTTTCAGAATTAAACAAATATTCAAATATTTTGGTAAATATGTTCGAGAGTTACACATGAATATCAATATCAGAGAATATTCATCAAGTATTTTTCATGCCAGACATTTTGACATGTCATAGCAGTAAAACCACAGGTGCAACGGATAACAGCGGTGGCTGGTGCCGTGGTTTTGTGCATGCTGATTCTGTGAATTGGCTTACTGGGACAATTAAAATCAAATGGAGCCATGATTAATGTTGGGAACTTTCACTTCTGAAAAGTGAAGCCAGTCTTGAAATGTCTCTGAAACTTGCATTCCCCCTAATGGACAGCAGGGGGCGACTCCTCTGGTTGCAAAAAGTCTGGTTGTATAGAAGTCTATGAGAAAATGACTCTACTTCTCACTTAATTATTAACCTCAGTAAACATTGTAAACATGAGTTTATGCTCTCAAATGCTTTTTTCAAGTCTTCTTAAATAAATGATGGTCCATTTAGAGTAAAATAGATGACAAGGGTGGCCTAAATATTTCTTATTCAGCTTTTTGGTTGTTTAGCTTCACACTCTTGTGTCACTTGCAAATATAAAAAACACAGATGGTGACGGCCAAAATACAATATGTTTACGGCCAAAAACCAAATGGTGATGCCCAAAAACCAAAATGGCGAGGGCAAAAACACACTGGCGATGAACGAAAACCAAGATGACGATGGCTGAAAACCAAAATGGCGGAGACCAAAAATAAAGATGGTGAAACACAAAAACAAAGACGGTGACAGTCAAAAATCTAGACAGCGACAGATAGAAACAAGATGGTGACTAATGAAAACCAAAATGGGGATGGCCAAAAACCAAGATGGCGACAGCCGGAAAAACCAAGATGGTGACGGCTGAAAACCCAAATGGCCAAACTCGAGGCTTAAAAATAGTCCACAAACCAATGGGCGATGTCACGTCCACTCCTCATATACAGTCTCGGTGACAAAATGTCTGTCCGGAAAAAAAGTCAATAAAATAGTGCTTAAAATGATCTGTGATGTTATATCATACTAAGAATAAAGAAGCCATTTGGTTGTTGCGTTGTAAAACAGGCTACCCCTCTGTTTCTCTATTAGTAAAACCAGTGTGAAGAAATTAATTTTGCACTCACATTATTAGATGGGGGGAGTGACAGCGTCACTGTGTGCACCAGTGCTTCGATTAATGGTCCCTTCACACCCACTTAATAAGACGTACTCTAAGTCTCCACTGTGCATTGTTAAACAAAGACACAGCTTTGGTGTCAAACAGTTTCAATGTAATGAGTCGTCTCAACACCCTAACTTTTGACTGAATGCACATTCAGCTGGTACAGAAGGCCGCTGATGAGTGTGTGACTTTTTGACGTAATACACGCTCGCCAGGCCGACTGGTTAGTCATAACACACTCTTCTGTTCTTCCCCAGCAACACAGGGAGAGAGAGGAGAGACAAGTTGTGAACTTCTGTTTCCTGGAGGAGGCATACTTTTGGGTAATTCATGCCTTGGAAAGAAGAAGTGGTAATATATTTGGGGAGAAAAGAAACATGAAAAGAACATGCTTTTTTAAATACCCAGCTGGACTCTGACGACTGATGGTTGATTTTGCTTTCTATTAGTTCATTACAGTATATACAGTATATATAGTATATATATATAAAACCATTTGAGGACTGTCCCAGGAACATTGTGCTCTTTTGATGTTAATCGTTCAGTGTTTAAATGTTTTATATTTCTTTATTTTATCAATAAAGAGGAGTGGATACACTACTCTAAAGACCAATATAAAGTAATTTGATTTAATACTATCAATTAAATATAGTGATATATTTTAAAAAGCCTTAAAACAGTCATTGAAAAGCTCACTAAGGGTACATTCAGTGATGGACTTGGTTGGAAGGGTCTTGTAATTAGCATTGAGTAAAAGGTCCACAGCAGAAATGGGCAATCATGAGCCTTTTGAAGAGCCTTCCAACCGATCGATCGGCTTTCAACCAGATCGGAAGAACTGATCAGAGAAATCACCTGGAGGAGGAAATGGCCCTCTGCTGAACTTGTTGTTTTCAATCTTTACAGTAATCCCTCATGATTTCCCCCTGATTGTATTCAATGTTTGACCTTTAAACCACAAATGACTCAAATGTCACTAAATAGCTTAAAAAATATATTTCCCATTTCTTAAGATCTTTTATTTTAAGCATGATTTACTGAGATCGTAATTTAAAGAGGAATGATATCCTCTCTTTGCAACAAGTCTTTATTATATGTTTTAAACTATAATTATTATTGTGGGTGTACACATCTGCCAACCAGTCAAGTTACAGTTTGCATCCGTGTCTGTCCAAAGTATCATCACTTCATGATGAGCTGAATGTTTATTCTGCACGGGAGGTTAAAAATGTTCAAGTGTGGTTTTCTTACCCAACTGTCCAATCACAGTGGAGGAGGGCAAATAGCAAATAGACAATAAGCATACCACAAAGACGTGATCAAATGTTTTTTATTATGTTGTGGTCTTATTGTGCATGTTATGCTATTGTTTCTTTTTTATCATTACTTGGGATTTTTTGGTGACCTCATGTCTTGAAGACTGGTCCAAATGAATATCCTTAAAGCGATCAAAACAATGATCTCGCCAAGATGTTTACTAGCCCCAAAAAATCTCATTAGCCACATAGAACGGTATGTCCGTCCTCTCTCCCTTCGTGCTTCATCCAGAGCAAGTACTCTACCTTGTTCTTACTTCCTCATATACTCCGTGTCATAGAAACCAGACACAACCAAAACGTCTGAAAAAACGCTCCGCCTCCAAAGTGCTCTCAAGAGCTCCAAGCTGGTCATTTTCATTTTCATCAGGACTCAAACCCTTAGGTGGACTGGGCCCCTTATCGCCCAAAAACAGGTTTTGTGAGGACACAGTGACCTTGACAACCAGTTCATCTTTGATTCCAAGTGGCTGTTGTGCCAAATTCGGAAAAATCCCCTTCAGGTGTTTCTGAAATCACGTTCCCTAGAATAGGACGTAGAGTTTGTACGTCTCCACATCTTCCTAGCATATTTCATACATGAAGATGAAACCACAAAGAGGTAGCTCACGTTTTAGTGACCTTGTAGGGGGCGCTATCTTTGCCAATTTCGCAACTTTTTGCCACTAAAAAATTTGATTATTTTGAGAGAATTATAATAATAACTTAGGTCCTTCACTGTTGCCTGGGCTTTAATGACAACTTCTTATGCTTTAAATGGGCACTGAATTTCTCATTTTTTGACGAGTACTTCACTTTTAGGTCAGTGTAATTCACTAATCTGTACTGGACACCTCTCAAATAATCCCAATAAAGTGATGGGATCAGTTTGGGAGTATGGGATTTTTCTTTTTTTTAATTAATTTGATAAAATCACATGAATTATTTGACAATGATGATGATTTTTTATCTTAACCAGGTGCAGTGACCACTTGTATGTAGAGGAGAACTGATCCTCGGTGAGGCAGCAGTCAGCCAGGTTGGAAAGAAAAAATGCTGCAAGTTGCCGTGGCAACCGATTAGTGTGCAAAGTCTCGAACAACACCCGTTTACTAGTGTCTGAAGAAATGTACGATTTATTGTTTTAACAATATAAATACTAGCAGAGAGAGAGACCTGTTATACCTTTTTTCTTTTCGACCATCCGTCTTTAATGAGAATTCTTTAGACGTCTTTTTCTTTTTTCACCAGGGTTATATAATGCATACTGTATTTGCTGTAGGCATATCATGCTTTACAGATCAGAAGTCATTACTGACTCTCAATTCAATATTATTTTTTTCCTAATTTGCCTCTCCTTCAGTTGGATCCAATTAGCGGTGTCTTAATTTACACATAAATTAACTGAGATTAATCAACATCTCTGTGCCGGAGGAGAGAAGATCTTAGGTAATTGGGTAATTTTGAGAACAAAGAGGAGAAGGCTCTGCGTATAAACTCACAATAGCTCAGATGTCAGCAAGAGAAAATAGTCTTGAAAAGCGTACGGTATCTGGAAACTGAAGCAGAGCGAGGAAAAAAATATGGAGAAACAATAGATAGAGGGCTGTAGATGCAGCGTTAAGAGCAGCGCTTTTTTCCCTTTTTCACGTGTCATGCTTCACCCACCTCCCTCCTTCCTCCTCCCATCCTCATGTGCCTCTGACAGGCTCTGTGTGGGTGTGCATGAGAGAAAGAGAAGGAGAGGTAGTGATGGAGAGAAAAAGCTCTTATTTATGTAAAAGCTGACATGAGAGGAGGTGCTCGGCTGAAGCACAGAGCCTGACCGTGGCTCTGTTAACTCTTCGCAGTGAGAGCATCGTCAATCTGAATCAACCACAGGCTCTACATGACAGCAGAAATCATGCAACGCTGACTTTTAATCTCTTAATCTGTTACCACGATACAGCATGGCAGCAGTCGGCCCGTTGTTAAATACCAACGCTTTTCGTCATACCCCTTGGCGTCTGATTCCGAAGCACAAAGCATCCTTCAGCGTCTATATGAGATGCACCCAGCTCTCAAGTAACTACAATTTAAACCCATCATATCATTATTAGACTCCCATAGAAAATCCTCCAGGAGTGTGATGACATAGTGTCAAGAACCCCAAAAAAACATAGACTCTTGGTTTGCGGACTGACGTTTTGAAGCCTCATGTTGGGCATTTTACGCGGTGCCATATTGTTTTTGTTTTGCAACCATCAACTATATTTGGACTGTGGAGGAGAGACGTAGACGGCTCTGGTACACAATTCTAATGTTCTCTTTACAGGGATTATTTTCTCACACACTATAAACATTATATATATATTAATATGATCAAATATTTATAAGTCAAACATTTACATGATCAAATATTTAGATGTAAATTATTTAAATGATAATTTGTACATGTCAGTCAAAAGTCCTGCTGTCCTACCCTGCCTACCCTGCATTCCCTGCTTTATGGTCTATTTGACTCTGAATGGAGCATCATTTACTAAATGAACATCATGCTGTATTGAAGAAGACTTGAAACTAGAGATTGAGACCATAAACTCATGTTTACAATGTTTACTGAGGGAATAAATCAAGAGAGAAGTAGAGTCATTTTCTCATAGACTTCTATACAACCAGAGGAGTCGCCCCCTGATGGACATTAGAGAGAATGCAGGTTAAAGGCACTTCAGCATTGGATTCACTTTTTTAGTTTTGCCTCTGAGTGGGACGGGATTTTAGTTTTGCCTCTGAGTGGGACGGGATGGTTAAAACATAAACTTTAAGTTTTGTTGAGTCATTTTGAAGTTACGTGTTTTAAATACTTATGTTACCTTGTTCACATTTTACTTAGTTTACGTACTTATTTTAAGCCCAACCATGATGTTTTCCTAAACCTTTGGTTTTGTTGCCTAAACCTATTGTTTGAAATCACAACATAAAAAAACATGTTTACTCCGACTGTAGTGGAAAGTCATAGTTTAATTTCGTTGCCAAATTCCCTAGTTTTAAATATAAATATATATATAAAACTGAGATATAGTCTTATTATGCTTATGGAGATTTGGGCTCATTATGCCCTTCATGAATAATTCTAATCAACTTTAATCAATTAAATGAGACAAAACATTAACAATCTGAAAAAAAAAACTGATGGAAGAACTGAATGCTTTCACTCCGGCGTCCCGTTTAACACACAAAAGCCGAACAAAAGAGGACACTAATCGTCTCAACAGGTTTCTTGGTTGTCAGCTAATCTCACTGCTGCACGTAGGCAATTATTTCACTGCAAACAAACACTGTGTGGAATTATTATTCCAACACACGGTAATTAATCACCCCTCTGTCTGTTGTGGACTCTGCCTTCAGTCATGTAGCAAAAACATGAACGCTGTCGAGCTATTTCTTTTTTATGTGCATTAAAACAACGGATGTCAAATAGAAAAGAGTCTAAATCATGTGACTCTCTCCTCTCTCTCTTTATAACAGCAGCACTTCACTACTTTCAACAGCATCGCCTTCTCAAAGACTCACATCCGATGAAATATTAAAGCCAGAGTACAGTGGGAGGTTTGAGGATTTTTACTGGATACATTTCTGCTCACTTTGTTTCTGTGTGTATATGTGTGTGTGTGTGTGTGTGTGTGTGTGTGTGTGTGTGTGTGTGTGTGTGTGTGTGTGTGTGTGTGTAGTGGTTAAACACATGCTCTTAATGTTAGAGAAGTGGTAGTAGTTTAGTTCACCCCCCAACTGTAAAACATCAAACACTTCAACAATCTGCCTCTGGGTGAATTGTGTCAGGAAAAATACATGAAGTACATAAAGGTCAGTCATTGAAATATTTGAATTGCTAATTTTTTGTTGGGGTAAGCAGCAGTCTTCAATTTCAGTGTCAGTAGGAGCATAAAACGACTGAGAAAGTGGATTTTTTTCCACATCTTTAGGCCCTATTTATGTTTCCATTCATCTATCAGTACAACTAATAAAAGGTTGCTTACATGAAATATTTATTTGGGTATGTTCCCAGTTTAGACGTGCCTCTATCTGCTCTTTCAACACACATGAAGAAGGAAACATTCAAAGACCGCACACGCACTTCTCGTGATTATTCTCTGCCCAAGTGCCTCTCACGTCTTCACAAAGCCCCGGAGGTGTTTTGAAGTGGAACAAGAGGATTTAGATATTCATCAGATCATTGTTTTGCTTTTTAAAAAAAAAAAAAAAGCGGCTTGATTAACCTGATATGGTTTTGATATCCGTTTATTAATATTGCTCTCATCCACTGGTAATGGGATCCTCGGCGCTGGCCCCCAGTGCGACGCTTCGAAACTAATTT
This sequence comes from Anoplopoma fimbria, assembly GCF_027596085.1. Classification (NCBI taxonomy): domain Eukaryota; kingdom Metazoa; phylum Chordata; class Actinopteri; order Perciformes; family Anoplopomatidae; genus Anoplopoma; species Anoplopoma fimbria. Next base: position 23,383,791 of record NC_072460.1, read on the forward strand.
GTCTGCTCAATCTCGTTCCCCGCTTACATAATCGACTGATGTAATCAATTCTGCGGGGCAGCAGATGGACGGAGTCTGGTGTCGTCCTCTTCACCTCAGCCAGGGTCCTGATGCAAATGGCTTCCAAATGGCTCAGCGGGTGCGGGGGGGGAGGTTACAGTTTGGAGCGACGTTCTGGGCTGAGTGTGTTTCGATAACACTCCCAGACACACACACACACACACACACACACAAATATTCAGTGTGATGAATCTTGAGGTTAAAAAAAAAAAAAAGATGTGATGTCCTATGACAAAATGTTTTTTTCACAGATTCAAAGCGACACAACAAAGGACTGAAACAGTAACCTACTGCTCCACTAACGTCGGTGTGAACCTCCACACTGGACGTACAAATGTCAACCCTTGGCCTTTTCCCCTTCCTCCTCCTCCTCCCCTGCTGAACTCACAGTGCTCCCTGATTAATAATAAAGTGCTATATAGACACACAAAACCCACACCTTCCAGTCCTCAATCTTCCACCCGTTTTCGATCCCGTCCTTCCGATAACGGGAGAATTATATCTCTCGAAGCAAGCGAACGAGTGTAGCGGAGCGCAGCAACCTTATATACAGGATAATGACACAGGAGTCGGTCGCCATGGCGTCAGGCTCACTCAGTAAATACAGGAGCCCTCGCCCAACTCTCAGATATGTAATGAAAGGGGAAAGAAATAACAGCATGTGTATTAGGCTCGACGGGAAATATGTTATCCCCCGTTATCTAAACGCAGGACTACAGATGAAGGAGATGTAGTTCATGTGTCAGTGTGTTTGGATGGAAGACGGAATAGCGGGCCGAGGATAAGAGATGTCTTTGTTAGATTACTTCTTGCTCAGAAGGAGTGGAAACATTATGTTTAAACTGCAATCTTTCAAGCAAGATCTTTGCCCTTCATTCCTCCATCTTGTTTCTTATGTCGCACAGACTGGATGGCAAATGTGTGTGTGTGTGTGTGTGTGTGTGTGTGTGTGTGTGTGTGTGTGTGTTTGTGTGTTCGATGGCTCTCTGAGGTCTGCGTTCAAAATCATTATCAAGGACACTCGTGAAAACAGCCAACACACGCTGTTAGATCTCCCGATAGGAGCCAGAAATCATCCCTCTTTCTCTGCGAAAAATCCGATTTTAGCGACGCAGCTGCTCGTTAACCGATCGGCTCTGATTGGCTGTCAATACACCAATCAAACCCAGAATTACGTAACACCCCACGCATTTCAACAGCAAACGGCTCTCTGGCAGCGCCAATCGGCTCGTAATCCAGTTATGAGGATTAAATTCTTACCGCAGCTTATTTGGATCAGGACTAACAAGAAATTAATTGAAAGGAGGGTTTGACCCAATAGGAATAGAAGCTGCGCAGATCAGAAAGGCTCTGATTGGTTGACAATACTGGTGATGTAACACACAAACACTCTAAATGTCCATCAGCATTACTCACACTGTGTTGTCATCAATAGCTGGAAGAAGGACTTACTTTTCCTGAGCTGAAGCTGTGGATCCCATAAGTAGAGGCAAATAGAGCAAAATGCTTAAATCAAACTAATTAAATCAAACTAACACACACACACACACACACACACACACACACACACACACACACACACACACACACACACACACACACACACACACACACACATAACGGTTCATGACACTGTGCTAATTGCTGGAGGTGTGTTCCTGAAATCCAAAGTAGGACTCTCTTACCTACAGATGTACAAAATTTCACAAGGACCTGAAAGGCTGTAATTAAAGGGTGACACATTCCAGCTCCTCTCCCACTGTGTGTGGGATGGCCTGAAATAGAATTGCAGGGTTTCAACAGGCGAAATCTGAGCTTGGCGCCGCTGCACCAGCCTGAGCCTCAGAGAGGGAGAGAAGAGAACGCTGTGCATGAGTTCCTCCCCATCTTTTTGGGAATGTTACCAAATGATGTGACAGACGGGCGTGATCAGGTACGATGACAAGGAAGGGAGTGACTGAGCCTGAAATTATCACACTCGAGGGATGCCCCTCCGAAAACCCGGTTCTAAACGGTAACCGGTTCTAAATAAGTAAAATACCTAATAATGTGTGGATATCTTTTTTTTCTAGATAAGTCAATTGAGAAGCAGCTCTAATTTACAAAGACGACCTCGGCAGAAAGGCAGCAACAGGAGGCAAGACGTTAGAAAACAGAAATAAAATGTAGATGCATCTGAAACAATCTCATACAAAATTTGCAACGTCATTATATGTACAATTTATTAAAAAACTATTGCAATTAGGGTAACGGAAATTGCGGTTACTGTTTGAGATGAGATGATGAGTAGTGAGCGAAGGAATGTGGGCGTTTTACAAATGATAGTTTTATCGATGTTAACTGAGTTAACGGTAAAAGTATGGCTACATTTTACTTGAGTAGATGCTGGTAGAGGCTATTATTACACAAATGTAATAATAGCCTCACAAGTATAGGAGGTAATACCAGCAATTAATCAAAACATTTGGCGAACAAGCAGAACATAAATCTGCAGTAATGCACAGTTTTTGGCGAGCAGCCGTGCATCTTCGTCCACTGCAGGAAACGTTAGCAATGCCACACGAAGTCTAATAAATGAAAGCTAATCCCTTAGTTAATTGTTTAGCTGCAAACGTGTTTTAAAGATTTTGGAACTTCTTGTATCGCTGCTCAAGAATAATAAAGCAATGTTAATTCTCATTTGATTATTTGTCTTTATTTCTCCAAATATAATCAAAAAGAACCGATAAAGTATTAATAAGGAACCGACCGATAAGCAGAATCGATAAGAGTACTAGTATCGATAAAATCCTAATGATTACCCATCTCTAACACACACACACACACACCCACACAGTTCCACCCACCCACACACACACACACACACACACACACACACACACACACACACACACACACACACACACACACACACACACACACACACACACACACACAGGGGATCCGTTTCTCTTCACCGCCGATGTTGATTCACAAACTGAGGCTAATTCCTGTTGTTCGATGCCATTTACATCACTTGCCTGAGGGTGTTATCTTTAATACAAGGTCCATTATTATTCCCCAGAGCCCTGTGTTTGAGGGGGGAGTACGTGTGCTATATCTGTACAGGCGTGTGTTTATTGGCCCGTGCACGTGAGTGTGTGTTAATGTGTCCCGTGTGAGAGCAGGAGAGTCTGTTGCTATGCATTTTTACACGTCCTCCCACTGGTTCTCTTCACATGAAACATCACGGGCAGAGAGGAGAACACATACAGCTGAGCCCTTTCTTTTTTTTTCTTTCCTGTGATGCAACGACACTTTAAGCAGTAAAAGCCCCTGAAAGCCTCGGCGTAGCGCTGGAGGTCGGGCACGTCCCTGAGCCGCCGTGATGCCGTGTGGAAAAAGGGCTTGAACCGCCCCCTTCAGATTGCTTGTCGGTTCGCCAGATTGCTCCATTACTTTAGGTGGCTTCCAGAGGAAGTGAGCAATGTGTGTTTTATGGTTGAGTGAAAGCATTATGTTATCTCGCAGTTCAACCCGGTGGTGAAGAGTCAACCTATACGGGATGTTATGTAACTTTTGAGTTAGGTAATGGTCTCTGCAAACTAGGTGCATATTTGACTGAAACGATTTACTTCTCAAGCTTATATGCTTCAATACTTCTGTACAACAAAATTTCTAAACAAAATACATTATTGTGACAAAACTATGGTTAAAGTTTGGTTTAGGCAAATGGTTTGGGTTAAGGTTACAGTCATATTGTGGTTTGGGCTAAAATTACTACCTATTAATGTAAAAGGACTTTTGTTGCCATGGTCACAATAAAAGACGTGGTGGGAAAGAAGGCAGTCCTAGTTAAAAGAAACCAACGTTGAATGTTGGTGTTAAACAGGAAATGAACAGCAGTCTCCCGCGTTGAAGTCTGACATTTTGTTGACACGTCTATCCATCCCAAACGCCTCCTTATCCAAACTCTTTCCGTGTTTCCATGTAATTATTAAGTTAATTTTGAATTGGTGCAGGAAAAGAAACCCAAATAATGCACATTTTTGGATCCAGTACAGTGTACTTTGGTCAGAAGTTGACACTCTAGGCTACAAATGGCTGTGATCCACCAGAGAAGAAGAGTTTTTGAACAGGAAACAAAACAACTTGCCTTGGCCATGTCACCATCTATGAAATAAAATTTGGTGAGAGATCTTCAGGAATGTATTCCAGTTGGGAAGGTTTTGAATGTTCCTTTATGTCAACTAGTATCGGTCATGTATCAGTTGCACGTTATGGAAATAACCAACAGCGTAAACAGCTTATCAGTCATGTGAGTGAAATGTTTGCTAGTTAGAATGTATTCAGCAAAGGTATTTCCATAATCAATTTAAAGCATCAACTCTTTTTTTGACAAAAGCAAAGCTTAAAAATGTTTTCACAATTGAAGATATTTTGTAAAATGTTGCCCTTTCCAAACAGCATTTCTATTGCGATACTTTAGAATGTGCATAAAAATATGTGAATGGAAACACGACTTTAGTAGCTCTATTAAACCTGATTTCCTACTTTGCTCCCACTATTATTACTTCGGCTGCGAGAGAGTTTTCTTACTGGACTGGAAACACATTTAGTTTTGGGACACTTCCTGAAACAACTGATGCTGTTGTTTTTTAAGAGGACAGTCTCTTCCTTTCAGAATTTCTCCACAAAATAAAGCTGCATACATTTGAACTACAGCTCACACGGTACAACACTGCAGTATAAATACTGCATGGTCCTGAGAGGAACCTAGTCACATGAAAATGAGCTGATGTAATTATAGTTTATTGAAAAAAGAAAAAGTACTTTCATTATGTTACTTTCTTTGATGGGAAGTATAATTAGGATTATGCAACCAACAGCAAGCTGAAAGGGTCCATTGCTGACGATGGCACACATATAATCCACACACTCGTAATGTGATGAATTATAAACGTCATTTATTTAGGGCCAAGTAGAGAAAGGCTTTTTCTTCTCTGACGTCTGTGACTGATAACAGCTCGGCTCCGATGTGATGCCACTGTGTGAATTTCACAATAGCAGCACTCTCTCCAGAAATAATCTTATAAATATATCAATATATTTTCATAATCACTCTTTTACTGGCAGCAAACTAGCCGCAAACGTTTTTATTTTTCTCTCTAGCCCAACACAGAAGGGGCTGACAAATGTGTGGACGCTGCCATATGGGAAGCGTTTACTGCTCTCCGTGCGTGAGTAAAGCGCTGTGCATACGAAGGAGACGTCTTTTGGTGTTCAGTCTGGAGACGAGTTGTCTCCGTCTCTCTGCTCTCGGACCGCTTTGTCAACGAGGTGGTGTGATTAAGTACAAGTGGTGCACCGGAGAACGGAGTGTCTTCGCAGGGATTCACGCTATTTCTCAAAGAAACAGACGACGCACCCGAGAGGTTTGAATTGGTCTGAGCTTTTCTTTTTCACATTGCTGCAGCACCACAGGTTCATACATCATTGTGCTGTAAACTACAAGTGCAGCTTAATGTGGGCTGGGAAAATGGTGTGTTTGGGTGGGAATCAAGAGTTCTCTAGCGGCAAATCCACCAGCAGCAACATCTGTTTGGCACAGAAGCCTTGGGTTTAAAAAAAGGGAACCCAATACTGATTATGTAGAGAGTTGGGTAGCAACCCAAATTAAAAAGAGCGGAGAGAGTAGCCACTGAAAGCATGATTCATTTGACATCCTCCGTCATTGTTGTAGCCCCCTTTTTATTTTTGAAAACCAGTGCTTTTGTGCAGCGACGCAATCAACAATGGACACGGAATGACTCACGCCGGAGTCCTTCCAAAAGCGAACAAAGAAGTATAAATTGACTGTGACGGTACATAAAGGAGCAGACAATGAGACGGGGCAAATCGATCGGATCTCCGTAGATCAAGTCACAAACCAGACAAAGATTCGGAGAGGAACAAATCTGTGGACTTATGTGTCGATCCGGTGAATCTGTGAATCGCTTACACCTCCGTGACTGGAAAACTGGAATTACAGGCTGAGAGGTAAATTATATTGGGCATCTACCGGTAAGAGTATGATTACATATAGACCAGTGGGCGCCACCATTATCTCTTATGGAGCCTTTTTTTCTTCCTCCGGCCTCTGACCTCAGTCACACTGCTGAAGGATCTCCAGCACAAACACCGGCTTGTGTCTGTGTGTGTCTGCTAAAGGAAGAATTGGATAATAGATGGCCGTGTTCAAGCAACAAGTGCATAACATTTTTTTTTTTAAAGGCCAATTTTAGTCTGTGTTCAGAGGTGATCAGTTACCATTAGCCTAAAAGCCATTCAGCCAACAGCTCAAAGCTGCAGACTTTATCACAAAACATAATTAACTAATGAGAAAAACCTGCTGGCCATTAGCTGGTGAGTCTGAGCAACTGAAGGGCAACGACAAGATGTCGCACCTAAATGGGTTACAGCACAGCAACGGGGACGATGGCAGTGTGTGTGTGTGTGTGTGTGTGTGTGTGTGTGTGTGTGTGTGTGTGTGTGTGTGTGTGTGTGTGTGAGCAGTGGGCTGAGCCGAGGTGGGATTAGAGGAACAATTATGATACCCACTCATATTGTGATAAGAGCTGCTTCCAAGCTGTAAAGAGAAATAAATATATTAAGTAGCTTAATAGAGGGTAGATACCCGAGTAAGATCTTGTGAAAGGTGAGACAGAAAGGGAAATGGAGATTAGGCAGAGCAACATGAAAAAGGATAAGAATGGAGGTGAGGAGACGAGGGTAGAAGTGTCTGTTCATGACTGAACTAAAATGGAGACCAATCAGCCTTGAAGTTGCTTGAAGGTTTCAATTTTGAGATGTCGATCTGCCTGAGCCAACTGTTCCCACACCCAGCACATCAAACACCGAGCCTTTGCCAACATCTTAGCATCTGATACTGACCATGCGGCAACATCCAGTTCTGACAAGTGAAGCCAATGCTGAAGAGCCTTAAACCTGCATTCTCTCTCCTGTCCATCAGGGGGCGACTCCTCTGGTTATATAGAAGTCTATGAGAAAATTACTCTACTTCTCTCTTGATTTATTCCCTCAGTAAACATTGTAAACATGAGTTTATGGTCTCAATCTCTAGTTTCAAGTCTTCTTCAATACAGCATGATGTTCATTTAGTAAATGATGCTCCATTTAGAGTCAAACAGACCATAAAGCAGGGGATGCTTTAGGGCGGGGCTACCTTGTGATTGACAGGTAGCTACCAGAGCAGGATACGGCTTCTTTACGTCATTCCTCCTTAGTCCGAATATGGTCACTTCCACTCACTGGTTGCAAAAATCAAGATGGTAATGGACAAAAAGGCGAACTCCAGTCTTCAAAACCACAGTCCACAAACCAGTGGGTGAAGCCTCGGCAACTGCGTCCACTTCTTATATACAGTCTATTAAACTGACGCACACAGGAACCCTTTTAGCGTCTGCATGAGACGCACCAGGCTTTTAACTAACTCCAATGTAAACCCATCCTAGTCTGTATAGAGCGGCAAAGAAATGCAAATTCAGGGGACCTTATTTTAGAAAAACTATGTACAATAGATACATGTCTGCCTTCTCTTGAATATAATGGGACTACATGGCTCTCAAAGCATAAAAAATACAGTTGCAACATTCAACAGCAATGTCTCTTTCGAAAATAGTCATGACCTTAAAACTGAAGATAATCCACAGACTTTAAAGTGAGCAATTTCGTTTAAGTACTATGGTTGGAAGAAAAGAGTTCTTAGTTCCAAGAAACTGCTCACAACAAGGTCTGAATGAATGCATGCAATTCTAATCCAATTATATAATATATATAAATCTGACATCGGTCATCGGTCATCCTGCATAAAGAGCACTTTTACTTTTGGTAAATATATTTTGATGCTAGTACTTTTGTACTTTTACGTCCTACAATTTCGAATGCAGGACTTTTACTTGTCACAGAGTATTTTTACGTCGTATTACTACCTTTACTTAAGTAAAAGACATCAGTGGGTTGGTTGAACCGTTAAATACTTTTCCTCCAGTAAGTAAAAGGAAAAATAACTGAATTGCTTTGTGAAGTTATAATATTTCATGTTTTTTTTTAACAAAGCTGTTGTCCACAAGCAATTAATCTAGTTTAACATGTTCAGTGAAGCCTATAAGACTACACACAAACTGGAAAGCTGTGTATATGTTGTTGGATTAATTAGTGATATTTCTTAACACCTGTTAAAAGCGAGAGGCACTTAGCTTCTCCAAAGCCATTATTGGATGATTTAGAGTTTTGCCTGAGCGACGCTCTGCACAGGCCATGCATGACACTGTGAGCCCACGAGAAAGGGGGGTGGAGAAATAAACGTACCGCTGTTGGAAAAATCATTAGCTGGAACCTCAAATTCAATTACCTCCTTGTTACTGGATCTCCCCTGATGGTCCTCTGGAGGCCTCTGCGGCCAAAATAATTCCCATAATTCCCCAATTTTTTGTGAAGTGGGGCTTCAGGAGCCGCCATCGACGGAACAACGCGGTCTCAGAGAAACAATTATGGAGCGAGTAAAGAAAGTAAAGAAATACAAATCAATCCGAGTACTTGTTCCAGCTCTAATTTGAGGTGGAACAAGTACTCGGATCCTTCACTTAACTGCCAATACAACAATGTAAAAAAAACTCCATAACAGGTGAAGAAATGCATTTTAAAATGCTACTTAAAGGTTAACTTTGTATTTTTCAACCTTTTTTTTCCATCTTTTTGTGTCTGAGTGACTAATTGGGACAACGATTTTGGAAATTGGCCCAGTATTGAGCAGGAGCTCTGCAGAAAGCAGCCGCAAAACGGAATGCAGTGTAATCTATTGAGGACAGCTGTCATTTACGGCCACTGAAAGTGCTTGTTCTTTCCATGAAAGGCTCTGATTATTAAGTGTCTGACAACATTATGGAACGAGTCTTGCAACGTGAGGTGTTGCTGGGAGACAACGTTGGAAACAGTACAATCCGGGCCAAAGATTTTTAATGTAATGGCTGAATATTTAATAGATTTTGAGGTCTCTTTTTGAATTTGATGGCCTCTCGTATTTATTTGAGCGAGAGAATACGGATGTTTAGATTTCCCCAACGAGACTTCTCCTTGAACGGTTCAATTCAAAGGTAAAAAAAGAGCTTTTTAATTTCACTGTAGTTTCTTTTAATAATAAATAATAATCTGAGCCTGTCAGAGGCAAAAACATGCACTTTTAGTGGATGTAACTTTACAATGACGCTCACTTGTCCTTGCAGGTCGTTTTACAGCGACCAGTTACAGCGTTTTCACTCAATACTTGACCAATCTGAAAAATTGTTGTCCCCATTATTCACTTAGACACAAAAACATGGAAGAATAGGGTCCAGATTGAAAAATACCAAGGAGCCCTTTCAGTAAAAGGATTATAAACTAAATGTTTTCATTGTATCAAAAGTAAAACTGAACCCTGTGGCTGATATATGAAAATATACAACATTATTCGATTGTTAACACTGATTTCACTGTTGGAGGTCGAGGTGGAGCTTATTTATCTACTTCATATACAGTTAGGTTGTTTGGTCCAGTGGTTCCAACCCTCCAAAGGGTCAGAAGATAAATATGATGGGTCATGAGATGATTAAGATCAGTTAGTAGAGTGCTTTTTAGCAGCCTGTAATTGTTTTCGATGAAAGTGAAGCGTTTTGTGCGCTGCTTTCTCGTTTTTCTGTTCTATGTAGGAGCGTCCTGAACGCCTCGAGGTGAAAAAACTCGAATCCCGAGCGGAAAAGCGAATATTCATCATTTCTAATAGTAGTGGAGTAGAAGTAGAAAGAAACATGAAATGGTATTACCAAAGTAAAGTACAAGTAAGTCAATATTGTAGATCGCACAAATACATTTTGTTCTGGGGGGTTTGGTTTCGCTTTAAGTGCTTCACTTAAAGTACCTGGTTAGTTTCCACCACTGGAAATCTCCATTCGTGTCCTTCACAGAGGGATAGAATACAAGTAAAGAGCAGAGATGCATGTGTGCATACTATACAGTCATGGAGGGAGAAGCATGAAGTGTAGGCACTGAGAACCTTCCTGTGCTCTCGGCTTCCAGGAAGCCCTGAAGGAGCAGCTGAGCCCTGCAGTGGAAGCGCTGTTGCTACGCCATGGGCTGAGATTAACAGGGATCTTATTCTGCTTGATGAGGGAGCTGATGAGAGGCAGGTGCTGCAGCGATGGGGATGATCTGTTGGCTAGAGGTATTTGACTGTGTGTGTGTGTGTGTGTGTGTGTGTGTGTGTGTGTGTGTGTGTGTGTGTGTGTGTGTGTGTGTGTGTGTGTGTAGTTAACAGCTTTGCTCGCATCACTTCCTCAGCTCGTCAGAGCCGTTTAGAGTGACGCAGACCTCGAGAGGAAACCAGAGATTTTTGGTCCGTGGAGTGATTCCACTGCAGCCTCACGGGAACGGAAGATTTTAATGGATCAAACAGGCATTGTTGACTTTTCCAACATCATCTCTGGGGTGCAGTGGTAATTTAACATTTAACACAAATTGCCTCGTTGGAACTTTTTAAATCAAATACATTTGAATTACGAATGGCAACGCCTCTAACTCTTTCCTTCAAAGATGATTATTTTGGAAGGGAATTGCAGGGATTTTTAGAAACACATTAGGGATGTTAATGTTGGTCTGTCTGTCTGTCCACCTCTTTGGTCCGGACAGAAAAATCTCCACATCTTCTGGATGTAATACCATGAAATGTATGTTGTAAAGAGATGCAAGGTCCCCAGAGGACGTTTCATTATAACTTTAGTTTAGAGGGTATGATTTAAATTTTGTTTCATATTTTTTCTCATTAATATATATCTAAGATCTTCCTCATTGTCAGTGTTTTGGTACATTTTGTAATAAGAAAAAGAATGTTGAATGAAATCTTAAGTAAGGAAGTAAAAATGAAACATCAAAGTATGGTTTTCATTTTGTTCTACCTTTGCTGTGCTTTCATAATTTTAAAGTGTTCTGACTTTCCTCGTAGCGTCACCGTGAGGCTGACAGTTGTGGTTTTGAGTGAAATATTTCAACAAATACTGGATTGAACTTTTCATCCAGCAACATCATCAGGTCCACATTTTTCATTTAATTCATGACCAAATATCTGCAAAACGAATGACATTTTCAGGCGTCCCCTGCTGCACTTTGTGTTTATAAAGCATGCTAACACGGTGAACTGATATGGTAAACATGGTAACAATTATACCTGCTTAACAACATGTAAGCATTGTCATTATTAGCATGTTAGCAAGCACCTCTTTGCCTAAGAACAGCGTCACAGAGCCGCTAGCGGAGCAAGGCTGTAGACCTGTTTTTCAAATAACTTTTCTAACTCTGCATTACATTTAATGGGATTTTGAACAGTAGCATAACTATTTTCATTACAGCAGTAATGTCAGCATTAAGTAGCTACTTGAAACTATCAACTATAATCAAAAGTCAGGTACAATATTTCTCTTTTTGACTGAAAGGAAATGAATCCTAAGCTATGATTATTCCCTCTCCACCTAATACAAATTGGCCATACTTTCCTCAATCATAAAATGTTTGGGCCAAGATGGAAAACCCATTCAAATATAAGAAAACACACACTGAATTCTGAAACGTATTAGAGTCAAAGAGGGCTGCAGATGAAGTCATGAGAGTGATTTGAGGAGACAGATGGGACTGTGAAAAAGATAAATTGGAGTTTTGAAAAAGAATAATGTTGATACAAGTCAAAGCAATTGTCTACTGTGGAATCATGAACCTTTATTTATATATTTTTCAAATTATTTGTCTTTATGTGATAGTTGAAACTGAAGAGTGACTGGAAATATGAGAGAGACTCGTGACGCACATTGCAAAGGCCTCTGCTGGATTTGGATCCAGGACAACAGGGTTCTTTCCAGCTGTTCATTTATGCGTCCTTGTCCTTTCGTCTCTCCGTGACCTGGAAATCGATTGAGGGCTGCCATGTCGGACAACGTTCCAATTGGTAAAATGCCTTTTGGAGTCGACAAAGGGCAAGAAGCGTTCCAGAGGAGCTTGGAACAGGAAATACATCACATGGAACTTTTCTTTCTCTTTTTTTAAAATACTTTTTTCTTTGTTTTATGGCACTATCATAGACACTTGGTATATTAAGTGACATAATTTATATTATTACAACTGTGTTTGACTATATTGTCATTCATTATCTATATCTATAAACACACTAGAAAATTAATTTAAAATCACTATCAAAGTCAGATTTTCAATGCAATTAACCCTTCCCTAAGCCCCGCCCCTAACGGAGCACACACTGTCACTAACTGCAATCCCTGACTAAATATTATCACATTTTTGGGAAAACGAAAAAAGCAATTTCAGAGAGAAACAGACAGAACGGTGTACTATTGAGGGATTTATCCAGTTTGACAATGAAATTAAGGATCAACACTGTTCCTGTAAAGCCAGGTAGGTCTTTATTTATTGTTAAAATCACTAAAAAGCAAAAGCAGCATATGTAGACATTCTGTATAACTTCTTTCAACTCAATTCTAGTGAGTCCTAAACCATGTACTGAATATTTAAGACTAAGAATTAAAGCTAGGGTTGGTAATCTTAAGGAACTCGCAATATTTAAAAGAATAATTATCCAAGTCATAAAAACCCTCTGTTGCTTATTGTCAGACTGTGCCTGCTTGATTAATTAATCAGTTGAGAGGCATCAGCTGGGCAGTGGGCAAGACATTTTATTCTGCAGCTGATCTCATTGGACTGTAAAAGCATGATAAAGCCAACAAAAGATTTAAAATGTGCTTGGAATGCATTCATAAATTCAGGGATTGATTTGCAGTCACTGTTCACTATAGCAGATATTTTCAATCTATATGTGGAATTTAAGGATCCAATGTATCATTGGATTATCTTATTTTTTATTATTAGTATTGTCTGTTATGTCTTTAAAATGGCACTTGCGGAAATGTGTCCTATTTGGGAGTTGTTGTGCTACTTCCTCCTTTTATATCATCTGTTATCTGGGTGAAAGTGGGGGAATATAGGTCAGTGATAAAAGGGAAGAACTCAGGGTTTATTCTTTAGTAGTACTGAAGCTCGGCCCTGGTCTCCAGACCCATCTCAAGGCCACTTTCAACCTCATTCTCTAGGTCTCAGACAAAGGGGACCCTGGATTTGCCTGTGCTTCATCTGATTTATTTGTTAACATAATTACTGAGTTTGTTCATGTAAAAGGAACCTTCCTACAAAAAATTCAGTCTGCAATGCCTTTTGATTATTTTATGAAGATATTTCTCATGTACACTTATATCTATACACACATATATACATAATTTATGGTAATAAAAGAGTTGATGAAGAACATTCTTCATTTGTTTTTTGTGAGTGTTTTTATGGGATTGTGGATTATTCAGATCTATTTCAGGAGTGACTCTGGTTTGCATGTTCCACTTTTTATCATAAGTGTGTCATCTTAACTGATTGTATATTGCTGTAACTATTTAAATGAAATCATATGTTTGATATCTTAAACTCTGGATATTAAGTGTTTTAATATTGTAAAGCACTTTGTTTTTGAGAGGTTCTAAATTAAAATATATATCATTATTGTTATTATTATTATTATTATTATTGTTATTATTATTATTATTTGCACTGATCTGGTCTTTGTCTCGATATATTTAGTAAGCCAAACTTTTTACTTCTATAAATAGTAGTATGTCATTTACAATCGAAAATACATGCATACAGTTATGAGAGTTGTGTTTTTTGTGTGTGCATTTGAATGTCTTGTGCGCCAATTGTGTGTGTGTTTGTGTGTGCTTATTTTACCTGTATTGTGGGGACATAATTCTATTCCCACAGTTACATCAGTTGCCTCCTTATAGGGACAAAATGATTGTCGTCATAAATCACTACATTATCAAAAATACATGCATACAGTTTTGAGAGTTTGTGTTTTTATGTGTGCATTTGAATGTCTTGTGTGCATGTGTGTGTGTGTGTGTGTGTGTGTTTGTATTTACCTGTATTGTGGGGACATGATTCTATTCACACAGTTACATTGTGGGGACTCGCCTTTCTTATAGGGACAAAATGATTGTCGCCATAAATCACTACATTTTAGGGTGAAGACTTGCTTTAGTTTACGGTAAGTCTCCAGGAAATACATTTAAGTCAATGTGATGTCCCCAAAAGTCAAGAAAACTCGGCTAAGTGTGTGTGTGTTTGTTTGTGTGTGTGTGTATTCACATTTTGGTGAGTATGAAAATGCTATTTCAGAAGCCCAGTAATGAGGCCATTAGTATGAGGATAGAGTGAGCACTGAACCTCGGGGGGACGGCAGCACCACAGATGATTCCCCCAGAGTTACGTTTTCCTCGTATCCATCAGTCAGCGAGGCCAAACTAGCACCAGAAATCGACACCAAGCAGCAACATTTACATCTTGCCGTCTCTCTCTTCTCTCTCCTTAAATAATAATCCATACACCTGCAGCCTCATCTTGTCCCCGTCTCTCTCAACTCCTCTCTGGGTGTAACTTTTAATTCGGTCTTCCTCCGACTAAGCATAAACTGCATATTGTTCTCTTAGTGATCCCTATCGTGAGCCAGTCAGCAGTTTTTCCAGGATACACAGAGATTGGGTGGAAACTGCTGAGACGTTCAGCTCTTAACGCACTGTGGTGAATCGGAGTTAAACCCAGAGCTTTATGGCTCTCCTCGCCTCTGTCACCACCCATCCTCTGTTCTACCTCCTTTCTTCTTTTTGTCCAAAGGAAAATATAGAAATGCGTGTGAGAAGGACATCTTGAGCTGGAGGCCTCACAACTGTGAGAGAAGATGAGCAGAAAGATTGGTGCAGAATCGGCGTGACGCAAAAAAACTAACTGAGTCAGGATGTTGTTGTTGATGACAGGACGGCGACTCCTCTTTAGGAACGAATTGCAAAAAGAAAGTTTGCAGAGATCGAGTCACAGTGCGCTCGACGCTAGAATAAGCTCTAATGAGCAAGGTAATGATTGGTTTATTCTAACCAATTAAGGGGCTTTAATATGGGGCTTGGGGAGAACATTAGTCATCAGACATCAGCGAGCCGCAGGGAATCATCCAGGATCCACTTCAAGAAGGGGCCTGATTGTGGTAACGACCGTTTGGAGGCTAAATATCCACCTTTTGGAAATCAAATCAAGCCGTCTGCACATCGAACGTTATTTAGAGCGTGATTCACCGGATGTATTTTGAACTAAGCATGCTCCTTTTAGCCTTCTGGGCAGCAAATGTATACTTTTCTTTCGTCCACAGTCAAGGTTACTAAAAGAAGTTATCTGCGTAAATTCCTTGTGGCAAGTTTTTTTTCCAGCAGCACCATTGCCCCAGTCCACTAGCAGAATAGCTCAGTTTAAAGACGGGGCCGGCTTATTAGAGGAATCAATCTTGGTGGCTGTAGAAAAAAACGAGTGCAGTCAATAAAGGAAGAAACGCTCAATACTCGTTAATCTGCTCACCAAAGCAGAGGAGAACAATCTCCCTACATGAGCAGCGAGTTCCTCTGCTCATATTCTTAAATCTTTTTTATGAGTACAACCCGGTCTGGATTTGTTGCTCCCTCACATCACATCAACAAAAGCAACACACATCTTCTAGCACATAAATGTGAAGGATGCTGTCATTTCAGTTCAATCTATGTCAGTCCTGACCAACCAAAGCTTTGTTTATTTAGGTTTTATTGAATAACTTTCAAGCGCTTTAACATATTTACTCTACATTATTGGGCGGATGCAGATTTCATCCACATCTCGTTGGGTTTTAATGGATTTGAAAAGGTGGATTTTAAATAATAAAGCTGCGTTATTGTCTGTTGCTACGTCGACTTTCCATCTTGCTTATCCTGTCTGTAGCACTAAGCTCCAAATTGGGTTACACATTGTCTTAAAACAGCTGTTAACTGTAGTTTTTAGTGTATTAAACTCTATATTGGCACAAGCTAGTATTACCAGGGGACCACATCTTGATTTAGAAAAGAACCCCCAGATCTGTGTCTCGTGAAGTGCATTCACGCAAGATAAATAAAGT
This sequence comes from Anoplopoma fimbria, assembly GCF_027596085.1. Lineage (NCBI taxonomy): Eukaryota > Metazoa > Chordata > Actinopteri > Perciformes > Anoplopomatidae > Anoplopoma > Anoplopoma fimbria. The sequence goes on from NC_072460.1 coordinate 23,399,935, forward strand.
ATTTTACTAAAAATGTAAGGACAATGATGTCAATGATCTGCGTAACAATCGCTTATGTTAAAAATATCAGGGCTGCCCCTTCTAAGTCGATGAATCTACTACAATCTCTTAAATCGATAAGTCCTCCTTTATGATTTTTGTACAAAAAACTTATGAGCACCTCTTTAGTAAACACAATATTAAAAGTTTTGCTTTTGTCTGATTCTTTGAGAAGAAACTAAGTTTTGCAGCTCTGTTGATCAAATCAACCAATTAATTAGTCGTCAAAATGGTAGTTTTGAGAATTTCTTTCGTCAAAGACAGCTCTTGCAAATGTTACACTATATGATATTTATAGTAAATATTAGGCCTATTTATGTTCATACAATACCCTTACAAAGATCTTGCTCTGGTGCAAATGGGTCTCCATGTTGTGTAGCAAGACGAGCTTCCTGAATTTGCACCCAAAATACTGTAAAATCTTGATTTATAAATGCAAACGCAGGAAAAGAGAGTAAAAAAAGAATACAGAAAGACAAGAAAAACCTTCAGAAAAAATAAATAATTTAAGCTACGACCCCATATCACAGAAATGCCCAATACTCACCACATTAAGATCACATATGACCTCCTTAGGTAACACAAATTACTAGAAGTCCCCAGGAAATACTGGTTCAGTACGAATGGCTTTTGTTTGGGATGTTTTTCAGCTGCAGATTTGGAGAACTGGTGAGTTTTTTACAGCAGGATGGTGTATGTGGGATTGACTCAAAATAAACCGCACTGCCAATGTTCATGTTTATGCAGGAAAACATGTCACTGTGTGCAACACTGAGGCTCTTTGATGTGTTTTTCAGTGTTGGTCAATGGCACAATGGAGTAACCTGGATTTGGTCTTTTCATGGGATTTACTGACAGTAAGAAAAATATGCAATTTATTCCTATCCATTATATGAGGAGCTCAAGGAACTCTGTTTGCTGTGAGATTTATTAATTCACTGAGTTTAAAGTTTGGGTTTACCTTCATTATGCATGATTGTGTCTCTTTATTATCTTGGTAAATCAGGTTGATGCCGTTTCACCCTTTTACAGTAGATCTTTCTCAGACAGTTTTATTTTGCCGGTTGCGATTCACAAGCGTTCTTTACGGCTTTTATCAACGTATGTCGTATCTTTAGTTAGTTTATAGGGCTATGTCAAACTAAAAAAAACAACAGCTTTTTTAACTTCACATTTCAACATGTGGCTCCTGGAGAAATGTGTGACAGTTTAGTTTGTATTTATCTGCTGGTTAGAAATTTAAAGATTCTTCCAATGAACAATGCTTCTCATGTAATGCTTTTTGAATTATGGTAATTTTACTATTTTCATCAGTTACTGATGCAAATAAACCTTTAGCAGTGTAATAACTTAGACTGAGTTATTACCTAACATTTCTCTTTGTATTAAGATCAGTTAGTTGGAGTGATAGCAGGTCATAAATCTGTCTTTGCAGTTTTACCTTTCTTTGTAAATATTTGGATTGAACCTTTAATTATCAAATGCTTTTTTATGCTACTTCTATTGGCTAACACCAGTTGGAAATCTGTTATGTTCTCACACTGCAAAAGGACTTGAAAGTCAAAGTATGTTGTGGAAAAAGGGCTGAAATATGCCAAGGTTTAATTTTGTGTTGACTTTCTTAAATGCATAATAAACACTTCAGTACTGATCCCCTTATAACCACTACACATACATGTGTTTACTTGTTGCTTCAGTTATTTGTGCTGGCTAATAATGGATGTATCAAAGGGGAAAGAGGCCCCACTGTGGCTGCATATGTGTAGGGCCATGATTTATGTCCCTTCTACTGTACATTTACGTCTTTTTATGTTGCAGGGAGTTTTTGTCACTTACTTGTGTGGTTTGTGGTGAACAGTTCCTATATTAGGGTGTCTTATAAGTCAGCCCACCTCTCCATTTATCTATTCTTTAATTACGTTTTCTTATATTTATATTCACAGCAACATTCACTAGTTCTGCTGGGGTCTACGTGGATGTATTTACAGTTCACAACTTTTAGTCCACCTCATCCTTTTGATAACATATCCATAGTTTTGAACTTGGAGCCAAGTGTCTGGATTCCTCTTTAATAAACTTACCTTTGTGGTTTAGTTATGGGTTTTTTGGAACCATCAAATCATCAAAGTGCCTTATGTTACGGTTGTTGTCAGCTGTGAACTCCTCCTCACACATTTACAACCTCTCATGTTCAAACGATGAACAGCTGGCTGAAGTGATCTAAAAGTGTCCCACCTGAGGCGCCTACACCGCCTTACACCGCCTTACACCTGGGACAGCGTCCTAAAGAAGCAGCAGGGCGGCCCACTCGGGTCTCATCACATCTACTGTCCTTGTGTTGTGAAAAGGCAGCTCCTGTTTTTATCATCCATGTTAATTCTTATCTCTCTTAGATGACAGTGTATGCTCTCTGTTCTGTCTCTGTGTCTCGTGACGGGTATGCAGTGTGCTGTGCGAGTCTCGAGCTGCGTCACCGCCGACTGTAATGGCTGAACACTGCAGGGAGGAGAAACCCCTGCAGCCTGCATACATTTACACCTTCTTGTTCTCATAAAAAAAAAGCAACAAGAAAACACACAACCTGAGATGAATTCATTCACTGAGATGAGATCAAACTGTGCTTTGAGCAAAATCAATATGGCTCAAACTCACTAGACGCTGCCCTTCATCCCTGTTTAAACAACAATGAATAGTCAAATAATATTAACTTTTTTTTAAGCTAATTTGTCTGAGATGGTGTGACTCTGTGATCCTCAATGTGTTTGCTCAGTGAACACAAAAAGACAGAGCTGGTCTTCCCCGTTCCCTCCTCGGTGGATACATATTCCCGTTTTAATTTAATCAGGCGCAGCAGGACGATGCTCCTGGGGTCCTGCTGCGGAGCAACACCAGTTTCATTTTCTGTTCAGGAGCTTCTTTTTTTTCTGTCCAAAAGCCAGTGTTTTAAGCTACTGTACAAAACTATCGCCATGGCAACCAGAGCTATCCTAAGCATGCAACAAGAAATGGATGCAACCACAAACACGAAAACAAAGAAAAGCCACTTGTGATAAATTCATCTGTAATTGCAGAAGCAAATCCGCTGCTTGCTGTTTGTTTGTTTTTTGAGTGGGAGGTCTGCTGTAAAAAAACGACGTTAAGAAAAGGGGGGTAATTTATCCCAGAATTCTCTCTTCGTTTCCATCTTCTCATTTCAATCCATGTACGCCATCACTCTCGCTCTGCTGCCTCATCGACCTTGCGTAAGAGAAAGGTCATAGCATATCTATTATTAAATGACTCGGTCATGGTATACTACATTATTAATCACCTCAGTGAAGTCTCTAAACACACACAGTGTGACTCCGACCCGAGTGTCACATATGTTTAAGCAGAAAATAGGCCTGAAATCTCCCAGGATGAACCCAACGCTTCATTAGTAGACCAGTCAGGGTACAGACATGTACGTCAGAATCACAAATGATGTAAACCTTAATAAAAAAAAGCGCCGGTGATTTGTCAGCGGGGCCGTGAAGAGATTCCCTGCGTTCGAACATGAATGGTGACTCGAAATACCCAACATGTTCCTTTTGTGGGAAACACAACAAACAGCCTTTGTTCTGCCGATGCGATTGTATAACATCTGACTGAGCCACCTGAACCGTCAGCAATATCGGGAGGCCATGAAAGCAGCACAGAAGCAGAAATGTACTGTGAAAGCACCGCATGGGGCAGAGCAGCAAGAGCTCTGAGACACCCGCCCACCCTTCCTGAATCAGCCGTTTCTGTGGCGACCAGAACGAGAGAGGGGGTGGTGGGGGGTGGAGGAGGGAGGTGCTCCGTGAAAGTGAAGAGACAAACATTTATAACCCGGTGGGAGAAACATGGATGGAGAAATGGATGGATGGATGGATGGATGAGGGGTTGGGGGGGCAGATGTATTGAGGGATGGGCGATGAAGGGAGGTGTCAGGGTCAATGGGGAACTGAGGCCGATTCCTCAACATCACAGTCGGTGACAGGTTGACAGTCGAAGGCGAGAGAAACAAACACAAGAGGAATATGTTTCACCCTCAATGGCAGCTTAGATCACTGTCATGGCTCAGGGGGTTTTAAAACCATCCACACACTCACAACCTCCCTTTTGTGGAATCTCTCTCGGCCATACGGTCCAAATCAAAGCCCCCTCTCTCTCTCTGTCCCTCTCACACAATCACACACAGGGTCGAAGTAAGTAACGGCAGATTTAAGACCTTGGCTTTGGCAGGCAAACTTCATGATTCAACAAGTGGTGCACTGGAGTGAAATGATTCTGGACCGACCTGCCGATCCCCTGCGGTAAAAAAAAAAACTCTCATGAGCTGCCCATTGCACACAAATTCCATTTTTCCTGGACACAACAGGACGAGCGACAAGTGTCACACGGTAACATGGAGGAGGAGGAGGAAGAGGTGGAGGAGGAGGAGGAGGAGGAGGCGCTGCGACGTTTGGTATCAGATAGATTCGAAAGACGGCTTCGTGTCATGATGGAGATAATGAAGTTTGAGCTCAATCAAGGCCCAAATGTATCAGTTAGGAAATCTAAATAAGACAAAATATGTGACATCACTTTTAGACACGGAGTCCAAAAGTGGACCTATGGCGAACAAAACACGCTGTCATTTGCATAAATCACAGAAAAAAGAAGCCTTGCATAATCTTCTCATTAGTTGGATCTATAATTCAGTGACGGCTCTGTTTTTTTTAAATCACTCCAGTATGTTCGTAAAACCTTATTATGTAATGTTTGAGACTTTGATCTGGGTTTATTCTTACAATCTTATGTCACAGTGATCGAATCCTGTCCGTGCCACAACAACAATTAGACGCAGTAGTTCTCCTCTGCGCAGTGGATACAAAAGGCTCTCACTAAACCCAAGAAACACTGAGTAAATCTGACACGCAAACAGCTGCAGATCTGCCTGACAGCTGTCGATAAATCAGTGTGTCCACACGCGCCCGCATCGACACCGAGACGTTCGCCTCGTTCGGGCCCGCATTCCATCAAACACTGTAGTCCGCCCCGGAGCGCCTCAGATGATGGCTTCATCTTTTTTAGCGTTTTCCAAAAAAACAAGGTTGAGATAACAGGGAACAGAGCTGGAAAAAAAACAGCGCCCCACTCCACCCACTTTCTCTCTCAGGTACACATGGAGCTACACAGTGGGGGGGTGGGGGGATGAAATCAGAAAAGGATTCAACCCCCCTTCCTCACTTGTCAGTCAAAGAGCTTCACATAACAAGCCTTCACATAAACTAATACACACAAAAAACACAAAAAAAACACCCTCCACTTGTCACATGCCGATGCACACCCACTTAATGATGGAGGCACCTCATTTTCTACGTAGAACTTTCAGCAATAAATGCTTCATAAATCCATACATTCTTGTTATTCTTATCAAATCATAATCACATCAAAGTGTCGAATCCAAACGGCACGGTAACAGTGATTCATAATGCCGCTGTTTAGACTCACCTGTTTTGTGAGGATGCTCTCAGAGTCCTGATTGTGGAAGCTGCGCAGGGTCTGGACCGAGTCTCTCTCACACTGGACACATACCAGAGGACTGAGGTTCGTCTCCGCTCTGCTCTGATCAAAAGCTCAAAGCTCAAAGCCTTCGCCTCTTCCCTTTTCTTTTTTTCCCTCCGAGTCTCAGAGACAAACAGCAGCTCTCTCTCGGCTCTGCTGCCTCTCCCTCTATTTCACACGTACTGTAGCAGCAACAGAGGGGAGGCTGGGGGGCTGCAGATCAGCACAAGACTCTCTCTCTCTCTTTCTCTCTCTCTCTCTCTTCTCCCCCTCTCTCTCTCTCTCTCCTCAAGTCTAGCTACAGAAAAACACAGAGAGAAGAAGGTCTATCTACATCAAGTTGACTCCCTTTGCAAGTATTTATGTTGCGCGTTAGTGTGTGTGAGGAACCAGCATGCTCCGGCAACAACAATGCACACAAGCCTACAAGCTGTGGGAGAGAAAGAGAGAGAGCTTTACTCCCGCCTCCCTGCTCCCCTCTTCTTCTTCTTCTTTTTTTGATTTTTTCCAACCACCACCACCTCCACCACCACCTTAGCCAACCCACACATCCACCCACCCTATCTCTCTCTCTCTCCATCGCCAGCCCCACACCAGCCTGTCGGAGTGAGTCATCACCCAATCACCCATCAGCCAATCCTACGGCGGCACACAGCCTCCGATTAGAGTAACGGGAGTATTTATGCACGCCTGTTTTGAGGAGATGCAAATGAAATGGTACAAGTGTCTGGGAGGACTTGACACACTTTGCTCCGGTTTTGGGGGGAGATCAGGGCATATATTAAGAAAATCACAGCAGGGTAAAAGAAACACGGAGAACATTTCCACTTCTTATTTCTTTTAACTTCTTGTAAGCATGGTAGTTTGTTTTTGATCTAACAACTCCTCTAACCGCTCACAAAGCATGAATATATCCATGTACATATGATTACAAATGCACAGTATTCATCACTGCATCGCTTGTGAGGTGTGACTCACTGCGCCATATGATTCATTCTATCAAGGCTACAGCCACATTTGAGTAAAATAAGGTCTGACCCGCGGTAATTTCCCTGGGAAATCTGAAGGTAAAAGCACTTAAAATAGAACAAAAAGTCACACTGTGCGGTCCGTAACTACGCACCGACCTGCACTGCTCTGACATGCTAAGTGCCCTTCTGTGTAGTGAGGTGGGAGGAGGTATTTTGGGCGTTCGGGGTTCCAGAAGTTACATTTTCTGTTCTTTTTTATTTTTCTGTGAAGACAGTGCTTTGGAGTGGAGCTTGGATGGACGTTGTGTCCTCCTCTGGTTGAATCATCAGCGCAAACAATGAGCAACTTTGCTGAGGAGAGTGAAAAAATAAATGGTTCACTGACAAAAACTCAAACTGTACAAGATGAGATACAAAAAAACCTGAGGACAGAAGTCAACTACACTTCCCAAGGAGCATAGCGATAAACCGAATAACAAGCTCACATGACTGTCCTCCAAAGAAAAACAACAGCAGCAGTTGTTTGGATTGTTAATGTATAACCGATAGAAATAGAAGAGGAGTAGATACGGACGTTGAACTGGTTTCTGTGGTCATTTGGCTAGTACAAAAAAAAATGGCGGTTGTTGTTAAGTTGCTATGCTGACAACAAACCATTGTTGTTGCAGCTCACTAAATCACTAAATCTCACACACTGTTCCTTTTGAGTTGTTAAATGTTCTTTCTCCTCGAGTAACTCAATGGCGCAGTTTATTTTTAGGATTTCATATCGTTCTGAAAGCCCTTCAGGCCCTTCAGGCCTTCCTCCAAAGCCATTCCCCCAAAATGATCGTACGTACGTAAACAACAAACATTGTTATAGTTAGTACCCACAGATGTCAAGCTAGCAGCTGGAGGAAGACTCCTCAGTCTGAAGAGCAGTGAGTACACAGGCAGTAACGTACATATAGGTAAGCAACATGACAGACACAAATACCTTCTGTTTTTTTTTGGGAGCATTTGATTTATTGATTGCTGTCGGGATGTAATGCGTTTTTCAACAAAAATGTCCCAAAAAATGTTTTAATGACATTACCAACCCTGACTTTAAAGTGATTTATTACTAACAAAATGACCATTTGTATACCAACCACTCACCTTGTGAAAATTTTAAAGCAGATCCAATCAATCCCTGCTTGCCATTATGAATCAGAATTTGATATATTCAGGGTAATGTTTCCTCTTTGGAGCTTTTACTAGCCCACGTTTGTCGCCCACATCCCTTTTTTAATTTAAAAAAAGATCCATTTTGTATCACTGCATCGCTTTAGTTTTGGTTTCCTCTTTTATATGACAGCGATGATTACTTCATACAGTACAATGAGTAATAATGAGTATAGTGACACCTTTTGTGATGTGTCGGCTTTGTTCTCCAGCGTATTGGATTTGAATTTAAGGTTAAAATTGAAAAGCTGCTTTAATTTGAGGGTGTTTGTCCACATCAGAAAAATAATGTAGAGAGTGTAACTGTTTTGAAGCATATAAGAGTTCCCAATTTTAGGTGACAAAAAAGTAATTGGACAAGACAACAACAACATTTTATTTAAATGTTGTTGCAAATAATTGTGAGTGTTTGAAGGCTACGACCCACACACTTCAGCAGATATTCTGCTTCTCTCCTTGATGATGCTTTTGTCTAGTAACTATCTTCTCTTCTTACTTTTCTAGCCTTTTTGCCATCAGTCTGGTCTTCAGCCTGTTAGATTAAACTCTGTAGGCCATAGAGAAACTCTTTGTTGCCTGCTGTCCTGGTGCATTGTTCATGAATTTGGGGGATACTGTTTAAGAGTTAATCCCTAGTAGGGATGTGAACACCCTCAGCACATCAAACACCATCGGGAGTGCCACATTATTGTGAAACGTATCAATGTCCCATTTCTTTCCAAGTGAACGGTGCGTTTCAGACTGATGCAGTAGACGTAATACGAAAAATGTTGAGACCCGAGACACCCCGACTGAACGCAGATATTAAAAGGGTACTCCACTGATTTAACATTGCACCTCTATAATACATAAGAAGAAGGATGGAGCAGAACCAGAGAATGCATCTTCCCACTTGTTAAAATCTGATGGCTACATCACCCACAATGCAATGCGAATGATGACAGTTTAATCTCAGAATCAGATGCGATGTGTTTGTGGTAATCTCTATAAACAGATTCTGCATTCATAATCAGAATCTGTAGGCAATGGGACAAGATTTTGGTATCTGAAGCGTTCTGGTTTTAATTTGTCGTCCGGCTATCGACTTTTGAGGATTAAGCTTTATATTGGTTTAAAATTAGCTTGTAATCTGGCTACTTGTGAAACAATCCATTCATCAGACTGTAAACAATGAGCAGGATACAGAAAAGGAAGTCTTCTGGCTACACCATATATCCCCAGAGGCTTATCATTGTCAGACCGGTAGCCGATGGGTTCAAAGATTGTGCTAGAGGTCGCTACTGTAGCCTTGAGCTGTTAGCCTCAAGTGAAGATTAGGAGTGGGCTGAAAAAGTCTGGTAAACTCAACACCTTTCTCCAACATTTTCAAACCTGTTGACTCAAGGGACAACAAAATCCTAGAATTTCCCCTTTAAAAACTCCTCCATCACTGATTCTATGTCACTTTTCTATTTTAAATCAATGTGAGTGAACGTCATATTTAGAAAAACTGGAGTACAAATATCGACAAAACATCCATTAAACCTCTGAAACTCAAAGCTGTGACCTCAAAACAGTCCAATTTCTTTTTCATTTATTTAATCTTATACATGCGCTCCAAGCCATAATAAAGAACTAAGAAATATTGATGGGTGTTTAATTTGGAATCTACAAACACTGTGATTCACCTTGATAGTCATTCTCGCTGAATAAATTGATTATTTTCAAGGGTTACACCGGAAATCAATTGTGAAGAGCAGTTATGGCTGAGACAAGATTTAATTTTGATACCAGACTGAGAGACATATCTGATAAGATGAGGCACATCTGTGAAGTGTGGAGCACATGATGCAATTAACGGGACTCCATAACTCTCGCCAGGAATCGTTTTAACTGACTGTAGACTCCAAGCTGTGGTGCTTTATTGTCAGGGGTCACACATCCGGATGAATCTCTGTCATCTTCTGGGCCAGCAGGAGAAATGATTTGAGCCAAAGGGCGTGAGAGTGAGGAAATAGAGATGAGGTGAAAGGAGAGACAGTGAGGGAAAGAAAGAATCAATAGCTGATTGTCTGAGAGGAAAATGAGAAGCATGTGAGGAGGAGAAATAGAGCCTTTTTTTTCTCCGTATGACTCAAAGGAAAGCTGCAGTGTAGCTGTTAAAGTCATTTCCGCTCCACACATTTCTGTCGCAGGCTGAAAATAGGCTCTGCCATCAGATGCGAATAATAGAATATCCTGACAATTATACGGCTGAGCTGCATTCATTCGTAACATGCTATTTTTTTCTCCTCGTATTTCCATTATCCCCTCAAAAATTACTAGGATTGAGGGCAAAATTAAGTTATTTTGGTACCGCTATGCAGAGTAAATACTCCTAAAAGAAAGGGGACTAATAAACATTGAGAATGAGAGGAGTTTCTTTATTAAAGTCAAGTCTACTAATTATACAACAAAATAAAAAAACTAAAAGTGGAATAATAACTAGAGTGACAGAAAAACAGTACTCAGATCTCTAATTATAATGAAAGTGCAGATACAATATGTTAAAAAGCTCCATAACAAGTAAATGTCTTCCATTCAAAATCCTTCTTAAGTAAAAGTACAGAATAAAGCCCTGTCTACACGTATACAGATATTTTCCTCTAGGTTTAAAAAATTAGATCCTCTCCTTACCATCTTACTTTAAAAAAAATTGTACGCCATTGGAACGCACATGGACCTAAGTAAGAATGAAGATGAAAATGTTTTGCTTCTCATCCTCTCACAATACTGGACCTTGTAAAAGCAGCTATAATCAACCTGAGACCGGCATAACAACCACATGTTGACATATCCGAAACTAGAAAATAACCACCATGTGAAGACATAATCGATCAACCTATGGAAAGTAAAAGTGATCAAGAGACTTTATATTATACAAAAGAGGCTAAATTTGATATTTCCCCCTCTGATCACAGTGCTCCATTAAAGCAGATGGCCTCCGCCTTTTCCCCAATAAAAAGGTTATTCACAATCATGTCATTTGTTAAAGGCCATTGTACACCAACAATAGCACAATCATATCAGTTGGCTTGGCTACTTCTTCCACACTGTGGCCTGATCAGTTGCATCTTTACGTGACCCTTATTTTGTGTCTCCTGTCTGTTCGAGTAAAATGAGGTTAAAAGGACTTCAGTGTTTATTTCATGGTTCAAGGATCATTAATTCTGCAACACAAAATGCAGTTGTAGCCCCTTTATGCTTTACATAACAAACATGACAAAACTAGACAAAAACAGTAGGCCACAGCCTGTACATGCACGGTGCTACGGCCAGATAATCAGTCATCAACACTTATTCATCAGATTTTGTAGTGTGCTGATAGCTTCATTTCCAGTCCACTGAAAGGGCAGAACAGACTTTTTTCTATTGTAAAAACAATAGAAGCTGTGGGGAGAGGCCAGAAGGGTGGTCTGATTAGAGAGCGTTGACATTCTTTTATTTCATGACGCCGATTAGTCCCAAACGGTCGACTCTACCTCAGAATTGGCCCTGCAAGATTAGAGCTGATTTAAACGGTACATGGTATTTTAAGTCATTTTCAACCATGAAAATGCAGATTTTTATAAATTTGAAATGTAAGAAATGTCAATATTAACACCAGCATTGATGTGTTACCTCACAGTACATGCCATTAAGTTGATAGCTTCATAAACACATTTAAGTTTGCAGTTCTCACTCCCAAAACGTCAAGTATAGCAACCCTTGTACAGTTGCCCAAAGCTTCAAACTATGACGCTCTACATACCCCTCCTCTAGTGTCAGGGACGGCGTGACCGTTTCCATTCGTTACACTCATACTGTCTTTTCAAAATAAACTGCTGTCTTCACAGGAAGTTTGGGTTTAGGCAACAAAACCCCTTAGTTACGTTTAGAAAAAAATCTTGGTTAATGTTAACTTGACTGACCTAATCGTCTCATGTGATTACAGAGTGACGTGAAAAAAAGTCAACATTTACTTTTTATTCTCACACAGGACACGAACAGAGGTCTCCTGGAAGAAAGTCCTGTGTTTGTGTTTGGTTAACCTATGTGGACTTTCTTGCATCTTATACTACGCAGTTTCTGTTGGAGTTAGCTGAAAGCCTTTTGCATCAGTATCAGAGGTCAAGGGGCACTGATCAACCGACGGCATTTGACAAGTTTGAAGAGAGACCTTGAAAAGAGAGTCAGAGCTACTTATTGTCAGTGAAACTGGAGGTTAAGGTGATAATCTGTCAAGCAAAAAAGAAACAATAAAAAGGGTCAAATCCGATCCACAAGAGATTATTCTGAGCAGAATCTGTTTGTCAAGGTGCCCCCTTTGGGACTTCTCTCTCTCTCTTCCTCAGTCTGTGCCTCTGTCATGTTTTCACCCATAGCACCACTTCCTCGACTCCCTGGAGGACCTCCACATCTGATACCGGCATACTGATGTTAAACGCTCTGAGCAGAGAGGGAGGGTTGGGGGGGGAGCTGTGTCCTGCCTCACTCCATTTCAGTTACTGCACAATGTCTTTGCTCTGGGGGACTGCGAGTAAGACACATGGTTTTTTTTTTCCTCTCCTCCATCAATGTGCGGTATCAGGGGACGGCCCTAAAGGCTTTCCTTTAAAAGAGGTGTAACTGTACCCGTGTGTGTGCGTGAACATGTGTGTTCAGTGGGTTAAAACACATCCATATCTGTGCCTGCAGACATCGATGATACATATATGTAAAGTTATCAGCTCAGCTTTTATCTGCAGGTATGATTCATCTCCACAGTGGGAACATTATATACACTTTAATAGACTAATGACCCATTGTGAGCAGCGTTACCGAGGTGATAAGGTCAATGGAGAAGGGAGATAATGAGGATGACAGTGATGTGTTGCTTCTATTAGAGTCTCCGTCATCCGTCGTGCCCTTTTGATTTGATCACACGACCAGTTCTAGAGCCTGATAAACAAGAATCTAATCCCTCACTGTCACTGCGACAAGGAGGCTCGACACCCAGACGCTCTCAAAAACAGAGTATTTTAAGTTGTGGACCAAAATTTGTAAACAAGCAACTCAGTAAATGTAGGTTTAACTAAACTCAAACATTTGAGAAATGCATACTTACACGTACAGTACCAGTCAAAAGTCTGGACACACCTTCTCATTCAACTACTTTGAAGAATCTAAAAATCATATTCTGGTTTGTTGAGCATTTGTTTGTTTACCACATAATTCCATATGTGTTCCTTCATAGTTTGGATGTCTTCAATATTAATCTACAATGTAGAAAAAAATAAAAATAAAGAAAAACCATTGAATGAGAAGGTGTGACTGGTACTGTACTTTGCACGGCAGCTGAGTTCTCACAATGTCCCGAGATAATGCAAAAATTGTGGGATCACAAATAACAAGAAAAAAAGGAATCTTGTCAGGCTTAAAATGATGTGTTTGTGTCCAGCAAACCAGAGCACGGACCAATCAGCGTCCTGCGAGGAGCTACTGCCAGCCTTGGCCATGGATAAGGTTTGTTCAGGCGACGATCTCCGGGTCTGAAAAGTGAAGCCAAAGCTGAAGTGTCTTAAACCTGCATTCTCTCTAATGGCCTCTAATGGTCCTTCCTTCCTGCTGCTGTCAGGTTGCACAATCAACTCTGCTCCCAGCAGACCACATGACACATGACAATAAAAACATGACAATAAAAACCTGTGCAATACATTACACTGTGCAATAATAGTTAAAATAGTTAAAATAGTTTTTTCTGTCTGTAAATATAATATTTCAGTTATTGTTGATTTTCTACTGTTTTTTATTGCTTATTTATAATACTTGGTTTTTTTTATTTTTCATTTTTTATTTTTATCTTGTCTTTCTTCTACTATGTCTCTTGTGTGCACTTTACTCTATGCTGCTGTAAGCCTGCAAATGTCCCCGCTGCGGGACTAATAAAGGATTATCTTATCTTATCTTATCTTATGGCGATCAGGGGGCGACTCCTCTGTTTGTATAGAAGTCTATGAGAAAATGACTCTACTTCTCTCTTGATTTATTCCCTCAGTAAACATTGTAAACATGAGTTTATGGTCTCAATCTCTAGTTTCAAGTCTTTTCAATACAGCATGATGTTCATTTAGTAAATTATGGTCCATTTAGAGTAAAATAGCCCATAAAGCAGGGTATGTTTTAGGGCGGAGCTACCTCGTGACTCTACGTCACTCCTCCACAGTCCAAATATGGTAATTTACCTTCACTGGTTGCAAAAAAACAAGATTGCGACGGCCAAAATGCCAAACTACTGGCTTCCAAACAACATGCCACAATCTTCACAACCCTAATTAAGTCCAATAACATTTGTAAAGTCTAATAGAGCTAAATGCTTAAATTATTTTTATCCAATTCATTGCTTGACTGGAGAATGACTTGTGCTCTATGGGTTCAAAAACACTGAACCATGATGCTTTTTTGGTAAACAATATGAGCCCAGAGATCAACCTTCTGAATGGGGCACCATTTTTGATGGAAGTATCCAGTTCACTTTAATACATTAATGGTTCTGACCTGTAAGCGACAGGGCTTTCTCATCCAGAACACAAATTGGAGGACCAGAGTGGTCTATCGCTGTTATTCTCATATTTTGGTCCACACAGCTCGAAAAAGACTGACGAAAATACCCTCTGTGAAACAGCAGCTATTCAGCTGAGACCAGAGACAATTCACACTACCGTTAAAAAGGGCGAAGCAACTGCCATCCCCTTCACAGATAACAACAAACACAAAGACGGACATGAAAAATACTTATTTCCTCTGGGTGAAAACACATTTCGCTGTAGAAGTGCGGCCTGAGACACATGTTGTGCTCACTTTTTGTTAGGCCCCGCTTTTTATAGATGACCTTATCCATCTAAACAAAACATTTCCAGGTAGCGCAACCAAAGTGTGAATATTTACAAGCCAATACCAGGACTGTGATGGGGTGATTATGTCCCAGTGTCCCCTTTCCAATTACCATGCCTGCTTTTAGATGACAAAGGTCTGTGTTTTTTGTCCCTAGAAATATCAACCTCTTCACTGAAATCTAATAAAGCTGCAACAAAACGGTTTTATTACATGTTATAGTATTTGAGACTCAGTTGAAGAATACAATTTGCTCCAGTCTATTAAATATTAAGTTAATTTAATGCAGTTATTAGATGAGAGCCGTTGCAATGCATGTGATGTGATGCAATTAATTGATATGGAATTTTCACCCAGACTAAAGGAATTTGACTGTTCACAGCGGTCGATGCTGCAAAGTCTCTATGCTGACATTTGGTATTAGGAGGTTATGATAATTAAGACAAAGCATTTCATAAATAATACATCTGTACTTTTCATATTTAAATCAAGACTATGCATAAGAGAATGCGCCTTTTTCCCCTTTTCTGTTCGATATGAGGCTATTGAGGATCTCGTCTGAATGGAGATGCCTAAGGGGTTAACACTCGGTCATAACTCACTCTTAAGCTCTTTCAGGAGATGAGCAATTGATTCCCTGGTGGCTGAATGCACAAGTGCACAGCCACAATGCAGTACAGGAGGAGGAGAGTCACGCAGCAAAGATAATCCACTTTCATGGGCCAGAAAAAGCACTTGGATCACAACGTACTATTCATAAAGAAGATTTAGGTGGAATCATTTGGCTGTTTGTGCTAAATCTCAGGATACAAAAAACTTTGCTAAAATGCATATGAAAAAAAGAAAATAGAAAAAGCCATCAGTCAGTCGCCCTTTTCCTCGTCTTTCAGCCATTTTAAATCTATTCCCATCCATCTCTTCCACATATTCCCTTGTCCACATGTTCCCTTTAAAGCCCTTGACTGATAAACAGCCCTCCTCTGTGTTATATTGCAGATAAGAAGATGTCTACCAGCAGACATCTTTATGCTATCGTTCTTTATAACAACTCCCTGGGTACTAAGCTGTCATTTATTTCCCCTCTAAAAGGAAAACTCAACTGAAAGAGGGTCACAACACACGTATGTGCTCATTCACACACCAAACTCTGGTGAAAACACAGATAGTGTGCAGTAAAATAGGGACAGGACTGCTGTGTTTATTACCCCTAGCTTTAAAATCCCAGTAGCTGTTTTTCTGTGAGACTTTGGCTTTTTAATTGAAGCAAAAAAAGGAAGGCCTTTATGTTGAGATCTCTCATTCAAGGAAGACGGAATTGTAACAGCACAGGGATGATAAGCAAGGTCTCTTTGAGTTTGAGCTTTTTTCTTTGAGATGCCATCCTGTTTTATCCCGTGCTGCTTTCTATCTGCCGCATTTAAAAAGGAAGGATTCAGTCTAACTGCAGCCACTTGATCTTTTTCTTAACCTCCAGGGAAATCAGACAAAAACAAATGACTGAAAATGAACTGAACATGCACCTTTCCTGCACTGGATTACATGCACATTAACAGAAATAAATAATCATCATGCGTTTTTCAACCACACATTACAAAGTCTGTGTGAATAAATCCCTTTGCACTCAGTAGGAAGGCATTACATCAACAGTGTGGCGCCCAGAGGACCAGCCTTCTGGATCTGCCACATCCACTTTAGGTGGAGGTAATTAGATAAGACACTTAATGACAACACGTTGACTAGATGAGATGGGAGCCACATGGGCACAGCGTGGCCTCTAATCCCACCTATCTGTTAACATTTTCACAAGAAGCCACCATCACAAGAAGCACACGCGGGGCTATTAAACGTTTGCCGGCCTCCCGCTCTAATCTCCGGCCACAAGGGCAGCAGAAGATCTAACAAAGCTTCGACTTTAAACTATAAATGCAAAAATTAGCTCAACAATCTGCAAAACAAACTAGTGAAGCTGAATAAATCCGAGAACGTCACATCTGGGGGATCAGATTGCTTATTTTATCATCCATTTGCCTGTTCTGTGAGGCCAGTAAATCACCTCTAATTGGATCTCATATGCAGCATGTGTTCAGAGGCTGCAACTCCAACCCCTCCAAACCCCAACGGTGGCGTGAAAAAAAACGCAACAAAAAACAATGAATGATAATGTACTCGTACAATGTAAACTGCCTGTATGTTCGGCGAAGACATTTTCAGTTTGAATGCTAATGAAGCACGTCGAATTGATGAAACTGCGCTGCATGAAAGGATGTGGCACATTAAAGGTAGACAGATCAAGATAGGGATTTCTATATGAGGAGTTATGAAACTCTCACCATTTGCATATCTATTTCTGTCTGCTCTCAGGCGCTCCGCCATCACTGTCAGGGATTAACGGTTTCAAATGTTGTACCTCATCAAGCAGGAGGAGGAGGTCACCCTAACATTGTTAGATCCAGACTCTGCCAAGTAAGCTGTCTCAATCATAACCCGTTCTGATTTTCCTCTTTTGGGAAGGAAAGAGAGCTGCAAGTTTTACAGGCAGGATTAACCTCACAGCATTTACAAAAGGACTATGATGGGAACTCCTCTGTAGCAAAATATTCATTTCAGCTGACAAAAAGCTAACATTGTGAACTTTCAACTGACAAAATCAATTACAGCATCACCTGGGTAGGAGGTCAAAGTCATCTACCAGGAGTAAATGGACCACAGAATGATCAAGAATGTCCAGCCACATTTAATGTGAAGCGCTTGAACGGTGATGGATTACGATCTTGGATGTTTGATCAGAACGATGGCAGGTGTTTGAGAGACTAATGGAGAGGAAATGGACGAGGAAGCAACAAAAGAAATGAAAGTTGAGAATTTTTTAATTTAGAAGCGGGAGAACTGCAGAGAACAGAATGAAAGGTGGATTCATTGAGTCACAGTGAGAGTGATCAGAAGAAAGAAAACCCAAAACGTGGTTGGAGTAAAGAGTCAGGTTTTGAGAGAAAAGGGCAGGATGTGGAGCTTTGTCACTGTGGCAAGATGGATTAAGAAGGAAGTGGGAGAAGTTAAACCGCTCGATATAAAAGCGATCCGGCTTGATGGTCGTCGAGTGCGTGTCAAATAGACGGATGGAAAAAGTCTTGAAAATTGAGATTTTTAAGGGCTGGGATGGATATGTACCGAGTGTCATGAATTCTGCTTAAAAATAAAGCTCTAAATAAAAAGGCGTAGTTGATGGAGGCTCACGCAGAGAGGATGCAAGGAGATTTAAGGAGTGTAAAGGGATGACAAACAGCTTTTGAAGAGGTTTGACAAAGAAATGAATGAAACGTTTGAGACTAAATCTGTAATGCTACACTTTGATTTTGTTTACTTGAGCTGTGGAGCTGTTTGAAGTTCGGGCATTGTCTGTTTGTGTGTATAGGAGGGATTTTACCCCGTTTCATAAATGTGGGGTAACTAATGTGAAGGAGAGAAAAATAAAAGTAGTAGGAGATGAAGATGAAGAAGTTATGATTTCCCAAGATATCCATGATCTCCCCAACCATGTTTCAATAAAAACTGAGTAGACTCCATCTACTGAGGAAAACAGTAACTTTTGAAAAAAATTGTTTCCTTTGACTGTTCTCAAAGATAAGGACTTTCACACAAAACTAGTGATTATTGAGCAGGTGAATCAGTACCCAGCCAGTGCAGACAATTGTTGTATAACAACAACAACAAATATACAGTTAGAAATGTCCACAGATAATAAGCATGTTGCACCGCCCAGTGGGGACTCTAAGTGGTTCAAATCGAGCGCCTCCTCATTTGAACCGTGTGTCTGCCAGGTGTGTCAGTGTAACTGTTTGGAGAGAAAAGAGTGTGGTTTTTCTCAAAACAGACTCAGCCAAAGCGTAGAAATATCGGTTTTAAAAGTACTCCAAAGGCAAAATGTGGAACACGAACTTTCCAAACTCAAGAAACGGATTGTTTTTAAGGCATTGTTGTTAACAAGGAGGAAGAGGAGGAGGTGTGGGCAGCACAATAAACACGTTTCCAAAGCTGGTAGGCTAACGTTAGCTAATCAAAGATGGTTTCCGGAAGTGCCACATCTCCTCGCTCCTCCCCAAAACCAACAGTTCATTTTTTTTGAAAAAAACAGATAAATCATCGATGTTAAAACTTTGCTTTGCCTACATGAGAGTCACAAGCTCAGACGACAGCTTTTGAGTTTATGTAGCCACATGTTACCTTCTTTAGTAAATCACAGTTTTGCTATTAATTATGTGCGTTGCCGTGGTTATGCGCATGCGTATGTGGCACCCGATGCTAGTCACAGCTTGTTTCTGTAGTCTTATTGTATAAGGATGTTGTACTGGGATTTTAATGGGATGAAACCTTCAGAGATTTTGCAATATTGTTTGAACTTAGGTGTTATAACCTTATTGGCAAGGTGCAATATGTATTTATTTAGTTATTCATGTTTTGCATTGCCTTGACTGAGAATGCTGGGATGGCTGAAGCAGTGTGTTGTTTATGCTTTAGTTTTTTGCCTTTGTATCTTGTCTACCCATCTGCGCTGTAACACTTACAAGTGAGTTTTCTCAAATTAACTAAATGAATATCTCCCTTTTAATATATCTGCCATCCAGGGCAAAGTTGCAGATCAATGAACAGTAATGATGATGATTGCATTATTTAATTTGATGTTTTTTGGCATCAAAGGAGCTGATGAGGCAAAGAGCAGACATTTCTCTCAGGTTTATTGTATCCAGAACAGACGAAGTAAATAGTTGTAGTTTGTAAAATAGTGACAAGTTAAGTGCTTCTTGTGTGAAATATACCATCCATTCATCCATCTGGTGTCGGGCTTGGCTGGGTATTCCACGGCGTCCCTCACCCCGGCAGCGTTTTCCAGCTCTTCCTGGGGGACCCAAAGACGTTCCCAGATCAGACTAGATATAATCCCTCCAGCGTGTTCTGGGTCTACCCCAGGGTCTCTTACCAGTTGGATGTGCCCTCTGAAGTACCTCTCAAGGAAACCTGATTAGAAGCCCGAACTCCCTTAGCTTGACACGAAGGAGCAGTGGCTCTACTCCGAGCTCCCTCCGGATGTCTGAGCTCCTCGCCCTATCACTAAGGCTGAAACCAGACACCCGCCGAAGGACACTCATTTCGCCCGCTTGTGTCCACGATCTTAATCTTTTGGTCACTACCTCATGAATAGAGGTGAGGGTCGGAATGTACATAGACTAATCCCATTAATCCGAAAGCTTTGCCTTCCAGCTCGGCACCCTCTTCACCCCACTGGTCCAGTACAAAAGCGTATAATGGTGTATTGCATTCGCAATCAGAGCTGCAAAAAGTAGCTATAGAGCAACCAGTGTGATTTATTCTTGGACTATATCTCTCACTTTAAGGGTTATCAGCATTGCATCCGTTTAGAGGACTTGAAAAACACATACTGATATAGCTAAATGTATTAAGTCCCATTTAATCTAATAAATGTTTTATATTTCGCTAGTTTACGTCAAAGGACTGTACTACCGCTGACGCCCAGGCGGCTGCCAACACGGGGAATGATTTAAGTAGAGAGAAATTAATTCAGAAAAATTTCTAGCACATACCTGCACCAGAGACCTCCCCAGTCATAGAGTAAAAACGAAGCATTAATATTTAGCACGCGAGAATTTGTCTTTCGAGGTTCACATTAATTGTGCAGTTGCCTCTGTTACTGTTAAAGACATTTGCATGTGTGCCAAAATAGACATTGGAAAGTGCTATTGAGACCAACCAACAGCTTTTGGTCCTGTTTTCAGAATTAGAATCCGGTTTATTGCCAAGTCAGTTTTCACGTATAAAGGACTTTGCTTTGGTGTATAAGTGGATAACGTAAACATAATTAAATAAAAAATAATAAAAAATAAGTAAAACATACAGAAATCAAGAAAAATAAGTATAAAAGAAAAGAAAATTACAAAAAAATAAAAAAATACAGCAAAGAATATGTACAATATATCTGACTTGCAGTCTTTGAAATGAAATGAATATATTAGATGGAAGTGATAGGCATTATGTAAACTGGACTAGAATAGATGCCTTTGTTGTGTCCCCCTGCCAAACTGTCTTTCTTTTTATATTTGGTGAAACAAAACAAACAGTAAGACTTTTATTCGTTGAACACGGTGCCTAAACCTCCCTTGGTTTGTTGTTGCAGGCCTGTTGAAAGCCAGGATAAGACCAGAGCAAGGCTGTGCTACTGGCAATAGCTCATACGGAGGCTGTCTGGAATATTAAACTGGGCAGACTGGTACTCGGTAAGATCCTGAGCTCAGCAGACATGAGCACACGGTATGGCCACGAACTGTAAGACACTGTCATGTCACCAGACAGTGAGGAGCTCGGTCTCCTGGATGAGCGCAGAGCTTTGTGGCGGTGTTGTGCCAGCAGCTTCAGAGACAGGCAACAGACAATTTGATAATACAGAGATTGATCTGAGCAGCAGCTGAATCGCAAGAACCGAGAGTAAAGGTGAAGGACAGCAGTACCTAACCACTCTGTGTATGCGAATACAAACACTTATGCAATTTCATTATTGGATGATCATGTTAGGATTTGGGTTATTCAGTTCTATTCCAAGCCGTGCAGGGATTACTGATTGGCCTGTTTTTATTTTTGGAAACGTAATTTAAGAGGAATTATCGAATATGGGCCGTGTCATTAAGCGAGCAGGATGAGACAGAAGAACAAATGTGTAAGGTAAAATGTGAGAAAGTGAGAGAGATGGAGCGTGTGTGCATGTGTGCAGTGCATTATTCTGTATGATGTGTCTAAAACAGAAGGCTTACATCTTTTAACAGTGGTTGCACATCATCATGAGGAACATCACAAGATGCTGTGCAGCTGGGAGTCTCTGTTCGCACGCGTGCACAAATGCACACAGACACAGACAGATGTGCACACACACAAAAATCTATAATCATTCATCTGATCCAGCTTTGATCAGCCACCATACGTTAACACACGAGGCGTTCCTTCAAGCATGTTTTGCCTTTTCAAAAGGGCAGGCAGTGAGAAGTAAAATCACGTCCATCCTTGTTAGAAATAAGTCAGAAAGGCAGAGACGACCATGTGTGCATCTGTGCGCACAGCTATTCGCCTTCATTGTCTGGTGAGAACGGTTGAAAATGTTAATCTGACTGGTGGCTAATGCAGGATTAACGCCTCCTTTTCTGCTCACAGATTTGTTGGTTCAAACAACATGCTGATTGGTTCGCTGAATGTAAGCAACGGCTCTACATTCTTGTCATGCTGTTTGCATTTTTACATTTGTCTGTGTCCGTTGTCAACATGCAGAATTAATAATTCAGAAATGCTTGCGTCAAAGGAGAATGGAACATTCATAGCTACAAATGGGTTTATATTTGTATATGATGGAAGGGGTGGGTAGAAAAATGATGCTCCCCTCAGCATTCAAGCAGCAGAAACTGCAGAGGGTAACAGAACTCGGCAGATATGAAATATGGTATACATAATGCACAAGGCAAGAGATGCCAGTGAATGTATGATTAATAAGAAACTACAACGCGGGGCAGGAGGTGTAACCAGCAGCAGATGCGTGTAGCAGGTAAACGCAAACCACACAACCAAACACAGCAGCAGTAATGAGCAGCAGTATATGTTTTTCATTATTGATTAGGCTGTCTGTTCATTTATTTTTGATTGATAGAGTATTTTGAAGCAAATTTATGATTTTGTGGATAAACACACGGGGTAGACTGGCCCACGCTCTTCTACGCTGTCTTCATTTTAACGAAGCTGAAGTCCCAAATTGTTTGAGTAGCGCCGTATATCATTTTTAATGCTGTAAAGCCCCCCAAAAATGTAATGTGTACGTGTGCGATAGTCTTTGTAACATAACAGACTGACAAAGTAAATGCAAGTCCCTAATCCAACTGTGTTCGTGTGAAAGAATACCCTTTTTATATTTAAATAAATAACATACAGTGATCGAAGAAGTACTAAAATCTCTACTTAAGTAAAAAGTAGCAATACTACAGTGTAAAATACTCTGTTCCAACCAAAAGTACTTAAGTATTAACATCAATATACTTAAAGTAGGCTACCACAAGTAAAAGTACTCATTATACAGAATGGTCTATTTCAAAATAATATATATTATTGGATTATGATCATTAATGCAATAAAATGTTCTTCCCTTTAATGTCGCAGCTGCTAAAAGTGGAGTAGTTTAATTTAGAATATATCATAATTTATATTAAGACATGTACTTTGAATGTAAATAAGTGCCAGAATGCATAAAAAAGTAGTTTATCAGAAAAATGTCCAGGGGAGGATCCCCAGACGTAATTTACAATTTACATTTTTAATTTTTAATATATAATAATTGTAATAATAACAATATTAATATATAATTGATTGTAATAAAATGTCAGAAATGCCCCTCCTTTATTTGGTCCTCCTGCGGAAAAGCAACACCATGAAAATCTATAAAATGATCTCTATTTCTAGCCTGTTTAAATATAGACATATTCTTGAGTTGATGCTGTTTCTCACCTACATTAGCTGGTCAAGTGGAATAGTCACATGACTCTCTCTCTCTCTCAGCCAATTTCCCAGCAGACCAGTTGCTATGCCAATTATCTCACCCCCTCCCCCCCCCACCCCGTACCCCATGTCATTCAAAAAACAGACCTGAAGCCTGTAATCCTTCTGCTTCAACAGGAAACTCTGACTAACTAGCAGACTTCAATCACCTCTCAGTCTGTAGCTGCAGCCCCTCAAACATCGCTGTCAGACTTGAGATATGAGTGTTTCATAATTGTGAGTTAGGAAAAACACAAAATCCTCTTCATGTGGAAAGAGGGTTTCATTTCTGGTGTTACCCCTGCTATTAAGAACAGGGAAACACTTAATTTTCACACACACACACCTACAGGAAAACACTTCATCTCTTCATTCATACGTCAAGTGATTGTTACGGCACGTCTTCTCTGGAGGAGTCAGATCAGGTTGCCGAGCAGATGGGGTGCAAAAGCCTTTGTAGCCTGTTCCCCGTCACACCCTCAGGAGCCCAATCCATCATCTGCTGATCTGTCTCAGAGTCTGCACTCGTCCCTCCCTCTCATTAAGAAAACAAAAGCCTTAATTGGAAATTGTGTTAATTCTCTGACATGTTTGAAACTCTATCTCCCCCTTCTCTTCCTCTAATTCAGAGACACACTTGACAAATTTGGGGTGGCAGCTCCACTGATGCACGCCCTTGTTGGAGTTTTTCATCTGCCGCCCACTTTCTCATATTCACGCCAAATTATGAGCCCCAATGATTAATGCCCACAAAACCTGCAAAGCATGCTGGTTCACCAAAACGTATCTGTGCTGGAAAATCGGAGACAAGTTGTTGCGAGTTGCTCCAACAGTAATGCATGAGTAAGAATTAGATTTTGAACTGAAGATGATCTCGCAGACTAGTAGAGTGGCGTGATGGATTACTGCTCCATTCACGTTTTGACACAAACACATATGATGAATATTAATGCATCAACACAAACGAGCCATGTGCCAGCTTCAAAACACCGTCCGTTTCCTTTGACCTTTCATGTCTAGAAATGAAACGCAAATCAGCGGCATCTTGCTTTGAGCTGCGCCTCTCTTGACGAGGCTACAGAATTAACAAACAATGTGACGAGAAAAGAAAAGGTTGATGGCCACCCTTGTGATACCAGGATGACACCTGAAAAGCTGCAACACACCTGCAGAATAAATACGATAAGCTTTTCTGTAGCGTGATGTATTTGCAGGGTCAAGCTGCATGTGAAACTTCTGTCACGATGAGCACCCTGCATACAAGGAGTTAAATAAAAACACGCCCAACAATATTTGTACATCCTGCATTTGGAAGCAGTGAGCGACCGGTGGCTGATGGCAGCGGTAGATGCATCTGCTGTAATATTAGACTCTAATTATAGTAAAAAGATGATTAATATGGTTGGAAGACGCTTAGTTGAAGAGCAGCAATGCTTTCAGGATTTAAAACACAGAGCTGAACCTACTGACTCTAGTTTCTTCCAGATCACTGCTGTCTGCTGCATGTGTTTTATGCAACGTTTTTATCATGCAGTGGACAAAAGAAGGCCATAGTAGTTTCATGAATTTTTAGCAAGGTTGCCTGGAGAGCTAGACTAATATATTGTCTGATGTCACACTCAGAATATATATAGAAATTGAATTTAAGGCATTAAGGGTGTCATTTAATTACCATTATTTCATCCTTTTTAATCTACTGATTATTTTTAAACGAATACAAAACAAAAAATAGGATTAAATAATGCCTAGAGATAGCAGAGTGGTTATGCTCTTTGCTTGAAAAATTACTGAAAGTCATTTATCAAAGTAGTTGCTGAAAAATGTCCTATCAACTCATTGATTCTCTATCATTTAAGCTCTAAATGGAGCCTTAACGTCATGTGATAATGTAAAAAAACCCGATATTTTTAGATTTCATATCTGAATTATTGTTATCTGTATCAGCCATGGTTGTGTTTGGCAGTGGTAGATTAAATGTCAGTTGGACTTGTTCACTTATTTAGATTTATATCTGGATATTCCAAATTTGGATGCCAAAGTTGTCTCAGGTTTTGGCACTGTGGACTGAGAATCAGCTCCACTTAGTAGCTTTGTGTTAGCCCACTTGGCTGATTTTGGCACACTATTTATGACTAGTCTGG
This sequence comes from Anoplopoma fimbria, assembly GCF_027596085.1. Classification (NCBI taxonomy): domain Eukaryota; kingdom Metazoa; phylum Chordata; class Actinopteri; order Perciformes; family Anoplopomatidae; genus Anoplopoma; species Anoplopoma fimbria. The sequence continues at coordinate 23,425,286 of NC_072460.1, forward strand.
CATGAATTGAGCAATCAGGAATACTGGATCAAAGTCAATTTTGCTACCTGGCTACACGAGCGCAGCATATGAGAAAAATCGACAGCGGCCCTTTTTGACAGAGCAACCAAAGCGAAGGAGGAAAACATTTTGTTTCCATACGAGCCTAACCGTGTGACAAAAGCCAACATGCTTGGATCAAGCCTGACCCGGGTGTTTACCGTACTATCTGCCATACTCTAGTTTACAAACCCCCCAAAATCTGTGTGGCTGCTTAGCATATGAATATTGAGATATGATAAAAAGGAGTTTAGAGAGGGCTGATGAATATGTGTGGCTTTGAAGCGGTTGTTGTGCGATCGTGTGCAGATGAGAGCGTAGGAGGTGTTGTGTGTGTGTGGATATGCGTGTGTGTGTGTGTGTGTGTGTGTGTGTGTGTGTCTGCTGACGAAGGTGACATTTGTGCGCACAGTTAGAGGTTTAAACCACCAACATCTGGGGCTTCTTTCCACAATCTCAAACATCAATCCAGGAGAGGTAAAAACGCAGCTCAGCCTGACGAGCTACTAAGTATAGTCAGTATCTGTGTGTGTGTGTGTGTGTGTGTGTGTGTGTGTGTGTGTGTGTGTGTGTGTGTGTGTGTGTGTGTGTGTGTGTGTGTGTGTGTGTGTGTGTGTTTGTGTCAAAGGGAGGACACCGCTCTTCCACACACTCCATACACCGTGGATTCATCGCCTTAGCAACCGGTCGATTGAAAGATGATGAATCATGCCAAAGACGGCTAATTTCTTTTCAGTTGTCAAACATGAACAATGGGTGGTGAGAAGGAGTCACAGAAACGTCAGCACACACAGAATGTTGTGTTAGTGTGTGCGTGTGCGTGTGCGTGTGTGTGTGTGTGTGTGTGTGTGTGTGTGTGTGTGTGTGTGCGTGAACTTGAAAGACGACCATAAAGAGACAGAAAGGAAGAGCGGCAAAATCAAGGCTAAACGGAGGCTAGTCAGAGAGGGAGAGAAGGGAGAGTGACTTGCTGCTCTCATCAGCTTGTCGAGGAAGCTTCTTTTTTTATTTTTTCACCACACAAATAAGTATTTTTAAAATATATTTGAAAGAGATCTATTACATAAATTTGATTGCATGCCAGGGATTTATTTGCGAATGTTTCAGACGCCTGACGAACAAGTCTGACAACCACCCCCCCCCTCTGATTATTCCAGGTGAGAGTGAGATGGTGTTAATGCATCATGATCTCATCTCCTGCAGGTTCTCCATTGAATGAAGCTGTAACAACACATCTGACCTCATCTTCTCTCTACTTCAAAATGTGACCGAATGGGCACCGGATACTATTCCTGACAAATAGAAGTCTTTGATAGGAGGGGAGGGTCTCCATCTGCGTACATGCTGACACAGTACTGCTCCACACAATAATAGCAGTGATGGTCGGGAAAAAAGACATCCGAGAGAAGCTCTGCTGCTGTCACCGACTGTGTGAATAATGTATTAAACAGAGGCAGCTTGGCACCTTCAAATACCGCCCCGGCCTCAAACGGTGCTACTGATTCAGCAACAAGATGCAGATATTGCTCCAATCGGCTGGCTGTACAAACCAACAGTAATGCTGAATGTGAACAATTTCATATCAGGAAGTACAGTGAAGCTTAACAGCTCCCACTGCTGGTAAACATCCTGAAAGCAACGAGCAGCACCAGTAACATCCGGTCGACAGTGTTGTTTTTATGACGCTTTGATTCATTTACTGTCCTATTTACTGCTTTGAAGGGCAGGGAAAGGAGAGGCTGTTTTCTAGTGAGGTTATAGCAATATGTATATAATAATAATAATAATTATCTGACAAATCCACTAGCCTGTTCATTTTTTATGTGGAGTTTTATACCTAACACAAATTAATGATCATCAACAGAGCAGCTTGTGATTATGAAAATCAATGCTCTAACTAATAGTCCACAATAACAGATTACTTATTCGAAAAAAATCATCCATTCAGATTACTTTATTGTCCGATAAAATAGCATAAAATGGAAATGTTGCTTTGGCACTGGCATATAAAACAACCCACAACATTATACAATAATAATTCATCTTAAAGGCCATATAATCATTAGACCTTTACTTCCTTTTATCAATCACACGGGATCCTGGCAGCAGTGCTTTTACTCATCCCCCTCAACATACTCTACTCAGACGTAAAGACGCAAGTGACACTAACCCACACACACACACACACACACACACACGCACTTACACACACACGCACTTACACACAAACGCCTGCTCAAAATACATCACCCTTATTCACCTCAACAGAACTTCTGAGCATCATTTGCCACAAATTTCACAATTTGTAAACATCACAACCTTTCTGTTTATGTTGTTATTTTGTCTTTCGTGTATTGTCAGTAGTATTTCAGCTCGCACTCATAGAAAATATGTAAAAAGGAGTGATTTATCTAGCAAATCTGTCACAGATGCTAGCTGAAGCTTATTGAATTAAGATTTGTTTTGCTGGTTTTCTTTGCCTCATGTCATAGAAAATTGATCTTTAATTACATTTTCTGTAACTTTGAAAACAAAATGTGTTCTTCGTGAACTTGTGATGGGGATTTTACACTTTTATAGACTTTTAGCAACAGATTAGCGCCTTATTGTGATTATCATTTCTTCATTAATTGATTAAACATTTTGTCTATGAGATGTATGAAAATGGTAAAAAATTTCCCCTTTAGACTTTCTCACAGTCCAAAACCCGAAGATATTCAGTTCACTATCATTTAAGAAGAGGGGATGAATCAACCCTGAAGTTGGAGCCGGAAATGTTTGCCACTTTTGCTTAAAATATTAGTCAAACACACTTGATTTTTCAAAATAGTTTAAATATTTTGACTTTGATAGACTATAGATTAAATGACTAATCTTTGCTGCTCTACAACATATTAATCAATAAAGAAAATATTCTGACATGACATCAAAGATTATTTTAAGCTTTTCATGTGACATAATGAGTTTTTAATGTTCGGACAGTGAAACTTGACATCCCTCGACACCAGCTGATGTTATTTTTGCTGTTCTGGGTCCGATGATGTATAACCCTCAGTGTGAAATGTATGTGGGAGCCGGTGGTGTGGAATGTGCCATGTCGTGGTCACAGTGTTCCCTCTAATCTACCGGTCACTCAGCAAGAGAGTTCCTGTGGGCAGAGTGAGAGAGCATCACACTCGGCCCACACGTTTGTCCTCTGAAAAACCACAGTCATCCTCATATGCATAAATTTTGCTCTCCTCTCCTTCAGGCCAGCAAATTTTTCAATGACTTTCTGATTGAAATCTGTCATTTCACAAAAAAAAAAAAAGAAAAAGGACAGGAAGTCAGGACTCAAAGCTGTGGCTGTGGAACAAGTTTTTATTTGTAATGTGAAAGGTTACTGTGAAGTCATCGCTGTGTCTAAATGTAGTCAGGATTTATAACCACAGATGAAACACTTGAACGCCAACTCTCCTGAGACAGGTTGATAGTTTTTGAGAACTAAATCGTAAAAAATACATGTGACAATGACAAAACAGAAATATAAAAGGAAGATTAAGTTTAGTAACATTACTGTAACTAGTCATTTCCTGTATTAAATCTGATCTTCTTTCCTCCTTGCACTACTAGTAGACTTGTTTTCACTGAGGAATAGTCGCCATAAAAGCTCCACTCATTTTTTGAAGAACACATTTCATTTCTTATAAATTCTCACAATAAAAGTCTGTTTAAAAGCTTTTATTATGAAGAAGAAAAATCTGAAAATGTTGGGTTTTCATCTATAACTGAGGAGAGAAACAGTCAAATAAAGCAGATATCTGAAAGTACAAACAGAGAAGCAGGAGAGAAACTAAACTTTAAACCACAGAGATTCAGTTAGAAGCTACAAAATAGAACTGAAATGGTCTTTTCTGGTCTCCTGCATTGTTTGAGAAGGAGAAGCTCGGTCGTCACGGGTTAGCCGCAATTGACGAGGCGTCGGGTAAACTTTGGCCCGACTACGGAGAAGGTCCATCTAGGGTTACTGTGCATTTCGATACATCTTTGCGCCAAAACTGGTAATGGAAACGCAAATCAGTGTGACATGGTTTGACTTTGTGTGGCCAAAAGTGGCAATTTAAAAAAGCTCTACACGTCTACTTACACATAAATACTTTAACAGTAAATCTCCTGTAATTCTACGTGCTTCTCTTTGGAGAGAATGTTGTACATTATTTATAAAGACACGCTCGAAATTTTTGGTATTCATTAGAGGGGTCGTTGTCTGAGGCAACTACAAACTCAAGATCGATAATCTGCAGACTCTACTGTACAGTACATTTTTCAGTTTGGCATCATGGAAAGGGAGTTCAATGGAAGTCAACCAGTTCACCAGACAATAAAACCGTAACCAAGGCCAACAAAAGTCTTTAGGCACAATTTTGAGTCAGACAAAACTTTTTCAAAACAAAATAAATAATCTTTTTTTTAAAATATAAATGAGGATTGGCTCATGTAGCAGTTTCACTCCAGGGTTGTACTTTATAGATAGCAAACGTTTTTTGTAAGTTTATAGTTTAGAAGTTCAACAACCAGGCAAACATTATAATATCAACATAAGTGAGAAGAAATCATTTATTTCCAGTGATGGAAGTGTTATTTATATCCTTAGTACAGCAATGTAAAAAGACGTGCATTAAAAATGTACTTAATCATTGTTAGCTTAATATATGTAAATTATTAAAGGTGAAGGTCCTCATCCTGTGTCTGATCTGACATTATTAGATATTAGATAATGCAGATGCATTTAACTGTAGTTGGTCAAGTGTTCAATTGTGTTAAACAAGTTGAGTATTTTATAAACGTATTATATATATATATTTAACTTTCAAAACATAATTTGAAAAGTGGCTAATAACTGTAGCTGTCAGATAGATACAGTCGGGTAAAAAGTACATATTTCCCCCTTAATTGTAGACAAGTAGAAGCATAAAATGTATGTACACATGTCCTTCAAAACTGTACCAAAGTGCAGTACTTTAGTACTATCACTGTCACGTTACCCTACTGTTTGTTTCTGTACTGATGCAGAGAATAACAGTTCATTTAAAATACAATCAAGATTAAAACGGGTACATTAAATGCTAAAAGTTTAAAGAAAAGTGAACAGCCAAGATGTTGCTGAGAAAGAACCTGATTAAATTCTAAAGAGGGGTTTTAGATTCATCTCTAAAAACCTGGTTAAAAATACTATGAATAAACTATGTTCTGTTTGCAAAGAAAATATCCCCTGGGCTTTGTGTACACTGTACTTCTTCTGGCTTCCTAAAGAGGGCAGCAAAGCCCCTACAGAGAGCAGAGTAGAGAGGCTTTGCAGCTTAGCAACAGGTCGGTCCTGATCTCCTGTATCTGAAAACCCTGAACAGGGTGTGGATGAATAAGTGGTGGACTGTGGAGTTTGTAGCTCTCGAGTTTCTCCTACTGACACAAGTTTGCTATTGTATTACACTTTTCCTTTTGCAGTTTGATAGCCTTAGTTTAATTTAAGTATTATGTTGCACTTGTACTATATATGTCTATACACAGAATAATTTATTTATGACATTTATGATGTGACAAAATCTAAGTTCAGCTGGTTTCAACTTTTTTTCAGCATTTCAATGACACAGTAAAGAGTCAACCAATCAAAATGTTTTTTTTTCACCCTTTTCTATTCAATCTTAAACAATGCTGTTAACCAGATTCCAGTCATAGTATAGTATAAGAATGTCATAAAAAGCGTCATACTATAGTATGCCATAAAAAAGTCATAGTGTCATATTATAGTATACTATAAAAAGTCATAAAAAATGTCATAGTATAGTATGCTATAAAAAGTCCTAAAAAGTGTCATGTATAGTATGCTATAAAAAGTGTCATGTATAGTATGCTATAAGAGTCATAAAAAACATCATAGTATAGCATGCTATAAAAAATTGCATTTTTATTGTTTTGTTGTTTATCTGCAGTTTTTTTCTTTTCTGAAAACCACTTTGGAACCTTGTTAACAACAGTGATCTATAAATAAAGTTCATTATTATTGACATGGAATTGCAACCTGAGCTCCCCATTGACATCACCACAGCAGAAAATAAACATCTTCATACTCTATTTTATGGGCCTATTGCAGTCAGAAAAGATCAGTTTCCTGTCTGCAACTTGGCCCATAAAATACAGACAACCTCAAACTTTAATGACATTTTTTTTCTTTTAAATGCAGCATAATGATCTGAGGTTCATACAGTAGAAGTCTGTGATGATGAAGAAAGAAGAACAAGTTTTGAAGGTAGAAACTCCGTCTTCTGCAGTTTTTGTCTGAAGCTGTGATCTGTGGAGAAGAGAGAAGGACAACATGAGAATTTGCAGCACATTCACATCTGTGCCTTCTACTACTACAAGAGTATGACTTTTATGGCTCCATCATGATTTTCTTTATGGCATACTATACTATTACTTTTTTATATATATTTTATGGAATACTATACTATGACTTTTTTATATATATTTTATGGAATACTATACTATGACTTTTTTATATATATTTTATGGAATACTATACTATGACTTTTTTATATATATTTTATGGAATACTATACTATGACTTTTTTATATATATTTTATGGAATACTATACTATGACTTTTTTATATATATTTTATGGAATACTATACTATGACTTTTTTATATATATTTTATGGAATACTATACTATGACTTTTTTATATATATTTTATGGAATACTATACTATGACTTTTTTATATATATTTTATGGAATACTATACTATGACTTTTACGTGACTTTCTGTACGTCATACTATACTATGACTTTATTGATGACAAAGTATATTATGACTTTTTTTATATACAATGAATTGTGTTTTTTCTGACATTTTAATAGCATAATATACGAGGACCTCTTACACTATGACCTATTTATAACATATTATAAATTGACTTTTTGATTAATTTGTATGGCATACTATACTATGTACTTCATGCCATTGTTATGGCATACTATCCTGTGACTTTTTCATGATATGCTATACTATGACCTTTCATGACATATAATATCACAATATTATGGCCGTTGCCTTAGCCTACTACACTACAGTTTTCAGACTCTTTTATGAAGTACTATATTATCACGTTTATATGGCATTTAAACAGTTATGTTGACCTACAATTGAAACCGGCACTGTCTGTCAGTCCTTTTAATTTGGTAACAAAGCTAAAAAATAATAAAATAAAACACAAATAATTAAATAAATAAAATAAAAATATGCATTTCCATGTCCCATGTTGTTTTCACACTCATGTCATTCCTATGGTTCCATTTGACGACATCGACTATAAATAAAAAAGTTGCTTTAATGGTGTTTCCTTACTCTGTGAGTTCGTCCAGCATCTACCTCGTCTATGAGGCGGCTGAGCTGCTTCTGATGAGACTCCCTGTGATTCGCCAGCTGCTCCTCCACATTTACTGGAGGACAAGGACACCAAAAAAAACCCATTACAGATGGTAATGTCTCTCAGGTTCACCCCTCCTCACCTTGATGTCCTCGTCTCCATCCAGTCTGCTGCTGCTCCCCAAACACCTTGTGTCTTTTTCTCTGAGAACCAAGAAATTAGATATATGAGCTTCTTTAAAGGGCTGTAATGTCAGCTTCAGGTATATTACCTCGATAAATGTAAATCACACTGAATGATGTATTAATGTCCACGTCACATACAAACCTTATTTATTCAATATTTGTCATATTAAATGTAAAATGTTTTCCAGTTTGTATTCGTCTGTTAAAACTTTAAAAAACTTAAAATGTGAATTTTCTGATTTCATTTATTTTATTTATTATTATTATTTTTTTTTTTTAAATGTCCAGCACGTTGACCTTCATAGTTTGTATGAATAGTGCTATATAAATAAAGATTATTATTATTATTATTATTATTATTATTATTATTATTATTATTATTATTATTATTATTATTATTATATCCTATAATATCATACAGTTTTAAGATATTATTTATTATAAATATTTTGTACATTTGCAATGTTAAACACAACACAGCTGGTAATGAGATGAAATACATTATCCTAAGATGTTTTCTCAGTTGGTGTGTTTAACATTTGTCTTCTTCCCAGATGTCGTCCATTGATGCCGAATATCTGTGGGACAAACTGTCTTGACATGCAACAATAATACACTTTTATAGTATTAATAGTTTGATAGTTAGCCTTCAAACTGGAATGTGGAGAAATGCATAATCTTCATGATTCAAATGACAAAAAAGATAAGCAGGATTTGGACAAACCTGAAGACTCTTGCATAGTTCCCACTGTCTGTGTGAACACCAGAACACCTGCAACCATCTATACAACATAAGAGAGTTTAATTCAAGTTGAACCATGTTGCACACATTCAAACTAACCCTGTTACCTCAAAGGGTCACTGTTTAAGTAGTTAGACTGCTGGTTAATGTGAGGCAACGACAGAAATAGACGCATTGTGTTAAATTGAAATTGCACCATACATTAAAGAGATTAATTACCTTAGCAAATCATATTAAAGCAAGAGGATATTTAACATAATCATGTTTGAAGTCTGTCTGTCTTGTGACAATGTAGTGTAAAGACTTTATTCTTATTATATAGGTCCCAATGTTTTTGTTTGTTGTGCTTCGAGGAATCAAAATGGTTTAATCTTAAAGTGTCATTATTTAAAATGTACCTTCATAGACTTTTTAGGTTTTTTTTCTCATTCATAATTTATTGAGGAAATGAAATTCGTTGGGTTTGATGCAATTTGTGTGAAGTTGAACCACATTTGTTGGGGGCTTTGGAGCAATAACGTATCAGATAACTTAAATGACATCCATGTAATGTTTCACATTACTATAAATCACTTCTTCTTCTTCTTCTTCTTCTTCTTCTTCTTCTTCTTCTTCTTCTTCTGCTGCTGCTTCTTCTTCGTTTTGTTTAATGGCGGTTGGCAACTATCGTTAAAGTGACATTAGTGCCACTTACTGAGCTGGAGTGTTAGCCAGAGTTCCCTGTTCCCCTATTTTTGGGTGCATGGAGAAAACAACAAGAACAAACAATCAAAGCATCTTTACTTTTATCAGTTTACAGGATCTTAAAGGAGTGTGTAGTTTAAACATTGTAAGAAGAGAGACATTATGAATATTTGAGCTTCATGGGTTTAACAGAGTAAAAATGTGATTTTTCATACATTTCCCAAAGTATAAAAGTGATCAAAACAGTTCCTTTTTTTAGAATGTGTTAATATTAACATACAAAAAATGCATTTTAGTCCTCTGTTAACACATTTTGCTAACTGAAATCTTCATTGTTTTTGTAAAAAATGTCGTAATCAATGTGATGGCCTAAGCTGTGCCAACATACCATCATATATTACCTTAAGTAAAAGTAACTTTATTTTTAATATAGTGTCTGTGTGAAATTTCCGCTTACGACACATTTGTATTTAAATCAAATACACATTTGTATATATTTAAATGAGCTTTTAGGGGTAGGGCAGATATCAGGGTACAATAATTGCAACTTTGAACTAAATCTCAGCAAAAGGTGAACAAATCCATGAGATTTGTTTTTATTTATGATCTCACATGGTCAGTTGTTCTCCACCAGAGAGCACCAGTTTACTCCAAAAGCAAAACACTCCCCTTTACTGGATGATGATGGATAGATGGATTTAGTTAATCCCAAAACTCACCTGCTTTTTGGGATTAAATACATCCATCCAAGTCTTTTTTCTCAGCTGAAAGGAGCAAATTCACACCTGATGTTTTATCAGTGTGCTTTTGAATTTAAAAAAAGCCTATTTGATGATGTCGCCTTTGGGCTCTAAAGACAAACGTTGTGTGTTTTTAACAGTTTTCTATGCAAAACGATTAATTGATTAATCAAGAAAAAAAATCAATGATGAATATAATAGTTAGTAGCAGTTCTATGTGAGATTAACTGCCAGGAAGTCAAGTAAATTGTAACAATAAGAAAGCCTATAATATTTAACAAATAGCCTGTTTTCACACACAAAATTGCAGAATATTTTTAAAGTAACTTCCCCCAACATGGCCACCTGTCACTTCTGCTTACCACTTCAGAAAAAACACCTTAATGATGAATAGTACAATAGTATTACTGAAGTAATAAAACACCAAACACATAGCAATGTCTGTTTTATACCCGTCTCTAGCATAACGGAAAAAATCTGTAACACCCTGAAAAATCTCTGCAGAGTATTAATAAAAGGTTAAATGATAAGCTAATTTACAAAGCAATAAAGCACATGTGTTAATTGACAACTACTAAATATATAAGAAACACTGACTCCATAACGGAAGCCAAGATGTTATATAAATACTATGACTAATTCAATGTTCGTCAAAGTTCATACGCTTCCATCATTCTGACGTGCTACTCATTCATAAATAACATTTGAAAAGGATATTTTCAATATATAAAATATATATATATATATATATATATATATATATATATATATATATATATATATATATATATATATATATGTATCTGAAGACAGCAACATCCTGCAGAGTGAGAGTGACCCTCTGCAACATTAAATCCATTACAGGCCTGTGAGAGTAACATAAGCCCCAAATCTCTTTAATACAACACCCATTAGGAAAGTGCTGAGCTCTTTACCAACAGCTAAGATGGTCCGGCACTCAGCAACGCCGCTGCTGCTCTACTTTCAACACAGAACCCAAAAAATGTGACCTTTTGCTGCATTTTAATACAGCAGGATATATTTTAACCCATTTTCAAGGCCTGTTATTTGCTGCTATCTTGGCCCGCAAGATAGTTTTAAAAATCTGTAAAGTAAACACCAGCAGTATATACAGTATAAAGTATATATAATAAAATGTTTCAGTACTGGCTAGATGATTTTAATTTACAGTATGTATGTTCTCTTTTTGGCCTATAACGTATGTTGACATTTAGAAACAAACATAGAAGGATTAGGGTGTAACTCCATGAGTCATTCTTGAGTATTACACTGTAAAAAACTAATTTAAAAGACAAAACGTATGAAATAAAGCAATCTTGGACTATTTCTAAAAATCTATTTATCGTTTCATTACAAAAATTGTCAAACATTTGATGGCGGTTGGACGATTTACTGCTTTTTCTTTGTCATATATGACCGTAAATTGTATTTATTTAAATTTTGAACTGTTATTCAGTCAAAACAAGCAAATTGAAGACATCACTGAAGGTTCTAAGAAACATTTAAATTGCTTTTTTTTTTGTAATTTTTTTTAACTTTTCACACTAAAGCAAAAGAAAATCGATTAATCAAGAAAATAAAAAATAATAATAATAATTACTGTTTTGTTAATCGTCCAGTGAGTTATTTTGGTGTCTATATAATACATACCTTTCTAAAGCACCTGTGATCACCCTTACTAAAGTATAAAGTCTATAATACAGACTTATGTTTAGATAAGATTTCAGGAAATGTTTTCAGAATTATACTAAAACAACATGACGTTTGGATGAATTTGTTGTTATAACATAATGTTATATATATATATATACTGTACATCCAGTGTCAGATTAAGGTTTTGGGGTTACAAGTTATGAAATAAATTTATATTAATTCACCCCCTGTACTTTCTTTGCTCTATTCTGAGGCGTCTCCGAGGCAGAAGCAGATCGACACTAATGCTGAAATTCACATCTATAAATTAGCAAATCAAATTGTTGCTTAATGATCATGGAGTAAAGTCAGTATGTAGTTCTCACAAAAAGATGATTTGTCATGCTTTAAAGTGATCAGTTATCGGACGGCTCCATGACGGCCGTGAGCCGCAGTAACCTTAATATCTTGATGAGTGTTCAGTTATGTTTGCAGTGGTGGCTGGATTAGATATTAACTGTGTGGCCTAAATCACTTTGTGCTGACGGATTTGGAAAGTGATAATCCAAGGTGTGCCTTTAAAAGCCAGACCGCGGCCACCTGGGTCCATTTGTATCAGGGTCCCTCTCCATCGCTCTCCTGACACAGCCAGACGAAAAAAACCGCGAAAAAACCGAAAGGGGCTGATCGCCACCGCGAGCTGCAACCATGAACGGCACAGAGGGACCCTACTTCTACGTCCCTATGGTGAACACCACAGGCATCGTACGGAATCCCTATGAATACCCTCAGTACTACCTTGTCAACCCGGCAGCTTACGCCGCCCTGGGTGCCTACATGTTCCTGCTCATCCTCGTAGGCTTCCCCGTCAACGCCCTCACCCTCTACGTCACCCTCGAACACAAGAAGCTGCGAACCCCTCTAAACTACATCCTGCTGAACCTCGCGGTGGCCAACCTCTTCATGGTGCTCGGAGGCTTCACCACAACGATGTACACCTCCATGCACGGCTACTTCGTCCTCGGTCGCCTCGGCTGCAACCTGGAAGGGTACTTCGCCACCCTGGGCGGTGAGATTGCCCTCTGGTCGCTGGTGGTTCTTGCCGTCGAGAGGTGGATGGTCGTCTGCAAGCCCATCAGCAACTTCCGCTTCGGCGAGGATCACGCCATCATGGGTTTGGGACTCACCTGGCTCATGGCCAATGCTTGTGCCGTGCCCCCTCTGGTCGGCTGGTCTCGTTACATCCCCGAGGGCATGCAGTGCTCGTGCGGAGTCGACTACTACACCCGTGCGGAGGGCTTCAACAACGAGTCCTTCGTCATCTACATGTTCACATGCCACTTCCTCATCCCGCTGACCATCATCTTCTTCTGCTACGGACGCCTGCTCTGCGCCGTAAAGGAGGCCGCCGCCGCCCAGCAGGAGTCCGAGACCACCCAGAGGGCCGAGAGGGAGGTCAGCCGCATGGTGGTGCTCATGGTCATCGCCTTCCTGGTATGTTGGCTGCCGTACGCCGGCGTGGCCTGGTTCATCTTCCTGAACCAGGGATCCGAGTTCGGGCCCGTCTTCATGACCATCCCGGCCTTCTTTGCCAAGAGCTCCGCCATCTACAACCCCATGATCTACATCTGCATGAACAAGCAGTTCCGCCACTGCATGATCACCACCTTGTGCTGCGGTAAGAACCCCTTTGAGGAGGAGGAGGGAGCGTCTTCCACCAAGACTGAGGCCTCATCTGTCTCCACCAGCTCCGTGTCTCCTGCGTAAAAAAGGCGAACCGTCAAACACAGGCTCGCCGGTTCCACTAATCCAGAGAAGAAGACTTCTGCTCCCCCCGGGAAACGACTGAAGGCTAACGTTCTACAGAAATAACTTTTTGTATTTTTACAAACGTGTTGGTTCAACCTAAAGACAGTCGCAGGAAAACGTCACCCATTACAGAGTTGTTCCTGTATGTACAGAATATCCAACTTTAAAAATCTATGATATATTTTTTTTTTTTTCTGAGAGGAAAGGGATAAAAAGAAAAAGTTAATCTTTTACAGTTGGATCCTATATGATACTGGCTTATTTTTGAATGTAGAGGCATGTAATCAAGGCAACGTAAAATAAAACGCACTTTGCAAATGACTCATCCTGTTTATGTTTTACTTACAATTCAGTTGGCAAAGTTCATGACTGTAGTATATTCAATAAGATGAATAAATGTGAATGACATATTCATAATGCATTTATGTCTCGAGTCAATTTCTACTTTAGAGCTATTATTGTAGCGACTGTTTGATGGTTCAGACACTTAAAACAAAGAATAATGTCGTTAGATACATTTTCATTTCTACTTTAATCTCATTTCAATCACAGGTCACCTTGGACTTAAACTTGTCCTACCAGAGGGATTATGACATTATTAATCAGGGATGAATGACATAACAGCAACTCTATCTGATGACGAATGTTAATCATATTAATTAAAGGTTAACACCGACAAAGACTTAACGGTATAATCAAGAGACACCTTGATGGAAAGGTCATGGAACGGAAACAGTGACTACTTATGTTAATGACTTTCATCATATCACACACACGGCGTATAAATACATCCATTATCAAAGGTAGAATGAGTAACACTTTACTTTAGTTTTTCAACATTCATAAGTAGTATTTCAATATTTTATTAAGGGTTTATACACATTACACTTTAATGTTGTGTAGTTGTGTAAGTATTTTATTAAAGGAGCCTTTCGATTGCCTCTCAATGGTTCTCAACATGGCGACGGCTAGTGGGAGGCTCAAAGCTAGCGATGCTAACAGCGCTAACAGTGCAAACTATATTTTTTAGCTGCTATATTAATGTTCTTATTGTTAAATACGTCTTCTTAAATGTATTTATTTTCATCTATAAGTCGGTGGACACTCATAAGTGGGGGGTTTTTATTACATAAATTGTTTCAGTAATGTAAAATATGACTTCATATGGGAAATTATAATTGTAACTGTTCATTAGCTATCTCTTAAAATGTCATTAAAGCTGCTTTACAACTACATTATAATGTGTAATAAACATGTATTTAATGCTTTTATATCGCTTATAAATGCTAAACAGGGGGGACTTAAAGTAAAGTGTTACCAGCTATGATTTATGACAAATACACTACATTAACATGAAGTAAATATGTCCTCATAGCTGTGTATTGTAGGGTTTTAATGTTTATTTAAATGCCAGCTAATGGGTGCTTTATAAGCAGACCTAAAGAAACATTTCTCAATAGATTTTCAGAATATAGGGAACAGATTTAGTGCAGTTAAAATAAACCATTTCAGTAATACTACTGATAATTAATAGAGACTACTTCAATTCGATTCAATTGAGATTTACAGGTTTTTTAGCTCCATTGTTTTATAAGAATGTATTTTTCCGTGTGCTGAATGACAGAAACTCTCCTCATGTCCTCATATCTGTGTTGTGCAGAATGCCAGCCGAGAGACAAAAACAAACACTCCAAGATCTCTCCCATAATGACCTTCATGTGTAGCTATAGCAACCACCTTACCAGCGGATCTTTCATGGAATACAGATAAACTCACTGAGCAGTCTGGAGTCAAGGGGGAGAAGAAAACAACAACAAATCAATCACCCGCTGCTTTAATTCAGCTCTAAAGCAGAAAAAGACATGCACTAAAAACTTTAATGGTTTTTTGGAGAATAATTGATACATGGCAACCTTGTGATTCTTTTGCTCACACAAGACGTCATTTAGATTATTGTAAATAAATAGTTTTAATCAACCTAAACAGTTCCCCACTTCTAAAGTAAATCATATTTACTATAGTTATACTATGTTTCACCATTTGAGATGCAAAAGCATATACATGGTATTGTTAGTGTTATTATTAATAAATACAAATTAATGTAGTAGTGTTTTTAATTTAATATGCTGCGGTTAAGTAGACATGCATGCAGATGACAGCCCATTCTTTGGACCTCTTTTTTTCACACTGTTCTATTTCCATGTTTCTATTGTGGATTTCAGTGTGTGAACCATTGTAGCGTCTTTATTAAATGGAGCACATTTTCCCTCCAGCGTCGTTCTTCAATAAAACAAAAGTCCTTGAAGCTGCGTATTAAAACGTACCGCGACCACGACTGACAGGCGATGCTGATTTGATCAAAACGAGTGAACAAACCACCAAAAAGGCCTCTCCAGAGACGCTGCCTAAATAACAGCCGTGCAGAAATATGAAATACCTTTTTTTTTGAATTTGTATGGAAAACTTTATTTGATAATAAAAATAGCATTCACAGACTTCTTTTGATAGCTACATATACATTGTAATCCATCTCAAGGAAAGAAGCTGGATAAGTCCACATCTACTTGTACTTAGACTAATGTTATGTATAGCTTCATGGGTCAAATAAAGCTATGAACAATGTAGTATTTATATATGCATAGTTTTATAAAAAAGATTGGCCCATATACATGTACTGCTTTTATCAACACAGAGACAGCATTATGTCCGGAGCACATTGCAAGAAATAATGCTTGAAGAACACAGACTGCATACAAGTGCTTTATAATACAAAGGCAGGCTAACCATCGAGAGAGATTCAAACCATCAAACAGTTTCTGATTGACCAAATACAGTCTTTCATTTTTAAAATGTCTTTACATACCTGATCCAGAGTAAAATCAACATATTTCCCATAAATCAGCAGGTCCATTTCAGAGATATAAACACAATATCACATTCCTCACTGCTGAGGTTTTTCCATAAATTTCTCTTTTGTACAAGAAAAAGGCAACATTTTATTCCTCGACAGGTTTTCCTAATAGTTACATTGAAAAAAAAAAAAAAATCTTTACAGGTGATGGCCAACTTCTTAAATGTGTTTCTTATTTTTTTTCTCCTATTTTTTCTCGTTTTGTTAATACAGTACCATGGCGACAACAGTGATCAAACAATGCATTTGTTGTGGGTTTTTTTATCCAATATATTTTAGTTCTTCAATGAAACATAAAACAGAGAATACACACAAAAAACACATCATAAAGCAGCAGTCAGACTCCAGTGGCGTGACGGCATGGCTCAGCGTGGCAGATTGGTCGTCTCCTGTACCGGGACTCTCTCCGTTTATTTACCACATCAGCTGTTCGGGGTCGTGACCCAGGAGGTGATCGGTGCGCAAATGTGGTCATCATCAACATGAGGACAGGGCCAACAATCACTGTGCGTGTTCCTTATTGATTATTCTCACTCAGAACTATCAGAGAAAAGTGGTTAAACTACACTTAAATTTACACATGCATCTTGCACAGGGATAATTTACACATATTTTGTTTGTTTTTTTAGGGGGGAAATCTGAAAAATCATATTTAATGGCAGCTTCACGCTGGTATTGTGGCATTACGCAGACTCATCCAGACTAACTAATTTAGATAACTCCTATTTTCCAGCTACAGAGAATCTACCAGAACAGTTTTGCCTGAAGTTAAGTGACTCAGGTTCCTCTTCCTGCTACATCAGCACTCGCTGAGCAACAAAATCAAGTTATTTTTTATAATCCCACTCCAAAGGAGCAACTAATAACGCCGTTGCCAATTTTTTCTCACCAGTTGTCTGATCTCTTTTCTTAATTTGGGTAGTGTGGGAGCGTATTTAGGCAAAAGGAAAGTGAGCTGCCACACATTTAAAGGATGCAACACAATCAAGGGTACAGCATGCTTTTTCTGGTTACAGTGTGCTCTTCTTCCTTCAGTCTTTAAAGAAGGAAGCTTGCTCAACATATGTGCCAAATTAAAAAAATAAATAGTGAGCAAATGCAACAAAAAGTCATATATTATTTATATAATTATCACTCTACTTTTACCATCAGATGTTAAAATTTAGATTTTTTCAGTTTCTTGTGCTATAGTTTGTTCAGTGAAGCAATTCAGGAATGGAACAGACGTCTTAAAAAAAAAAGAAAAAAGTTGAAAACAAGCTTAGAAGATACCACGACTGGAAGCATGTTTCATTTCACCTCTGAGGGAACAAATATTTAGATTCAGGAAAATGCCTACAAAAAAGCAATATCACTGATTTCATATGCAGGCACGTACAATACCTTTACAATAGTACAACAACCTCATGTTATGTTCAAAATAACTATAACAATGACGAAACGACCAGCATGAACTGAGAGAAGGATTGTACTCCTGCTGTTTTATGAATCTCTGGATGGGATCACAAGTAGTTAAGTCAAATCAATAAACCGGTCGACCAAATAAAGCACGAGAGTTTAGTATCCTCAGAAGTCCAATTCCAGTGTATTGTACATATATGCACAGATAGAGGAGAGAGCGGCGAGGCGGATCTCTGCTCTAGATGCTGAGGTCTTTGGGGCTTTCTTTGTACAGCCTCCTCTTGGGCTCAGGGAGCTGGTTTGGGACGCGGCCCGCTGCGTTATTGTTATGGCCCGAGTTGTTGTAGGCGGCGTTGTTGTGCGCGGCGTTGTTCTTCATCATGCCGTAGTAATCCTTCAGTCTTGGCGCTGCGGCGTAGTTCACCTCGTCCCGGCTGTAGTTGCTGTCGGGGGAAGAGTCCCGCTCCGATCGGTACCGTCGCTCCGGAGTCCCGTTCACCGAGTATCGCTCCTCCATCCTCTCCGGGGAAGAGTCTCTCAGGAGGTTGCCGTTCTTCGTGGCTCTGTCGTACGTGCGGCCCCTGGAAAGAGACGAGGAATCCCCGTTGTTGTTGGTGGTGCGCTCGGGGGTCGAGGCCTCCGTGACCCGACCAACCAGCTGAGAGTCCTTGAGGAGCCTCCGCTCGTAGAACTTGCGCTCGGGCGTCACCGCGAGGAACCCGCCGTCGTCGTGCTCCCTCTCTCGGGCGTTCGGTCCCGGTGCGCCCGCTCCGCCCTGCGGTCCATCGACTTGGCCCGCCGACGATCGGGAGACGGGGCGCGTTTCCGCGTTGGTGAGCGGTCGAGGGAGCCGCGGCGCTGCTGACGAAACCTCCCGTCCAAAGTGGAACTGCTGCCCGAGAGCTCTCGCCCCCTGAGCTTCTCGGCGGCGGCGGCCTTCTTCCCGAGCTGTCCTTCCTCAGAGTCTTTAGGAGTTTAGAGATGCCGCTCTCCGACTCGGACTTCTTGACTTTGCGGCCTCGGCTCTTCTTGTTGCCACCGCTGCTGCTGCCGTTGTTACTGTTGTCTGGAGACTGCTGTCTGGGGGTGCTTTGACTGTGATTGTTATTCCAGGTGTGATGATGGTGGGGGATAAACTGCCGGCCTTGGTAGTCCATCTGATCTGACCCGGCCCGGTCCCTGTCTCGGCCACGCGCAGCCTCCTCCTGGCGTGATGGTTTGTGAAGGTCTGGTGGATAACTGGACTCCAATGAGGTGTGATATCGGCTGTTAGGAGGCAGCGTTCTCACTTCCGGAGTGTTTTGTGCCCCGGGTGTGGGAGGGTGCCCGTCACTGCTGCCGTCTGCAGGAGAGGAGAAAGAAAGTGACGCTCGTTTACTAGAAAAACCTCATGAGGGCGGCGAGGTTGAGGAATACTTCTACATCAATCACATGAGACATTTATTGTGTTCAGCAGGCATAAACTTTCCTTGTAGGTTTCATGTGAGCGCTTGCTTTGACATGACAGAAAGTCAATGCAGAGATTTATGGAAACCATGCATACATGTGCTCTTTCATATGCTGCGTACATCTCCCTAGAAACAATCAGGCTAATCCTAAATGATCTACAAAACATGAATAATGCGTTGAAGTGCTAAATCACTTCAGCGTGTTTTCTCTAGAGGTTGAGACACATGGTGATGTCAGCAACAACAGCAGGGGCAACACATCGGCAGAGTGAAGGGCAGGGGATATCAATGGCACAGCAGGCACCTAGGAAATCATTCAAAACAAAATGGTGAACAACTCAGTGTGCACCGTTTGGGAAAGAACAGACTCAAAGCAAAGTGTTTGGCTGCAAAATTAGATACAGGTTGCTATGGTTGCAGCATGTGAGGTGGCATTAAATTAGTCCCAGTACAACAGAAAAAAACGATCTGGTGTGAGGCTGGCAGAGCGGGGGGGTCTGTGCATGTACGGATTCACGGGAGTTAAATTAAGTTTAATTCAGGCATGACAAGACACAGAGCATGCACACCATGTAGAAACACACCCGCGCTCAAAAAAAAACACACACAGAGCGGGAGTCGGGTCGGGATGAGCTGGAAGGAAGGGTGGATCAAAAAACGGAAAGGAAAAAGATGGCAGGGAGAGTGGATTGGGACAGACTTTTGGCTACAAACCGTGGTCTGATTTTGGCCCATTAGGTAGAAACAGGGCTCTCCCATCTTGTCATTCCTCATTGTACCAACAGCGAGATGAGGAGCCATCATCGCTGGAGAGAGGAGGAAGAGCCCAGCAACGAGAGAGAGAGAGAGAGAAAGAAAGAAAGAAAGGAGGGATAGAGAGGAGAAAAACAGATAAAACAGACAAGAGGCTGTTTTACAGTGCATCTTAATAGAGAAGAAAAAAGGGGTTTGTTGTGAAAGACAAGAAAATATTACACTTGATACGGTATCACAAATCCATCTGAGGAGGGAATAGAAAATCAAATTCCAGAAATATAACAATATGACTCAAGCTGTGTGAGGAATAATCCATCAGCAGAGCATGCAGCTCTTGGGAGGGAATATTACTTCAGCTGTAAAACATCTGTCCTACGGATCCTACAGAGTACAAAATCACTGAACAAGCTTTTGTGGCAACCAATCCAAAAATTTGATCAATAATATTTGACAGCTCAATCTTGTGCAGAAACTATGAGGAGGCTGCTGTAAATTCATGGATCAGAAAATCATTTACAGTAATACAAATCATGAAAATCTATTTTCTTTTAAAAAGAGTAAATGTCTTCTGTGGTGCACTAAGCAGATAAGAGGCTTTATTCTAGTCTGTGCTTTATGAAGCGGCAACAACAATAAGAATTTACAGGAAGAGGACAACGACATGGCGTCATGGTTACGTACCATATTCAGGTACGGATCCGTCTCCACGTTTGAGGACGAGCCGCGCCCTCCGACCGCCGTTCTTGATCAGTTCAATGGCACGTGAATGCTTCATGTTCTTTGTGCTCTCACCGTTAATCTCCAGGATCTCGTCTCCCACCTGAAACAGAGAGGCCGAGTTGTTGAAGGCGGTCTTTCATCAAAAAACATAATTGAAGATGTAAAAAAGGTCATAAATTCAGCTTTTTATGGTTTTCGTACCCTCATCTTGCCATTTCTGACAGCAGCCCCGTCCTCCGCTAGTCTCAACACGTACAGGTCCATGCTGTACTCCCGTCCTCCTCTCAGGCTGAAGCCAAAACCTTTACTGTCCCGCTCCAGGTCTACGGAGTAGAACTCTGCATCCTGTGAGACACAAAAAGGAGAGACGAAGAGATAAAAGTCACAAGGAGACAAGAGCTGAGGAGAGACTAAGCCATGGTGCACAAGGGAGTCAAAAGGTGAGTCCAAACTTCAGGACTAATCAAGCCGAGTCCCAGGGAAACTCACAAAATGTCAATGGCGAACGGTACAATACCCTGGAACACATGAATAATTAATGCCACATGAGCCAGTGAGCAGAGTTCAGATCAGGAGAAGGGCTGTACCCGAAACGTACCATACTCATGAAAAACTCCCTCCAAAATCAGCTTTATTGCCTCTTGTACGTGAGTGACTGTGCGGCTGTCTGTCCGTCCACAGCTAATCTTTCATTCTCCTGCAGCAGACTGAAAGATATATTTGGTGCCCAGTTATGGCTTCATGCCATGTCAAGGACTTATCATGGCTGCGGTGACTCACACTTTCTCAAATCGCCATTTTATTGCCGGTTTTATGCTTCCATTGACGGCCTGCTGACTCATCAATAACTACACTTAAATGACCCCCTGGCTGGGAAGGGGCCATGAGTGATAACACAGCTGAGAGCATCGCAGACCCCGAGCCACTACTCTGCGACCAGAGACACAGCGGGGGAAAAAACGTTGTTTACTGAAATTGTTTTTGTCGATGTGTTTAGCTAACAGCTAATTGAGCTACAGGCACACACACTGCTGAGTACACCGCCGCATACAACCGCTGTTACGTTGGCAGACAGCTTGGTGTGTTTCATTTTTTCTTTGGCAAGATTGTTAGTTATGAAATGTCTAATACAAAGACTTTGATAAGATGGCCTGCATACGTTGCTGCTTGTTTTTGAGTCAAATTTGTTTTATACACTTCACAGCCCATTGGTATCTACTCGTTGGGTTAGCCAGTTGTGAGTTGTATTCATTTAATCACACAATACAGCGGTGGATGGCTTTGGACTCCACTGAGTGCACCTTTCTAGTCCATAATCAATCTACTCACTCATTTACATAGACAGGGCAGAACTTCTACTTTAAGATCAACAAAAGAGGTCAATTCAAGCAAAGAGTATTGCCGACACTGGCAATAATTGAATCCTCTTTCTAAGCTCTCATCTCTCTCTTTTAACATTCGTTACACAACTATTTTTGTCACAATGCCACGAGTGCAACATTATGAATGCCTTCCTGGAGAGTCTGAAAAATGACCATTATTTGGCAACTCAGATACATGTTTTGTTTTTTGTGTTGAGAGTGAGTAAGAAGTTAGCAGTAACGTTAACGTAGCAGTGCAGTGTGTGAACAGTTGAGGCTATATGTTGGTGAAATATTGCTCCTCCTCCAAGCAGCTTCACAGGTGGAAACTCTCTATTTACCGTACTGATGTACAACCAGTACGATCAATAACTGTGGAGTGAAAGCATCCATTCTTACCTGTGTTGTCTGACTGTGTATGGGCGGAGGGGGAGGAGCTCCTTTTGACTTTGAGTTATTCCTTTAAAAAAGAGAAACTCACATTAATAAACATCGTGCTGTATTTAAGAACACTTTCCAGAAAGACGTTTGCATTTGTGCATTAAAAAAAAATGAATGGATGCGTCATCCCTTACCGGGACTCTGTGGTCTGTTGAGGTGTGTGTGTGGTGGTGATGGTAGCTATCTTCTCAGCATTAGTCAGCAGAGAAGCATTGGAAGATTCTGCAAATAAAAAAAAAGACGGATTAACATTTTAAAAAAAGAAACAACGGAGCTAAAATGAACTGACTGCTTTTTATTTAATGCATTTGCCCACAGCTGGTGGTGATGTTACTGTCCTGAGGAGCCCACTGAACCGCTCACAGGCTACTCTATTAGACCTGATGCTAACCGCCTCTGATGTTGTCATTTGCCATTTGCTCATGGACAACACTGGCCCCAACTAAATGAAAGAAAAACGACTTGCATCATCTTGCAAAAACAAGGACAGCTGCCATTTATTGCCTTTTCTTCACTTCCATCTTCTTCACCAGCAGGAAAACTGCAGCACACATTAGTTTCCTCTGACGCTGGCAGGTGTACAGCTCTGTCTGTGTTTAGCAAGAACATCAGTCTGACTCAGTCGTCTCCCGCTGCCTTCTCTCACTCTCTCATTACTTCAAGAATGATGACCTCCTCAGGGACACCTCTCTCTCTCTCTCTCTCTCTCTTTTTGAGGTGAACAGTTTGCTTTGGCGACACACATCTTTGGTGATATTTAAGATGGGAGAATGAGGTGGATCAATAAATGCCTTCATTCACATAGAACAAGGCCACGCCATGTTTTCTACCAGGAAACTTTGCCTGCACAAACCTGCCATTTAGTGAACAGCTCTCACCGAAAAATCTTAATTGAGCTTCGTTTTCTGTCTCTATAAAGGATATTCCATCACAGAGTATTTTCATTGGTTGACCAGCCAGCCAGTAATAAGCTCTCGTTAAAGCACTTGACATATTTCACCCGAAATTGCGGAGCTTTACGTTGCAAACTGCTTGTGCTGCGATATTATGAGCTTTATTTCCCCTTTCCTCCACTAAGCTGAAGAGATTAAAACCAACAGGAAGCTCTTGACTAAATATGAGCAGCGTTTTCAAACTGACAAAATACTGCGAGTCATATCTCCACGAAGAAAAAAGAAAAAACAGAAAGCAGAAAGAAAGAGACGACTTGTAGAAGTTCAACGGCAGTTTCTTGGGGCAACTTCGCCTCACTCCTACTCAATGACTCACTCCCTGAGACACCAGGGTTCACACCCTTTATGAAAAAGTGCTCTTGCCTGTCAGGAGGTAGCGGTGCCCTTTCCTTCCCACCACATCCAATGAATAAGTCACATCACGCTGCATTATGCAACAGCCCAGTGAGGCCCGCGAGCCAAAGCGAGCCTTACCATCACCTGGGATGATCCTGAGCGAGACGGTGTTCCCGGCTTCCTTGATCAGGTTGACGATGTCCGAGTGGGACTTGTTGGTGATGGAGCAGCAGTTGACGGCCAGTATTCGGTCCCCGACCTTCAGCTTCCCGCAGCGGTCCGCCGGGCTGCCCTCGATGATGCGTCCTATTTTGTGGGGCATGGCCACACAAGCGTTTCCAGCTTTTGTGTTAAGTTTGTTTGTGTGCGTGTTAGAAATAGTGTGCGGCGATTATTTTTTATTTTATTGTGTTGATTGGGTGTGTTGATTTGTATTTTAGAAAATATCCGAAAACAGAAAGAAAACAGGGGAGAAAGAGACAAAAAAGAATTATAAGAATGAATTACCCAAAATCACCATGTTCTCATTCAAACTTGTAGCAATCAGCACACATGCGAAACACTAGATGGACCAGAGACTTGCCTAATCTGTCCTCCTCCCCTATCGTCTGACGTATTAAATAAATTGGCTGTGAGTCATATGCTGCTGGTCAGCATCCACAATGGCTAATGTTTGACAGCCTATCAATACACTGGTCACAGCATCATCCCAACACCTCCCTGCCACGGATCAATGAGCACACAAGTGCTTCTGCGGCGTAAGACGTTCAGGTTATTGAGCTGTTCGGATCTTAAACGACTCTGAAAATTAGAAGGATTCCTAATGAGGAAGTGGGATGCAGACTGAAATACAACCTGCAAGAAATACAACCTGCACCTGAGTGACAGGGTTCAATACTGCACATCGTGTTTAAACAGAAGCTCTGAACAGACCCTGGAGACCTCCCCTTCCTCTCTTCATCTCTGCTCCTCCCTGTGCCTCCCTCCAGTACTTCTGCACCATCCATATTTATTACATCACCTCACTTAGCCCTCGCTCGGTCTTTTGATTGAAAAATGTGCTTGTATCCTGTCACTCTGTCTAAATAATGAGATGTCTGATAAAACTGGGTGTGTGGCGAAGCGACCAGCATTTAATACCCAATCTGCTAAGCACAACCTCAATCTCAGGTCATAGTAGGAGTGGATGAGAGGGGGGGGGGATGGAACCATGGCAGACTGGAGAAACATGGCTGATGTATCTATGATATATAGATTTAATCAGATGAAACGGCTTTATTCTTATTTCGTTTGTTTCTTTGTAACACATATTCTTTGTCAGATTCTAGCCGTGGCGCCTCCCAGCATCAGCACATGAAAGCACCAAGTCCATTGATCTCATCGTCCCAAGAGGAACAGTGACGGAGCGGAGCAGAGGAGCGCAGTGAAGCAGCCGCAACGAAATATTCAAACTCCAAAGGACTACAAGACGTTTGAGACAAGGTTGTTGACTAGCACGTTGCTGGTGTCCCTATAAATAACACATTAATTCTTGCATTTCTTGCAGAGCAACACCATTAACCCACGGGATCAATGAAACTTCCCCCCGGCTAACGGCTCCTCCATTCTTGTGTTTCGCCCCCCTGACACACCACCGTACATCATCATAATGACTGACCATACGAGGGACCTTGGCGTGACATTGGTGGAGGAAATTCATCACTCGGGAGGTTAACGCCAAATTTGTTCGCGGAGGACATCAACAATTCCTCATCAATGCCTGAGTGGCTTTAATACATGCAATTCTGCTGTTTTAGGCGGCTACGTAAGTGGTATAGACAGCAAATGGAGTGAGCTGAGTAGACTTCAATTACATGCTGAATGGATTGGTGGGGGCAGCTGTGAGGCATGAATCAGTGATGATGGTGTTTGTGATGGAGCTGCAGGCGGCCCCCGATCCCGAGGGGAGAGCGTTCTGCACACGAGGAGATTTCTTTATCCCAAAGCTCTTGATGGGAAGTTCGTGACCTCGTTCTGTGGCATTAAGGGAACTCCTGTCAAACGCCACGCGCGTGTTACTCATAGAGTAAAGGAAACTCAGGGAGGAGTGTGTTCTATATGTGGTCATTTTAATCTGTGGTTGATTTATGCTCTTTGTGGAAAATGTTTGCTGGAGGAATGAGTCGGGTACTGGGGCTGTTTAATGCACCGACTCTCAGGTTTCTGTTTGTTTCTGTGTATCTGCACTGAATTTAGTTTAATCAAAAAATAAAGGCCTTGGAAGAAGGGCTGGACAATACGGCCAAAAATGTATTTCATACAAATTTAATAATAATATTGACGAGGCGCCAACCGGTAGGAATAAGTTTATTAAGAAAAAGTTTTTAAATTACTCAGAGTTAGCGTGGAAGATTTTGTCCTGAGATCATTTTATGTCGAAGACATTGAGGAAAGTCTTAAAGGGTCTTAAAGAAAACATACGATATTCCATATCTGCCAATAGATCTCAGTCTCTCATGTCTGGATTTTAGCAAAAACTTAAATGATCAATTTTGATTTTTTTTGATTTGAGTTTTTTGGTTCTTCTGGTTCAAGTTGTGTTAATTTAATCAATTATAACTGTAGCCATTTTGTTGTTAACTACAGGGTAGTTGAAAAAAAGACTGAAAAAGTGTTATAATAATGAATCAGTTTACGCTGTATCTGTACTTTCATACCTTGGACAGTTTGATTGTGAAACGGGTATTAAGATGCATTCTATGTTGTATTAAAAACTTAGTGAACCCTGCAGAAACACAACCAAACAGGGCTACAGTCTAAAATTGTTTTAAGCAGAGCATTATTACAAGTGCCATGTAGTAACCTTTGAAGAATATTGCTTTGAGACCAAAAATATTGCTCCATTTTAAAGTTCTTTGTGCATGCCGCTCACACTCGGAGAGTAAATGAAATCACAGAGAGAAATCAGGATCTCCAGAATAAACTCTTCTCACGTAACACGCACCAACGCAGATTACAAAACGCCCAAACAATCAAACTGTTGACTCGCATTAAAGTCTAATTTGTCAGCCTATAGTAAACAAAATAAACTCTCATGTCAAACTGAATAGAAGTCACTGTCAATCTCAACTAGCTCCGGCTCGGCTCACTTACCGAAGGTGGTGCCGGCGTCGGGTCTGGAGACGGACGACACGATGACGAAACCGAAGCCCTCGTTCTCTCCGCGCTGGATCTCCACGTCGTACGGCTGCAGGGAGGCGGGCACCACCGTGCTCCCGCTGCCGCCTCCGCCGCCGCTGCCGATGCCACTGGTGGATCCGCTGCCGGAGCTGACGGTGTTGAGGGAGTTCTGGCTCCCCTGGGGGGTCCGCTTGCCCTCCGTCAGGCTGGGCGCCTGGGTGCTGCTGTGGTGGGAGGAGGCCGGCGACGGGGGGACGTCACCTTCTCCTTTTGACACTGGGGATGAAGAGAACAAACTGGTTAGAAAAAACATTACTCCACATTTCATTCACCTTAGATTCAAGTCTGGAACCTTGTCAAGGTTAAACACGACCTATAATGCTTTTTTTCGGGTGCATATCTTTATCTCCAGTTACAGTTACAACATGTTTACATGCGTTAATGCTCATAATCCTCCTTGTTTTTCTCATCCTGGCTGTCCTGCAACACCTCTTCTCACCCTCTCTCTGAAATGCTCCTTTTAATTTAAAAAGTTTTACGTCACTACTGTAACATTGTGACCTCATAAAGTTACATTATGACATCATAAAGTTACGGAAGTGAAGGAGAGAATTCAATGGAGCCGTTTCAGGAGCTTCTGAGGGGGAGGGTAACTCCTTTTAGGCGTGGACTTCAGGTTTTACACTCTACGGACCATTTACATGTAAGAAAATATATATTACACACTAAAGAAGACGGAAAAAGTGGAAAAGCATAATAGGGCCACTTTAAGGGTTGCATTGTGTTCATAAAACATGTGACAGTCGTGTGATGGTTCACATGTTTTAATGTGAAGCTCTCATCACCTCCGTATCCGGTGGACTTGCGTCTGACGGTGAGGTTGACGTGGCCCTGTTTGGCGGCCTGCTGCATCAGCTGCACCACCAGCTGGTGAGACTTGCCCACCACCGCCGTGCCGTCCACACAGATGAGCTCATCACCCGACCGCAGCCGTCCGTCCTCATCCGCCGCCCCGTACTTCACTATGTGGCCGATGTAGATCTGGAGAAAGAAAGCCCACACACAATGCAAGATGTAACAGATTACTGAGTTTTGTTAAGTCGAGGAACATGAAAATTTTTTTTTTAAGTCTTCATTTTGAGATTTCAGACTAGTCTTCTTTCAGACTAGTCGAAAGAACACATCCAAAATACACATTAAGGTGTTTATTTTACTATTTTGTCTTTTTGCATCAGTAGATTTCTCCTAAATTCACCAAAAGTTACCATTAGATAAAGCCTGCAATGCATTTCAGAAAACTTGTAATAAAAAAATGATTGTCTTAATGTAAGTAATCAACTGGGGAAGTTTCATGGTGATATCTATTAGTTCATTTTTTTACCCTCCTCACCTGTAGTTTCTTCAAAATGTATGTAATTTAACAACACATATCTTTAAAGGCTGAGCCAGAAATCTCCACTTCAGTAGCTCTTACATACACCAAACTTACATACTCCAATCTCCAATATCAGAGAATTTCATTCCTATTTATATTCTGAAGGTTTTTACAGAGGGGTTTGTTCATTTATAGCCTAATTTATACAACATTTATTTTCTGAAGACATGGTGAAAAATGATTTTCCACAGCTGATGACAGTATTTTCTGATCTGTAGAGTGATTAAAAGAGATTTCCAAGCTTCCCTTTGAAAATATCTTTGACTCTAAGTTGTCAATAAAATGAAACAGGAATTTTGAACATGGCTTTATCCAATGTTCAGATTTCAGTTTGGAAATTGCATGAAAATTAGCACATATTTAAAAAGAATGACTCATTTGAATATTCAAATAAAACATTTCAGAAAAATCGCAATAAAAAAATCATTTTTCTTAATGCAAGTAATAAACTGGAGAAGTTTGATGGTGATAACTTTGAATTAACAGTTTTACCCTATTCATCTGTAGTGTCTCCATCAACAGAGTGACGTGAATACAGAAGCTTTTATGATTATGATACAGTACCATTGCTAATTAAACTGCAGTAAATTAAACCACCAGCCAAGAGAACACAATGACTCATTGTGACTTATCTCCTTCAGATTTGAAATGAATCTGTTAAAACGGTAGAATCGTTTCACTTTCCTCTTGCATTACTTCAAGGCTTTTGTGACTGACGTTCGGAGAAACCAAGATGGCCTCGGAGAAGCTTGTGTGCTTTAGGCATTGTGTGGGTGTGCTCACACAGCTCCGACAGCAACAAGCGCACAACTACCACGCCAACACCTTTTGGCACAAACAACAAGTGCTAACTCCTGTGGGGTAGACCTGAAGCCTGCTGCCATTTTATTTCCCTCTATTACTCAATAAATGCCTTCCACTCTCCCTCTTGCTCCGCTCCTTTTAAGACAAATATATGGCGCACAACCAGAGGGATTGTGGGTAAGACCTTGGCTTCTTTTAACAAGCTGTCTATATGATCCTCCAGAGAGCAGCAGCTCCAGTTAGAGGCAGACGTTAAAGGCAGACGAAACACAGACGTAAGAGGAAAAGGGAAGACGGAGAAAGAGAATGAAAACCTCTTAAAAAAACTGGGAAGCATACTCAGAGAGGACAAAGCATTCAGATATTTAGTATGAATGGGGTGTATGAGTGTGCATGTACACTTAAATCTTTGAATTCATCAACTGCTGTGATAAACTTCTGATGGAAAGCTGGAGGTGGAGGGATACTTACAGGTTCCCCCGGCTCATTTCCTCCCAGGATACGGAAGCCGAAGCCTGTATCCTTCCGCCAAAGGAAAATGTCCTGCTCCTGGCAATCTGGCACTGAAATACACAAGAGAGATGGTGAGGGGACTCCGTGGAGATCAACCATAAATCTGCCAAAAGACCTGCAGGCTCCGCTCAGCGTGGACTGATTAGCTTCTATGTAGGCTAATCACTGGATGCTTGTTCCTCTAAAGTCAACAAGTTTTGTGTCCCCGTTTGGTCTCATTCTCACAAATCCAGGTCCCAGCTGTGTGATCGCTGATCAATAAGGTGTTTGTTTGTATTCTGTATGTCTGCTCATTCCTGGGCCACCGCGCTGCCTCAGTGAGGAGATTAGTTCAGCAAGTTCAGCATTCTGATCGTTGCCATCTTGGATTTTGGCTGTTGGCATATTGTTTTTTGGCAACCAGCGAACAGAAGTAAGCATATTTGGAATGCAAAGGAGTGACGTAGAGACGCTGTGTACGGCCATGGTAGCAACCTGTCAATCACAAGGTAGCCCCGCCCTAAAGCATACCCTGCTTTACGGTCTATTTGACTCTGCTAAATGAACATCATGCTGTATTGAAGAAGACTTGAAACTAGAGATCGAGACCATAAACTCATGTTTATGAAGTTCAACCTACGGTTCTGACAAGTGAAGCCAATGCTGAAGTATCTTAAACTTTCTTTCTTTCGAATGGCCATCAGGTGACAACTCAGGGGACAACAAAAGATTGTATAGAAGTCTATGGGAAAATGACTCTACTTCTCTCTTGATTTATTCCCTCAGTAAACATTGTAAACATGAGTTTATGGTCTCAATCTCTAGTTTCAAGTCTTCTTCAACACAGCATGATGTTCATTTAGTAAATGATGCTCCATTTAGAGTCAAATAGACCATAAAGCAGAGTATGCTTTAGGGCGGGGCTACTTTGTGATTGACAGGTCGCTACCAGAGCCATATGCGGCGTCTCTATGTCACTCCTCTGCATTCCAAATATGGTTACTTCTGTTCACTGGTGGCAAAAATATGGCGACGCCCGTAATCCAAGATGGCGACAGTCAAAGCGCCAATCTCAAGGCTTCATGACGACAGTCCAAAAACCAATGGGTGACGTAACGACAACTACGTCCAGTTCTTATATACAGTCTTTACCGAGACCTCATCATACTCGCAGATCTGGGGTCAGAAAAGTTCCTCAAAGGTGAACCCCCATTATCAGCCACCATTTATATCTAAACCTCTCTTTCACACATGGATTTGTAGCTTCACTTTCGCCTATTTCCATCAAACACACACACACAACTCACCACACATTTGCATCTCGCCGCGGACAGAGCAGACTGTGGAGGAGGACACAGGCAATTTGGTGTCAGTCTGTTCAACCCAGAGGGCCAGTCCGCACAGGCCGCCTCTTCTTGCACCGCCTGCTGTCCACACGGCTGCCACGCAAGGCCAGTAGTGAACTCATTAGCTTCCGTTATCCTTTTCCCCTGATAAGGTGTTGAATTTAACTGCTATGGTTGAACTTGTAAATACCCTCCTCTGATCCGTGACTATAGAGCGGTGTAAACTCACGGTAAAGGATGCCAAATCAAGCAACGGGTGACTTGAAGCTTTCAGGGAAGCAAAATTCCACTAAAATATTGCTTTCTAGAGTTTTTAAATGGAGTCTGGTAGGTTTGAGGAGACTATAACGGCGCTTTAACTTGGTGATTTAAGAGTATATTTTGACCAAACCTAAGTTGGTGATTGATGGAACAGTGGAAAGCGCTAACCAAGACACTTTTGATGAGTTTTAATTAGTTTATGTGTGTTTGAGAATTGGAAATGGAGTCTGGAAGATTTTACGGGAGAATAATGCTGTTTTGTTTCATATCCAACTATGTGATTTAAGAGTTTATTGCAACCAAACCAGAGTTTGTGATTGCTGGAAGTGAAATGAGCTATCAAGATGTTTTTTTGTTAATTATTTTTTTTTTGGGTGAATTTAAATGAAGTGTGTTTAACAATAAGCCATGTAAAATTGTTGTTTTTTTCCCAATCTAGTCTTGTGGCTTTGTGGAGAATATATTCAGTTTAGGATCTGTACGTTTATAAATTAAAATAATTGCAGAAATCCCTGTAGATTTAATCTATTCTTTAAATAGCTTGCATGTTTTAATCAATATTGATTGCTCTAAGGATTGCAAAACCAATATTTCTACTTGGAATTGTCATGTGGTGAATTATTCAGAATAAAGTTGTATAAAAAACTGCTGTTCTGTTGTGTGTTCTCCAAATGCTCAGTAGGAGTCATGCCTTGCCTCCAGGACTTGGAAGGACCCGTTGTCCCAAGGAAGCATCCTTGACTTTGAGAAACACCCAGAAAACCGGGGCGTCTTTGTCATTCACTGTCTCCTTCTCTCTTTATTGTTTCATTGTGTCTCCCCCTCCTCCCCTTGCCAACTCAGAAAAAAAAGGCTGCAGATCCTTCAGGGGTTTTTCAAACAGATATACCAATCAGCGGCAGCTTAAAGCAGCCAAGTTAATAATTAATCAGCAGAAGTCCTAGATTCTACAGGCAGCCATGATTGTTAACCAACAGTGAGATAAGCGAGGAGCACACTCAATCCCAATGTGCAACAAGCTAACACAGCGAACCTGCCATAAACAACACCCCTCTACAATCAGAGATGCATTTAAGGGCATTATTGTCCCCTATTGTCCCCTTAAATATCACCACCGGTACAAGTACAGGAGGTCTGAAAGATGTAATCCAGCCTGAACAGTCGAGTGAACCCGTTATTTTTGGAAGATCCTTCCCCGTCCTCACAGGTTCTTCTATCGGAAGCAGAAAATAAGGGGTTTGACACCCTTACAGTGTTTCTTCTATGAATAATGCAAGAATAGGCCACGACTGCAAATGCTATTGAGGAGTCTTACAGAGAGGCTGCCTACTTTCTGGTGCTCCACTTTTTTGCATTTTGGATACTCTTGGATTCTGGATTTTCCAGAGACTAAACTGGGAGTGAGCCGAGCCGTTTGGCTGCTGATAAAGAAAAGGTGGCGAGTGGTTTAAAAGGTGAAAGGTTGTCTTTTGAAACGGTGATGTGCAGGAAATTGCACACATCCCATTCTTTCTTTCTTTTCAGTCGAGAGGAAGGCAAGAAAATTGTGCGAACACACACACTCACACACACATCAGCAAGCACTTGTGTGTTATCAAGGACACTTTCCTCTCGGAGGCACCTTTTGTCACAGGATCCGTTGTGACTCAGAAAGCACACGATTGTTTAGCAAACACACAAAAAAGGGCTTTAACTGACGCAAACACACAAAGACAGAGATGTGCCCTGTGGTGGCCGCGCTGCACACACAGCTGTGATTCTTCTGCATCTTCTACACAGCTCGAGAAATACATTTGCTAAAGCACTCTAAGCAGAACATTAAGATGTATTCTTTTAGGGGTATAACTATTCAACCAGTGGACAGAATAATTCAGATAAAATCATCACAGCAGTTCTGTTGAAGCCTATTTTTCCTGACCTCCATGTCTAATCCCAAACTCATACAGTAAACCTTTTACAGCATTAAACACAAAGCGATTCTACAAAATGCTTGATAGGAAAGCAGAATAAATAACTGAATAAGACATAATAGATATTAGGAAGTAAACATGGCAAAGACAAGCAAAACGCATGAGATTAGTTTAAGGAATAAATCTACATTTTGGAAAGTTGGTTTATGGGATTCTTTTTTGCAGAAAATTGGTTTGATTGATACAAATTCTAGCTGGTTAGCTTAGCTAAACATAAAGACTGGAAACAGGAGGGAACAGCTAGCCTGGCTCTGTCCGAACCACAACAAAACCCGCCAAGAAAATAGTCTACACATTACTGTGGAAATGTGAAATTTACAAAAAAGCAAACAAGATGTAAACTGTTGATTAAAAGCTTTAGAGGTGCTGGTTGGTGTACTTTGTTACTTTGAATAAAGCCAGGTTTTTGGTCTTTATGCTAAGCTAAGCTAACTTAAGTGTCTTGATTGTGTGAAATCTTGTGGTTTCTGTTGTTGTGTAGTTATCTTATAGTGAAGTCTTGCTTGCATACTACAGTTTTATTTTTCTCAACAGAGATGTTATTCTCTGCTATCTGGTACAGATAAGAGGCTCTGCACTGGCCCTGTCAAATACATAAATACATCAATAATTAAGCTTGCTGCTAGCTGTAGCTTTCATATTAAAGTGCAAACATAAGAGTGGTATCTTTCTTCGCTTCCAAATCTCTGGCAGAACATTTCCTTTAAATCATTACATAAAAAGATGTAATGATTTACTCAGATTTGTAGGCAGGTCTTTCCAGAATTGTCAGCTTTTTTTTTTTTGCTTTTATCTTGAATCTAAGCCATTAAACGTCTCCTGCGAGACAATCTCAGGCCATGGTCACACTTAAAGAGGGTTATAAAGTTCTATAATGTCACTAGAGGATAAACCGTATAAACCCTAAAGTCAGCAAAAACCTTGAATCTCCTAAAATAAGTCAGAAACTGGATTCTACTCACGTCGGCTCTCGTACATGCTCCTGGACTGCGCCCAGATCTTAAAGGGGTCTGGCTTCTTCTGGAGGGTGAGGGTGCCATCTGCGAGGTCCTGTGGGGGCAGGCCTGGCAGAGGCTGGGTGGGGGCAGCAGGAGTGGGACCCAAAGCCTCGCTGGGCATGGCAGAGGGCGGGTGGCCGGGAGAATCGGTGTGGGCGCTGCGATGGCTGCACACACTGTGCTGGGAGCTGCTCTGGCTGTCTTTCCTCTCTAACTGGTGCTGGGTGGGAAAAAAAGAGAAAACAGAGTGAGTGGTGTATGTGTGCAAGAGATGAGCAGAAGATGGAGATAGAGGGCAGAGAGAGGAGTAAAAAATGAGTGATAAGTGAGTCAGGGTTAAGGTTGAGATATAGGACGAAAGAGATGAGCGAGAAAAGTGTTGATGGAGGAGAAAGAGAAAGAAAAAAAAAGCGCCCAATGACATATCGTAGAATATCTCTCTCTAAAAAGCTGCTGCTGGAGTGAGCAGAAATGACTTGGTTTCCATGGTTGCGAGACAAAGACGGATTGATATGTGAGGGAATTTCAATGAACAAAAGATATTGCCTTTTATGAATTCCATGATTCTTTGTTTATTGCAGCAAGGTCCCGAGCTCGGAAACCCTATGCGTGGAATCAAGGTCGGTCTCAATTGAAACGGGGATGTGTAAAATCTGGCATGGAAGCAAAATTGTAAAATCTTAACAGCAGGAGAGAATCCTTGTGGGTAGGATTTAGTATTTTGAGTCTGTTGTGCTGCTTAACTGACTGAAATCGCTTAGAATAATCGGCTTGTTTTCAAATGTGAAATAGAATATGTCTTCAGAATTAAAATAATCAGTGTTAATCGTGTGTATTAAGCCTCAGTCTGGCGACACAGGGGGCTCCAGCAGCAACACACAAAAAAAACAACAGAGCCATCCATCAAAAACACATAAAAAATCTTTTACTGCAAACCGTTGCAGTTTTTGGCATCTGAGAAGCCTTCATATTGAAGGATGTCTTCCTCAAACTGAACTTCCCTTTTTCCTGTTTTTCATTGTGTCACGAAGCAAAGCACCCCCATTGACGAAAAATCTTTTTGTTTTAACACGGAGCGGTTTGTGGTCTGAAAACCTGCTTAGATAACATATAAAGTGCCATGATTTATTTTAAGGCCTGTTTTTGTGCTGCTACGCACCAATCTGAATTTTGGGTATCGACAGAATCAATAAGCTGTATGCCTCGAGGTGAGGAAGTGACTGGGATCATTTTTTTTTATGTGTAAGGCGACTCCAAGCTTCACTTAAACAATGCTTTCATAACTTTGTCAAACAAAATGTAACAATTAAATACATCCACACCCAAACAGTTTGGGGTCATCTGCCACAAATGCTTGTTTCGCTACAGTCAGATGGCCGAGAGGAGGACTCTATTTTTCAATTTTTTATTGCTTTTAGGTTGAAGAAAGTCCTCTTGACAAATAGATGTTTTGTATTAAGGGTTTGCAAAAAACCTATCGTACTCAATCTAACCACTGAGTCGTCCGCAGAGTGCCCAAAGAGAAATGGCTACCCAAAATATTTAGAGTCCTAATGCAAGCACTGATGTGGTTTATTAATGATCGAGGGTCACTAAAGCTTTCTGAACTGAAGAACAAATTCAAAATCAGAGTTTTGGGGGGAAAAATGGTAACAGCAGTATTCTTCTCCAGCATATAACACTATGAGGATATGAACTCGACTTCTAATCAATCAATTCTTCTTTTTTAAAATGATTTCAAATGTAAATTATTAATTTAGTGTCTGAATTGTAATGTGTTTGTCTCCGTTGACTCCAAACTTTTGAGCAGCAGTGTATATAAATGTACGGAATTGTTATTTATTAAAAAAAAACAATGGTATCCAGGAACAGATCGCCCCGTTGTCACTGATCCAGTCATTAGCGCTCAGACATCAGTATCGGTGCATCTTCAGTTTTCTGTATCTTTGTATTCTGATTCTGCAGCCAGAGAATGTAAATATAACCACGTTATCACTCGCAGATGCACATTAAAAAAGACTTTACAGCTTTATGAAAAATGAGCCTGACTGAGAAAATGCAATTACTGACAAGCGGCAATATGACAACTGAATCATTTTTGATCTGGTATGAATAATAAACTCCCCGTGCATGAAATGGTGGTGAAGTCATCAGCAGGTCTCTCACTCATCACCGACTGTGCGAGAGACGGGAGGGTCAAATACTCCAGTAATGCCTCTTAATGAGGACAACAGCCGTGCAAAATCGACTTCTGGAGACTTCTTTAATGGGTTGAGACAGCGCAATCTCTCTTGCATATGGGAGTTAACTGTGAGCGTTTATTTGGAGTCTGAACTGGAGGCAAAATGGTTGTTCCCGACTGACACGGAGTCTCCTGCAGCGTGACATTTCACTGACATCGCACAGAGAGAGAGGGGGAAAAGTGGCTTTTTCCACCACTGGAAAGCTAATCCAAAGTGACAGTCAGGCAGTGCCACTATTGGAGCACCTCGACCCCCCCCCGACAGCAGCCGCCCCTCCTCCGATCCTCCGTGACATGTGACCTGAATAGGTAGCACTCAACAGCCCTGACTGGTACCATTTAAAATCAATCCTTATGCCACAATTCTGCCATCTGAGGGGCTTTTTTGTGCCGATCGAGAGGCAACATGACGAGGTTTTTCTTCCTCTCAAGTTGTGGGAGTCGAACCCGTCGCTGACCTTGGATGAGCCTCTCTGGAGGAAAGCGTCCTCGTAAGTCCGAGGCTCTCCAGGGGTGACTCCGGGTGACGGTAATTTAAAGCTGCACCGGTGTCTCTTCTGGGCTTGTATTGATTCTTTTTATCAGGTTGAGATGAGTCGTTAAAATCGAGGAGGCGTTTGCTCTTTAAACTCCTGAATAACTGCCCTGTCCCTTAGGAGACCCTACAGCTGCTCACAGAGCTGCTCTTTCTTCCCCTCTTTCTTTCTCTCCCCCGTCCTCTCTTATCCGTCACACGTTGCAATCTGTTGCAACCTCTCCTCCAGCTTCCCCCGATCTGACTCCGCTTCGCCTCCAGCTCGCTCTGTCATCATTTGCCCCTCTTTCTCCCTGTCTGTTAGCTTCAGTGCATCTTCTGTATCCGTGGGCTATCATAGTGATTCACTGTAGCGGGACAAACCATCTCCCCACTTGTCTCCCTCATCAACATCCTTTTTTATTTTATTTTTTTTCTATCTTTGCTTCATGCCTCTCTCCCATCTTCCCCTCAGCTGTGGCCCTAGCCCTCCCTAACAGCTGGTCACTGTTACACCGTTAATCAGTCAGAGGATGGCAGCGTGGAGGGATGTAGAGAGAAGGATAGAGGATATAAAACAAAAGCTAAATGACAACAAAGAGGCAATTAAAGCAATAAAAAGAAACAAAAGTGACAGAAAGAGAAAGAAGTAAAGAGGAAGAGGTGGAATGTCTGGATGCAGAACAGTAGAAGCAAGAGTTGGATATCAAATCTCTCGCCTTTTGTTCTTTAAATAGCGCTCTTGTAACGCTCAGTAGAGCTGACACACACACACACACACACACACACACACACACACACACACACACACACACACACACACACACACACACACACACACACACACATAAAAGCAGTACTCACCACCAGCTTTGGACTCCTCTTGGCTGGCACCACTCCTGCAAAACATCGGCAGAGAGACAGAGAGAGCATTAATGACCTGTGGTGCTCTTCCCTTGTCGCCTCACCCCCCCCCCTCCCCCTGGTCAAAAAAAAAAAAAAAAAAAAAGAAAAAAAAAAAACTCCTCCAGGACAAACGATGGATGGACTCCTGGTTCACGCTGCACAGAGCCGAAGCGCAACTGGCCCCGGCTTGCTCTCCTCTTCCTCCTCTGCTTCCTCCTCCTCCTCCTCCTCTGTTGCTCTCCCTCTGTGAGCAACACACTGCGCTAGGCTGCTCGCTAATCTAAGTGATCTCCCCCCACCCACCCCACCCCACCACCCCCCTTGTGCCGTGTGTGCACCGCTCCGCTCAGCGCTCTCACCCCGTGCTATTAGGAGAGGAGCTACTGATCTATCTGCATTAGACGGGCTGACTTATGCTGCAGCATCCCTGGACTGCTGGTCAAAGCTACAGGGCTGCTCTCCTCCCCACCTCCACCACCACCACCACCACCACCACCACCACCACCACCCCCGCGCTCCCCTCCTCCGGTTCTACTTTCACAGCTGTCTCCAGCACAAGCGCTCCGTCAGAATCTCAACTACTACCCACTGAGCAGGAGCCCGGCAGCTCCAGCGTCGTATCAAAGGGGAGCTGGAGCGTCTGCCTTACTATGCACATCTGAGTAACTACGGAGCTCGTTTCCTCTCCTCTCCGCTCCTCTGCTTTGCTCAAGGGCGCACATTGAGAGGCTGATCTTCTCTCTCTGCCTTTTCTTTCCATCTCCCCCTCCTCCTCTTCTCCTGTGCATGACTTTCTCTCCCTCTATCTGCCTCTATCTCTTTCTCTCTCTCTCTTACATATATACACCAGTTAACACACTGTAGAGAGACACCAAGAAGATCAATCTCATTTGTGCTAATGAAATATTAATACGTGGAGCCAGTTGTCAGGGGAGAAGGTTCACAGTGTAGCAGTGTAGGGAATCATCTACATTCCCCTCAGTTTATCTGCTATATTTTCCCACCAAAGCCCAATAACTCATTCAACATGTAGGTTCCTCTACCTGAAACATGTTCACGCAAACCTAATCAGACCTCGTTCACCACACACACACACACACACACAGTGAGAGTTTCCAAGAAAAAAAACCTCATTTTCCCTCCCATGATGCTCCGTTTTCTTGCCACCAACTACGGCAAAGTACGCCGAGACGAAAATAGACAGATGAATGCACGAACGACATTGGGACAAAGAGTTGCCGTTGCCAAGGCGATCAACTAGTTCTGTATGCAGCGGCAGCCGTCTACTTTGTTAAATAGGTGAGGTGTGAGGAGCAGCAGCAGCACTGATTGCCAGATCTTTGATCCATTCACTGTCCTGCATAGAGGACCAATGAAAACACATTCTATATATGAAGCATTGGAGAAAAAAAAAACCTGCAGGAACCATTGATGGAACGACGATAACACACACAACAACATGCAAGCATCCATCTTAGGCTCTTTCTGCAGCACTGGCAAAAAAATCATTAAATGTTAAAACTCTCTGTTGCTGCAAAGCCCCTCTCTCTACACGATTCATAATTCATCCTCCCTATTTTCCCTCCCGCTCTCTCTCTCTCTCTCTTCCTCTCCCTCCCTCCGATTATGGGGTGCCAGTTACTGGAGGAAGTGGAACATCCCAGCTCCTGACTTGCTGATGAATGTTTTCATGTGTGTGTCTGACCCAGGAAGGACACATATCAGGTAATAAAGTAATAAGTGTTTCCCATTATAACTGCAGCTTATATGACCCAGGAACCCTGACACGTGCAGTGTTAGAGGTCAATTAAAACCACACTCACTTTGAAACAACCTCTGAAAATCCTCAAACTGTCAACGAGGTCAACATAATTAGCATCAAGCATATAAAAAATTGAATTTAACTATGGCCATATGGTTAATAAATTTGGCCACGGAGCTGAAGGAGAATTAAGATTCGAGGAACTGACGTAGCTTGACCCTTAACTTCACATTCATCCGCTGTGGCTGTGTCAGCTCCAACAGCTGATTAACATGCATCTTCACGCATGATGCAGTTTAAAAAAAAATCTGCTTAACTTTCTTCTGGCGTGGTGATACTGATGCACATGTGTAACTCAGCCCTGATCGAATCTGGCCGAATGTAACATTTATGAGCAGCTGCAGCTCGGAGAAAGAAATATGGGAATCGCTTGTTCCTGCAAACACGCAACGCTACAGAAGCCCCCGTGAACGCATGCGTGCTATACATATGTAATATCAGCACGTGCAGGTAAAAGCTGAGCATTTTATTTATGCACCGAGCAAAAACATCGACGAGTATGAAGGCACGCGTGTAGCATTTATAATACGCACCGGGGCCTGGTATATTTCCTGCTTAATGACAGTAAAGCTTTGCTCAATACTCCAAAAACAGATCGCTGCTGAGTTTATAATTACTGAGGAAACCTTCTACCCGACTAAGACTGTGTCCATTATCATTCAAATGAGAGGGGAAGTAAACAGATTGGGAGTGAAAGCGAGCGCTGTCAGTTGTTTGGTGCCCTAAAGTGGCTCTCAGCATCAGCGCGGAGGAGGCAGCTTCCTTTACTTCTTTTACAGTAGACAGTGAGGCACGCCTGCAATAACTAGCAGAGTAACAAAGAGATATGCTAATTAGGGAAGTTATTGATCGGCTCTAAAAACAAAAAAAAGGTGGGCGGAGCAGATGAAGAGCCTCAAAGACAGGTTTGTTTTATCAATCGAGCGATATGAACGCATGCCAAGTAGTGTTCCTGCTCAATAGGTTGTATAATTTGTGTGTAAAAACAAGTACTGGTAATAAAATAAGTGGGTCACACCTTCACATCACTTGATTAGCCTTTCAAAAAAACGTCCTTGCCGTGTTCTCCCATCGAAAAATGGTTCAAGGTAGTCTTTGCGCAACGAATTGCAGTTTGTATTTCTACTTTGCTACAAAAATAGTTAAATTGTATTATATGTGGAGGGTGGAGGTGGAATGAACTCCCCACTGACGTCAGGACAGCAGAGTCGCTGCCCATCTTTAAACTCACCTCTTCAAGAAGCACTACCCTGAGCCTTCCTCGTAGCACTTATTGTATTCGTATCAGTTCGCTGCACTTATTGTATTCATATTCGTTTACTGCACTTATCCTACTCGTAGTAGTTTGTAGCACTTATTGTATTCGTATTAGTTTGTTGCAATTATTGTTTTCGTAGTAATTTGCCTCTGCACTATACTTTTGCTCTGGTTTATGCTTTAAGATGCTTGTTTAAGAAAGGAGATGCACTTATGACTTCTGGTGACTAGTAGTTCTCTTGAATACCTATGTTGAATACACTTATTGTAAGTCGCTTTGGATAAAAGCGTCTGCTAAATGACTGTAATGTAATGTAATGTAATGTAATGAGGAAAGAAGCTGCTCTGAAGTCTGGTGGTACGGCAGCTGACGTTTCTGTGTCTTTTGCCAGACGGCAGCAGGCTTTGGCTGGGTGGGTATTGTCTTTTAATATGCTTTGGGCTCTGCGCAGGCACCTCTCGTCACCGATATCACTGAATCTCGTTAGGTAACTACCAATGCTGTTCTGGGCGGTTTTAATCACCTGCTGTAGGGACCCAATGTCCTGAGCTCTGCATATCTCATGCCGGTTTGTAATGTTTCCAGTCATGATGCTTACTATTGCTCCTCTGTAAAAGTTAACAATAGAATTTAGCCTTTGCAAGTTTCCTTGAGAAATACAGCCATTTTCACCAGGATGGAGATGTGTGACAACAACGTCAGGGTCAAGAAAATGCAGAAAGAATGTGTTTCTGCATAGTTGTGTGGGCACAAATGTGTTAGCGTTTGTGTATTGGGGGGGGTGGTGGCGGTCATTCTTTCATCCAACAGTACTGAAAAAAATAAATAAAAGCTGGAGCTTTTCAAACTGAATCTTCAGCACAGTGAATGGCCCTGTGTTTCAATACGCTGTTGAAGCTGTGGCCTTGGTGGGTCTTTGCAGAGCCCACACAGAACGAGTCCTTCCTCCAGGTTTTCTACATCGTCAGAGGCTGCTCAACATGAGTAATGTTCTCTTTGGATGAGCCAAACCTGTAAGCATTTGCCCCGCGCTCTACTTAGAACATCGTCCTTCTACCCGGTGGCCCCTTCTCTACATCTGCTCTACATGACATTGTCTCGCTCCTCCTCGCCGCCTGTTATTATCACATTTCATTCCTCCACACTTTATAGCCCCCATCTCTTGTCTTTTCATTTTCTCTCCTCTTTCTCTCCTTCTCTCAGGGGACAGGAGCGCTGTGCACGATTGTCATGGCAACAACGGTGGGAAGACAAGATGGAGGAGTAATAGCAGGCCTGGCCTCCTTTACCGGAAAATATCCTGTGTGTGAAAACGCCAGATGTTATCTTTACACTAGAAAAACTTAAATAATAGATGTGTTTAACAGCTAGTTATTCGCACATGCAACCAAGTCCTAGACCTTGCAGATTTTTTCCAGTGTTGTGTAAACATGTGTAAACATTTAGGTATGTATTATTTCCAAATTTGAACATGCCCATTGTGCTGGTAGACAAATTCTTCTTTTCACAGCTGTCACAAAGTCCTTTTAGCTGCTACATCCTTTATTACTGTTATCAAACAGCCTATTTTACCTCTTGTGTTTCCATTGCACAAATAACATGTTGTCATTCTTCCCTCTTCTTCTAAGTGTTCCACGACAGCAGAATTTCAACCATTTTGTCGGGACAATCCAAAAAACTAAATGTGGCCCTGTTCTTTTCAGACGCGCTGTTCTGCCATCGTTAAGGTAGTGGAAAAAATAAAAAAAATGCACTCCAGCTTTCTGCAAACGCTCTGCAACAAGAAACATTTGATTTTTTTTTTTTTTTACTCTTGAAGCTCCTGAACTCGCTGTGTATCCGTCTGAGATTAGCCACGAGCAAACTGCTCTAACACTGCTCAGTTCAGAGCAGCCTGCTGGGATAAACCCGTGTAGTATTTCAAGATGAGTTTTCTCTCTTTGTCATGCACATTTTTGTTAATGCTATGAGGATTTTATAATATTTTGCATAAATGTAACTTCTGTGACAAAAACCTAACCTCCTGAAAAAGATCATATTCAAAATTGCAATTGTATTGGAAACATAACATAACATCTGTCGAGAAAACAATCCCCTCAGTGAAATCTTTGTGTGATGTTGTGTTTGTTCGACCTTGTGCTTTCGTGCCCTCTCTTAAAAAAAGACTCTGCTGACTCCGAGTCAGACAGCGCAGATTGATGAGTCACAGATGAACAGATTAATGCTTCTTCTCCTCCAGCTGAAGTCCACCTTGTTCCTCCTCCTCCTTTTCCTCCGCTTTATACTTCACTAAACCAATCCCCTCATACACGCTCCCCACGCTGAACTTCCAGCGCTGTTCAGCAAATCTCTCCTCTAATCCTCCTCCTCCACTTTTTCTCAAAACATGATCCCTGGCCCTCCTCTTTCTCATCCTCTGCGCTCTCCTCTTATCGGCCTTTCCCCGCTGCTCCTCTCAGCTCCCATAATTGTTGTTTGTGAATGATTATGCGCTCGCTTCCAGCGATCACTTGAAAGGTTACCGCATCGTTCTCAGACAGAGAGCAGTCACACACACCCGTTATTATAGAGTACAGCTGCAACTAATTATTATTTCAACCGTTGATTATTCTGTGATGTATCTTTTGGATTCATCACTTAAGTTGTTTTGTCTAAAATATGCCCCAGAGCCCATGATGGGATCTTTGAATTTCTCGTTTTGTGTAAACAATGCTCTAAAAACACAAAGATATTCAATTTGCAATGATATTATATGAAGGGAGAAGAAACAAATCCTCACATTTGAGCGGCTGGACAACCCCGATCGTTAAGTTTACAGCATGTCACATTGTGCGAGGTGGCTCTAATAAAATCTAGCGTAAAAGCTTTTCTGCACAGTTGAGGAAGTTGAACAAATGTAGCCGTTTCCATTCAGCTTTGCTAATGCGATACTTCAAAATGCTCATGAAATTTGTGAATGGAAACACGGCTATTGAGATAATAGCTTAAATACCGACGACCCCCGTGGCTGCCTGTGCTGTTCCTGACCCTCATCAACTGGCCTCTCACCCGAGCTCATAATAATGACAGGCCGGTGTCAAAGCTAACAGAGGCGATCTGCTCTCCTCCTGGCCTCCTCCTCCACTTATCCTCTCCTTTGTTTCCTCTCAGTCTTGCTCTTGCTCTCTTTGAACCTCTTACTCTCCGCTCTGGTAGCAGGAATACGGCCCTCCATCTGCATCTGCATCAGTCTCTCTCTCTCAAGACTCGCTCAACAGGCCCATAATGATGCTGACATTTAACACATTTCAGCAGCGATATTCCAGCAGCAGTGCACAAGGTGAACTCATTAGAGGGCATAACCGATGTGGGGTGCATATTTCCAAACCTGACACTAATAAAGATGTGGGTCAGCCGACATTGGGCGGCAAATTTAGCAACAGTGAGGACTGGACACGAGTGAGGGAGCCTCCAATGTCATTCTGTGTCTGTGAGTACAGACACAGAATACTTCACATGTCGGAAAAAAACAATTTGTTTTGTTTTGACATTTTATCTCTGGGTCATTCTGGGCCAGTGTGAAGGAAATAAAAGGCGCAAGGTAGCAGTGAACAGGATGAGAATCCAGAAAAATGTAGCTTCCAGCACCAAAAATCCTACATTAATACAGCGCGACTACATTAGCCAACATAAAAACCAACTGCATGCCTAAGTCTTGAATCAAAATCAAAGAAACATTCATTCATTTTCTGTTTCCATGAACGCAAGGCTCAAGTCTCTTCTCATTT
Organism: Anoplopoma fimbria; assembly: GCF_027596085.1. Taxonomy (NCBI): domain Eukaryota; kingdom Metazoa; phylum Chordata; class Actinopteri; order Perciformes; family Anoplopomatidae; genus Anoplopoma; species Anoplopoma fimbria. The sequence goes on from NC_072460.1 coordinate 23,469,845, forward strand.
GTTCATTCCAGGTGCGGTAATTTCAAAATAAAACCAGTATTTTCCAAATCAAATATCGAGAGCAGGAAATAAACAAGGCGCACCCTTCACGATACCTTTTTATGATTTAAGCAACACAGGACGACAGCCAACATGAAGAGTGACAACGTCTCAGAGGTCCAACTCAGCAGCATCTGTATTCATGACAAACACGAGTCCTTGACCTGTAGCGCCCCCCCCTCCCCTCTCCTCTCATTCATCCATCTCGCCTCTTTACCCAGCCTCCCACTCCTTCCCACACTCATCTGTTCATCGACTGCCATGCTAACTCTGCCCATCATGGTCTCTCTGCCTCTCCATCGTTTCATCCCATCCAGTCGGAACATTTTTAACCCGCCACCCACTCTCCTCCTCACATCTCTCTCCTGCCTTCTCATTATGTCACTTTCTTTCCCACGCCAACTCTTTGTGCTGGCGTCTGTTCAGCAAACATTGATCCAAATATGTGACATCACATTGTAATACGTACCTCTTTGCACAAGCATGGTGACCTCGCTGCCTCTGGGGCATTTGCTCAGTAGGTCCACCACCTGATTGTGGCTCATATTCTGGACGTTTCTCTTGTTGACCTCCACCAGAATGTCCCCCTCCTTTAGGCCACGGCAGCGCGGGTAGTCCACGATCTGCTTGACCCTCTGCCCTCCCCCCGTCAGGCTGTCTGCAATTGTGAAGCCGAAGCCCTTGTCGCCCTTCTCCATGTGGATGGTGATCAGCTCCGGCTGGGTGGCTATGGACGAGGCCATGTTGACCACGTCGCTGGTGGAGTAGCCGTGAGAGCCGTTGGACGCCACATCCGCCGAGGGGCTGTGAGGCCGCGGCTCCCTCATGCCGTTGACGGGTCCGCCCTTGTTGGAAGGCGAGTCGAACGCTTCCTGTCCGTTGACGATGATGGGCTCCTTGTCCACTATGGCCACCGAGGTCACCAGGCTGGTGTTGGGGTCATCGGGGTCAAAGGGCAGCGGGTAGCCGCGGCACAAAGCCAGGTCCACCATGGAGCCGATGGGGATGGACTGGAAGATCTTCACCACCTGAGCGTGGGTGTAGCCCAGCACGATGGTGTCGTTCACACTGACTATCACGTCGCCTGCAGCAAAGAAAAGCATACTGTTAGTGATGACATCATTTACACAATTAACAGCTATTCACTCCAAGAAATAAGGGTTCTAAATGGGTTCTTCCTGAACTATTTGCTCCTGAAGAACCCTTTTTTGCAGAGAGGGTTTTTCCAGGTCTTTTTTGTGAGACTAAGGGTTCAACTTCGAACCCTTTTTCAAGGAACAGGTTCCAGGTGAAACACTGACAAAAGTTTCTGCCAGGAACCAAAAAGGGTTGTCCTATAAGGACGATTAGAAGACCCTTATAAGGTTCTAGTAAACACCTCTATTTGAATTATTATTTCTATGAGTTTGGGTTTGAAGTTAATATATAAGGTCTAAACAACACTGTTGTACTAAATAAACTGTTGGTGATGTTTAGGAATTAGTTGTTTAGGATTATTCCATAATTTAAAGGAATTAAACAAAAACATTGAAGTGTCTGCAATAAGCAACCTAACTGGGCGACAGTAGAACCTAAAATGACATCACTTAAGTGAAACAGTACAGTGGTATATATTTGACCCAAACTATCATGTCATCATAAGACAAAAAAGTACAAATATACAGCGCTGGTTAGTGACCTGACATGCGTGTTTATAATCAACAGAAAAATCTCGTTTTGTGACTCCTGTCATTGTCTTCTTAACATCACCAGTCTTTGCATTATGGGTTATTCTTTTAAGCATGGTTGGTAGGGTTTCAGACTTAGGGAGCCCTTAAGTACTTGCTGAATTCAAAGTCTGTGAGTGCATAAGAAGGGGACACTGGGCTTATAAATTAAACTGAAAATGGATGGATGTGGTGGAGGAAGTGTGTTGAATGAAAACAGTGCCCCCTGTGGATAGTGGCCATGTACTGCACCTGTCTCCATCTTGCCATCCACGGCTGCAGGCCCGTCCAGCACCAGACTTTTGATCTGCAGGAACTCATCCGGCTCGTCGCCTCCGACCACGGTGAAGCCGAAGCCGCGGCGACTCTTCTTCAGCTTTGTGTTGATGAAGGTTCCTTTCAGCTCTGCTGGGTTTCTTGTGAAGAAAGGCTTCCCTCCTGCAGAGCAACCGAGAAAACTATTCTTACTTTTGCATCCTTTTCCATATTCTACATTCAACATTCCTGGATAATGTTTTGTTGTAATTCTGTCTCGCAGATCAGGATCATACTTTGTAGACCGCATTCCTATGCATGTGGACAAATCTGCAGCTGAGACAACGACTGATTCCTTAAATGTCAAAGCTATGAAAAATAGTTTTTGGTTTTTCTGGTTATTAGAAGCGTTGGACAGTTTGACAGTTGTCTAACAACATTTGTTCTGCGTGCATTCGTTTGTCACTTCCACATATTGTAGTAATTTCACAAATCTTTGTGGCGTCCTTTTCAAATGCTTTGTTAAAAGACCGTGAACAAATCAGCAGAAATGAAATATGATTTTGTTCCCAGAAAACGGAGGAAAACTTTGAGCAAACGTTTCCTGTTAATCATCTGAGCCATATGAGCATCTGATAGAGAAGTAGTAATGAAGTAGACACGGTGTCTATTAAACATAAGGGTTTACGTTTGGCCCCTGTGGGGAGGGGAGGTAGAGTTGGTGGGACCTGCGGGTCCCTGTAGGTCTCCAGGTGGTGTGCAGCGTAGTTTGGAGCGTAGTTTGGAGCGTAGTTCGCTAACGGAGCCGCCGCTGACGAGTGCTCCTCTATCCACTCTGTAAGGACACAATCAAACACAGACATCATCAACACACGCTCAACACAAAGGTGTATTTACATGGCACACGCATGCACACGAAGTAAGACATAACACACAACACAAGTACAGACACACACAGTTTTAGGCACACATTGTACATACTTGCCATCTGATTCATTTTGTAAACTTCAGTTGCAATTTGCTCCTCATTTACATCAGCTTCTACTTGTATAATTTGTTCAATGGGAGATATTTTTGTGAGTGTTGCGATGTAAAAATATATATATGTATATATTAGATCCAAAAATGATATATGTTGATTGCTGTTAAACAGTTAAAACAGGGTTTTAGTCTGACACTGAGTCCCCCCCAGACAACTGCGCCTGTATGTCCAGAGGTTTTCAACACAGGGCAAACATCTGTATATGAATGGATAGAGGAGAGTGTCGTTATTCCAGGAATAAAAGTACAAAACATTGTGATGGGACGATCTGAGCCATAGTACAGACATGAAATAAAGTTAAAATTAAGGCGAGACATTTGTGGCAAAAAAAAAAATAGTTGACACATGATGATTTCGAAGCATATTTATGGACCTGTATTTAGGGATGATATCCTACGAAGCTGTAAGTCACACTGAATCTCAGAATGTGAGTATCATGCCTGCGTCTTCAGATTTAACAGAGTTAAGACCTCGAGAAGTACAGGTATTCGCACAAATTGCAACAATTGGGCTCTACGTTAAGTGTTTTAAAATACCTTAATTGCCTTTTCTGCAGGTCAAACTCAAGACTGTGTTGATAAATGGCCCAAATGAGCGAGAAAACCTACAATTACTAACTTTGTGTCGTTTTCGGAGCAGGGCTGTCCAGTTTACCTCATGCATTATCTTTGCCTCACCGTTTGAAAACCTCTGGGCTAAAGTAAAAAAAATCTCATCCTCGTTTTTTTATAATGATTAGGCAAATAAAATGATCAAATACAGAATGATACACAGCATTTATGATTTTCAAATTAAAACCTAAACACCAAAAGACGACACCGGGGCTTGGGCCAGCTCTTATTTTGGTAGAACTTGTTCCCAAAATTAGCATTTTGTGAATAACAATGTTTTATTTTTATTTTTTCTTCATCAACATGTCTTGACAGAAATGAAAGTCAAGAGCGGTCTGGCCAAAACCCCGGAGAGCACTGGACGAACCAGAAGGACACGACACTCACAGACATGAAGAAAGAAAGAAATGGTGCCGTGCCAGGGCAGGAAACGAACCTCGAATATACCGCTCACCTTCTGGAGGCTGCGGCTGCTGCTGCTCCAGGATTTTCCGACGCCGCGCCTCCACCACTGGGTTCTCGTACTGGGTCTTCCTGTTTATATGACTGGGACAGCGAGAGGAAGGAGAAACAATATAATCGGGGTAAAGATTAATATACATAAAAAGCAGAAATGACACTTAAGCAGGGCTCAACATTGACGCAAAAAAAAATCGATTGAAACCGGCTAGACCTAGCTAACGTTAGCTGTAAGCATGACGGTCAGCATGGCGGCCATCTTGGCTAAACAGCGGAGCTAACAGCATAGCAACCATATAAAACATTTAGAACAGCTAACTTAATTAGACACATAGACATATTATATTGTAATGCATTACAATACATGCTGTTCAGATAAATAACAGTCAACGGCTTCCTTCCGACAGCCGCAGTCTAAATTTTCCAATTCGGACAAGTACGTTTGACTATCAGCAAGTACAACATCTGGCAAAAAAAAGCGTAATGTCAAGCCCTGGTTACAGTATATACAAGCTCATCAAAAATGGTCTTATCATCACGAGGGTTCAGCCTCAGAAAGTCTTTAATTTGGACAATTTGTGTCAATAAGGTGATTAACTTACTCTACATAGTACACCCCGTACACTGGGTCTTCTATCCTTTCCCATCCTGGAGGCAGCTCTGAAACACAGAAGGCAACACAACATTAAATAAAGATTAATACTTTCACCTCGGTCATTAGCAGGTCTTAGTGAGATCGTTATTTTGGATTGACTCTGAAACATGGCTGTGTAGCAAACATGCGTATTAAACTGCAGTTACAGAAGGTTTAATGTGGATCGCATTTCTCTTTATGATCTCTAACATCTGTAATTACGGCACCACAGACTTGGCCCATTACTTATTATTATTTTTTTTATGTTTTTCTTTACAGTTCAGAGTAACATGGGGGCCTGCTGTCTTTATGTGTCCCATAAATGCCAATATAGGATCAAATGCCAAGAAAAACAGCAATAACGGCAGACTTCTCGGACCATTTCTGTTTTATTTGGAAAATTGTGGTTTCTACTTGCCAAGGACTCATTAAATTCTACCTTTAAAATGTCTTAGTTTCATTGCCACAGTAAACCCAAATTGGCTCGCTGTCGGATACAGAGGATTCTGCCAGTAGCACTTATGTTTTATGAATATTTAGCTAATGGACATGCGTAGCTAAATTATGACGGGATCACCCTCCTGCTGCCCACAACCACCTTTAATATAATCATCACAACTAAAACATCTAGGAAACTGAGCATCTACACCAACAAAGGGAAGTCTGAAACTAAACTAAACCACTAAACTCAACATCGCCTCCCTCTGTGAACACACCTATACACATTACACACACACACACACACACACACACACACACACACCCAACCACACTCACACATGTGTACAGGCGCACAGATGAGACCTATTAAACTGACACATCCCAATCAAGACTTTGGCTTCTCAGTCCTCCTCCTCCTCACTGTATCTGATTTCGGACAAAGACATTACCGCCTTGTGTTACTCGGGGGGGGTCAAGTCCAGTAAACACTTTCATAAGAGACCATATTTCACAATCGATAATCACAGACTGGCTGCATCTGAGCAGCCAGGAATAATAAAGGCGTTCAGCCAGACATTCGAGGCCTCGTTTGAGAAGGATCTCTCGTTCCGCTACATAGATGCAGCTGGGACATCTGTGAAGCAACTCCAAGAACATGTATCAACCTCTGCCTGACATAGTTCAAATGTGTGCATCTGATGCAAAACCCTCCTGTAATGAAGGCCATGAACTGTGAGGAGCAGAACATTTGTTACAACTCAAGCAGACTGAGCCAGAAAGGTGCACTGAGTCGAGTGCAGATCTCTGTCTGCAAAGACCACTGCTGTATTGTGTGATTGAATTCATTTATTCCACAATCAGCTAACACCCAAAGTGTATCAGACGTGATCTTCACCCGCTTGTCTCACACAAAAGTTTATTTGGGCTTCACTTCTATTTTTTTGAGAATGCACATGTAAACGTTATAAACGCTGTAAGCTGTGTTTTCATTAGCGGCCCCTACCAACCGAGGGCCAGTTCAGAGTAGAGAGTAAGGAATAAGCAGGCAGTTATGGCAGCGTAGAACCGAAAATAAAAGGTGTTTTGAGAAAGTGGGAGTCACTCAAACCACAAGAGGTCCTTGAGCATGCAGCCATAAATGGCCACCAACAATATTACGCAGTTTCCTGCAGCAAAATGCCAGATTAGCCATGGACAGACACAGAGGTGCACACTCACTCTCCCTGGTGGAGATAATGATCCAAAAAAGGCACAACCATTGCACCACGCCTTTTCCCACAAACTGTAAAACTATTAAACCTATTTTCTCCCAAATTTTTTGCTCAATAGACATCAAACTTGCTAAACTTGTCCACCACAAAGTTTTTGAATTAACAAAAATTGAACCCATATTGCATCAAAATGTTTAACTATAAACAGCTATTGCAAATTCTGGCAAAAAAAATTCTGCAATGATTATGAAATCAAATGAGAACATTTTGATGTCATGGTAGATGTAGTTTGGTAAATTTGACAATTGAGCTCAAAAACTGATTTTTTTTTTCAGTATTCTGAATTCTATCCTCAGGGAAACTTTTGCACTCAATGGAAGTCGAGCATCTTTAAACATTTGTTTTTCTCTTATGCATCTTTATAAAAAGAAATTAAAACACCTGATTGTTGAAATTAAAACACCTGATTGTTTCTCAGTTTGAAACGAAACCCCGTTGATTGCCACGGCTTGTAATTCAGTGTCTTCCTCCTGAAAATGAATCGACTCACTGCTGCACAACAGCTTTAATTAACCTTTTTGTTTTAAAAACCCAAATCTGAAAAAAAAAACGTACCTAGATCCGTCTCCAGTTCTTCTGTATGTATCCCTTCTTCTCCAAAATGAAAGCAGGATGGAACAAAGAAAACAAAATGAAGAATAGAAAAGGGGATGGACAGAGGAGAGGAGAGGTGGATAAGGGAAGGAGGAATGTAGAGCAAATAAAGGAGGAGGTGACAGTCCAGAGAAAAGGCAAAAGGGGAAACAGAAACCCCTTAGTTTCAAATCTTTACATCAACAGGGTAAAAACAACATGTAAACAAACAAGAGCATTGCAGAGAAGTGCAGCATGCCACTTTGAGTTTCACCACTTGATGGTGCAATTTTACAATCTGTGTTCTGAATTCTGAACAATTCAACTGTCATCAAACATGTTTATTTAGGAATTATTCGTCACGTTTTTACAACTATTTACAGGACTTATAACAAATCTTGTGGTCTTTAAACGAGAGGAACTCATGAGACCTCACGCACCACCTACTGATTCCTGAAGCGAATACTACTTAAAAGTGTGAATGACCACCTTTATTGTGTAATTGACGTGTAGAGGCTTACCATCGTCGTCACACTCCTCCAGCGGCCGGGAGCCTTTGTCTCTACACCGAGGATCCAGCCATGATGTGGTCTTTGTGTTGTGGCTGAGAGGAAACAAACAAGACAACAAGAGTAATTCAACACAGGCCGTCAAACCTGACACAATGAAAGCACAGCAGGGGCGCGAGAATGCATCAATAAGAATTAGAAAGTAAAACTGCGTCAGCAAGTTTTACAGAGGACAGAAGGCGTCCGCTGCAAAGAGAGAGAACGACAACAACAACAGAGCCACACAGGCAGGATATCAACACTAAACGACACCGACTCCTCCCTCTATTGTTAAACAAGAACATACTGTAAATCAGTGATAGCAGAAATGAACATACAAGCTCTGAAAACACACAGCCATGTCCGGGTGGTGTGCCTTTGCCGTGCTGCGGAGAGGACAGAGAGGTGGAGGTAGTCAGGTGATCAGGATGTGATCTCCTTTAGAGATCGGGACATGCAGGGATTAACAGGAAAGCAGTGTGGCACCCAGAGGGCTGGGCAGGTTGGCTGGGGAGGCCTAAAAACCAAATCATGGGGGGAAGACAAGCCACTGGACGAACAAAAGGGATAATTGTGCAGGTAAAATACAGAAAAAAAACACCAAATGAGCTGCGGTGAGAAATGCTTAGTGCTTAAGAGTGTGCTGCAGGAGATCAAACTGTGAGGAAATGTTGCAGGTTTGTTGATACATACTCTATGAAGTAAAGCTCCCCGCTCTCGGTGTAGGCCATCTCCCAGTTCTCGGGCAGCGGGCCCTGCGGGTCTTCGGGGAGACCTGCGGCTCGGCGAGGGTCTGCTGCCCGCTCTCGGCGGTGGAGGTGGCCGCATTGTTCAGACCGCAGGATGGAGCATTGTCACGCGCGGGGTACGGCCGGAGGATGCCGCCGCGGCTCTCGTCCTGGTCGTTAGGGTTACCTGTGCACAACAAAGGAGAGGGGAAGAGACTACGCACTAAAGATCCTGGGCAACACAACGGGTACAACGGGGAAACGACAAGAAAGAACAAAAAAATAAAGTTTATGTCTCATGCATGCAAGAAAAGAACAGATGAAATAAGCAGAAATGCTAACTCTGGATTACCCCCCCCCCCTCAGCTATCTTAAATTTGGCCCCCGCCCATTTCTAGTGTACTGAAAGGGCCCCAGGAATATGCTAATTCTTCCAGCAACAAACTCTTTTTGACCCCCACCCTGTTTTACCTCTCCACCCATAAGCCCTCTTTCTCCTAAAGCTATAGCTCTCCCAACCCCCACACCACCCCCCCTAAAACTCGCTCCCCTGTTCTGGCCCAACGTCCTCCACCACTTCCGTGGGCCTTTCAGGATTTGATCAAATGCTAATTCAACAGTCTTTGGCAGCCTTGGCATGGGGGACACAGAGAGGGCATAGATTTCACAGCATCAAGAGGGTAAAAGAAACCATCTATTGCATTTAAAAAAAAAGCAGGAGAGCTTAAAGGAGGATAGGAAATAAATGGGCGAACACTGACACTTTCTTTTTCACGCATAAAAATCTCATATTGTCACCTATTTACCTTTTTTTATACATAAATCATGGAGCATAACATGCAGATAACAATTCTGCAAAGATCCGCTGAGAAAATGCTTTCTATGAAAATCCCCAGAGGCAGAAATATTAACTCTTGATGAACGTGAACTCGTGCGAAAGATCATTTAAAATTGTAAAAGCAAGAAAAACGTAAGATTCAGGTATGATAGGATGTGAGGCACGCAGCATTGAAGAGGAAATGAGTGCAGCCTGTAATCTACTTCTTCCCCCACTGCACCCCTCCTCGCAGGCAGATGGCGGTGTTTGGAGGCTCACAGAGAAAAAAAAAAAGGAATCAGCATCACAAAGACATGATGTAACCGCCAGACACCCAGCGCCGTACAGAACAGAGGAGAGGATAACAAACATACACACATTATCTCAGCACACACACACACACACACACACACCTAAACAAGCGTCCACTCGACACGCACACACAGATGGGAGAATGCCATAAATGCATAAAGGCAGCAGAGGGCTCCATAAACTTCCAATGAGGCTGCAGCGACGCCCCTCACCTGTAAAACTGTTGTTCATTTCCGTGGCCTGGTCGTCATCGTCGTCGTCAGCAGGCACTACGCGGGCGTTTTGCATGTCATTGTAGGACTTGGTGCGCTTTGGGGTGGACTGCTGGGAGCCTGCATCACTGAGAATCACTGTCCCACTGATGGGCTGCCTCGGCGGCTTGGGGGTCCCATAATAGTTACCTAGGCAACAAGGAGGACATTAGCATGCTTGAGAGAGAGAGACGCAGAAGGAGAAAACCGAGACAGGAGGAGGAAGCCGGGGATGAAAAAAAATAAATAACAGGCAGAGCTGGGGACAGAAAAGGTAGCAGGCAAACCTCCTGATCTTATACGCTGAGAGACATAAAGCTGGATCACGATGTGACCAGGATTCGTGGAAATGAGCAGCTGGTTTGGAAAGCAGAGCAGTTCCAGTTTGTGTTTGAGGCTGAGGAGCTGTATTGTCTGGATGTCTATGAAAGCAGACTGAGCAGAAACAATGGACCAGCTCTCAACACCCGGCTGGTTTTAGCGGCTGTTTTTCTGACTGAAACAGTGTTAAAAACAAAGAATGCATGTTTTGTTTTCTGGTATGGTAAGAATCATGTATGCATTCATTCTTAGTAAATATGAGAGACATAGGCAATAGTTTAACATTTTAGGAAATATGCTTTCTTGCTTTGCTGCCAAGAGCTAAGGCCTTTACACAACGGGGATGTGACGATTAAAGAATGCCACATTCTAGCCTCCAAATATTTCTCTTAAAAACTATTCATTTGTGGCAGTTGCATCACTTTTTTCAATAAAAGATTGAAATAGATTCACACAGATAGACGACCAACTACAAGGCTCCCACTGACCCTGTATGACACCTTTATTTTCTGAAAGGTAAAAATGGAAGGAACAGATCTGATCTTCGCTGTATTTGTCAAGGTAGAAGGTAGTAATAAAGTTTGCGGTCTTGTTAAAGACTTGAAACAGCTAACCTTGCTCTCTCAACAGGCAACAACATCCACCAACCAGCCCCTTTAACGTTCACTTATACATTACCTCGTATGTGTTTAATCTGTAAAAACACAGTGTTAAAACAACAAATAGCTGTTTAACAGGGGGTTATGTGACTATTTCTGAGTTGGGCAGAATTACGAAATCAATACTACTTTCCTTTTTTTCTGTCTATTTATTAAAGGCTACAGGCAACAGTTAAGTATCTTAGTTTAGGATTAAGACTGGACGAAGGACAAAACAACTGGCATGTCTACAAGATGTCAAACGAGATATCATGTGGAGGATCCAGGCTAGCAGTTAGCCACTGTTTTCAGTCTTTTCTTTCATATTTACAGAAAAAAGCATCTGATTTAGTGACTACGTCCACTTAGAGTCGGACATAAGTCGTCGTGATGTCACCCATTGGTTTGTGGACTCTGGAATTTTGTATTTCCCCAACTTGGCTTTTTGTGGAGGAGTGACTTAGAGACGCTTTATACGGCTCTGGTAGAGACCTATCATCACAAGTCAGCCCCACCCTAAAGCATTCCCTGCTTTATGGGCTATTTGACTCTAAATGGAGCATCATTTACTAAATGAACATCATGCTGTGTTGAAGAAGACTTGAAGAAGACCATAAACTCATGTTTACAATGTTTACTGAGGGAATAAATCAAGAGAGAAGTAGAGTCATTTTCTCATAGACTTCTATACAACCAGAGGAGTCGCCCCCTGATGGACATTAGAGAGAATGCAAGTTTAAGGCTCTTCAGCTTTGGATTCATTTTTCAGAACCAAGGGTTGCTGCCTGGTACAAACATGAAAGTGTTATTGATCTTCTCTTCTAACTCTCAGCAAGAAAGCGTATATTATATTTTCCAAAATGCTGTTTGAATTCAGTCATGGGGGATGTTGTTGCATGTCATCTCCCTTCATTTCCTATCAACGCTCTACTGGTGACCATCAAAAAAGAAATCTCTAAAAAACAGACATATAAGACGCTGAAAGAAAGACGGTAAATATGATCACCGATGTTTCTGTATATAATCATATTTCCATAAACACTCTGGGGCTGGTTGTAAATCAATAATCTTCTCTTCCTGTGGTTGTCTGGATGGCCACAGACTCCCGTGGACAAGTATTTGACATTGTCTGCGTGAAAGGGTGAAACGTGCCAACACACGGCAGAACCGGTGCCAAGCAGATTAATGTCCCACAATCACACACACACACACACACACACGCACACACAACACACACACACACACACACACACACACACACACACACACACACACACACACACACACACACACGCACGCACACAAAATAGATTTAGATCTTCCCAACACACAAATGCTCTCGAACAAACACACAATGCACAAGCACACATCCACCCACAAGCGGATGTTTACACCCACAGGTTTGTGTCGGTACAGACTTAGTGCTGCACAACACTGTCCTAATCAGAGTGAGAGGGGCAGATGTGGAGTGACCGGCTGTCTCCTGAATGCATCACCCCCCCCCCCCCCCACACACACACACACACATCATGCACAGTCTAATCTGAATCAACTGAACACACAGTCTTACAGACCGCCCGCCTGTAGTGAAACACAAATGCTGCTACGCTCATTGTATCCGTGGAGAATCGGCACACCTGCGCTATCGTTTGTGTGTCAGTAACGATCATCATCATCATCCTCACCGTCATATGTTCCTATTTCCAGTAGAGTGCCACTATCCTCAAGTTCTAGGAAGTCCTCCACAGACAGGAAGTTGTAATCCACCCCAGGGACCTCTCCGTCTCGAGGGGAGCGGGTCGTACCTAGGGACAGGAAGAAACAAAGAAATAACGTTAAGGTGGCTGCAAATAACCGGTTTAAATTCAAGCCATGTTGCTTTGCAGTTAACTGGAGGTGAAACACAATTCTCCCTCCAGAAACGCTCAATATGTAACACTTCAATAATCCTATCATTAATGCTAAAACGCAATCAACATCCCAACACTCATTAAGCTTTTATTAAACGATGACCGTCCACAAGGAAGCATTAGATGAGAGAGTTCTGAAATCAAGAGCGTGTGATTGTAATTCATGAAATTATATTGACGTTCTGCATTTCTCTGCCTCACGGGAAACTGCTGCCTGCTAAGACAGATAATAAAACAAAGGTCGCCATAAGTAACGGTCCTGATTCTGTTATCTATCCATAAATTGTCTTGATGGTGAGTCTGGGGTTGTAAAATGCACTAACATAATCGTATTATAGTAGCTTTTCTTAAAGGCACAGTGCGTAGGAATTGGAGGTATGTAGTGGTGAAGTTGCAGATTAATACCAACTGAATACTCCTCTGCTAATTCCTTCCTTTCTACAATAACACTGCTTTAGGAGCAACTGACATTCATACGGTGGTGCCACGATTTTGCAATCTGCGTCTCATGGAACCCGAAGTTTCACAAACTTGTCAGAGAACTACGGTGGCCTTCAGGTAACAAACATATATGAAAGGTTCTCTCAAAAGCCAGTGTTTGGTTTGTCCATTCTTGGCTACAGTAGAAACATGGTGGTTTCTTCAAAGAGAACCCTCTCCCTATGAAGATATAAAAAGGCTCATTTTAAGCTAACAAACACACGATTCGTAGTTGCTAATGATCAAAACACATCGGTATGAATACTTTATTTCATTTCTGCTGATAGATCATCCATTTTAAATCCTCCACACTGTGCCCTGAAGCTGTTATTGATTGTTAAGAGCTGCATTGTCCCTGTTACGACTGCAATGCTGAACAGCTACACTTACTGCATTCTTTGGTGTTGTTTAACTGTTTAATTACAGTACAATAAAAGCTTTTCAGTCTGAGGTAATGTAAACCAGGACTGATTCCTCTGTGGCACAATTTGGTATATTTGACATAATTCCAAAATAATTTAAAAAGTCTGGTTAAAAAGTCTGATTAGAATCTCAATCAACGCTTTGGTTTCAAATTCATTTAAACGGTAAAGCAACATGAAAATTGTCTCTGCTGGCATTTTTGACTCAATCCCCTACTGGAGTTAATGATTAGTGGTCTGCGGCGTTTTCACTTTGTTATGGTAACACTTTGTAGAAGGAAGCTGACACCAGACAATGGAGACGGAGGCTATTGTGTCTTTGTCTTCACAAGAAGGGAGATGACAGATGGTTGATGGACACATCCTAGCTCACAAACTACCACTGAAGGTGATGGCCATTGTTTTTAGTCAAGGTATTGGATGAAATAAGATTCTGACCTGATGAAAAGGTCACAAGGTGAAATGTCAGAAGATCATAAAAATGGTTATAACTCCTCCTGAGGAGACATAAATATCATGGCTATCCATCCAACAGTGGTGGAGACATTTCAGACAAAACCACAAACCCGCTGCCGAGGTTCAACGTTACTACGGTTCATCCTCTGTGGACCATAAATGGCTATATAAAATGCTTCTTCCAGTCCAATCAAGTAAATGTTGAGATAATTCACAGGATAAGTGAAGAGTTTGACCTTCTGGTGGCGCTGAAGTAAAAGTCAGGGGATTACCAAATACCCTCAGGTTTATCCTCAGGGTACCATGAATATCTACACCAGATTTCATGGTAATTCCTATAATAGTTGCAGAGATTTTTCACTAAAAGTCAGAAGTGTCAACCTGTTAGTGGCGCTTAAGGAAAATCCGGACATTATGATTCATCCTCTGGGGAACATGAATTCTTGTACAAAATACATATTTCAGTCTGAACCAAAGAAGTGGACCTACGTTACTACCGTTAGTTCCATGCCACAAACATTGGCTAAAAACTGGTAGAAAATCAATTCAAAATATATTACGCTTATCACTTTTTGAAGGCAGAAATTCCAGTAAATCACTCTTCAGCCACTTTATCATCACCACAGTGTTCTTTTTCTAGACGAGTGAGAGAGCTCATGTTAGACACAAGCCTTGTTTCTTGCTCGAGTGTTTACCTGAGCCTCTCCAATATCCAAGCTCACACTCTGCATCCCTCCGGGCACATCCAGCCCACAAACACCTGATAATAAGCAAGTCTTCAACGTACACGGCTCAGTCCTGCACCAGCACTGCACTACAAAGGCAGATTCTCTCTACTGCTTTTCCCCTTTCTGCCATTTTGAAAATGATTCTCAAGATGAACTGATGAAGGAGGATGCAATTTAGTTGCCCAGACGTAGCGTTCAGAATGTGATGAACAAAACAACAACAACAACAACAACACCAACAAATATCATTATATAATCATCTAACTGCCCGTTTACAGCAGCAGCACACAAGCAAAAAAAGGGTTGCTTTGTATTCGCCTCAGAGGATCAGGATGAGATGAAAGTGAAGTTGTCTGGGAGTTTGAGTCATAGGACGAGTTGGTCCCATGGTGGGAGATGTTTCTGAGGCTCAGTGTGTTCTAATGACGCTGAGTGCCGAGCAAGGAATGGAGCTGTTATTCAGGCTATTCCCCACAGAGGAGGGCTCTGATAGGATGACTAAATCTGGTGTGCCTATATTACAGAACACTGAAGGCCTCTTTTTCAACTTCTGCTCTGTGTCACTATATGATTGGCGTGAAACAGTCTTTTTTTAACCCACATGATGATTTGAGCGTTACTGCGTCAAATTTGCAGAGTCTGTTCATCAGAGAACGAGTCTGCAACCATTTGACAATTAGACTTCCTCATGTGCTTCTGGGTTACGTAACCTGATCTCCTGTGTGTGCTCTGCTTCTCTTTGAAATATTGCATAATTTAAATGCAATATTTTCAGTGCCATGGAGGCCCAAAGATGCAGAACTCTATGTCCCAATCACAGACTCTTTATAAGAACATAGTCAGTGTGACGTCAATCATTGGTTTGTGGACTATGGATTTGAAGCATATGGGCTGTCGCCATCTTGTTTTTTGGCAAACAGAAGTATTCACACTGTAAAAGGGTCAAAAATGTAAGACGAAAACACGGACAACAAAAAGACCAGACAACACCGTGGTCAATCACAAGGTAGCCGCGCCCTAAATCATACTCTGCTTTATTGTCTATTTGACTCTAAATGGACTATAATTTGCTAAATGAACATCATGCTGTTTTGAAGAAGATTTGAAACTAGATATTGAGACTCATGTTTATAATGTTTACTGAGGGAATAAATCAACAACACAAAACAAAACAGAAATCCAACGATTCAGCTAAAGGTCAACATGCATCGTTAAAACTGTATGAGCACACAAAAACCTTCATAGACACAAATGAGTTTGACATGACAATCATATTTATACAGAATACAATAGTCCGCTATTGGTTAAGCCAACAGTGGCAGCATTAATGTGAGGATATAGCAAAATACAAAAAGACACATTCAACTGTAGGTTTGGCACATGTAGATTATGTTATCATCATATCTATATTGTGATATAAAACTTTTTAGGGCTGCAATGACTAAATCAATCAAAAGGAAGAAAATTTATTGAAATGAATCATGTAAACTTGTAGTCAAGTACAGTCAGATTTTTTACTGCTCACTGATGTTTAATAGAGTGAAAAATGTATCCATTAATCAAGAAATAAATCTGAACATTAATCAACAATGCAGCCCCAAAAATCGTGTTTTGTTGTCCAGCATTTGACATCAAGAGCGCACACACAACCTGATACACCCACAGATATTAAAGGGATAACAACCACGGTATAAATAATACAGCAAATATCTGACAGAAGACAAATCTATATTGTGCAACCTCTACGCAGTGTTACTGAAATCTCCATAAAATGACAAAATATGGCAGCTCAGGCCCATTTGATGATGAAATGTACTCATTCTAAGAAACAAGACATAGTTTTAAAAGGCTACGTTACCAGAAAGATAAAAAAATGATCTTAGGACATATTTTTAAGGAGATAATTCCTGTTGAATACCCGGCGGCTTGTCTTCATTTGGACTCTAAGGATAAAGAGTCTGAATGCTCTCAGTGTACGACAGCGACAGTGAGGGCAGGCTCATCTACTTACTATCACTGTGCATAGTCTCTATTTTGTCTGACCAGTGAAACAATGACCGCGCCGTACTCAGCCGTGACCCCGGCTCTGATGAACTAACTTCCACTGACAGTCATCAATGGGCTCCATTGTTTCACTGTCAGAAACCAGCCAGCAAATGCATGAATGGGAAAAGATGAAACTCAAAAACCTTTGGAAACATCTTCAGTTTTTAAAATACAAACCAAACTGAGCAATCTTTGTTCAAGGAGAAGATGCTTAATCTTTCAGAGAGCATACAAAATGCATGCTTTCTTTTTTGTCGTTCAAGGTTGTTTACTGGGACGGGAAAAAAAGTATAAAGCTTTTATGTAAATTGCTCCAAAATTAATACAACATACAAACCACCGCTGAAAAATAATCAAAGAGATGAAGGGACATCTCTAACTTAAAAACTAAACTAAACATTATAAGCTTCACTTATTGTAGCATTATTGCATTGGATTAAATTATTTATTAGCACTCCCTGTTATTCTTTTTCTTTAGCTTTCCCAGTGCAGACACATCTCAGCAAAAAAATATTATCAAAAGCTTCATAAAGCCAACGTCATACATCTCTAAAAAATAATTATAATAATTAATCACAACTGAAAGATCTTTTGACTGATATTCCTTTGAACTGCGGTGAAATTAAGATCTCCGTGATCTGCTGTCTACTTTTGTTTTGCTTTCGGTAAAAATCCAACGTCCCTTCTGCAGGCATCAAATATGCTCTTGAAAACGCCACTCTTGCACACTGCATCTCGAGTTTAATGGTGTCAGTGGGTATGATTATTGAGAGCCGCGTCTCTCATCCGTTTCACTGATGGAATTTTAAATCAGCACTTACACTGGCTTCAATGTACCCGACAGAAAAGACGCCGCACACTTTCTAAGCAACGCTCAGGACTCATACAAAATAGCATGCTCACTTCAGGTGTTTAGCATCATTAGCAATTTTCAGTGGATGTAAGAAATGCTGCAAGCTAGCCCATGTGTGTGTATGTGTTTGTATCAGTATTTACAGTGGTGTAACAAAGTATTGATCCTGAACGTTTACCTAATCATTTCAATGTAATTGTGCCATAATTTCAATTTGTGGTGAGAGAAAGAAGAGTGGTTCATTTAAATAACTAACATGTACCAATGTAGAGTATATCATGCATAAATAACACTACAGATAAACACACAGAGGGGTAGTATTATATAACAGTGACAGATTCCGCTCCAACTGTTTTTATGACAGCTTGTAACAGACAGAGTCGAGAGCTCCTTCCTCAGTATCCCAAACACGGTAATCTTGCCGAGGCTGAAGCTGTGTGTTCACTGCTGGTTCGAGTGTTTGTCTTAAAACCCGCCAAATGTTGACACCAGAGCTCCATTTGGTAAAACCTGAAGAAGTGAGTTTTACAGCTTCAGAGAATATTTACTGTACTCAGCTCCTCTGTCACGTCATTCGCTGACAGTAAAACTTGTTGACTCTACGTTAAAATGTAAGATATTTTACACTTAAAGGTATAGCTCAACATTTTGGAAAATATGTTGTATTTAGATGAGACGATCAATATGACTCTCATGCCTGTAAAT
Source organism: Anoplopoma fimbria (assembly GCF_027596085.1). Taxonomy (NCBI): domain Eukaryota; kingdom Metazoa; phylum Chordata; class Actinopteri; order Perciformes; family Anoplopomatidae; genus Anoplopoma; species Anoplopoma fimbria. Next base: position 23,488,091 of record NC_072460.1, read on the forward strand.
ATGAAGCTAAAGCCAGCTTCCTATAGATCATTTTCACGATTACGTCACGGTATAAATGTAATCGACACATCGAATATGTCATTTTGCATTTTTATTGAATGCCAAAATTAATATTGCATATATGTTGAAATGATAAAGCTTAGCCTACAGCTAACCTCCTCAGCTGGGGCATAACATTTTGACAATGGTGTTACTCTGGTTACAGCTTTACCTCTGCAGCACAAGGATGCTAGCGACAGATGTTGCTGAACAATTTATTTGGGGATCGAAGCTTTAAAATGTCTGTACCTCAATAACTTATTTGTGTGAAATGGTAAGACAACAGTAAAAGCTGAAATTATCAATTTACTTATAGATCATTTATTTAAACTTGCGGCACCTCCACAATTGAGTGGGAACACTAAACAATTCCCCCTGTGAGTTTGATCATGACTCTTCAAGTGTTCCTGTCAGTAAAACATGATCACAAGAAATAACTTCTCCAAGGATACGTTGGCTTTAAACGATTCGTTAAAACATGCACATCCAAATCTCAACACGACAGTGGTTGAAAGAAGACTAGAAACTGCAAGAACAAGATATTTCAGGCAGTGTCTGCTGCTCCCAAGGTGTGGAGTTTCAAAATAAAACGCCTCAGGTGTAGCAGACGAATGTGTGTGAGTTCCACTTGTATAAAACAACTTCCATCATCTGTACGAACCAAGACCAAAACCTTCTTCAAAAACAAGAACAAGCCAAAACATTTGTGCTAAATGCATACATGTTGATATTAAGTTATGTTAAGCGTCTTCCAACCATATTAATCATCTTTTTACTATAATTAGAGTCTAATATTACAACAGATGCATCTACCATGTTAACCATCTTAGTTTAGCATGTTAGCATGCTAACGGTTGCTAATTAGCACTAAACACGTAGTACAGCTTGGGCTAATGTTAATCTTATTAGTTTTGCAAATGTGTAGTCATTGGAGTAGTGAAGTTTTTGACAAATTGGAATTCATCCTGTTGGGAATAAGCATGCATGCCACAAATTTCATGGCAATAGATTAAATAGTTGTTGAGATATTTCAGTCCGGACCAAAGTGGTGGAACGACAGAGAGATCAATGATGCAATCCCAAGTGCCATGCTGCTATAGTGGCAAAAAAAACAAAACATGAAATACTACATGTAGATGACAGCACGACTGCAACTTTACCACATAGATTTTGAGCCAATAAACTGCAAATATTCCTACCAGTAGATTAAAAGTCATGTGATAAAATCAGCGTCAGTGACTTGTTAGAAACTCACAAATACTTTGTGTGACCAGATCACAACCCATCATCCCTTTAAAACAAAGTCAGCCATGCTCTCGTTGAACATTTACACAGCTATTGGCTTTAATAGTGCGGTAGTACAGTTTAAATATATACACCGAAATGTGTGTAATGTCAGAGATTTAGCTGAGCTGTTTATACCAAGGTTACAAACCTTCTAATCTCTCTGGATGTATTAGGCTGTTGTTGCAGGCAATGTAACATGGCTTTCCAAATAAAAATTTAAAAAATCACCAGCATTATACCCACAAATACCCTTTGTTGCCCTTTACTTTGTATTCTGTAATGCATAACAAAACCCCTCCCAATATCTGTCTTGATTCATGCTTTGCATCTCCTTTCATTTCTTGCTGTACAATCTCTCTACCTCACTATTATTTCCTCCTCTTCTTTAGTCAAGTTTAATGTCTCTATTTCTGTCTTCCTGCTTTTGAAAAAATGTACATGTTTCAGCCGTCGGACACAGCAGTGGTTTCTAGGTTAGATCCCTGCTACCTTCACGAGTTTAGAAACCAAACACACTGCATCCAATCAGTATCAATCTCTCTCTTAACGACGACGTCACCCAGCAGCTCCAGTCCATCCCCAGAGGGAGGAAAAAAAGGGAGGAAAAACAGGGCTGTTGTTATAAAGGGGGCATCTGCCGAATGAAGGAACGGCAGAAAGAGGGAGTATGTGGATAAGACGATGGCGGTGCAGACACATGACACACAGGAGGAAAAACAAATTGCCTAATGGGCACGTGAAACCCCTCCAACAACAAAACACCTCTCGCTTTCTCCCTCATTCTCACCCCTCGCCAACAACCGTCACACTGCACCTCTGGCTTGTTCTCCTCACATCTCCACTCTCATCTTGTCTCGTGCATCGTGTTATTGAGCGAGGAGCATCTTGCTCTTTTTTTTTTTCTTCACAAGGATGAAGCTGGGTGTGTGTGCATGAGAGAGGTATTGATCCGAGCGCTGCTTTAAAAAAAAGAGGATAAAGGAGTCCAAGCAAGCGTGTCCTCGCTTCAGTCACGTCATCAACATTGTCTCTGGTGCACATGACACACTCTTTGTTTCAATGCAAAACATGCCAGTGTAGTCGATGAACTGATTAGTTGATGGACACAAAATTAATCAAGCTTTTGTATGTTTTCAGTGCTGCAGCGAATGATTATTATAATTGCTGATTAATCTGTCAATCATTCTTTCAATTAATTATAAAAAAATCTGGGGAAAGAAAGCCTGTTACAGTTTCCCAAAGCCCATGATGTTGTATCAAAATGGCTTCTTTTTGTCCGATGAAGATATTTTCAAAATAAATTTCTAAATGAAGAAAAAAAACAAATTAATTTCCTGTCAATCAACTAATCGTTGCAGCTCTAATCTTTCACACCAGAGATCTCTTAAACCATTTACTGAAAATCATTTGGGATTATAACTGACAATTTTAAACTGTTGATTTTGGTAGTTGTGAATTGTGAACGCCATTTTTCACTATTTCTGATTCACAAAACAATGAACAGATTCATCAAAGATATAATCCAGAGATTGATCGATAATAATGACTAATAATTAACTGCTTTTGTGAAGGAATGAAGTCCAAATGTCAGAGGATTATTAATTAACGCTGGACAGTTTTTTAATCACATTTTTACTTGGTTGTTGTAATCTAGTGCTTTGTATTGTAAAGTGTGTTTTTATGCCTCCCTGTATAGAAAGGGGCGGGGTAGAAATCTTAGCATATGACAAGTGTTGCACGTCTGCTCACTTTTCTTTAACCCCCACTGTTCTCTGCTCTAGATTCCACCTGCAGTACATGGCATTAAATTTACAGTAAACACACCAAAAAAACAGGTATGAACGCCCACGCTGACAGAACCACACACACACACACACACACACACGATCAGACACACGGATAAAGGACAGAAGAAGTGTATAAACACACATATATACAGTGTATTCAGAGTGTGGACTATAAATAGCAGTTTGTGGAAGCCAGTTTCTGTCCTCACTGGCAGTTCATAAAAAGCTGTGGAGCCGTGGAGACATGTGTCCCAGAAGTGGCCTGTTTGAGAGCCGGCTATGACCCACATCCCGTCTCCTCATACTGGGCCGCTCACTCACTGCTACCCAACACGCATCATAAACTGCAGGAGCATCCGAGCTGTCCTAAGTCATTAATTACAGACCTAGGAGAAATGTAAATCACCTTACAGTAGTTACTTCATGTATTTGAATCACGGTGGACACTTTTTTTTTTTACATTCATTTTGACATGAACTGACTTAATCAACAATGTAGCCAAAAAAAACAAAAAAAATCAGGTTTGTCATGAAAAAGGTAACTATTCATCCACACATGAATGTCTTGGAAAATAATAAGGCTGGATTTCTCAACCTTTTGTAACTTAGAGCCCACTTCTCATTGTTTAAAAAAAATAAAATCCAAGGACCAAATGTTCAGCTAAATGAGAAAAAAACCATAACATGAGGTAAAATAAACTGGGCTTTAAATATGCAATATGCCTTTGACGGCTGTAATGACCAAAATAAACATTCTTCCTAGCCTCACCGATCACCGCCTGTCATTATAAATCCTAACTTAATGTATGCACGGTCATATTTCCTCATCACACGCTTTGGAGCTTTTACTGGCGCAGGTTTGTCTCACACATCACTTTTTAATTTAAAAAACTATAAATTTTGTTTCACTGCATTGGAGAACGTAAGCTTACTAACAGTGGCAACTGAACTAATGATGTGTGATGGGTGTGGTTATATTCAAACGGAATTGGTCATTTAAATTATGCATTTTAATTTAACCTTCTTCATTTATAAGGACATTTACATATAAAAAAAAAAAAACTAGCTGTGCAAATTACAAAAACTTTATTCCAACCATTTGGCAGTACCTCTGTGGCCAATTAAATAGGCCGACTAGTGGGCCTGGGCCCAGCAGTACTGAAGGTTTGTATGAGCAGAAGCATCGTCTGTGTAAAAGAAGAGGACATAGTCACCGTGATGTCACCTATTGGTTTGTGGACTATGATTTTAAAGCCTCAAGTTTGGCATTATATCATTAGCCATCTTTAAGGATTTGTTCATAAGAGAACAACTCTGCAACCATTTGACAATTACACATTCTCATGCACTTCTGGGTGATGTAACCTGATCTCCTGTTTGTGCTCTGATTCTCTGTGAAATATTGCATAATTTAAATGCAATATTTTCAGTGCAGGAGGACATCACTCTTGTTGCTTACATTGTGATGTATTTTATAATGTCACAACCATGGAGGCCCAAAGATGCAGTACTCTATGTCCCAATCATGGACTGTATATGAGAACATATTCACTGTGATGTCACACATTGGTTTGTGGACTATGGTTTTGGAGCGTTTGGGCTGCCCCGCCCTAAAGCATACCCTGCTTTATGGTCTGTTTGACTCTAAATGGAGCATCATTTACTAAATGAACATCATGCTGTGTTGAAGAAGACTTGAAACTAGAGATTGAGACCATAAACTCATGTTTACAATGTTTACTGAGGGAATAAATCAAGAGAGAAGTAGAGTCATTTTCTCATAGACTTCTATACAAACAGAGGAGTTGCCACTTGCTGCCAATTAGAAGGAATGCAGGTTTAAGTCACTTGGCTTCACTTTTCAGACCTGCAAGTTGACGCCTGAGAAGAAGGTTAACATGCCCCGAAGAGACCCATTTCAAGTGCAGCATAGCAGGAACATCTCTCAGCGAGGTACTACAGAAAGCAGCAAAACTGATAAGACTAAGATGGCCTTACCTTACCTTATGTTTTTGAATGCCTCTGCTACTGTAAATTAGTTGCATTAGAGTCAAACATTTAGAGGCCATTTTATCTAGCTTCAGAGAAAAGCAGATTCTGAGGCCATCTGGCTCCTGAATCTTTTACAATACACAGAGCTCAACCTTCACTGTTTTATCTGCCAGAAATATCATATCTTCCCTCATATATTGCTACCCATCAATTGGCATTTTTCCATCACAAATAATGAGCTAAAGAAGATCCACTGAAATCCACAAAGTATTTGCACAAAGGTCGAACACAAATTGACTTTTTACGTAAATGAAAATGCCAAACTGTGTCTGGGAAAAAAACCAAATCACGTTTATGATTGAACCAAAGTTGCACTGCAGCCGTTTTCTGGTGGGCTGACGCAAGCCATGTGAGTTTATATTGAGAGGGAAGCTGTTATCTGTGGAGGCTGACTAAATATTTCATTCATGTAGCTAAGTGAGTGTTTGTATGGTCTAAAAGTGGCTCCAGCCTGCCAGAGATATCCACATGTAACAGTGGGCCTCATGCAAGAAGTGACATCAGAAAAATGTCCTCCTATCTTTATTCATATACACGATTCTTTTGTATTTTGTAAGTACCCATTCATTTCTGGGATTCTCCATTGTTTTCCTAATTTTGCTCTTCTCTTAGGTAAAAGAAAATATTACAAGTGGTCAAGAGCACTTTCATCGAATTAATAAAAAATATTTTGTTGTAAAGGCTGAATAGTCGGCATGAAGACATTTTGTAGTCTCATTTAGCCTCTTTTAGTACGCGTAAAAGCTTCAAGATTCCTGCGACGGGTATTTTCTGACATATTTCATATCATATTACAAAACTTTTAAATCTCTTAATCTTATTTCAGTCATCTACGGGAAGTACCGAAATACTGATTCCTTTCTGGGTTTAAGGACTGAAAATGTGCATGTTGGCATGCTAATGTTAGCATTTGGCTCAAATCACTGCAATGCCCGACTATGACCAGATACTTATCTATGTATTCCAATATTCAACACAATTGATATTGATTATCAAATTTAAACGTACATGTTAACAGTGTCTCTTGACTTTGCACTTAATCTCTGTTTCCATGTCGTTTATTCACATTTGGTCTTTTGTTAGCTGAGCACCTAATCGTCTGGTGAAGTAACACCAACAGACTTTACTTAATCTGCACAGACTAACAATAACCTGAACCTTCTGGCCTGAAAACCAACCCTGAATCAGACCCTTGGATGTTAGCAGCCTGTGTTTCACACTATTGTTACGCCTGACAATCGTTTTCTACTGACAGGATGAAGTCACTTGATAGCACTGGATTGCTATTGTGTGCAATTTGGAGCATGCTTCAGAGGACGAAAAATACTAATTTGTGATATTTTATATTTTTCTAAAAGGTTAAGTTGTGCACAAGCTGACGAGGGAACGTTTTCCTCCTTCTGACTCTCTACATTTCACATTTCCATCTTGTTATTGTGCAAACAAACAAACAAGTGAAGTGCAGGATGTCGGTCTAAAAGGTGATATCTCTCTCTCTCTCTCTCTCTCTGTCTCTCTGTCTCTCTCTCGATGTCCTGTTCTGACCCTGAATCAGTTTGGTTCACTGTTACCTGAGGCCACGCTCACCTGAACACATCTCTGACTCTTTAGACATTTACTCCTCCACCTATCTTCATCAGAGACACAAACTGCTTTAAAATGATGTCCATGTTAATGACCATGAAAGCTAATTTTGTGTGTATGTAAAATAACAACAACAACCACACATACAGTATGCAAACACAACCCAAACCACAAGCACAAAGCCAGGTGAAGAAAAAAACCAAAGAAAACCGTCCCCCTGTGTATTAACAATAGCCGGTGGGGCTGACGGCACTCTGACATCTGATACCCTCAATCGCCTTCCTGCTGTTGTTGGTCTGGGGAGCTTCCACTCACTGTCTAACACAGACATACACACACTCCTAGACACACACACACACACACACACACACACACACCGGTTCAGCCAAACATCTGCTGTTTTTAACCCCTGCTGGTTGTGAGTGTTAGCGTCTGGGGGGAGAACACAAGAAACTGAGCAACTTCCAACTGACCTGGGGACTGTAAACTTAGCAGGGAAATGGACGCAACATTAATTCCAAACAATGCTATAACAGTGTCTAAGTAAATAATAAAAACAGTGTTTAGATCATTTTCATTTAAAGTGAAAAGATAATGTCACATCAAACTTTAAGAGTCTTAAAAATAACGACACCTTACCACCAACGTTTGTCACGTCCACATCCACCAGAAGTGCCGGCTACAGCACAAAACGGGGGCGTGTTTTCAGGACAAACACACGCTCAGTGTTGACATGGAAGTGTGTGTTATGAAAACAGAAGCTGAGAGGTGAAGTGAGATAAAATCTAAAAATTAAGTGCACGTATCTGAGAGCAGACAGAGACGGGGAGGGGCGGAGCACAGCCAACAGTCACACGGGGGAGTTAGCGGGTAACTCTCTGGGGCCTCTAAGCCAATTACCGGAGCAGCATTGATTGAGGCAGCACTTTAAGGCCTCGTCTACACAAGTAGTCCCTTAATACACTGGACAGACCATGGGAGCGTTCTCAACCACAGACCATGGATGGATGGACATTTGCATCCATTATGGTGTCGGCGGGGACAAATGTTTTTAGAGATGCTAATAGGACTAATACAGAATATTTGGTCTGGGTTCAACTTATTAAATTAAAGCATGTGTCACTACAACTTCATGCATTTAGATTTAAGTCTGCAGCTGCAGAGATGGACACGTACTGGACCTGTTTCATCAGTCCGGATCGGCTGGACCTGCAGACCAAAGTGAGTATTTGGGTCCTGAGTGCCGTGGCTGTGTTCAATCAGCACCTCCATCCCCCCATTAAAAGGGACTGCTGGCTTATAATGATTTATGAAGGGGAACGTAGAGGGAATCAATGTAGCGGAGGCCCTCAGATTAATGATTAAGCAAATAGCAGCCCCGCTCCAGATCCTATCAGGGGCCAAGGTTCTGCTCAGAGCTCTGCCATGCTGTAGTGAGTTCAATTAACTATAGCGTGGGGTTTTGGGAGGAAGCTTCAGCTGAGAGCTACATCGCTTCTACTTGTCTCGCACGATGAAACACAAATGCAAGACTGTGCACAAACAATCTGCAACGATCTGTAACACAAGAACAAGTATATCTGCAGTGTCATGTTTATGTCAGTCAATATATTTGGGGTACCAGCAGAGATGTGTTAGAAGAAAAAGGAAGTTTGTATTTCTTTGATCTGACAGTTGAAATGTTGCCGTCTTGACAGGATTTTTGTATAATCAAAGTTATTTTATGACTGCTTGGGTTTACAGATGCACCGGTACTGATCGTATAAATCGTTTGTGTGTCTTAAATTGACGGACTGGGAATCCGAGACGATGGGCCGATCTTGTATCTAATACCATCATTTAAATTATGGTATTCAGCACATTTAGATCTATGAACAGCCTTTTAATTAAACACTGGTACTGGATCGGTACTTGGTATCGGCCGATACTCAAAGCCCATATACTGGTACCAGGACTGAAACAGTCTTAAAGGTTCATCCCTACTTGGGTTAAGATAAGATTCAACATTTTAGATCAATAGTTAATTTGTTTAAGGCCACAACTAATTATGTTCTGAACTGACTGCAAAATCATTGTATTCTTCAGTTATGTCTACAAATTTCTTATGATTTTGTCCAACCAACAATCCAGTTTCCAAAACTATTCAGTTTTTAGTCACATAAGACAAAAACAAAGCGGCAGATCATTACATTTGATTAGGTCAAACTCGTTAATATTTGGGAATGTTTGCTTGAAAAATGACAAAATAGCTGCAGATCGACCAATTGATTAATCGACTCATCATATATAGAATATCATTCTTATATAATTCTCAACGTAAAGTAAACTACTGTTTCACTACCTCAGGTATAAGAGACATCTCAAACAAATCTCAGCCCTACATTTGGATGTAGAGGTGAACTTTCTTCATCAAAGGTTCTGTGTCATTGAGGTTCCTCGCTGTGATTGTCTGAATAAAGGGATGATGCAGTTACCCATTAAAGAGCAGAAGGACGGAGGACAGAGAGGACAGACACACAATGCCGTCGCTGCCCAACACAACAGGCCATTCTTTTCAGCTCGCGCCACAACACTCCTCACAGCTGAGTCCCAGCCGCTATTCTCCTGCTGTCCCACCCACCCCCACTCCCTCCCCATCTCTCCCCTTTCAATACAGGGGGAGAAGAATGAGAAAGGAGGAAGGGGAGGAGAGGAGGGGGCTGAAAATGAATAGTGGGAACATACAATCTGAAGCGTCATTAGCTGGAAATCTTGTAAGAAGAAAAAAAATAAATGGCACAAAAGATGGCAGGGTTTGTTTTTTTTCCCAGTTAATTGGAGAAAAACTGCGATGAAAAAAAAGGGGGAGGCAGCTTTCATTCAGAGGGTAAAGCTGAGAGGGGGAGATAACTAAGGGAGGTTAAAAATGAGACGAAGAAGTGGCAGACAAATGTATGTGCACCGCCATCCTCACTGACACATGGTACAGCAAATCAGTTTAATTAATGCCACTCTGCAAATCTGCATCAGCACTGATTCTCACAATCTTTCTCTCAAAGAAATAAAAAAAAAATCCACCTGCCTCTCTGTGTCTATCTGTTTATTCTCCCCACCCACATCCCCTCCAATCTAATCCCGGAAGCCAGGGCATCATTCCCATGAGAAGAAGTAAATGTCACAGATTTACCTCTACACCTCCACCTCCACCTCCACCACCACTGCTGCTGTTTTTTCTTTCCCCGTCCTTTATTCCACAGAAATATTCAAAAGGATAAATCCAAGCAGGCTGAGTTCTGCTCCTCTCTCCCTCTCCGCACCAAACCATCCATGGATCAGTCCCTGTTTGTCTGTGTAGCTCCCCAGCTTGTGAGCTCACTCAGGCAGGCAGCTAGTAGGCAGCTGCCGTTTTTTTTTTCTCTTCAAAGCTCCACAAGCAGAGCAAATTAGAGGTCCAGCCCGGCTTAGAGGCTAAGCCATTGTGAGCTATTCACACTCCAGTTCCTGTCTGAGGCCAATGGCTGCAGCCCCCCTCATACTCCCGCCCACTCTCCCTCCCTCCCTCTTCCTCGTGCTCTCTCCCTCTCTCTTCCTTTCTCCTTCTCCTGCTATCTTAGCCATAAATATAGACGCTTGACATTACCTAACACATGGTGCCTCCTGATAAACAGCCAGCTTCAGGCAGGTCTCGTGACTGAGAAAAAACCTCTCCAGGGGTGAATGCTGGGTTAAGGAAGGGTGTGAAGGAGGAGCAGGACAAGGATGTAGGATGGAGGACGTAGGATTCAGGGTGTAGAGGAAGATGGGGAGAGGGTACTTTAACATGTAGAGTAAAAGATGCTGTGGTTACCAGCTCGGTTTGTGAACATGATAAGTAGGGTTTTTGGTTTAGGAAATGGATGTAGTCACCATGACGTCGCCCATTTGTTTATGGATTACGCTTTTGAAGCCTCGAGTTTGGTCTTTTGGCCGCCGCCATCTTGTTTTTTTGCAACCAGAAGTGACACGAAAGGGTGGAGCTAAATATAACCATACTCTGATTAAGACATTTTAAGGCAACACAAATGTGTCTTTCAAGAACCAAAAAACACCCTTGCGAAAAAGTTAAATCAGGGACAACTTTCAGATTAAAAAACGCTCTGGTAGCAAACTGTCAATCACAAGGAAGCCCCGCCCTAAAGCATCCCCTGCTTTATGGTCTGTTTGACTCTAAATGGAGCATCATTTACTAAATGAACATCATGCTGTATTGAAGAAGACTTGAAACTAGAGATTGAGACCATAAACTCATGTTTACAATGTTTACTGAGGGAATAAATCAAGAGAGAAGTAGAGTCATTTTCTCATAGACTTCTATATAAGAGTGGCTCTCTAATGGCCATTAGAAAGAAGGTAAGTTAAGGTCATTCCCGTATTGGCTTCACTTTTAAGCACTGGAGGTTGACGCCCTGTTTAGTTGCAGGCTGGATTTGTTTACTATGCTTTGACTTAATTGATTTAGGACCTTGTGAGATTAAGAGCCCAATGGCAGACCAAAGAAAAGCCTCCACCTGGCAGCGCAGGCCTGTACCTGCATGGACATGGACCGCTGCCCAGGCAACCTGACCACAAACCCCCAGAGCTGCCCTGAGGCTGGAGGACTGCAGATTTCTGCTCGGATTCACATGGACCAACCTTAGCCACATGTCCTCATTGTGCCACAGCAGAAAAAAGAAAGAATAGCAGCTTTACTGGCAGTCCTGACGTGAATCAACAAAACGTGTTGAATGCTACATTTTGTACCTTGATATAACCGCTGCAATATGTCTGAGATTGTTTGTTTGTGTATTTCGTATATACAATCAACCTGGTAATCAAATGGTAGGGTACTGCGGTTAGTGGTTGCAGTGTGACTCTTGTTACTAGTGAATAGTTGAAGGACAAGGTCGGACATGTGGCTGTTGGATTAACAAAGCTAAACTCAGTTCATAGCTTGCAAACATTATATCCTACTGCATCATTTTCATTTTGCAGTGTCAAACAAGCTTGGTGCAGAATTTACTGGTGTGGTGGTTTATCATTTTTTGCAGATACTGGTGTATATGTTTAGGGGTATCTTTTGGCATTCTGTGAAATACCTTTGACAGTAAAATGAACTTTCGTTTATATAGACGTTATATGAAGCTTCAGCCATCGTATTAACCTAGCTTAGCATAATGACTGGAAGCAGGGGGAAATAGCTAGCATGGCTCTAAAGGTAAAACAAAAAAACAGTCTGCCTACCTCAAACCTTTAAAGCTCGTGTTATATATTCTTTGTTTCATCGGAGCAAAAAAGGAAGAGTAAAAACAATGCTTTACAGCGTTTTTTACAAGCAGCAAACAGATAGAACATATTAAGCAGTTTCCCTTTGCTTCCAGTCTTTAAGCTAGGCTAACTGCCTGCTGGCTTTAGCTTCATACTTAGCATAATGCCATGAGATTGGTATTTATCTTCTCATATAACTCTCAGCAAGAAAGCAAAAAAGTTTATTTCCCAATTTTCTGTTCCTATTTTTCCCTTTTCCTCTAGTGGTGTTGTTGTACTGGAGACCGGTCTTTTTTTAGGGGAATATGGACCTTTCAGATAAATTTGAAGAGTGACTCTGGTTCCACATTTTATTGCAAGTATGTCACATAGTGTGGGTCTTGCACTGGTCTGGTCTTTGTCTTGACTTGGATCCAGCCCCTCAAAGTCTTGGTCTTGTTTCGGGCTCCAAACACTCTCATCTTGGTCTTGACTAGGTCTCAACCCCTGAAAGTCTTGGTCGATACACTCTGGTCTTGGTTTATGTGGTCGTGACTACAACACTGTCCTCTAGGGGTTACTGACATTGACAAAATAGCAGTAGTATGTTGGGTTAGCGAATAAAACATTCATGTAATGTATGTCAATTACAACACACTGCTCAGCTTTTCATCCAAACAAATGTTCAAACAACAAGCAGAAACTGCATAAGACTCACTATAAAACCTCTAATCATGATGTAGATTGGAAAGTTTGTTATAGATAAACACCAAATAAAGCCCTGGGACAATCAGAGTGTGCTACTCCACAGGAGTAAATATGATCAAAACAGCCACATGAACAGAAAACTTATCCGATTCCAGATCCATCTGGCATCATCACACTTGCTGCTTGGAGGCATTGAGGCTCCCAAACACTCCCGTCACAGCAGATCCACAACCAAACCATCACAAGACACTCGCACACAGATCGGTCTTGTAGAAGGCGACGCGATCGCAACAGAGAATCTTTGTTCAGTCAGTGAATTAACACAGTATATTTCATGGATCTTGACCAGGGTTCAAGCTCAAATTCACACACACGAGCCGACACTTTGAAATATAATCTGTAAATAGTTATAGTGAAGCCACACCTGCTTTAATCCACAATCCCAAGCTCTGTTTGTGCTCCATGTGGACGGGACTCCCAGCTGAAGTATCACTCTGGAAGAAGCAGTAAAAGAACTGCCGTCCCATACAGAGAGGACTACATGAGGCCTACATGTGGCTCGTTAATCAGGGACTGATCACTTTAAATTGACTCTGGGGTTGATCCTGTCAACACATCCTTACTTGAGTATTCACTTCATCAAAGGGCAATTGTCTTACATGAGCTTGGCGAGGAAACATGAATGAGTATTTTGAATGACAATACTATTACTGTGAGCTTCACTGTAGATTCACAATAGGAGTGAAGAGCAGACTCAAGGCACAGCTTGTCAGAAACAGAGGTTGTGTTGTTGTAACGGTTTCTTTCTTGAGCGTACGTCGCCTTTGAAACCTGGAGGAGATTGCCAATAACAAAAACAACGTCAGAGACCACCCTCAGCCCACCGACCAATCACACCAAAAGAAGGAATACAGCAGTCCTCTTGGCATGATTTCATTTTTAATGGTACCAGTTTGTGACTGTATGTGTAAAATATGTCAATTAGCGATGAAAACCCCAACATATGCATTAAGCATAAGCCTCACACACGCCTGTCTTCATACACCATTACTATGCAAAAAAACCACACATTTTGCACAGCTCCCTCAATGGGCTATGGGAGCCAATCGTCGTTCCCAGAATGCATCATCGTGTGTTAACGCAGCAGATATTCGGTCGCGATGAACCAAAAAAACTACGAGCCGTGCGTACGTGGAAAAAAAGCGGGCGAACAGAAGCCGGGGGCCTCGCTCATGCGTTACGAGAATGAATGGCCGTCATTAGCATGAGGCTCCCCGGCAGCACCCTGCAATGCAGCGACACACACACACACACACACACACACACACACACACACACACACACACACACACACACACACACACACACACACACACACACACACACACATACACAATGGCGAGTGCCACGCTTCCCCCCCCCCAGAGAAGCCCTTTTGTTTGAGCAGCATCTGGACCTGACCTCCACGCATTGGAGGCTGATGACCCCCTCTCAGCTCCTCGTCTCCTCTCCTATCCTAACCTCCTCTTAAAAAAGCTTGCTCTGCCTCTACAGCAACACCCCCCCCTCCTCCTTCTTCTCCACCTCTTCCTCCTCCTCTTTTTCTTTACCCTGTCCGTTCTTCACACACAGATACCCTCCCTCCTTCCCTCTCCCTCCCTCCCTCCCTCCCTCCCTCTTCTAGCTAAGGAGAGCAGCCATCTCTTGCTCCTTGAAAAGAGGGTCTGTGTACTAGCGGGCCTTACACAAAGCCTGCAGGGTGAATTAGAAAAAGCAAAGAGGAAAAATCACCAGGGCTACTGGCCATCTGTCCCTCCGGGTTTGGACGTAGCCTGCTCCGAGTCCCCCCCCCACCCCACCCCCCTCCCACAACTCCCACCCCTACCCCCACCTCCCCTGATTCCCTTAGCCTATATACACAGCATCAGCCACATACACACACACTCTCTGCCATGCATACATCACAGGGCATTGGATGGCGGATGGCGGTTAGAGAAAATAAAAAGAAGAAGAAGAAGAAGAGGAGAATAAGGAGCTGACACTTGCCTGGATGCAGAGCGAATTGCCCGGAGCCGGCAAATCAAACCGTAATCCCTTTTCTTTGTGCGGGCAGCAAACAGAGGAAAAGAATTTGTCTCCAACAATGATTTCCCCGAGATCGGCAGTGGAGTGGAAAACAAGGAAGCGAGGGGAGTGAAGGACAGCGAGGAGGGGAGGGAGATGGAGAGAGAGAGAGTAAGAAGAGAGAGAGAGAGAGAGAGAGGAGATGGAGGGTGAGAGCAGCAGAGGCAGGGAGATACGGTGGGAGCAGCTAGAGTGTGACAGAGGAAGGCAGGCAGTCACCGCCGAGCCACAGGGACGCTGACACTCACTGGAGGATTCCAAGTGAAGGGAGAGGAGGACGACAGAGCAGAGGGGGGAGAGGGAGAGGGAGAGATCAGGTGGGGGGAGTGAGTGAGTGAGTGAGTGAGTGAGAGAGGGAGGGAGGATTGGTTCGCCCTGTGGCTCAAACGCTCGGGATAACACCGAGATAACCCCTCATCCCCTCTGAAGCAGCAGCTGTAGACGTGAGAAGGGAAGACGAATCCCACGAGAGAGGGAGAAAGAGAGAGAGAGAGAGACTTCTCTATCAATAGTGACATTTGCCGCACATGACAACAATGGCCATCTGTAGCAATGGAGGAGAGGGGAGGAGAATGGGTTGACAGAGGGGGAGGAGAGAAAAGGGGGAGGAAAAGGGGGGGGGGTCCTATAAACACACATTCACATACAGAGAGAGAGAGAGAGAGAGAAAAGAAAACACCTCGACCAGTGGTGGAGGGTAAGGCACCTGTTCGAGTCAAGCAAGAGGGAGCAACACATGTGCTCGGGAGAGAGAGGGAGAGAGGGAGAGGGGGGAGGATGAGGGAGGAGGAGACACGAGGGAGGCAAGGAGACAAAGGAAAACAGAGGGCCGAGAAGTGTGGCTTTTATTTGACTGCTTTTTTTTTGTCTTTCTGCCTTGTCATGCCGAGAAAACATTTGCATTTGTGTGAGTGAGAGAGAGAGAGAGAGAGAGAGAGAGAGAGAGAGAGAGACAATAAACAGGAGGTGGCAGCGATAGTAGGTCAACAAGAAAGGGAGGGACAGGAAGAGAGAGAAAGAGAGGAGGCGTAAACAGTATAAACATTTTAGTGTTACTTGACTGATCGGCCCATTTTTTTGCCCAGAAAACTCATTTTTATCATGACTTATAGGGGAATATTAAGCAGGATTTATTGTCAACAAATTCCACAAAAAGACTTATTAACATACTTATTATCAGTGTAGCCATGTCTTATTCCTCTGTGCCATAGATCAGTGGTTTAAAAAAAACCCAGAAACACATTAAAAACACATCAGTGGGCCACGCTGTTTCACTGGATGACATGTTCCTTTCATCAACATGAACGTGGGCACTGTAGTTTATTTTGATTCAATCCCACGTTCACCATTTGGATGTAAATACGTTCTAAAACGCTAAATTAATTTCTGAAAATAGTCCCCAACAAACACTTTCAACTCCTTTGTGACTTTTAGATTCATGTCTTCAGTAGGAACATGTTTGTTTTGGTCTTTTCATGCAATTTGTTGACAAAAACGCTTTTATTGGCCAGTCTGCAAATTGGGGGCGATGGGTCAGTTGCTTACATACATACATACATACATACATACATACATACATACATACATACATACATACATACATATTTATACAGTATTTCCCCAAAACCGTAGTCTCAGTAGTGCGTGAGAACACAGAAGGCAGGACTTGACGTGGTCTACAGTCATATTGTTCATGCAGCTGCTTGCCCCAAGGGTAATTGCTGTTATGAATGAATAACGTGTGTTTGCATTTGTAAGCTTTGACGCTTCAGTGGTGGGAGATCTTTTAGTTAAGTTGTGGGAAAATGTGTATTATTAACATGATATGAATGTTTAATTTGAAATATGACGGTTAGCGTCACAATCGGTGTAACGCAACAACCCTATGAGGTTCCCATTTGGGGTTTTGACCCCTTAAAATGAAGCTATGTTGTGATTACACATCACAGGTTTTGGCCGTAGTCATTGAACGTCACACCCTGTTTTTTAAACTACAGTTATGAAGCCTCCAGTTTGGCATTTTGGTCGTCGCCATCTTGTTATTTGCCGAAAGAAGTTATACAAGAATGTTTTTAGGTGACCAAAAATGATAAAATTAACTTTTATGAACTGAAAACACACTGTGAAATGGTTGAAGCTCTAAGACGAATACATGGACAACTCCCAGACTGGACAACGCCATGGTAGCGACCTGTCAATCACAAGGTAGCCCTGAACTAGAGGTTGAGACCATAAACTCATGTTTACAATGTTTACTGAGGGAATAAATCAAGAGAGAAGTAGAGTCATTTTCTCATAGACTTCTATACAACCAGAGGAGTCGCCCCCTGATGGACAGTAGAGAGAATGCAGCTTTAAGATATTTCAGCATTGGCTCCACTTTTTAGAACTGGAGGTTGACGCCTGGTTTTGGGTTGTTAGCAGGTACTTTGTTGTCGTGGATTTGTCTCATGTGAAGGACTTTTAGAGGCATGACGAGGTAAAAGTATCAGGTATTATTTTGGAGATATGTTAGACGTTAAGAGGTGAAAGTAACCAGCATGTAACGTTTATTCTGCATTACTGTAGGAGGTAAATGTATCCAGTATTACACAAGGGGAAAAAAAGCAAAGTAGTGAAATTAAGTGAAAGAAATGTAATCCCTTTAATCTGTTGACCCCTCCGACTGCCTCACAAAACGTCTTACAACATATTCAGCATTTTTTTTATTCTATCTATGTTCAATTTTGATGTCAACGCTGTCCGTCCTCTGTGCACGGAGGCCTTTTCCATCGTCCTGTGATCTTTGCGAGAGAGCCCAACATGTTCAACACATAATCAGGCAGGAATCTATTTTCAATATATATCAGAACATCATAATCCCAGGGCCGGGCACCGGGGGGAGAGGCTCAGCGTCGAGGCGGATTTACAGGTCACATGGTTGAGCGCAAGAGAAGGACAGACAGCCAGCCAGAGAGTGAATAAGCGATGCAAAATACAGTAATCTAGTGTAGAAGCCACATTTTATTAAGGAGCAACGCGATGCAAATGAACACACACACACACACACACACACACACACACACACACACACACACACACACACACACACACACACACACACACACACACACACACACCAAACCCACACAGGGTGGAGATAGAAACAGGAGGAGGTGGAATCATGATCCGTCTCTTGATTAAATCATGTCTATGCATATGTGTGATAATCAAATTAATTCCTCGGGGGGGGGGGGAACACACACACACACACACACACACACACACACACACACACACACACACACACACACACACACACACACACACACACACACTCTCAACAATCACATCCAGTGAGCTGCTTTTATAACACTTCAGGCTTCAAGCTTTTGTAGTCAGCACAACTCAAGCAAAAGTTGTTGTAACACAAACATGGCAGTAGTATAATAAATAAAGCGAGCAGAGCTGGACTGTGTCAACCAACGGATCCTACTGGTTTTCATGACGCAACCGAGGCCCAGCTGTGGAGGCTGGCACGGCGCTGGCTGTTTGGCTCGAGCCACACTTTTTGTATATTTCACAGTTATGCGAGACAGCTGCAGGAACGGTGCTCTGGCTTGGTCAAGACACACGTGGCTTTAATGGACTGCAATACGTAACCCGAAAAAACAGGAAAAATGTGCATTTGTTTTGTCTTTTCAGAGGATTTTTAAAGGGAAATAAAGTGTAATGGAATTATTTACGGGTGAGTGAAAGGGACGGATGAGATTAAGAGGAGATGAAACAAATGAGAAAGAAGCCAAAAGAAAGTGGGTCATTGGGGTGAAGATGAAGAAATGATGCTAAAGACTGGTTAAACTCTCCAGCCAGATGTCCTGGTTTTAAGCGTCCAGCACCACGTTATCATCACGACTCGTATTTATTTTTGTTTGTACTCACAAGGCACAGCGTGGCGATACAGATTGGCTCGGATGGTCTTCTGCAGCTCGTGGTCGGGGGAGGACTTCTGGAACCTGAGGCTCAGGTAGTGCTTCAGGTCCTTGTTGAGCTTGTGACCTGGAAAGAACGACGACAGACAAAAAACAGCTCAAGTCAACAAACGTCCACGTCAAGAAACCTGCTCGTCTCCTCGCTGTCATTTCACCAAAAGTGAGGTTATGGAAGGCCGTGACATTTCAGATGTTAAAATGCTCCTGGGTACTGAAAGAGCAGGATTTGTTTATCTTCCTCAGTGGACTTGGAAAAACAGGGTTCCTCTTATAAATAAATATATTTGTTTAGGATTGGGTTTACACATTAATATAATGTAGTTTAAGAATGAATTAAATTTGAACATATATAAGTCCATGAGATGCAACAAGGCTAATTTCACTATGCTAAGATTTATTTGATTTTTAATTTAATTTAATTTGATTTAAATTTTAAACAAAAAGGTTTAAGATGGAAAAAACGTATGGACAGGTTTAGGAAAAACATCATGGTTGGGCTTAAAATATGTACGTATGGTAATCCATCCAACAGCTGTCGAGACATTTCACTCAAACAACAAATGCGAACCTCATGGTGGCGCTAGACAAGTCAGTGCATCATGAAAGTCATTTAGGATTCATCATCTGGGCACCATGCATGTACAAAATTTAATGGTAGTTCATCACACTTTTTTGAGATGTTTGTCTATAATCCAAGAACATCAACCCAAATTCATTTAGTTTCTTCCCTTCATGGCAATCCATCAAGTTTTTGAGATATTTCACTCTGAACGAAAAGCAGTGGATCAACCGACAGTCTGAACATTGAAGCCTCAACCGACCGGATTTCATTTATTCCTTCATTTATATATTTCTTTAGATGGTAACGTGAAAAAAAATGTAAAGAAATAAACCATAATAAGAGAAAAGAAGAGATAAGGCACAGTTTGCAACAGGCTGGTTAATTTATAGAGGCGGGATTGGCTAATTGATTTAAAGGGTCTCTGATTGGCTGGACTTCCCAGGCCTACTCAGCCTCCGTCCAATCAGAGGTGCCGATGCTGCTGGCCGAGTGTGAGCACAGCCCCGACGCTCACAATGGGTCCAGATGGTCAGAGCTCGCTCTCACGCCAGGGTCTCATTTAGGGCCATTTAATGATCCCCAAATATATCATCCATGTCTGGGAGAGCTGGCAAGCAGGTCTTGGGGGAGGTGTCATGGCCTCCCGTCGGCCTCCATCACAGCGGAGGAGTTTCTCTTGGCTCGGTGCTTTGAGACGGTCAGTGTGCTGATTAGATAGGTTGAATTTACTTTGGAACCAATATGAATTTTAATGTGGTTTAAAATCACAGTGAAACGGCAGTTAGTGCGCCTTCAGATTCTGTAATGTGACGTGTTTTATTGGGAAAAAACCCCACAAAGACAAGATCAAGTTGTTTTTTTTTTTTTTCAGATTTGAATGGATCACTAAAATGTGGGCGTGGCTTTGCAAAATACGCAGTGATATTATGTGAAAGAAGACTGTTTAACCTCCGCCCATTCCTTCTTCAACAGTGTTGTTGGGATCAAGAGGAGGACTAAGATATAACTTCATTTATGAATCCATCCTTGGACCGCCGCCCACTTATTTATCCACTTACATGTCAGGTAAACAGCTGCCGTAGCCTTCACTCCCAGGGCTTCATAACTCTCTTCAGCAGGAAGTGAAGCTGTTGAATGTGTGTGATCCCCCTCAGGGGATTTAAACTACTTTTAACAACTCTGGAAAAAAAGAACTTCAGTCGGGTTCTGCTATCGTTCTTTATCATAAAGTTTTAAACCACCACTTTGGCACTTTAGCTCACATCATTGTTATGATCTGTGCTCTATTTTTGTCTCTGTTGTTGTTGTATCTAAACCAGGTCTTTCCTGATAAATTAAAACATTATACCTCAACCACGTTCTTTTGAAATTTAAATAATGTTTTTTTTACCAGCTGACATCTAAATAAAAACCTGCTAATATCATATTTCTCTGCTTCAATGACTGTTTTTGTCTACTAGGGTAGACAAAAACAGACAAAACAGCAAGACATTCATAAATGATATAGGGACACAGAAAGAAGACAAATTTGTCACTCTGCCTTTTTGAAACTTGAAAATTTACATTTCTAATATTGCCTATTCTTTTATCCGCTGCTAAACCTACCAATGAAAGGCTTGCTTTATTCAGTATTAATTAATTAATACTTCTTGCTTGTTTGTTTAATCCATACAAAGTTAAAAGTTTAAAAACATCAAATTGCCACTTTACAGGTTATGTGCTGGATCATTTGTCTTGAAACCATAGACTGTGTATAAGAAATGGATGCAGTCATAGTGACGTCACCCATTGGTTTGTGGACTATAGTTTTGAAGCTTTGAGTTCAGCCTTTTTGTCCATCGCCATCTTGTTTTTTGCAACCAGAAGTGAGACGAGAGAGTGAAGCTTAGTACAACCGAACACTGAATCAGACATTTTTAAGGGACCAAAATATTACAATTAACTATCATAAACTTTAAACACACTGTGAAAGGATTTAAGTTGTAAGACGGAAACACGGACAACTCCCAACAGTCTTTAAGCTAAGCTAACTGGCTGCTGGCTTCAGCTACATATTCACAGTATAGATAATAAATTGGTATCAATCTTCGTATCTATCTCTCTGCAAGAAAGCAAATGAGCATATTTCACCTAAATGTCCAACTATTCCCTTGAGGTTAGATCAATAGAGGGATTTTAGAGTTAGCGCTTTGGTTGAGGTTCAGGAATCAAGAGTGAAAATCACAATAAACCAGGCAGGAAGGAGGCGGGAAGTGCTCGCCGCCTCAGAGGAAGTGTTGCTGCTGAGACACCAGGATTCATGGACAAGGACAGGCAGCTCAGACGTGTTCGCGTGGCAGCTGAGAAAAAGTGAAAAAAAGGTCTTAAAGCAGAGCGCTATCCGTCATCGGCCCCGAGGTGTGGCCCTGTGGTGACATCATCATCTGTCAGCTTCACATCCACCTCCTCCCCCCCCATGGACATTACTATAAATACTGACTGAAGCACGCAGCACTGATAATGTGCAGCGCAGAGGCAAAAACACGGGCGTCTAAAAATACAAAGATGATGAAGAAATAATAAATATGAAGCCTAAGAGAGCCACAACTCAAAGAAATAGTCCCCCTGATGCATTTGTCAAACAAATAATTGCATCATGTTGATAATAATAGCAACACTTAAGGTGTAAATCCCATTCATAAACACAGTTTAGCTAACATCAGCGTAGCCATGATTCTGATTCTGCTTTTTTCTGCCCAGAAGTAGAGACAGTGGTTGGAAGTCTACCTTGCTGTATTTTTCCGTCCCCCTACACACACACACACACACACACACACACACACACACACACACACACACACACACACACACACACACACACACACACACACAGCCCACTGTGTAATTCAGTGCAAGCAAAGCACAGTCAGGTAATTGTTACCTAGCAACCAGCCAGTGCTGACGACCATCATTACGGTCCCTGCTAGGCAAGCAGCAGTCAGATTGTAGAAGGAAAAAACACACACACACACACACACACACACACACACACACACACACACACACACACACACACACACACACACACACACACACACACACTAAACACAAGCGTTTCTTCAATCCATCCTCTGGTGCTCCACTTCCTCGTCCGTGGAGATCTGATTTATATAAACAGCTCTTGGTCAGAAATGAAATATGCTACACATGCATTAGTGTTTGTGCGTGCAGCGTCGTGTCGGTTTTGCTGGCTCAGATGCTTTCCCTGAGATAAGGGCCGCTGTCAGAGAACAACCCCCTCCTGTGGCGGCGTACAGCTAGCGGAGGGCGGGCCGCCCAGGTGTCATGCTCCATCAATGAGAGAGTCATCAAATATTCAATATTTATGAGGATTAAAGCCGTGTGGATCAGAGATTACCATCACACCACTGTGTGTGTGTGTGTGTGTGTGTGTGTGTGTGTGTGTGTTTGTGTGGTCCATGAACTGTTTGGTTAGTTTCTCCCTGGATCACAAATGCTGTATCGCTGAACAAATAACCAGATTTTATGGTGCTGTAGATGTGAAATTGGAAAAATAAAACCACAAAATTAGTTCCTCTCAGATAGGGGATTCTTAGTTTGATATGAAACATTTCAGCGGTGTCAGTTTGATTTGTTTTCAGCTCGGAATGTGCTCCATTTTTGTTTCTTCAAATTTATTTTTGAGTTCGGCTTTACAAAAAGTATTACATGGTATTTGAGATTTTGGAATAAGACAATGGTTTATTTTTTTCATGAACCATTTAGAGTTGTTTCCCAGCAGCATGTGACAAAAAGAAAAACACAATAACAAAGCTTTGGAATCCAACAAAAACAGCCAGATGTGCTGAGAAAACAGGAGATATTAGCTCCATAAACCCCAAACGCTGCATTGTTTCTTGGTTTTTGAACAAAACAATTCATCATGAAGAGAACTGAAGGGAGATCCTTGTCTCGTGTGTGCTGAACACACTGAGTCCGCTAATCCACAGCTGTCTGTTTCTCCTAAATATAGTCAGAATTGTGCTGATAAATGGTTTTAGAGTGAGGGATTAAACCTGTAATTACAGGTACAGATGTGATTGAAATACAAAAGAGACTGCACACATCAAGGTATTCACAAGGCTTTCTAATAAATAGTCTAAATTTATGATAAAACAATAATAACTACTCATTGTTTTCATACGCAGAGTCACGATGTTAGACTGAAAAACATTTATTTTTTTAGCAAAAGTGCCACAAATTGACAATTTACAGTGAATAAAATGTGAATATTTGCATGTTATCTTAGTTTTCTATGTCTTTTGGTTTTGGACTGCTGGTCAGAATCAAAAAACGATTTAAATAAGTCATATTGGCCTCGGGGAAATAAATTAAATTATTTTCTGCCATTTTATAGACAAAAAGTTGAGAAATGTTAGCTGCAGTCCTGAAAAAATGCAACATTATTCCTTCTGTCAGTGAAAACACTGAAAACCACTAACAGCCAGTCTGTCTCTGGACGATAAGATGGATCATTTGAGAGCTCGGAGGAGGATATTCTCGATTTTCCATAACAATGAAATCACTCCATCAGGGATAATCTGAGACACCAGAGACGTTGGCGCGTTGAGAGATGTTTCCTGGGAGCTGAGGTGTTTGCGGGGAGCCGGCCGGTATGTTTGGCAGAGATCGGTGCTTTTTCAACCCGGGTTGAGGCGGAGCAGAGACGTGTGAGGATACGCGAGAGGCCTCCTGTCGTTTTTACAGATAGACAGAGAGTGAGACAGAGAGACGGGTTTAACCCAAATAAGAGTGGATTATACACATCCTCCATGCCTCCAGTCAGCATTACATAACCTTAAAGGTGCAGTGTGCTGAATTTGGTGGCATCTAGCAGAAATGTTTTTTTATTTTTGCAAGTCAAAAACGACTCTCAAGTCTTTGAGTTTGAGTCCAAGTCTCTTATATTTGTAATGAGCCTTATCTCATCTGCTTATAACACTATGGAATTCTGTGTAGTTGTATAGTATGTGTATTTATTGTCTGTGTAGTTGTATAGTATGTGTATTTATTGTCTGTGTCTGTGTAGTTGAGCTGCTGCAACACTTGAATTTCCCCCATGGGGATCAATAAAGGAATATAATAATAATAATAATTCAAAGAATGAGCTGTATCATCATCACTCCTTTATCTATTAGCATACCGTATCAACATTGATTAGCTGTTTAAATTAATATGGAAAGAAACACACAATAAAAACTTTCCTTTAAAGCACATAACTATTTTTTTCAGAGATGCAAATTTTTTCAGGTGCAAGTCAAGTGTCAAGTCACTGTGTGTGTGCGACCCGAGTCCAAGTCCCAAGTCCCCATCTCTGATATTTAGTGTTGAAGTTGCAGATTGCAACCAACTTAAACTTCTCCCTAGTTTGGTTTGTCCATTCTGGGCTACTGTAGAAACATGGCGGCCGGCTCCATGAAGAGAACCCGTTCCTTGTGTAGCTATAAACGTCTCATTCTAAGGTATGAAGACACAACTATTCTTATTTTCAGGTGATTATACACTAAATAAAACATACTTATTAATATAATACTACATTTCTGCCAATAAATCCCCCCTAAATGCTGCACACTGTTCCTTTAAATCTAGTTGCATCCCTGTCTCATTTATGGGTGTGTGTGTGTGTGTGTGTGTGTGTGTGTGTGCATGTTCTCATCTAAGGAAATTCATATATTTCTGTGAACATGAAAACACAGATAAAAAAAATATCTGCGTTTTAAAGATATACAATCTCTATCTGAGACTCTTTTTTCAAAAGGTTTAGATGCTTTTGAACTCACGCTGCATGAGATGAAGAAAAGGAAGTGGCATTTGGAGAGGATTCCACAAAAAAAACCTCATGCATTAGAACATACCAACCAGACAGCAAAAGAGACACAAACATATGGTTGTTGCTGCTTAAAACATCAGCAGAAGCAGCTGCAGCCTATAGAGCCACATGACAGCTGTCATCACTACAAGTCACTGCTACTACCTGTCAATCACGCCCATAGAAATAAACACGCCAGGTGGTTACCACTTCAAAGTGCTCCACATCCACACAGCAGTTGTGGTGTTTTTTGATCATTTGTACGAATTAAATCAACAGCTAGAGAGTGAATATTCATTTGAGAAATGTCCATGTGTGTGTGTGTGTGTGTGTGTGTGTGTGTGTGTGTGTGTGTGTGTGTGTGTGTGTGTGTGTGTGTGTGTGTGTGTGTGTGTGTGTGTGTGTGTGTGTGTGTGTTAAGCTCTGTTCAGCTGCTGATTAGGATTCATCCTCCGTCCTCCAGCTCGACACTGCCCTCTGTGTCTCTGAGCCTCAACACTGAAAGTCAGCCTCACACAGACACCGTTGCCAAGGCAACCCAGAGCCGAACAGGGAATGAGATGAGCCACTGTTGTGGTTATTATGGGCTGCTGCCCCCCAGTGGTGGATCTCAACTCTATGAAGTTGAATATGAATGAAATAACAAATGTGACTTAAAAGATTTTTAATTCTCTGTTGGAGTTAATTTAAAGATTCAAAATTGCCTGAATTATGAAAAGAAATACTCAACTACCATCATTAAGAAGAGTTTTGAGGTAACTGAATAACATATTTACATTTTATGTAAAGGGAAATGTTGTATTTTTACTCTCAATTTTCCTCTAATCTTTTTTTATTTGATTTGACAAAACATCTAATACATTTTTTAGAAATTAGCTCAAACTCCACAATCTGGAACATTTGAATGCTTCTCATGCATCAATAATAATGTTTGAATATTTAATTTGCACTTTTGCTTAAGTGAAATATATAATGTAGGACTTTGCTTGCATTTAAGTGGTATTGTTAATTTAACTCACATAAGTAAAAGATTTGGAGGACATCTTTGTGACTGGTTAAAAGATCCATGGGAAAAGAAAAGTGATTGGTTCCTAAATAATTACATCCAACTCCCAGCTTTGTGCTGACTCAGCGTTTTTACTGAACTGAATCCGTAAACTTCAAACGCTGTGATGTAAGTCAAATAAACAAGTTAAATATTAGTGACCAAACACACTTGCTGACAGTCAAACACAGTTGGAAAGCCGACACATACGATGTACAACTAAGCTGTGACAAATCCAAGATTATCCCTGGTTGAATACCAACGCATTTGTTTTCCTTTTAAGAAACAGACCACACATGGATGTGCAGGTTTATACTGGCTACAACAGGAAATAATCCTTAAAGTATAGCTGCTCTCTTGGAGAATGTTGTACAGAAAATACTCTACAATGGGTGAATGACTATTTACTGAAAATGTAATAATAATTTATTATAATAATGATTGGTCTCTTAATTTATTTGTAATCGTAATTAAATCATATATCAAGATTAGGAATGGGACAATATAGGATTTAATCGCAGATTGAGCTAACTGATGCAAAAGAGGAAAACCACAGAGATGTGTGTAAAGTAATGTATCAGTGCAGCACACACACATGTTGAATAGGAGCTCTGGTCTGGTGTGTCAGACTCGTCTTTGTGTGTTTCTCTCTCCCACAGGTTAGGTGTTAAATGACATGCAGGTTGCCCTTATGTGTAGAGGAGAGCAGTAATTAGAACACACACACACACACACACACACACACACACACACACACACACACACACACACACACACACACACACACACACACACACACACACACACATTGTCCTACCTAAGGAAACACCACCTGTAGTGATGACAGAGAGGATTACGGTGCGAGACAAGACGCCCTCCCAAGCTCGATCCTCCACCACAGGGTGATGGGCTAAGGTGACCCCGTCTAGGCCACGGAACAACCAGGTGTAAGTCTCTACGGACTTCATGCAACTGGTATGACATGCTTTAAAGAGATAGTTAAACATTTTTGGAAATAGACTTAAAATTAGATGCCAGTAGCCGCCTATCTAATTAGCTTAGCATAAATACTGAAAACAGGGGAAAACAGCTAGCCTGGTCAAAAGGTTAAAACAATCCTCCTACCGTCACCTCTTAAGCTCATTAATTGATACATTAAACATATATTGTTTGTTTCAAAATGAACAAAAACAACAGATTAGTTGAAAAAACTACAATTTGTGGTTTTATAGGTTTCACAGTGTATGCCGGAATATTTCTTAGGTTATATCTGTCTTTAATCTGTGCTAAACATGTGGTTATTCAGTGAGCTTTAGAGATGCTGTAACGCAGAATAGCTGTTTCCCCTGATTCCCACTAGTCACAATGAGCTAAGCTAACTGGCTTCAGCTTCATATTTGTAGTTCAGACCATAGAAATAGAATAGGAGTAGCACATATTAGATTGTTGTTAGTTGCTTTGGTGATAAGACACGTACGTCATAGGTCGTCACCATGACAACGTCCACTTCTTATATACATTTTGTGGTTTGTATGGAAGTTAACTTGCTGCAACGGTTGCAATGGAAATGGTACACATAATAAAGTCGGATATTTTCTTTCCTAACTCTTAGCAAAAAGGCGAATAAAAGTATTTCCCAAAATGTCAAACTATTCCTCTACCACTATAAGCAGACAAAAACACCCAAATGTACAAAAACATTTGGAAGAGCACTGTTGTACAGAGCGAGATCTCAAAAAGCAGTGGTCAGTTGGGGATTTCTCACAAGCCTGTTGTCTGTTATCACATTTTGATTAAGCCGGCTCCACTCTGTCTGCATCCTTCTATCTGGTTTGGCGCTGTGGCACAAGAGGAGCAACAAACTAAACACAATTACAGACTGATTGTCCATTACAGTT
The DNA here is from genome assembly GCF_027596085.1 of Anoplopoma fimbria. NCBI lineage: Eukaryota > Metazoa > Chordata > Actinopteri > Perciformes > Anoplopomatidae > Anoplopoma > Anoplopoma fimbria. The sequence goes on from NC_072460.1 coordinate 23,516,236, forward strand.
TTATTTCTATGAAGCAGTCCACTAAATCTTTAAATTGCCCTTTTTGCCGTCGTCTCCTCAGCTCAAACTCAGCACAGAGAGAAGGCATTTCCTCCAGAGGACAAATAATATTGTATTTCCTTTTGGCCGATTCCAAATAATGGCCACAGAGTAGGAACTGGAAATGCAGGTTCTTAAACAGTAAATTCCATTGTTTCAGCGGCTTCCTGTGGGTCTCAGGACATCCCGTCAGTCAACACTGGACTCTCCAGTTACAGATGAGAGCCTTTAACTCTACATTATCCAGCAATACGAGGAGGGGGCCGTCTGGGAGAGAGAGGTGAACATCGGGAGGGATGCAAACGGACAAAACTAATCAAGCACTCCTGCTCTCGGTGATGGGTTTCACTCTCTCGGCTCCCTTGGTGTGATAAAGTAGCTGCTATTACACGGCCATTATATCTGAGAGCTAATGACGGCTGATACAGAAGACATGATTATTATGATGTGAAACATGGGACGCACTACTTTTGTTCACATGTCAATTAAACACATACACACAGATATTGAAGCTAGCGTGTGTTTGGATTTATTTTGACCACTTAAGAGCCGTCGCCGTCTTATTGCGGCCTTTCATGAGCCCTGCAATCAGCGTGGCCAGGGGTGGAGAGGAAAAAACAACAATCACAGAGAGGTCCGCCGTAAAGCTCTGGACCGGTCCTCTGCCTTCTCCTTCTATAATTACCTCCACTAGCAGCCACACCCAGAGCTGCTTTCATGTTATACCCAGACCAAAGCAGTGTTCAGTGAGAAACGTCTGCATTCTTTTGATAAACTCTTTTGACTGGATTCCTAAAAGAAAGAAGATGCAATTTGCATGTCTGTTGTTAAAGCAACAGACATGCAAATTGCATATTCTTTGAATGTGTGCTAACCATATCCCAAAGTGTATCACAGCTTTTTTTATCTGGTTTCCAGGCAACAAATGGTATCAGTTCATTTCAGTATATGGTAGGTAAAATCATGTTAAAGAGATTTAAAACCAAGCTGGTATGTGTCAGTCCCCCGTGACATTTCTGTTAAGCGACCATACTTTTGTCCACGAGGTGCAACAGTCAGGAACGTTTATTTTATTTTATTATCATTCGTTTTTTGGTTGTTTTGTGTTTGATTTTTGGACAAAAGTTGTAGTGTTTCCAGGCACCAGAGTCCCTTTAGAAAACCTCTCATTTGACTGCAGCAGGGATCTGACAGTCTGCTTGGCACAGTCCTGGTTCTGGTTCTCCCATGCCTCCCTTCCCTCCAGTGGGCCCAGCAATACGGCCTGGGTCTCCAGCAGCATAGTGTCAGTGTTGGCTCCCAGTGAGGACCGGCGGACCAGCAGACTGCAGGTCGAAGGCTGCAGTGAAGCAGGTCTAGGTCTTCCCACGGTGGGCTAGTCTCTCCCGGAGGACCCGCTGGAGTCTAAACTGGAGGATTTCTGGTGAACCTTAATCATTTAATCTGATTATGCGCCAAATCCAACTCAGTGGCAGCGATGTAAAGCTTTAAGAATACCGATATATTGAAATAGACATTCTTCTCACTGATGGTCTACATTACTTACGTAGGTCATATAGAGGCATCAGTATTAACTTGAGACTGTTATAACCAGATAAAAGTTCCTTACAGTAACTTTATTCTCTGCTGATATATCTGAAACCTAGGCCTGTGCATTCAAGTGCTTATGGGGAGCTCCAAAATTTGAAACCTGCGAGATAAGAAGTTTCCAAATTCACAACATACTTGTCCCAGCAAGTGAATATTTGCAGTTTTTTCTTCGTCTTCTACGATATCAAACTGAATACCTCAGGGTTTTGGGTTGCTAAACAAACTGTCAACTCGTACTCTGAGAAATTGATGATTTCTTGTACTATTTCTTAACATTTCTTAGATAAAATCAATTAATCAAAACAAAATGGTTGCTCCCTTCAAACACTGGTTCATGATGGACCATCTGGTTTTATACAGAAACGTATGGATGGTTTATGTGAGGAGGCAGGAGGGCCAGTTCTGATCCAGTTCTCCAGTGCTTTGCTGCTGAGTCAGAGTCAGCAGTGCATGATGGGAGATCTGGTATGAAGGAAGTACACACACACACACACACACACACACACACACACACACACACACACACAGAGAACGAGGCGAGCAGAGGCGGTGTGTTCCGCTCCAGTGCGCTGCATCTGTTCATAGCTAAATATAACCAGAGGAACCCGGGCCGACCGCTCCCTCTGCTCCGTGTTAGCAGCTGAGTAGGCCGAAGGATGGAGGAAGAGAAAGAAGGGAGGCAGGGAGGAGAGAGAGAGAGAAAGGTTGGTGCGATTGTAAAGACTAAAAAGAACGAGTAGAAGCTCGAGGGTAAAAGGGTTGAGAGGAGGGTCAATCTTAAACCATGTGGGCTCCATCACAGATAAACACAGATACTGCTTATGAATTTGGCACATTAAGATATTCTAACACAGACTAAACATTGGAAACTATTCCTGGCAAATAGTGGAATACCAAATTCAACAGACTCCAGATGGCAGGATCTCTATTAACATCCCCTGGGTTCACTTTGAGAGTAAAAGGAATAACACTTCTGTGTGCCATGTTTGTGAAAAAAAAAAATACACACAATGCAGCTATTTTAATGCATCCATTGTATCTTTTTTTTTTCTCCTCCCGTGGGCCACACGTGTAAAAACGCAGAGTCCTCGCCGTCGCTGATGGAAGGCATCAAGCTTCAGTTGGTATGTGAGCACGCCATCAGTTCTGACTGGCTGCCTCTGTTAAATGTCATTGCCTGCCTGGCCGCCGCACACAAAGGGCCCCTCTGTGATTAAAGTCCCCCTCTTTCACAGGAGCCGATGACCACGGGCAACGAGACGGAGATGAGATACAAGTATCTCATCACCTCCCTCCCTCCCTCCCTCAGCTGCAGCAGCAGACTGGAGCACATCACACCACAGGGACGAGTGTGTCATCAACAGCCGGCTAACATGATGAAACTAATCACAATAAAACACAAGACAAGAAAATTACCACATTAGGCTTGAGTTACGGCGTGTAGGTGTTTGGCTGAAGGAGTGGAAAAAGGAGAAGCCTTTCCATCGAGTGTAATGAGCACTCGTTTGTACCTTGAGGGTTTGTAATTGACGGTGCTTCTTGTGCAGTCGATGTGGCGCGCAAACAATCAGTGGGTTGAAATGAAGGGAAGACTAAGAGTCATTAGTCATTTCTGAGTTTTACCCCTACTCTCGCTTTCAACTTCAACCCTCAGAACAGAGTAACAAGGGGGAGTAATGGGACAACCCTTCCAGATCCTGATTCTTCATCAGTAGTCGTCGATGGATTTTACGTAAACAGATGTGACAAGCCGTTTCATGACAGAATAGTGTTGAACTGTCGGCTAACAGCGACTGCTCCTGCTAGAAGAGCTGTAGGCCCTAGGTCAGGCTGTTCTCATCCAGTCCAAAAATGTGCTGTAATTCGTAGATATCCCACTAAATCAATTGAACTGTCAATCAAAAGGTAGCCCCGCCCTAAATCATACCCTGCTTTATGGTCTATTTGACTCTAAATGGAGCATCATTTACTAAATGAACATCATGCTGTATTGAAGAAGACTTGAAACTAGAGATTGAGACCATAAACTCATGTTTACAATGTTTACTGAGGGAATAAATCAAGAGAGAAGTAGAGTCATTTTCTCATAGACTTCTATACAACCAGAGGAGTCGCCCCCTGATGGACATTAGAAAGAATGCATGTTTAAGACAATTCCGCATTGGCTTCACTTATCAGACCCCGAGGTTGCCGCTAGGGGGGGACATCCAGTGGCCTACATATCGGTATCTGACCTCTCGGTTGTGTTAAACCTAATATTAATTAAAATATATGAAACACCAACTTTTACAAAAATAGTCACTCTAACCGAGGGGCTAACCATCAGGTATGCAGAGCTGTTTTAAAGGAGATAACTGATCCCCACAAGAAGGTTCATCAAATGAATCTGTCATGTGAATTTCCTCAGTTAGTCATCAAATGGATGCTGCTAGAATGTTGTGCTGAGAGGAAGCACTATTACAGAAGCACCAGATGAGAATGTTTGTCAGGGGATTAGCTAATATGCTTAAAAAAAAAAATGCCAGAAAGTGAGGCAACATTGCTAAGAATTTAAAGTTTTTAAAATAGAGTTCAAGTATCTTCATTTCAAATAGACGGGAAGGAATAAATGCAAGAATCCAGAATGACTCACTTACAGCGAGGCTAACATCTTAAGTCTCTATCAAAAGTGTTCGAGAGCAGAGATAACACTCAGCAGACTGACAGCTGGGGATATAGAGCCGGGATAAGATTAAAGAGCGGCCACATTGTTGTGATGCTGCAAACCTTCATGGGTTAAGAGTGGCATTCAGCAATGTAATCCACAATTAATCTACCAATTCACACCCCAGGATATTCTCTTACTTATGATTACATTTGGATTGACAAAAACTGGGCTTAATAAAAAACAGCTTATGCAAAAGTAGCCGACAGAAGTAAAGCTCGTCGTAAACTTCGACTGATTTCGCGATGATAAAAGGGTAATCATTTCATATATATTAAATAATGAACGCTCCGACTTTTTTTTAATGTTCAGTTCTAGATTTAAATATCTATTTAGGTAGGCTATCAATTACTTTGAATTTGATAATCAATTCCAGATTTATCAGGGTTATCGGCTAATAAATCTTGCGTTTTCTGCCTTAAACTATCATTAATATCTACTATTACTACTACCTAATATGAATCCACAATTGGTTGTCTTCTATTAATCATTCAATTTCAAGTAAAAGGAATCTGTTTTGATCAAACCCGTAAAGAACCCAACAAATCATCGATCAAACAGGATGTGATGTTGTGAGATACTGCGACTTGCCAAACTCCAGATGCCACCCACTCCTTAAGGTGGTTCAACAGGATGGATCCGTCGGGTAAATCTAGGTGACAAAATACCAGATGGTCCAGAGAACAGGAGAGTCTGTCTCTTTTTTAATAAGCGCTATAAGCACAGGAACATGCAAAAATGTACAGACAACCAACATCAACCAAAAACAGAAAATGCTGGATCTGCATTTCAACCAGAGACACGATGATAGAATGGGAAAAAACATTTTCTCCAAAACTGTTCTTTAAAAAGACATTTCAAGTGACACAAACCCTGTGGAGTGTCTAAGATCACCTCATTGTGCTCAGTGAAAAGGCTAAAACCAGAGCATTCAGTTTGAACTGCTTCACACCACAAGGTGAATATGTGCGATGTGAAGACTGCGGTCACAAAAACCACTTTCCGTCAAACCATCAAATATCTGACCTTCAAACTGCAGGAAATCACTGAGTCTCCTTCACAGCAGGATAACGGCGAACACGGAGATGACTGTGAGACATTTGAGAAGAAGCTATGAAAGGAGATAAGCAACAGGTGATGGAGCCAGAGCGAGAGAAAAGGTTAAAAACTGGATGTGAGGCCTTTTAAATAAATGGAGTGATGGAGTTGTAGGGGGGAAGTTTCATTACGCTGCTGAGCCGAGTGGGTTGTGACTCTAAAAGTCGGAGAGGCTTTAAAGGATGTAGGTTTTTCCTAGCTTTATTGTCAGTAAGAGGGTGTCTGAGCAGCTTCCAGGACAGAGCTGCTATCCATCCAGAGAAATGCAATTCTTGCAGAAATCTTGAATTGTCAATTGTTTTAAAACACCAATTCCCATCATGGGTTTTTCAATGGGGTTCCACAAGATCATAGAGTCTCAATGTGGTATTTATGAGGGATTTTTGATCATTTTTTTCAATCCTTGAGTGGATGTTAAGCACCGACTCTGTGTAACAAATGGCATCAACCCCCAAAAATGGGAATGGCGATCATCCATTATGCATCCCTCTTCTTTGTGGCATCTACAGTTGACCTGCTATCTCCTCCTAGAGATCCCTGTCCCTCCTAAAAAAGGCAAAATCGGGTCTATGTGGGTCTCTAAGGGTTAAAAATCACAACAACAACATAAATATTTATCTGGATCAGACATTTTTACATAATCATACACAACATTAATGTGTTGAGAACACTAAAATTAGCTTGAGCACTGCTCCCCACTCGATGCAATTCTGTATAATTGTGGCTTTAATGAGGCACTGATTCATGTCCAGTCCTTGTCCTCTTAATCAGTCTGTTGTCACCCAAAGTTTGGCGAACATCATTATTAGGAAGATTTATAAAGGGATCTGATGTCACAACATAAACAGTCCACACTTCCCATTCAAGTTTTAAAAATGGAGCCAGATTCTCATTTAGTGTTTCTTCTTTCATTTAGTGTTTCGCTCCTTCTGAAGTCAAGGTTATTGTCGTATAAATGGTAAAAACCTGATGAGTAACTCCTTCCTTCCAACGTCCTTCACACTAAGGACAAAGAAGAGCTGGAGCGGAGACGACAATAGGACTGGACAATTCCCAATGCCAGGCACGTTTGAAGCGGAGGATGAGTTCAAGGCCTTAAAGAAGGAAGGATGTGTTTTAATTGAGGCCAAAAACAGTAAAGACCTTGTGTCTTTTTTAAAAGCGTTTCCTGTTAAAATCGTGCAAGATAGTAAACCGGAACTGTGTATAATCCACAGGGGGAAGGTTTTATCTTAACATGAACATACTGATGATATTTTTGATCTTAAAACAATTACTTGATTTAATTAATAGACAGAAATTAAATTAGTAACTATATTGGTAAATTAATCATTTTTTTTAGCAAAACTGCCAAAGCTTACATTAAAGTTGCATACAGGTCCAGGATGGACAGACTCACTAAATTAAGGTACACATCATTACTGTCTTAATAAAGATGCAGAAATCACGTCATAATCATTTTAATATGCTTTTCAATTAAAGTTAGAATAATTATGTTAAAATTATCATTTAATCTGATATCGCAAATCATATCATAGTTGCAATATCAGTGAAATATTTGCAATAACTTCAAAAAAATTGCGTTTTGGTGTTGGTTAGACCGTGTGCAAGATTCTTTTGCAACTTCTGATATACTCCTGTCTGTCAAATGTTGTGTAAAGTTTTCTTCTGGTACATCCTCCATATTTTAAAGTCCAGATTGCTTTATAGCGGGAGTTAGAATGTAAAAGCACAGTTTAGAACTAGGCTAACTTAGAAAAGCTGGTGCAACCGACTTTCTTTTTAAAGCATAGTGTTAGAATTACATCATTCTTATTGAGAAAACTGTTGCTTGTGAGGATTATCCAGAGAAATCAGGACTTTGTCTTATTAAAACTTTATCTTTTAATGCTTTGAACACCACTTACGCAGTTTTGATCAACACCATTCTGTTGGATTAGAGGAAGAATCTAAGGTGAAAAAACACAGCAAATAAAACAAAAATGTATCTTTATGGCTCGATAACACAAAGAGATGAGTGAGAAAAGTTTCTCATCTCGCTTCAGTTGGGTGAACCAACTTTTTAAAAGTTGTTTAATCCATAACTTTGCTTTATTACCATCGTGTAGCTGCAAACAGGGACACTTCTCGGAAACTTTTTTTTAAAACTGAAAAACTTGTTTGAAATCTCAAGGTTGCTCGGAGCCGCAGACATTAATTATGTGAGCGTTGGCAGCCCACAAGCGTAACAACCGGCTGGGTACGGCGCCACAAATCAAAGACAAATGGTTACCAAACACAAGTTTCCTTGAACGCACCAATATGGAGGTTTTATTCAGAGCGGTCCGTTGGTGCAAATCCATCAGCAGGGGATGAAAATGTCAGGATGTGAGGACTAAATGCCCAGCTTGTCGTAGCTCTGCAGGGAATCCATCTTTCCCAAAGAGGTTGATGGATTATTAGACTGAAACGAGCCACAACTTGTGTATCATCATAACCTTTGCTTTAGCTTTTTCTCACTGTTTTAAATTGTCTCTATTTGTTTTTACCCCAAACAAATTACCTTTCAACCTAACTACAGTCCTGTCCTCGATGTAACCCTGCCTGACCTGCTCAGCTCAAAGTATTTGTCTTTTCAGTGCACCCGCTAGATGCTGCCAACTTCTGCCAAACAGCTGCAGCCCAAGGTCAGTCCCTACCTCGGACGGACAGAAGCTTGGACACAGTCCTCCACCGTAACAGAACAGATCTGTGTTGAGTTATATCTATAGAAACAGATATTTACTTTTATCATCTGGCCTGCTTTTAAAAATACGCCTCTTGTCTCGTGCTCTTTGTTATTAAAACATCTATCTGAAGATGTTTCTCTCAGATTAAGGCATCCGCCGTGACGGTTTGCCTGATTAAACAGCCTCAGCTACCATATATAACCTCACACTGGAGCTCTATATCGAGAACAGAGACGAACATAAAAAGATTGAAAAAATACAGTTTTTCCTGCCGAGCGCTCATTGAGATCTGTGTCACTTTCAGGTCACGTTCTCGAAAAGCAGCAGAACGCCGGATGAGACGCAGAGCGAGTTACACAAGTTAAGTGTTCAAAGTCGACACCAACAGCTCGAGACAAATGTTTTCCATCATCGTGTTGCTTTGTCAAAAGGGTCTAAATTTACTCTGGAGAAGCAGAGTGATTCAGAGCCATAGCTGGAAGAAAAACAGCAAGTGATTTGATAGGCGGAGGCATGTGTCAGATTGTGGTAGATTTGTATGTGAAAGCAGGCCAAAGGACTGAAGGGAAATATTGTTTTTTAGGAAGGCTCATGTGAAATGTTTGTTTTGTCGTGACCAGAAAGTCAGACATGTTTGTACAGCAGGACCGAGAAGGAAGTTGTGACTGTTGCTGCAGCTGTTCTGATAATTAATGAATCTTTTAAAGTAAAAAGGAAAAAATCTTTAAAAAAAAGTGACTGTTAGCGTTTCAATTGTGAGGTTTCACTGCTTTTCTTAGTTTTTTTAGTTACTATAAATTGAATATCTTTGGATATCGTTCCGACAAATGAAGCAACTTAAAGACGTCATCTTGGGCTCTTGGAATTTATTCATTAATTAATATATTAGAGAGAGATTAATTAATAATGGAAACCCCTTTTAGTTCACGTCATTATTCTGACAATCGCATTGTCAGAATAGCGGTGTGGCTCTAGTGAAGGAAATGTTGGTTGGTGGGTCTGTTTCTATGGTCCAGACTGAAATATCAGCAACTATTGGATGCATTGCCATGAAATTCAGAACAAATATCCGTGTTGCACCGAGCATGAAGCCTAATATGACTTTGGTGATTACCTGACTTCTCATTTAGCACCAATTTCTCCAAATCAAACAGTGACTGCCTGCACTTCTTATATACAGTCTATGGTTTTGATCTAGTAATGTACAAAAAACCTTGAACAAATAATTATTTCCTTTAGAAGATAAAAGCATTCCAGGTTCAAAATCAAAAGCTGGTATACGTCAACATCTTTCTGTTAACTGAGCAATTTGACGGTATGATGATGTTAAAACTGGTGATGTATAGACTGAATCGCAGTAAATGCAGCAGAGCATAATCTAACTCTGAGAGAATAACTAAAACTGTCACAGTGACAGGATTGATTAGCCTGTGGTGCCAGTCAACAGAGAAATGTCTTATGGGTATTATGCAGATGAGTTCCAGATGTGCGCACAGCTGTTTGCATGCAACACATCAATCAGACTGTGCGACGCTGCTGAACAAGTGAACTCCGAGGTGGCGTTGTTTGTTTTTTATATTAAAGCTTTATTAATTACACTACAACAGTATGTACAATCTGTGCGCACCTCTGAGAGGCTGCAGGGCCTTTCACACCAAAACAAACAGGGTTCCCTTACAGCAACTAGTCCTCTTCATTGTGTTTAGCTCCTGTGACTAATTCAAACCACAACACCGGAACAGTCTTCAAGCTTTTTTGACACTAATGAGAATATCAGATGGAGGAAGCTGGTTCCTGCAAAGCTGCTTCTATTTAGATAAGACGTCCTTCCACCTGCCAAGAGACGCAGATATACGACAGAGGACGGAGGACAGTGTGGACGACAGGAGACACAACACCAGAGTGTTTGAAACCTTCTTCACCTGTTAGAAGTCGTCAATCATCTGGGGTATAATTGAACTTTTTCACCTTTTTAAAAAGGGGGAACAAACTCAGGGATAAAGATCATGGGAAAACAAGTTGGGCTCCTCTGAACCTAGGAGATCAAAGCTGACTTTCTGACTCCAGCTCCGGTGTTTATCGTCGGGTTTAGGTGACATATGGAGCAGATTTATGTAAACGGCAACAGAACTGACATCGGATATCAATACAATATGACAAAAAACTTCTTTTTCATACTCACAATCGCAAAATCTGTCAGCAATCGAAGGCTTTGTTGTTAAGTGGAAGCTTTTAAATAATGATCAAAACAAAAAAGAAAGGTAGCAACAAGGGTTTCTTCCATGACCCTTCAGAATAAAAGTAACTCTGAATGCAATACTGAATTATTATCCTACCTTCTTCTGACACATATTTACTGTAAATATTGATAATAAGTATGTTTTAACATGTCTTTTACAAACGATTTAAAACAATTAAACAACATTGAACTACTTCAAATCAAATCAAGTCACTACAGGCCCTCCTCAGACCTTCAGATCCACCTTCATCATAGTACATGATACTACCACTAGAGGGCTCAGTGCATGACTTAACATCTGTATTGGCAAAAGCTTCACCTGACACATTTATGTAATATAGCAACCAGCTGTTTAGTATAAATAAATAAAACAGTTTATTAAATAGTGATCCAACATATCTCCATTAAATGAAGGCTTTGCTGTGGAACACACATACACAGTGAAGGGCTTCACACTTTGCCAGGAGACTTCCTCTGCTGCACAGGAAGTGATGCATTTAGTTTTTTTTAAATTTAAGAGGAAACAACGGTGGTTTGTTTTTGATAAACATGACAAAGAAAGTCCACCAGACTAAATATGCAAAGCTACAGTCAATGAATGTCTCCAGATTCAGAGTATGGTGACTACATTTTAAAATACTGCATAAATGTTTTGCAATTGGGCTTTTGGAGCATAATGAAAACCAAAGCTTTGAAACTAATATTTAGTTTTTAATATTGATTATTTTGATTTTTTTTTTTATTGATTGTTATATCTATAAAAGGTCAAAGAATAGTAAAGAATTCATCTCACAATTTCCCAAAAAGCCCAGGATGTAATTTTCAAATGACTTGTTTTGTTGAAAGAGATGAAAGACAAAGACAACAAGCCAATAATCTAAACTGGGAAGCGGAAACAGAGAATAAGTGGGACAATTTGATTGAAAAAAGACAAAAATTGATGTCAAATATTTTCTGTCTGACAAAGAATCAACCATCGAAGCGTTTTAGAATGGAACATTTTACGTCACCACAGTAGATACAAATAGATTAACAAAAAAAACAAGCTATTTTTATATAATTGCTTAATTGTTTGTCATTTTTCGAGCAAACATTTCTGAAAAAGGCCAAACACTCTCCGTCTCCTGCCTCTAAAATGTGAGTTGTATCTGGTCTGCTCTTTGTAATATCCCAGTAAGCTGAATATTATTGTGTTTCTGTAAACAAGACGTCAAATTGGACAAGAATAATCTGCAGATAAGTTGTCTAACAAAAATTGTATTTAATGCTGTGATTTCACTCCCAATATGGAATGATGGGATAAACAGACCTATTCCCTGCTTTACTGTCCAACTGCCAATATTTCTACTTCATCCATGACTGTAAACTACATGTCTTCTAAACTAAACAAAAGTCTGGACTTTGTTTACTGAAGTATGATAGCTGATTTCTTTGAGGATATTCCTGGAAAAGTATTTCAAATGGAAACATTTCTTCATCCCTTTGCTCCTCCTCCTCCTCCTCCTCACAGTGTTGCTGTTTTAATAAAATGTGACCCATTAGGGACAACAATGTCAGAAACAGAAGGCGGAATGTGCAAGTCTGAGCGAGTTAATCTCTCAACCCGGTAACTCATTAAATATTAAACAAGCGGTGTCCTGCCAGTAGAAAACCTTCACAACCTACTAAGTACAACAAGGGTCGTCATAGCACTGCATACAGTCAGATTAAACAGCAGTGTAAATATTAGTGTGAGGATATCAGGCGATGGTGCATAAAGCGATTCATACGCTGGTGAGCGGAGGGTCGGGTCAGGCCTCTCAAGAGCTTATGAGCAACCTGAATCTCTGGAGATTGACGGAGAGGCGGAGGGATGGAGGGATCAGCGACACGAGAAATCCTCTAAGGATCATCTGCAAACCTTTCACCTCGGCTGAACAACACACCAAGGTTTATTTAAAAAGGAATGATGCTACGCTAGGGAATATTTCCTGGTTTCTTTACTCGTCTATGACAGTAAACTCAATATCTTTGAGTTGTGGACAACATTAGATATTTGAAGGATGTCGTCTTGGGCTTTCGTAAAGACAGATTCACATTTTTAACCATTTTCTGACATGTGGTAACAACAACTAATTGAGAAAAATAAAAGACGGATTAAAGGACCAGATGAAAATAAATGTTTTAAATAGAATTTAATATTCATAACAATGTTTTCATTAGTGAATAAAACTGGAAATTAAGAATCCTTGTATTTTCGTTAGCTTAGAATTCCCCTTTTATAATTACATATGGAGTCCGCCATGTTGCACTGCCATGTTTCTACAGAAGCCCAGAACGGACAAGCCAAACACTGACTCTAGAGAGAGCATTTTTGCCTTTTTACGGTACCTGAAGGCCACCGTAGTTCTCCGACACGCTTGGAAAGAGAGGGTTGGGCGGAGGAGTGTTCGGTTGGTCAATGTCACCACTAGATGCCACTATATCCTACACACTTCTCCTTTAATCAACAATGAAAATATTCGGTAGTTGCAGCTCTAGTTACGTTTCTTATATTAATTGTAGCAGAATTTTACTTTGCAAACAGTTAGATGAGCTCGGACTATTCCTTTAGAGACGTATTTTCAATTCTACTGTCCTGCCTCAGCTTGTGAAATCCAGCATGATGACAGAGGACCTTTGGGAAAATTAGAACGTTTCTCACACTATGCTATTTGCATCTTAAGGAAAGGTGTAATTACTGCTCCTAACAACCACAACAAACCCAAAGAAACAGACTAAAAGTAGAACGATGATTCATGCGTGTAAAAAAAGAGCCTGTAATGGTGCGTAATCCCTTCCAGATGTGTGAATCCAGTAGCAGCGCAGCTTAAATGTCAATTTATAGCCACTATATGAGACTCTCTCCGGCAGTGAACATGTGTGTGATGGACTTAGTAGGAGTGTGTGTAGGTCAATGCATGTGCATGTTAGTGCAGCAGAGAGAGACGGAGTAAGATATAGACTGGGAGAGGGAAGCTGTATCACAGTATAAAGTAGTTTTCTTTCTGGATCACATGATTCAAACCATCGTATTCTTGCAGGTTTGAGAGGACAGTTAACATTCAGCAGCAGCACAGTTTGCTCCAACACAAAAGTTCTTAAGATATTTTTGTTGTGTTTATGCAGTATTGTTACTGCGGATATAATTAAACATTATCAATCAGTCTCTCCTGGATGGCTTTACTAGCGTTACACTTAGTTGTTCACATCCATACTGAGAGAAATAGAATCAGAATCAGAAGCTGTTTATTGCCAAGAACGTTGCACAAACAAGGCATTTGACTAGGGGAATTATTGGTGCATACAGTAAATAAAAAACACACTGCAATAATGAATAATTAAAACAATTAAAATATGAAAATATACAATTAAATATGGTAAACCTAAGTAAACAAATAAGAGTATTATATATATATATATATATATATATATATATATATATATATATATATATATATATATATATATTTGAGTATATATACTAACAAGTTAGCTTACCAGCCAGCTATCCACTAGTTAGCTAGCTAGCGGACAGCTGGCTAGTTAGCGTCCTTGTTAGCTAACTAGCAATGCTACACTGGAATTACTATACATGGTTTATATAAAGTTATGCATTACTTCCATATTTAAAAATGCATACACGTCTCTGTTGTCAAGTGAAAACCTCATTAATACGCTGTCAAGAGCTCAAGCTGTCAGAGCTACGTTAACATTGAGTCCACAACGCATGTTTTTTTGTTATTCGATGAATAAATAAATAGTCTACATGGAATTACCACATGGTTTTGTATTCTCCTGTGTGAATAACAATACTTGACAAATTAAGGTAAACGACTGTTCTCTCATTTAAGAACTTTAGCTCAAAATAATCAGATTTTCCGAGAATTTTGAGTTAGTATGTGCTTGTTATTATCTATTTATAGGACTTGATTGTGTATCACGATATCTCAATATACGCTTTCATCACAATATGTCACCATCGAAAGATGAAAGATTATGATTAATATGATGAAGGAAAAAAACAAAAGCCTTTTAACCACCAAAATGCATTTATTTTATCTCATTTATAAAGTATTTAACATGTGTATATGTTTTTAATAGCATGCATAAAACAAAGTTGTGATATATCAAATGTTTAGTTGTACTTAATGAAACGGCAGTAAAAATGGTCAGGAAAGTCAAATTCATTCTTCTCACGACTTATAGATAAAGCCTGTTGTGATTTGTGTAACCAAAATGTTTAGGTAACACTGCTGCTGCCTTTCTGCAGCTGTTCCTCAGCTTCATGGTGAACATGACTCTGTGTTGGACTCTGTTGGAGGTGAAACATGATGCATGTGAACTACAAAAGAGAAAAACGTGCTGCATTTTAGAAACCCTGAGGGCTCTTCATGCTTATTACCGTTAATGTAACTGGCATGCAGTGGAGGAGTACTACCTCTTCATGTACTAACTGTACAGACGTGGCTTTACTCTCCTTTATCAGCCAGATAATTCCTTTAAAGCTGATGTCATTACAAAAATGCAAGCTCTTCTTCACATGCTAAAAATGATCACATTCTGGCCCTTCCTGTAACACGAATAAATTGTGTTTATCGCAAACACACACCCTAAACTTCCATTTCATCCATTTTAGTTGGACTTAAAAAAAATAATGTTCGCTGGTTTTCTGAACCTTCTATAATGATAAAGTGAATATATTTGGGGTTTTGGGACGTTTATCAGTTAAAACAAGATATCTGAAGACCATCAGAGACTGTGACGGACATATTTAGGCCACAGGATCAAATGATTGATTGTGAAATGAATTAGCAGATTGATCAATAATGAAAATATGTGTTAGTTGCAGCAGCTGCATTTTGACACCAATACCAAAATGAGAAATATAAGCAAATGTTTCTACTAAATCCATTTTTTTTGTTGTTAAAAAGGGAGCCAATCCTCTCTAATGTTAAATGTCCGAACACATGAAGCTACAAAACTTTTGGTTGGATAAAAACAAAGTCCTAAATGTTGACTTTTTGGATAGATCTGATCAAAGTTCACAAAACTGACATTTGATGCCAGTTTTTGTTTCCAATACTCTACAGGAATGTGAGGTTTGATGCCAAACCCAAATAGAGTGTAATTTAAAAGTGAGTTAAAAAGCTGAGTGGAAAGTATAACAATGAAAGCCTCTGCCTGCTGTAGTACTTCACCAGTATTACATCCACAGCTCTGGTGGTTGTTTCTTGTTACCCGTCTGATCCGCGTTTCATTCCAACCTCATTGTTACACCACCTGAGGCAAAGTCTCAGAATTACAGCCGTTTGTTCAGGCTTAAATGACACGAGCTGCTTGTGTGTGGCGACACTGCTCCTTTCACTGGTATGCTGCCATTGTTGGCAATGTATGCGAATCACTCAATCAAGAACAAAGCACAAAATTCCAATGTATAAACCTTAAAAAAACACGTATGCAACACATGCAAACAAGGCGATTTAAACAGTTCCCTTGAAGACATCCAAACCAGAGTTTCTTACAATATCAGACTCTCAGTCTGTGTGACTGTTTGTGCCAAATAAGGTTGAAAATATATAAAGATAAGAACATACAAACCTCTGCTGCCTAAAACACAGAGCTCTCAAAGGGATGAGGATGTGGAAGGAAAAGTAAAAAGCAGAGTGTACAGAGAGGAGGAGAGATAACCGCAGCATTCATGTCACAAGCGGTTGACAGGCCTTTCAGGGATATACTTATGCAGTCGGTTGCGCTTAATCAAGACTGACAAAATCTTCATACTTAAGAAAATACGAGAGACTTGCATTCTGGGACGAGCACCTCACAGACGAGATCTCCGTCTACAAAGCTGTCACATCCTCTGGATGTGTGTAAGCCTTCTTTACGATGCACAAAGACCAGAGACACAACGTGAGTGACACAACTTAATGCAATCTTTACATAACGGAGTCCGTTTTAACATGGAGCTCGTGATTAGAATAGGAAAGTACATATACAAGTGTTAACCATATAGACCATATAGTTATTTCGCTCACAGGAGTACCCTATTGTATCAAGAACCTATCCTTTTTGTATTTTTTTATTGGTGAAGCAATGAGACAAAAAAAATACATATAGTGACAGAGATACAGACAATAACATAAAGCAGTTACAATGATGTAGTTAATGAAATGATAAGAGTCTGGGAGTATACATTACAATTAGATTGGGTTAAGTAGGGTGTGTGTGTGTGTGTGTGTGTGTGTGTGTGTGTGTGTGTGTGTGTGTGTGTGTGTGTGTGTGTGTGTGTGTGTGTGTGTGTGTGTGTGTGTGTGTGTGTGTGTGTGTGTGTGTAAAAGAGGCATCAGTATACGTCCGAGTAGTCTATGAGATGTGTGTCGGAAAGACAAAAGATGCAGTGTAATTGTTGCAGTGGTAATAAATAAATGCTTCAACAGCAATATCCTAATAATAATAATAATAATAATAATAATAATAATATGAAGCAATAATAATAAAAAATAATAATAACAAGATAATGACATGTTATCATATAATGGTCATATAATAATAATGATAACCTTTCCACCTTCTAAGGGTGCTACCAAGAACTGTGAGAAATAAAGATGCTAATTAGAACCGTATTGAGTTCTTCGCCTGGTCCTAATAGGATAAACCCTTTTTGGTATAATAAAGGTTCTACCAGGAACCCTTTCAAAGGGTTACATCTAGAACCCAACATATAGTGTAATACCTAGACAAAAAACCCTTCTATGGTGTAATGGTTCCACCCAGAACCCTCTCCGGAGGTTTTATCCAGAACCTTTCCACCTTCTAAGGGTGTTGACAAGAACCTTTACTGGGGTGCTCTACCGAGAATCCTTTTATATTCCAAGGGTGTAATCTAGAACCCACCTAGAGGGTCACAGTCATAGTACTCAAGGGTGGAGATTTAAGGGACCACCCACAGACTTTCAACACCCTAACTCACTTGATATAAGTTGTACCAGGCTTTTGAGTTTTATTATCCATTAAAATTGAGATGAATCCATGCGATCTAAGACAAGCGCCTACACAGAAGTCTTTAAATGTAATTTCAGAATTTAAACTGGTAAAAGACTACATTATTCAAAGATCTTTCTCCACCCTAACATTGGTTTATAGTTTAACAGGTTAGCCTACCAGCAAGACTGATGTGGTGTAGTGCAACCCACAACAGTCATGGTTCACAATCACAGTTTTTGTGGGTGTTTGGGATGGGAGGATCTTTTTACACTCTTTTTCTTCCTTGAAGAACTCTTTCTTCCAAAAAGAAGTCTTTGAATGAAAAAATGAAACTCATTCCACAACATTATGCACACAATACGGTCGGAAAACTGTGCAGCTCCACTCCAAATGCTTCTAACAGCCGCAACTAACTGCCGCAAAGTTTCCTTAAAATGACGGAAGTCTGTCTTAACTGCAAATTGAATTTGGCACTCACAGAATCCTTAGTCTTACAAAGAACCCTTGAAAACCCCTTTCTTTAAAACAAAGGGTTATTCAGAAGTAAGTGGTTCTTCTGGTTCTTCCTGAGGGGCTGAGGTTTCTGGTTTACTTTGATTTCATGACGTGGACTCGTCCCAAATGGGCGTCTCGCTCTCAGAATTGACCTTGCAAGATTAGGGCGATTTAAGAAGATGGTCATTTCTGCCATTTTCAACCATGAAATGCAGATTTTTTTTTTTATTGGCAATACAAACACAATGTGTTTCATCCCAGTAAAGTCACATTATTACATTTATAGCTTAAACACATTTAAGTGTGCAGTTATCACTATCCCACCCTGTCATAAAGGAGTGAGCAGGGCCACAAGAGAAAGCTAGAAGTGACCTGAGAGGAGGGTTGAAACAGGGGCAAAATGCATAATCTAAAGTATAAAAGTCTGGATGTTTCACCAGGGTGTACTAGTGAACTCCTGGCCAAACCTCTCAGGAATGCCTGGCATCCAGCAGGCTGCCCTGAATTCCTCTGGCTTGGTTCAAGTGAAGGCAAGATCTGAGCCAACCAGGGGCCACTGACCAAACCCACCTATGATCAGAGCACCATAAACCACCAGGCCTTTGGTCTTCAGGCGTTTTCTGGTTTAACTATAAGGTAAAAACACAAATACCAAGAAGGCTGTCTAAGTTGTAAAGTTCACACCAGTTAACACCAGTTTTTGGACGTATTTCAGTCTCAAATATTGCTACTTTAAAACAACAAGTATCATTCTAATAACATTATATGACCTGATGCACAACCTTTACACCTTTACAGACACAACACTGTTATCAGATGCTCATTGAAATACAGGAAAGACACAAGACCATTAACCTGTGAGCTGGATTCAGCTGATGATAACAGAGAAGAACTGGTGGGTCAAAGTCAAAATATGTCTGAGAGTACTCCCTCTTTGTACTTTAACCCCGAAATGATGCCCCATCATAAAACTACTCATCGTTCGAATGGGCCCCTGTAAACAAAGTACAATAAAAAAAATGTCATGTGAAGTGACCCCAGCCAAGTGGAGGGGAGAGAGGAGGACATGTTTCTCTGAGTGTATTTGTGATTAATGTGTAACTTGTATTTCAGTTGGATTAAGCCAGAGTGTGTTTCAAACTGGGCGCTAAGGGGAAACATGAGGCAAACATACCGCATGAGGTATTCTAGAAACAACAAACTTATCAAGGAACTTCTCACTACATTACGTTTTAGCTTCTCCTCTGTTGCTATACTATTGGTCCACTAGCAATGTCTTGTCTTGTACATTTCATCAAAAGACTAAGACTAAACTTAAATCGAAGTCAGCATTGATATTAGTGAATCTTTTGCTGTGTAAATAACACATCAGTCATTCCTTCCCAAATTGGAAGCGCTTAATAAGTACTTAGACTCAAAACCACCGGAGTGTAACAGTCCACCTCTCCACCACAGGAATGCCCCGACTTCATTAAGGTGTTTTTGCTTCCTGCATTCCTCAGTGGGAGCAGCACACCTGTGGGGTGAAAGTATAACTAACACCGCCACGACCTGCCTACCTGCACACACGGACACAGTTTCCACCGACAGCACTGAGGCGGTGCGGCCTCCTGTAATGTGACCCACGGCTCTGTGGAGGGAAACAGATGGAGATCCGATCCATCCATTTTTTCAGGTTCTGCATGGTAGCCCAACAGACTGGGAGGTACAATGGAGGTCTTGTGAGATACTCAGGTAGAAGAGTGTCCCCCTCCTTTAATTAGAGACCAGGAGAATCTGCTGACTTATGTGAGAAAGTAATGACAAAGCCATGAAGACGGCTCAGAACAAACTTTTATGTCTATAGTGAGGGTGTCGCAGGAGTCTTTGCAACAAAGTGTTTCCACAGGAGTTCAGAATAATTAGAAAACTGTTAATGGATATAAAAAATCCCCCACGGTGCAATGCTGGTCCGATCGTCTGTCAAACAAACACCCGTTCTGCAAAACACAGAGTGGCGTTAGTGCTGAGCTCTTGTCCCGGGGGGGGGGGGGGGGTCAGGACTTCAGCTCCAGAGGTCAAGCGTTCACTGTGCCGCCGCTAATGGACATACAGTACAATAGGAAAGGCAGCGATGCCACACTGAAACTAAACCGCTGTTATATAACACAGTTAATGATTTCCCCAGAGTCGAGGCACTGCGAGCTTTGTCAGATATTTCATGTTTGAGCGAGGAGAGGGAGGGGGGGGTGAACGTGAGTGAGCATGTGTGGAAAGGCATGTGAGGTGAAATATACAAATGCATCTGACTAGAAATGTTTAAAATATATATATATATATATATATATATATATATTTCAGTATTCGCTCAGGCGTCACAGAACATCCCGATTTGGCCGACAGGAAGAACAACAGAACAAATCGTGCACAGAACACTAGTGAGTCCGAGAGAAAAGAAAAAAAAAGTTTGAATCAGTGGCTGCATCGCTCTCCCTCTAGCCGTCTCTCAGACAGATGCAGATGCAGCAGACCGTGGGCAATGGGTCAAGCTCATCTCAACACGCAGGGGGCACTTCCAGAAATAACCCCAGCCGCCCATGAGTGGTGTCCCGCTCTCACATACCAAGCATCCACCCCCCCTCTCCAAAACAACACTACTATACGGGAAGAAGAACTAGAGCTGGAACGATTAGCTGACAGATCAATTAGGCTTTTCAAGCAGAAACAAGTGAAATACTGCGACACATTCTCCGTTGCCGGCTTCTCAGATAGCAAACGTTGCTGCTTCTCTTTGTCATATTTCATAGTCAACTGATTATCTTTTGGTTTTGGACTGCTGGTCGGAAAAAAAACAAGACATCTGATAACGCCCCCTCTGAAGTTTTCACTTGCCAATTAAGCTATGAAAATGATACAGATTAATTGATAATGAACTTAATTGTTAGTTGCCCTGTGATATTTTAAAGGTCTGACACAAGCAGATACAACAAGTGACTAAATGTAACAGTGGCCTTTAAAAGGCAGGGTTGGTAATCTTTGACTTTAAAATCATCCCAGCTAAAAACCCAGCCCAGTCTTTCCAACTCTTTTCCAATGAAAGTAGCTAGCCGCTCTAAAAGTTGCTAAATGAAGCAAGAAAGTCTTAAAGTGGTCTACGCTGACAGCCTGTCTCTTCAGGCCTCCCTCCAAAGATGCTCCCCCAAAATGTATCACTATGAACGTAAACAAAAAACATGGCTGCTGTTTGTACTCACAGCTGTTAAGCTAGCAGCTTGTGGAAGACTCTGATAAAGAGCAATAAGTGCACGGCCAGATTACACCAAATGAATTCATTGGATAGGTTTATTAAAAATCATGCGAAAGCCAATGATACCAGATTGAGCATTTGATTCATTGATTGCTGTCAGAATGTAATGAGAATTTAAACAAAACAAAACAATGACACCAATATTGCAACTATATTGCAGGGTGCATGCGTTCACATAATATGTACACAATGAGATTTTTGATTAGTGATCATCAGTAATGTAGATATAATGTCTAAGTTAGTGAAAATGAAATCACTTTACTGTAATGTAGAATTTAAAAGCAGGAAAAGACAACACCTTTTACAATTGCCCAAATCTAAGATGATATCTAATTTCATATCCCGATATCAATATATATCTCTCTCTATATATAGAGATATATATAGGTTAAATCTCTACACCGCTTTGACGCTAATTGTATATGGTATTTTAAAAAAAATGTCTTTAAATGCTGACATAAGCTGTTATGGGCTGATCCACTTCTTAGGAAGCAAATATATCAACCAAACACAGAAACACATCTCTGAGGTGCCAGAAAAGTACAAGAAAAATCTCATAATAAACCATACTTGAGAACAAAAATACAAAGCATGAATAAGCTATTATATAATATTAAAATAGATTTCATATAGATTTCCTTTTTTCCTCCCAGTTTAAGGGGTTTGGGGAAGTTCTTCCTGTACCAATGTGAGGGTCCTGGGACAGTGGAGGTTGAATGTTGCACAGATCGTAAAGTCCTTGGCCTACATAAAATAAATTGAATTGAATTATTCTCAATATATTCGCCAGATATGTAAAAGTAAGTTTTACATATCAGACAGCTAGCAGTAGCCAGACAGTGTGTCACAGTCTCTGTAAGTGGCCTAAACTGTGACCCCGCAGGTCTGACCCCGAGTGGCTCTGATGATGAGGACTGAATGAGGGCAGGAGGACTGTCAGGCCGGCTCCACGTCAAAGCACCAAGAGGACTCCGGGCTGATGTGGAGGAGCAGATGAGCAGCATGCAGCACCATGTTGTTATGTTCCCACAATGGCAATTATAAAACAACTTCCTCTGGGACTATTTTACGCATGAGCACACACACACACACACACACACACACACACACACACACACACACACAACACACACACACACACACACACACACACACACACACACACACACACACACACACACACATCACACACACACACACACACACACACACTCACACACTCTCACACACACACACACACACACACTCTCAAACACACACACACACACACACAAACACACACACACACTCACACACAAACACACACACAACACACACACATCACACACACACACACACACACACACACACACACACACACACACTCTCTCTCTCACACACACACACACACACACACACACACACACACACACACACACACACACACACACACACACACACACTCACACATACACACTCTCACACACACACACACACACACACACACACACACACACACTCTCTCTCTCACACACACACACACACACACACACACACACACACAAACACACACACACACACACACACACACACACCCTACTTAACCCAATCTAATTGTAATGTATACTCCCAGACTCTTATCATTTCATTAACTACATCATTGTAACTGCTTTATGTTATCTCTGTCACTATATGTATATGTACTATACACACACACACACACACACACACACACACACACTCACACACACACACACACACACACACACACACACACACACACACACACACACACAGTACTGGTACCAGTTTCTTTTTAATAATTCCTCTTCTTACCTTGGCGCACAGTTTTCAACCTGACTGGACCTTTGCAGCACTCCATCACAGCTAGGATGTCATAGAGGGGTAATCCCGACACGGGCAGCCCCTCCACCTCCAGGAGCAGCTCCCCCACACACGGTCCTCCGTCCCGGTGCACCACAGCATCCTCCTTAAGTTTCCCCACATACGCAAACTCTCCATTCTCTGCTCCACCGCGCAGATCCACGTCCAGCTCCAGACGCTCGTCCCGGCTGACCAGGCAGTCGTTCACTTTGGTGATCCAGTGGTTCTTCCTCTGGATGACTTTTGACATGGTGAACTCAGGTCAGAATAAAAAAAAACAAACAATAAAAAAAAAAAAAAAAACACACTCAGTTCCGCGGAATGGTGCAGAAACCGGCCGATGCATAGCAAAGAAATAGTCCCAGCTGGCAGAAAACTTCAGGGTGTGTGTGTGTCACTCCGAGCTGGAACATCCTCACTCTTCTCTTCAGCCAAGGCATGCTGCTTGGTTTTCTTTTCAGATCCAGATTGTTGTCGCTTCTGTTCTAGGTCCTACCCAAATGTACCCAGATATGACCTCCCTGCTCAGTCCACTATGTTTCCTCTTTTTTCTCAACTTTCCACGACTGAAAACATCCACTTATCCCCCGGGAGCAGGTAGGGGCTCCTTTAAGCAGGTAAGGCGACAAGTTCATCCCATCTGCTGCTCCTGCGCGCTGGATGGAGCAGGAGTGGAGGTGGAGGTGGAGGCGCATGCGTCCAGCTGGGTCCGGCTCCTCCCCAAAACGGATTACAGAGATCTGTGCGTCTAATCCCCCCCTCAGGAGCTCCAGCATTGAGTCCTTATTCATAAATAATGGAGCTGGAGCCACAGAGACCGGTTTTCTCTCTGAGGTTGTTGGTTCCAAACTCCAAAAGCAGCCAAGAGACACCAGAGGAGACATGAACTTTATTCAGTTTCACTTTTTATTGTAGGGGTGACAAGTTCAGAGCAAATGTTTCAGGACTGAGGGATGAAAACTTGAAATATATACATGTACATAAAGAACAGATATTAGTAACACACTAAAATACAATATATAAATAAAAAAAGTTGTAACTTAACTATACACGATTTAATATTATGGACATTAATTACTCAAAGTATGGTCATTTTAACTACTTTAACGGACATATTAATCAATAGGAATGCATCATATCTATTTTGTTATATTGTGCGTAAATCTGATTCTAGAAGGAAACCTGTAAACTGCAAATAAATGTAGTATTAAGTTACATACAATTTAAATATTCAAGTAAAGCAGTACCCGAGTAAATGTGCTTAGTTACTTTAATTCATAACAAATAAACAACTGGTAAAATATGATGCATAAGGAACAGTGTGTAACATTAAAGGGTATTCATTGCCAGATATGGAATATAATATTCATAACTATGCTTAAATTATTGCAATCATCCGAAACTAAGAATCATTACGTTTTCCTTATCTTAGAAAAAGGCATTTATATCTACTTAGGGAGGGGCTTACGAACGGATGTTCGGTTAGATGCTCGCAATTAAGCTTGTGGTTAACACGAGCTTAAGATATTTTAGATTTTTTGTTCTACGACCTCAACACTCCTTTAGCTTTGTGCTGATTGCATTTACGCTTCAAAAATCATACAAGTGTTGTTCATTTGTGAAGATTGTCTCGCTCAACAAAACGTGTTAGTATCATAGACTTGTGTTTGCCACAGAGCTAATTTCCTGCAATAATTGAAAAACTAATGGAATAATCCCATTGGCTTCTTGTGGGGGAACCAGTGCGAAGCTTACTTCTTGGTGGCACTATGGGATCATTGTTTAGTCTTCCTGACAAGCTCAGGCATCATTGTGTGGTATTCATTGTTTGATTCAGACATGACATTTACATTTCCTCATAGCAGTTGCTAAGTGTTTTGTCCTGAAGTTACAAACAAGATTTTTTTTTCTTTCCTGTCCCTGAAAAATTGACATTCCGTAAGTCAAATAAGTTTTCCTCCAGCTGCCTTAAAAAATACAATCCAAACCTCCTTTGTTTTTAAACAGTGGAAGGAACTCTTGTCAGTGTATCAACCATAATGCAAATATCTGTAGTTTGGAAAAGAGTGAGGAGGGATCAGGTGAGAAACACATGCCACCGCGGGAGAAAAGCAGGCTCTCTATGTTTCCTGCCTGTTCGGATAAAGTGCACAATAACTGGCACTCTACCACAGACCGCGAGGGCAGTGGCCTGAATAGCAGTTCATAAAAGGCAGCTTTCCATCCCATTTCATCTCAGCGCTGAGTGCTGGGACTTTTCATGTTGAATTAACTGTGTCACTTTAAACTCTCCTGCTTGTCATACAGAAGTGATTGGTCTCCAGCAGCTTCACTATGGTCGTCATTCTAGATTTTTTTATTGCCGAGAAATATGAAATTGATTCATATGTTTCTGTGTGTTTGGTAAACATAACATACATGACACTCACATGAGATTCTCAGGGGCAAAAACCCACCACTGCAGGCCGCTTAACATGACCCAAATTCAGCTTCGATGGGCTCTGACCGGTGTTTTAAACAAACAGCCCTGTGATCAAATCACCATCTGAACACTTGACTCTACACATCAACTCTGTACCTGTAATGCATTTTCATATTTTGTTTTTGTGGAGGACTGCGTGAAATCGTCTTTGCACTATTTTAGTTTTAGGTTAAGATAAGATAAGATAAACTTTATGGTCCCCAAAAATTTTCTGCACTCAGCTTTGCACTATTTTAGTTTTAGGTTAAGATAAGATAAGATAAACTTTATGGTCTTTAATTCTCGTCTTTTCTAATTCAGAACCGCAGTCCACAAACCAATAGGTGACGTCATGGTGAAAAACACGTCTAATTCTTACGTAAAGTCTATGCTTTGGACAAAGCTAACTGTTTCCCCCTATTTCCTTTCTTTATGCTAAGCTAAGCTAACCAACTGCTATGAGAGTGGTCCCGATCATTCCATCTAACTCTCAGCAACAAAGATGCTTTACATATGTCCTTAAATGTCAAACTATTCCTTTAACAGTTTAAAAAAATCAACATTGATCAGGCCATTCGAGTACGGATGAGAAGTCTGTATTTACTCTGAAGAACATTGGAGAGTCAGTTTTGTTGTGAGTGGCAGATAATTTAACCTTGGTTGAATTACATTACATTACATTCATTACATTACAGTCATTTAGCAGACGCTTTTATCCAAAGCGACTTACAATAAGTGTATTCAACATAGGTATTCAAGAGAACTACTAGTCACCAGAAGTCATAAGTGCATCTCCTTTCTTAAACAAGCATCTAAAAGCATAAACCAGAGCAAAAGTATAGTGCAGAAGCAAATTACTACGAAAACAATAATTGCAACAGACTAATACGAATACAATAAGTGCTACAAACTACTACGAGTAGGATAAGTGCAATAAACTAATATGAATACAATAAGTGCTACGAGGAAGACTCAGGGTAGTACTTCTTGAAGAGGTGAGTTTTCAGCCTGCGCCTAAAGATGGGCAGCGACTCTGCTGTCCTGACGTCAGTGGGGAGTTCATTCCACCACTGAGGGGCCAGGACGGAAAAAAGCTGTGACCGGGTGGATCGGCCGCAGGGACCTCTGAGCGACGGGGCAACCAATCGCCCCGAGACAGCAGAGCAAAGTGGTCGGGCGGGGTGTAGGGCTTGACCAAGGCCTGGAGATAGGAAGGAGCTGTTCCTTTCACTGCCCTGTAGGCTAGCACCAGAGTCTTAAACTGGATGCGAGCTCTTACAGGGAGCCAGTGTAGGGAACGGAGAAGGGAAGTTGTGTGGGAGAACTTGGGGCGATTGAACACCAGACGTGCTGCAGCTTTCTGGACAAGCTCCAGAGGTCTGATGGCCGACGCCGGGGCTCCGGCAAGTAGTGAGTTGCAGTAGTCCAGGCGGGAGATGACCAGAGCCTGGATGAGCACCTGCCCCGTCTCCTCAGTGAGGAAGGGGCGAGTCCTCCTGATGTTGTAGAGATTCAAAAGAGGACGGGGAGAACTGTGGAACAGAGACAAGAGAGTATTTCCATTTTGGGGAAATTAGCAGGCCAGTGCCACCACCTCGCCTCGCAGCTCTGGGAGTGTGAGAGAAGGAGTACACATCTGACAGAGCTGCGGGTGTGGTGGTGTTTTCTGGTGTGATCCAGGTCTCAGTTAGAGCAAGAAAGTTGAGGGAGAGCAAGGATGCGTAGCCTGAGATGAACTCAGCTTTCGGCACTGCCGACTGGCAGTTCCAAAGCCCCCCCGACACCACTTGCTCACCATGGGCTGAGAGAGTGGGATAGATGAGATTAGTGGGGTCACGGCACCTGGGAGTGACCCACTGTCTACGTGACCACCGGACAGAGGAACAGACAGAAATAGGATGCAAACACATGGTAGTCAGTATGAACAAATTACTGACCCGCAAGTACACGCTCGAGAAGTCATTGCCTGAAAAAGTCGCCCTGTTGCCTTTGTTCGCCCTAGCCTTCGTTCGCCTGACGCTTCCAGCCACCAGCAGTGGTTAAGGACCTACCTACTGATTGCTCATTGTCTGCCAGGAGTGTAAGCCACTCCCCCTAGCACTTAAGAGGACAATTGACCTATTGAAACTAAAGCACACCTCTCAAAGCAGTTCCTGATTACAGCAACAGCACAGACAACAGAATCAGCAACAAACACTAAAACTTAAGCAGGCTTGGTACAGTTAAGAGCAAATTATAAAAGCAAGAACAATATACTTAGTCTATTCTAGCAGAATCAAGTAGTTCAGAATTTAACTGTATTGTGGAACAGATGACTTAATGAAGACATATTTGAGGGCGGCTGTGGCGTAGTGGAGAGCAAGGTAGTTCTCCAATCAGAGGGTCGGTGGTTCGATACCCGGCTTCGGCAGTCGATGTGTCCTTGGGCAAGACACTTAACCCCAAGTTGCTCCTGAAGGCTTGCCATCGGTGTGGACTGGATGATGAATGTTAGTTAGAGTCTGATGGTGGCACCTTGCATGGTAGCCTGTCATCAGTGTGTGAATGGGTGAATGATATGTAATATACTACTGATTGTAAGTCGCTTTGGATAAAATGACTGCTAAATGACTGTAATGTAATATTTCCACCAGCAATCGACAAAAACTCAACTCCCTGTTCATTTTGATGAATCTAAAACAGGATTTAGGGATTTGAACAAACTTTCTTTTACAAGAATAGAAAGTACACAGAAACACATTGTTTACATTTGTTAGGACAAATGGGAAAAGCCTGACTTTGAGTGTGGTACATAAAGGCGAGCCTGCAGCAACAACTGGTGAAATAATGAATGTAAATCCCTCAGAGGGCATGTTTAGTTTTATGAGTGGCAGTAATTGGCCCTCCAAACCTCTGGAATGCCAACAGTCCAAAATCAATGCACAGTAATTAAACATTAACCAGTTAGTCAAACACTGCATCGATCCGTCTCTCCAGTCAGAGAATAAAAGATACTACATCAAAAGCTCTTTCACTGGGGACAACAAAGACTCAAGTTGTTTCAACAACATTCAGTTTGCAGAATACACTCTTACTGCTGAATTTATTCATGCTTTACGATCAGAATACATTACAAACATTAATAAAAGAGAATAAAAGACAATATTTTGTTTTCACAAAAATTGTTTTGACTTAACAAGTGCTTCTTTCTTTCTCTGTGCATATATGGTGAATGAACTACTCATCCAGTCCATGAAATATTTGCCCAATCTCGAACTGCCTTACTATTTATTAATAGACTTTATATCAAATGAAGTCGTTGGCATTTCCACAGTGGGAGTAACGCACCAGTGTTTGTACTGGGACAAATGAACCTCATGGCGTTGGTAAATCTGATATTCTAATCAAGACTATACCTTGTTTAATAATTATTCTACTTCGAAATGATGATACTTTGCTCGAATTATCATCGCTACAACAAAGAGTGTATCACAGCAGCAAAACAAAAAATGAAAAGCTTGTAAGAACACTCAAATGTTATCTCACAGACATTGTTTACTTTCATGGTTGTATATTATTTATTCAGTGAAAGGGCAAACTGGAAAGATTGGAGTGATGAGGCAAAGGCAGAACATTTGGCTGTAAACGTTTTAAGTTTAAATGATTAAATAGTAAATCTGACCACTTTTTGAAACCAGAGGAGTCGCCCCCTGCTGGTCAGTAGAGGAAATGCAAGTTTTAACGCCTCCCACATCGGCTCCACTCGGTAAAACCGGAGATGCTCTGTGTTTGGTCTCCACCACCTCTAAAAGGAAACATCCGGCTCTTTATCTGCTGAATCCTCCAATACATTCATGAGATGCAGATTTAAGTGAATATTCTCCTTAGCGGCCCCTTTCACAATGTCACATTGCTTTCATGTTGATATTTTTAAACATTGTTAGACTGAAAATGTGCATGAATGAGTCCTCAAACCTGGAAATGAGTCAGCATTTCTGCACTTTTGCTTCACAAAGTACTTTTTTTGTGTGTGTTATTTAGCTGAAGTATCATATCTGTGTTTGCCACAGAGCTTATTTTCCACAATAATCCAAATTACAATGGAAAAATCCCATTGTCTTTATGTGCAGAGAACCAGTGCGATGATAACTTCCTGGTTGGCCTAAAATACGTCCTCCCTGCAGCTCTCTATAGCAGTTTAAAGTAAATATCAAACAGCCAGCAGTGTGTGTGTGTGTGTGTGTGTGTGTGTGTGTGTGTGTGTGTGTGTGTGTGTGTGTGTGTGTGTGTGTGTGTGTGTGTGTGTGTGTGTGTGTGTGTGTGTGTGTGTGTGTGTGTGTGGAGGCTGATGCCTTCAGTTACCTTCTTGTGCATGTGAGAGAGATTAGTGCGACACAGTTGAACAGCTGGTCTGTGGAGTTTGGAAATAATTATTTATATTCCACATAAAAAAAAATACCCACATGCCTTGATGTTATATTGCACACACCATGTTCTTCATAAAGCAGTGTTTTAATCTCAGGGGGAATTAGTTGTTCATAAACAGAATACCTAAGAAACCACTTCAGGTTGTGGAATACAAAGCGTATTGACCCCAGAGATTAACTCAGAGACTATTTGTAATTCACAGAAACGTCGGAGGGGCACAGTTTGTGTGCCGTGTGAAAAACATGGGAAACAGACTCATGTACACCTGCAAAGGATGAGATGGCTGCAGGGTTTTGTTAAATAATTCAGCAGTTACCAGCTGAATCCTCATATTCCAGATGTCAAATCTTCTCTTTTAGAGGAAACCTTTAATAGATGCAGCGAGCAGCAGTTACATTTTAACGAGCACAAACTTAGATACGTAAACAACATGGAAAATGGAGTAATATCGCATGATGGAAACTCATAAAATGCTCCTTAACAGGTCCAAAAATGGTAATCGGGGAATGTCCTGTCAAAATAACTGCCTTAGAGAAGAACAAGGACAGTGTTGGGGGTCGGGACGAGAGAGATGAAGAGCGACAGAAAATAAAAAATATTGCAGCGGGGGAAATGGTTTGTGACGATAATTTAGACCTCTCATTAAAAATTAGGGCATCCGTGAGCTCATAGAAAGCGGGGCATAGGAGACGGGGGAAGACGAAGGATGACAAAGCGACAGGCGTTGTCATGCAGTGGATGTTGCACTCTGGACCATCCAACCCCCCTCCCCCCTTACGTAAGACACACGCTTGGCTGCGGGCGTAGAAAACAAGGCCTGTCCCCATGCACTGAGCCTTCCCCTTCACTGGCTCTTAACCATGCAGTACACAACAGGAGCAGACAGTGAGCAATATTGAATTATTCAGGCACAGAGAACATCGCGGCAACGATGGGTACGAACGGGGGAGTTGACTTTTTAGTCTGGAAAACAAAAGCGATGAGGATTCAAAAAGGTTATTCATGCAAATTCCCAGAGTGATTTCTCTGTGTGTGCTGTGTGTTGTGATAATGATCATCACGGTGTTCATTATGCGTGTCTGCACACCAGTGATACAAGGTAGCTGTATTATACAAGTCCATGTAAAAAATAAAAAATAAATACACCCAACGTCATTTTGCTAAAAGCTTGCAAAAGAAAAATCACTGCAAAAGAAATAATGTTCTTAATGAATTATTATTATTTACATTATTTTACAATGTTTGAGTGTTTAAGTGCTTTACAGTGTTTTACAGTGTTTGAGTGTTTTCACTGTTTTTCACTGCTGTATAGTGTGTCAATATTTTACTGTTTTTTTTCTTATATGTTTGTGTTTCACAGTGTTTCAATGTTGCACCGTTTTTTTCTTTATAGTATTTTGCAGTGTTTGAGGGTTTTTACTGTTTTCCACTGCTTTATAGTGTAACGATATTTTACCTTTTTACTTACAGTATGTTTGTGTTTCAACAATGTTTCAGTGTTAAATCACCGTAAAGACCATAGCCGGTGGGTTTCCAGAAAGCATTTCATCCAATGTTTTTCACTTCTTCTGCTCTCCACACAGACTGTTTACCTGAATTCAAACACAAGTGGTCGATACAAGTGGAAAGCAGAATTCAGATACCAAAATCTTGTCAAGTTGCCTACAGATTCTACCCAAAATCTGTTTAAAAAAGATTACTTCGACACAAAAATATTTACCCTTCAAGTATTCTCATTTTGTGATGCTCAGATTTTATATGCAAAACAATGACCAACATTTTATAAAGTACGTTATGAATGCTGCTTACAGGTTATTGCATCATTATTAACAATTCAAAACTCCTATTTTTTTTCAACTTATATAACATTTGATAAAGTGTGGTAGAGTAAGCGTACCTTTTATTGGGAAATTGGGTTCTGTGTGCATACACAAACACATTCTCTGCTGCCATGTTAACGAACATGATTTTACCCTGACGTATTTTATTAGCATCCACGAGATTCACATCACACAGACCTCATGCTCTGTTTAAAAACATTTCACTGAACAAGATCATTTGGTTTTCTTCCACCTCGACAGAAGTTCACAGCTCCAGTCAGGCTGATCTCAGCCGGTGGAGTGGACAAAAAGTTTTTATCACAAACTATGAGTTGTTGTCTTCAGTCGGAGGGGCGGGATTGACGGCCTTTGATGTGAATTTCCTCACACATCACATTTGATGTTTTTGTTCAGGATGAGAGAGAGGGGTGAAAACAAGTGTAAAGGATTAAAAGTCGCACACATATTTAATAATTTACCACTGTTTCGACATGGCAGTCTTCTTCAGGGTAAAGAGGGACAGAAATAGCTCCACAGGACTTACAGGCTGCATCCACACTACTACGTTTCCATTTAAAAACGCATATCTTTTGCTACGTTTACGCCTATCGTCCACTCTACTCAAGAGTTTTAAACCCCACAAAAACGGAGGGGTTCGAAAATGCTACCAACGCTGTGTTGGTTTGAAAA
The DNA here is from genome assembly GCF_027596085.1 of Anoplopoma fimbria. NCBI lineage: Eukaryota > Metazoa > Chordata > Actinopteri > Perciformes > Anoplopomatidae > Anoplopoma > Anoplopoma fimbria. The sequence goes on from NC_072460.1 coordinate 23,548,641, forward strand.
CCCCAATCAAGTGTTCGTTACTTGATTGGGTCTTAGCATTCACGACTTGTCCTTACCTGATTCGTCACGCCACCGGAGGAAAATCAAACAACAACAACCTTGATTATCGATCGACTACCAGAAGTTAATTTACCAACGACTTACAGGTGTTGCTGGGCTTGTTGTCTATACTAGCAGTTGTTGTGTAGGTAAATTCTGCATTTTACAATGCTGCTACTGCCGACATGAAAAGGAAGAATGCTGTTATTGGAGCGAGCGGCGTGTTCATGAAAAGGAAGAATGCTGTTATTGATTAATGCATATTTTGTTCTGCACAACTTTTGTGAAGTCCACAAATAAACTGTAGACGAACAAAAGCATAAATGCTCTCCAGTACGACATGGATGTCAACCACCCGGCGGAGCTACGAGTGAGAGAACGGACATCAACGAACCGAGGAAACGAGTGAGAGACATGTGTTGATCAAATGTATTGTCCGCAATCAACACTACACATTGTGGGAGGAGCATATAACTGTCTCACTCTTCAGGTATGTTAAAATCACATTCAAAGGGATGGTTGTACAGTCATCAAGAAAGTTTACACATCAAAAAAAGACAAGTATAGAGTATAGAATGCAGCTTAACGACACAGAGCATTAAGAGAGATATCATAAATATAATTTCAGGAAAAAACTGAATACCTCTAGTTCCAATTAGTTATATATATATTGGCATTAGAAAAAGTAAGATCACACATAGAGGGAAGACGCCTATGCATCAATGGACTTGTAGAGGATAAACTCAATGCAAGGTTTGTGTTCAACAGCTTGCAAGGTTACAACGGAACACATTAAATGTTAATTAGTGTCTTACTTTATGTTACCACAAATAAAATATTTTAATGTTCAATTAAAATTCCTGATTAGGATCGTATGGACACATTATAAGGCTCCTTTTACACCAAAATCCAACCCATTCTGCAGGATATAAATGTACGTAAAGGAACAGTATGTCGAGTAAACTATTCATACTTCCACATTTTCCTATTTTAATCTCTCTATGAAATTTCATGGGGTTTGAATGACAAAATAAGGGACATTTCTGCCTAATTCCAACCGACAGATTCCTAACTGAAGGTGGAGCTGCATTGTATGTGGGACAGGAATGTATATGATAGGATTTATATTTAGAAAACGCAGAGAAGTGAAAAGAATTCAATTAACCAGAGTAGTTGATCTGTGCTGACTTGTGAGTTTTTTATTTAAGCTACTTTCTTTTTCACAAAGACAAGGCTGTAGCTGCATCTGAGATCGATAACTGAGATCTTTCACAACAGCCTTCAAAAAGGTGTTTCATTTGTTCGGAAATGCTGCCACAAGTCTCTCCCATCAAACATCACATATCCACAAAAACACCACAAATCCTCTTGAGACGGACAACAATGTAATTAAAATCTAATTCTAAGATTTTGTAACATAATTAAACACTTTTCAACAATCAAAAGATTGGCAAGGTACGTGACAAAAACATAAATCCTCATTGAATGCTTTTTTTGTTGTCTAAACTCCATCCTCTCAAGTTCTTTGTTCTTTCGGAGCTGTTTTCTTTTCTTTTTTTTTTCTTTTATTTGCTTCTAAATAGAGCATCTGTTTGTTTTACGTTCACAATAAGGCTTTTTTATCATCTCTTATGTCTATGATATGCGCTCAAAGTGTTTTATGGCCTAATTATTATAATCTGCACTCTACAGGGTGCATCTTTCTAGTTTCTTCAGTTTTTATATAATAAACTGTTTCCATATGCTGATTTAAACCTTGCAGTTATGATCATAACCACTTCATCGCCCTTTTATTCTTTATTTGTTAATGTAAAAACCTGGTAACAAACTGGACTTTTGGGTAAAAAGGCAATTTATCTAATTTGTAAAATTATTTTTTTAAAGAGGGAATGAAACTGCAGCTGAAATATCAAAACACCCACTAAAGTCAAACTCCATAAACAGAAGACCAAGGAGAGAGAAACAAATGATGATATGCAGCAAAACCTGCTTAAAAGCAACATTACAATCTTTGAGCTGAAAATAGATTTAACATCAGTGTGTGTTTTATAAAATGAAAAGCACTCAAAGATGTGAGGATTGGACTGATATGAATAATTTGCCCGATTTTGAGGTTTGCTCTCAGCTGAAGTGAGACTTAATAATTGTGTCATGCTTTAACTACCAGTTTATTAGATTTCATATGGTTTTTTTTTTTACAAACCTCAAATATTCCTCATCTCTGATAAAATCATGCGTGTAACTGACAAGCCTAAAATACTAATTAGTCATTTGGGGAAACAATTTATTTCCTTGCCAAGAGTTGGATGAGAAGCTTGATACCACTTGCATATCTGTCCATTAAATATGAAGCTACAGCAAGGAGACAGTTAGCTTAGCTTAGCATAAAGACTGGAAACAGGGGGAAACAGCTAGCATTGCTTTGGAGAGAGTCTTCTCTTGGTAATTGGTGAGGTTTGCTTTATATTTAACTAAAAAGCAACCATAGACTTAAATTAGAAGTGGACGTAGTCATCCTGACATCACCCATTGGTTTGCAGACTGCTGTTCTGAAGTCTCGAGTTCGGCGATTTTGCGTCGCCATATTTGATTACTGCCGTCGCCATGTTGGTTTTTTTGCAACCGATGAACCTAAGTTACCATATTTGGAATATGGAGGAGTGATTTAGAGATGCCAAATACGGCCTTGGTAGCCCGGTTGATCTGTCAATCCTAGTAAGCATACCGTGCTTTATTGTCTATTTGACTCTAAATGGAGCATCATTTACTAAATGAACATCATGCTGTATTGAAGAAGACTTGAAACTAGAGATTGAGACCATAAACTCATGTTTACAATGTTTACTGAGGTTATAAATAAAATGAGACTCATAGACTTCTATACAATCAGACTTCTTGTAGCAACCAGAGGGGTCGTCGATGATGGTCAGTAGAGAGAATGCAAGTTTTTTGAATGGGCACTGCGCTAATTCTGTATATAAAGAAAGAAACGCAAAATAAATTAAATGTTCCTACAATTTTTATAATTAGAAAGATGCTATCATATTTTTGTTATTTTTATGTAGTACTGCATTGTATTTATACTTTGTGCACTTAAAATAAACGTGTATTAGCTACTTCTGTGTGCTTTTTGTTCTGTTTGCTCTGTACTTTTTCTACTGAAACATTTAACAAAAAACTTGAATTAAGAAAAGAATCTGCTTACCAGTACTGCTAAATACGAATAACTAACTAAACATGTTTTATCTTGTTTGTTTAATCTCTACATGTTGAGTCTAAGATGTCATGACTTTTACTCTGTTGCTACTCTCTATCTATGATTAACCAAGTTTTGCCCTTTTTTTCATTCAGCAGTTTTGTTTTCTGGTGAGTAATGATTATTACGACCTTTTGCACATGATGGATGTTTGAAGGAAATTCTGGCAACAAAGTTCAAACTGCTTTGCCGGGAAATGCAGTGCAAAGCAACAAAGCATTTTTGCCAAAATGAAGAAATACAATGAAGGTCTTCAAGACAACAGAGATCACAACAATGGAAGTGATACCGTCAGACATTTCCATGAGATGAGTCAGCCCGTTATTGGGAAGACTATAGAGAGGATGTTTGGTGGATGGGAGGATGTGGACGCTTGTTGTCCAGGAAGTCACAAAGCGAAGCAATTAGAGGAGGATGCCGTTTTTTTAATAAGGATGTCCTGTCATGTGATCGAGGTATGACTGCTTTGAAGGAGCTGACTCTTATTTTATAGTATCTATCACACACATAGACATTATAAGATACATGATCGGCGCATTCACTTTTTTTTTAATGAACTTTCAGTCTGATATTTTGGTATTTTTGAGTTTAACCTCTTTGCACCAGTCAAAAAGATTTTATAGTGTGCAAGAACTTTGTTGAGTTTTTTACCTATGGTGGATAAGTTGTGGAGTATGTTGTAAAGACGTGCTGACCTGTAAAGTCATTATAACCTAAAAGTTTCTTTTTTCTTCTTGTTTCGTTTTTTCCTCTTGTATTCAGTGTATAATGAACGCACATTTAAGTAAAAACAATGCATTCTCATGTGTAGAATGGTCCCTGTTATGTTGTAGTTTGTCAAGCTGGAGCTAATTATAAACACTTTATAGACTGTTATACTGTTAAATCTGTAAAAATGCACAACATTCTATAAAATTATCGTACACATGTAAAATCCCTAGTAAATATAGCAGCTTTCAAATTAGAATTTGTTCGTTTACTGAATCACTCACACTCCACCACAGAGGGTCTTAATAATACAAAATGTGATATCATAACACAGCAGTGTATTAGATCAGATGTAGGAGGCAACCTCTGGACTACAGATTCAGTGTGCCATAAGTCCAGTTTATGAATTGAAAAAATAAAGCAGCACAACGGCCCACATGTTAAAAACACATATTTCACAGAATGACGCCATTTAAACAAAAGCAACAAGCTTTTACCTGCCGGATCTTTCTTTAAGCCCCAGAATGAGTGGCCTTGTTTTTTTGATATTAGCCAGACTTTGATGCAGGATGCCGAACAGTTGGCTTGACTTTGTTCTGTGGCTTTGCTCTCTCATTTATTCAATCATTTTGCTCCAATGCTGGGTGTCTTTATCAGCTGGCTGGAGTTTGTGCTTATCTTATGATGCTGTGCCTCACTGCATTTCACTACACTTACTGTTTTTGTATGTGTGATAGATACACCTTTAAATTCTCGAATCTTTGTAGTATAGACCACTTTTTTGATGAGGTATATTTGTGAGTAGAGGTGGAATAATTCTAATGTCAGTTGACGCTGGATAGCAGGTTTTGTTGGCTTGCTTTTTTATCATGGCTAAAGAAAATTCTACTTTCTCTCAATGTGTCAGTCCCTCACTAACAAGTGTTTCTCCAGAAAGTTAACTAACAGGACCATTTTAGCTGACAAATACACCACTTGCAGGTAACTTTGCCGGGAGGAGAGCAGACGGGAGGTCCGGTGAAGAAAGCTCCTAGTGTCAAATAGTGAGACAGAGGGACATTTTCTGTTGCCAGTGTAGCATGAAAGCATGGTGGAATTAGCAACATAGCTAGCTAACTAGCCAGCCACTAAATGAGTAAAATTCACCAACTAAACACTTCATCCTGGACTGTTGTCACAGCGTAGGAAAGCACATCGCTATCGCCAGATAACTGACAACTTTGTTCGGATCCCTTCCTCTAATCAGTGTTGCTTGAAAGCATGGCGTAATTAGCAAGCTAGCTAAGTAGCCAGCCGTCCGCTAGTTAGCTTGCCGATTCCACCATGCTTTTATGCTTACTTTGATTACAGAAAATAAACCCAAACAGCGATAATGCAGCTTTCTAGAGCCTCAAATCACATTTAATCATCTCTAATGTATGCTTTATCGATTTTGTCACCCAACAACACATCAAGATGACAGTTTCAGTGTTTAACTTTCAGCCCGCTGATCTTTGTTTAGCCTCCAGCTAGCACGTGACGTTATCATGACGTCGGCTGTGAAAGGGTTAACCTTTTTAAAACACAATTTGGGGGCCAAACGCGTAGTTACAGAACAAGACTAAGCATTGCAACAGCAAACTGTATCTATGAACAGGAAATGACCAATGTACCAATCAGAGCTACAGTAATAAGGCCATCCACATGTACATTACTGTGTGACTGCGGGCCTGCGGTTATTAAATATTCATGGGTCCAGGTGATGGCTTTGCACACTTTGTTGCGTCTCAAACGCTGAGCGGCAAAACAAGTGCGGTTGCCATGGTTTTTCGTGTGTTCACCAGATGTTTTTTTCTGTCTTTTGTGGAGCACCTGTTTCCTAATAGAGCTCCCTGGGAATCGAAGTGCGTCTTCACAGGACACAAACCAGATATTTTCTCATGTTATCTCTCTCCAAGATAAGCCTGAGATAACACACATGCACTGTGATTTGTAATGTAACTCGGTCACTGGGTAACCTTATTTTACTGTATATAATCTTGAATCATTGTCTTTTGAATGTATTTTATTTACTTATTCTGGATATACAGACTCATTTCATTAGATTAATTCCTTTGGTAGACCAGATGTTGAATGTGGTAGCTATTATTTCGCTGCAGCAAATATAATGACTACATTTAATATATTTTTTTCTCATTGTTACATTTTCATTCATTATTTATTGGATTTTTTTTAATTACATGGGATATTATGGTTTTCCTTCTCACATGTGATCCTTTTTTGTACCCTCAAAGTTTGTACCGCCACACCTTTTTCTTGATTAGTTCAAATTATGTGCAGCTGACACTACAGACCGGTTTGAAGAGAGGTTGGAAAGTAAAGATAGGCCTTTTTCACAGAGGACATTCTCACACGTCAAGGTAGTGAAAACACATGCGTAGATAATAAAATGAATGATTGCTCAATCCCTTTTAGCAGTTTCAGTACTCAGAGTCCTGGTATTGTGCATGCTGGCTCACTGTCATGGCTTACTCAATACAACAGTGCCATCGTTAATGTTATTAGCAACACCTGTGCTTTTTATTACTATGACAAGACTAAATCTTTGCTGTGGAAAAGGCTAATTTATTAATCTATTGGATTTTTGTTTTATTTTCATATTTTCATATTTTTTTCTTTTATTCTAAATTGGAATTATTCCAAATAAATAAACAAGTTAATTAAATAAATAAAATAGAAATTGTTTATTTTTTATTATATTATAAATAATTATTTAACTACATATTTTTTCATTATACAAACCAGTTTACAACTTATAATTTAAAATGTTTTTTGATAGAATGCATTATTTTTATGCTGTAATAGCTCACTTTTAACTCACTCAAGAAAAACATGCCATGACAACCTCCTGCTCTTGGCTCATTTGGTCATGCAATCACATACACTTGCATGTGGGCACACAAGTACACTTCTACAAAAATGCACACACACTCATGAACAGTTGCATAGGATTTGGTACAGACTGACTCAGGTGAACTCTTGTTTTGCTCCCAGCTCTGCTCTGATGTGTTTTTAGTCCAATGCTGCTCTCTGCTGGTCAGTAGCGATATAGCATGTTTATTCCACAAAAAATAGAAAAAGTCCAAAGAGACCATTAAACAACCATATAAAAAAATGAAAGCACTGATTTATTCTGAGAAATAGCTCTATTACACACAGTGCTCTTGGGGATGGATATCATATGTTCGCACATGCAATATATTTTTACTACATCCTTTGGTCTCAATTTCTACATATTTCGCCCCCTGTTGCGAAGACCTTCCCACATATTGTCTCCAGATGGAGTCACATTCTCCTCATCTCAAATTTGGAGTCTGTTGGCTTCGTATTAAAAAACAAAACTGAGGATAAAAGCAGTGAGAGCAAATCATTGTTCTCTGTTTTTTTGTATCCTTAACTGTATAAGTCAGCTGCAGTGTTTAGCATTTTGTGGCTCACACCAGCTGGTAAGGATTTAAAGTTGAGAGTGGCTTTTGGGAGTCTTTGGTTGAGTGATACCTTCCCTTAAGTGTAATTTCCTGCAAACAAATACTCTGCTCTGCTTCATATCTTTCTTATCAGCTAGATAGCTCACAACCAACAAGATCCTCTGCCTCTGATGTTTGTCTGTCAGCACAGGCTCCTTTGAGGTTCGGGTCTGCTGCACCTTTATCAACAGCTTACTTTTTTTTTTTTTAAATCACGACTTACTTCAGTTTGTTTTAATGACTAGAAATTAATAATTTCTGAGGATTTCTGTACAGCTGATAGTTTTAAATTGAAGTGTGAGGCTCTGAGGAAATATTTATGACACTAAAAACCACATGAAGCTCAAATAAATCAATTTTTAAGGATTTCTACATTTCCCATGCTCACCAGTGGAGAGGACTCCCTGGAAAGGTGGAAGGCCAGGCTGGAGTGACGCATGGGTCCATCAAGGCAGTGTGGGAAAGAGTCTTTAGCCGAGCAGGTCAAGAGTCAGATGTCTGTGAGATTGTCCCTAAGATGTGCTGTCAAAACCAGCCTGTTAGGGCCTAGGACAGACAAAGCCTGTTATTGACTAAAATATGTTGTCTCAAAGCTGCACTCATAAAAAAAAAGAAGATTTTATCGAAGGATCAAAAGACAAAAAAAGGGATCGCTCAAAGTGAAACCACAAAAGTAATCACCCATCAAAGCTTTTTACCCCCTTGGCGCTCATTACTTTAAGTTTGTTCACTCTCACTGCTCTTATGAGCCTCAGTTGCAGTTTTAATGAAAAAGCTCTGATTAAAAACCGCTGAAACAGCACGAAGACAAAGTCAGCATTTAGCAGCTTAGACAATCAGATGTTTTTCTCAGGGGGTAGATGAAAACAAGAAGCATACTTCCAAATAAATGCTAATGTTGTTAGCTGCTTAAAAACACATTACTTTCACCACACGATTGCCACAGCTACTTTATAAGTACATAGAAATATTGTGTTTACAGCTCTTTCCACTAATCCTAAACAGGCCACAAAATCAGCGAGAAGGTACACTAAGTAGATTTGATAAAAACAGGTCAGGATAGAGGCCATTTAAATGTTTTACAGTTCCTCACGAGTAAACATTAGCCATTACTCATAAACTATAAGAAGCTCAAATAATTAGTCAATCTTGCTTCACTCCAGTGTTGTTGTTGTAAGTCATCGCTGCCTCTCTTAAATGTGCGTAACTGCTCTATCATTTTCTGGAAGCTCTGCCCACAGGGAGTAGTGGCCGACCTCCGACCTCTGCTATTGCCGTCTGCGGTTGTGCATGACGTGGACCACATATCTCCTGGTTTGGACTGGGTGGTTGGTACAGTTCCAAGACACGACCCCAAACCTGACAGCAGATACCATGGTAATCCACCCAGCTCCATGCAGCGCAGCATGATTAGGTGTCCAGAGGGAAAGGTCCAAAACACAGCGGGGCTCAACATGGGCCCCGTCTCCTGCAAAGATACATACCCTTGACCTGACCTTGACCTGAACCAATAGATCTGTCTTTTCCTTTCCCCCCTTTAGCCTGTTCATGTAAGAATCAATACTGAAGGGGTGCACAAGCTGCAGCGGACTTTGCACGAGGAGAGGAGTCTGGCAGCGGAGGGTCAACAGAGAGGTGTAAAACTCTATCTGCCCCACAGATAAGGCATTGACGGCTGTGGGAAAATGAGACAAGACAAGATAAATGTTAGCAACTGCAGCAAAAACTGCAATCCACATTTTCTGAAGAAATCGGCCGTTTCACCATCTCGTGAAAAAGGATGCATCGTGACTTTTTAAAGTACATGTTCGTGGAGCACGGAGATTTAAAATTACTTGAATTTAGGGAAATAACATCCAACTAATCTTCCCTGACAGCCCAGAGCATCTTTCAATCCCTCCAAAGCTTCTCACAGTCCTGCAGACAAGGCGTCCATCCAACCGACGTCAGCAATCTCAGTAGCCCCTGCTTTCTGTCTTCAGTGTCTTTTATAGGAGGTCAAAGTTCAGACCTGTCACTGGGACCTGTTTATCACAGCAGGGGTTGTGTGACCAAGTCGGAAGGGTGGAGGGTGGAGGGGGGTTTGGGAGGATGGAAGTGGAGCTGGTTCTCAAGTGGTCACCTCCAGCAGAGCTCCAAGCCAGATCCAGTGGTCCATGGGTGGGAGCGAGTTGAGGAGCACATGGTATAAAGAGAGTCGAGGGTCCGGACGAAAAATTGAGAGAGAGGCAGATTTGAAAAACTCTGTTTTAATAAACGTGGAATATTCATCAATTTAGCATTTACAGCCTTCATTCCTGGTTTGTATTTTTTTCCGCCTATCATCGGTGAATTCAACATGGCACTGCTGATGAATTACTGGATGTGTTTGGTGGCTCTTTCATCCACGTTGATCTCCAGCCATGCATTGAGAAGGTGAGAACTTTATTCCTTTGTACAGTACAACGGTGAGGATTTACTATGTAAGAAGAAGACATGACGGCGGCTAACAATACAAATAAGGACACAAAAACAAATGTGCTTTATTTGTTCATTATAAAAGCTGTAGTTTTCAGGATTAACATGTGTTTTAGTTCATTTTTCTGGCTGGGGAGCTTGAGAGCAAAGCAGTCTGTCCTTTATTAAGTGCTCATTATTAGACTTTGGATGATGACCAGGCTGAAATATTGCACGATTAATATAGCTCTATGTAATTTCTACAGTTATTATGAACGCAGGTCCTTTAGTTTCTGTCACCTGGAGTTGAATTATCCTGTTTGTCTGTTCTGTTTTGCAGAATCTCCCTGAAGAAGATGCCGTCTATCAGAGAGACGCTGAGCGAGATGGGTGTTTCTGCAGAGCAGGTCTTGACTGAGTTGGCCCAGAAGAGCACAGGCGACAACGACAACAACAACGGGACTGTTCCCACTCCTCTAACCAACTACTTGGATGTGAGACAATTTTTTGTATAATATATTGCAAGGAATATCTCTAAAAGATCTTGTGTGTTTCTGAAGGTCATGCCTTTTGGAAGGAAATTTACTGAGAGGAAAGTAACTGAATTTAGTGTTTTAGTCTTGAAGACAAAAACAGACGTGACGATTTAAAGGTCAAAGCAGCCGTTCATCCAAGAGGCTTCAGCATGTCTCCAAGAGTTAAGCAGCAGGTCAAACTGACTATGAAATGGAATATTCTTTGTGCATGAGTCATACTTATTCAATCTCAAACTTCGTGACCACAAATTAAATTTGTGTCTTACAACACAAGAAAAAAAAAAGTTAACAAAGAAATAATTATACCACCACAAAACAACATAGGGAAGTAAGCAATTGTTTCAACAGAAATGTATGATTTTACAGACTCAATACTTTGGGGAAATCAGTATCGGCTCTCCAGCCCAGATGTTCAACGTGGTGTTTGACACGGGCTCAGCAAACCTGTGCATGAGTCATACTTATTCAATCTCGAACTTCGTGACCACAAATTAAATTTGTGTCTTACAACACAAGAAAAAAAAAAGTTAACAAAGAAATAATTATACCACCATCAAAACAACATAGGGAAGTCAGCAATTGTTTCAACAGAAATGTGTGATTTTACAGACTCAATACTTTGGGGAAATCAGTATCGGCTCTCCAGCCCAGATGTTCAACGTGGTGTTTGACACGGGCTCAGCAAACCTGTGGGTGCCTTCCCAAAGCTGCTCACCTTTCTCCACTGCCTGTTGTAAGTTTCCACACACACAAACCAGAAAATTAGATTTACTGTAGGGGTACTCAGTTTGATTTTAAGAGCATGTAGCAGCAAGCAACTATTGCCTATGTACAGATATAGTGGATAAATGTCTACCTGAGCAGAGAAGGAAGTTACTATCCTTCTGTGTCTAATGTTATTTGAGATGTATTGTTCTTTGTTGACAAAGCTACTGCACATGCTTTTAGTGCACATGAGCATGCTGACGTAGTTTGCACTGTTAGCTATGTTAGCGCTGTTAGCACCGTTGACTGTTAGCCTTCGGATCAGCAGTCGCCATGTTGAGAACAGCAATAGAAATTCTCCCAATCTCATATTCAGCAACTTTAAAGCTGCAACAATCAATCATTTTTTAAAAATAATAACAATGCATCAAATGTAGACAGACACAGTTAGCAACTAACTGGTGAAAAAGGCAGAACATCTAACACAGGGGTGTCCAAACTACGGTCCATTTTTAATTGGCCCGCTACAAATTCTAAAAACAGAATGGAATATGACTTGCACTTAATGCTGCGTTCACACCAAAAGCGAAGCGAATATTTTGCGCGTCTAGTTTACATGTAAAGTCAATGCACAGACGCGAATATTCGCGAGTAGATGCGAACTCAAGCCTGGCGGCGCGAATCAGGTGAAATATTCGCGGGACGCTGTGTTGCGACAGCCAATCAGCGTTGAGCTTCTCCTCCTGTCACTCTGTCATCGATCCGAGCTCCGTTCACAAAACAGGCATTTTAAAAGTGATTTCCTTCTCCTCCTGCAGAGAGAACTAACAAAACATGAATTCTGACTTTTTACAAACCACCATCATTATGTTGTTATTTCAGCGTCCCTTTTTGTACATTTATTGCAATTAAATCACAGTAAAATTGTTTATTTTCGGTTCATACGGCTCGAATAAATCCACAGATGATGTTATGAACTCAGACAAGACGGCGTTTAGTAGACGGCGTTTAGTTTCCCAGGATATCTGGGACTGCCACAACAAGTATAAAGCAGAAATAGTATTTATTTATTGCATGGTTGATGGTGAAATAAATGGATTTGTTGACAAGCCCCGCCCCCTCTCCGGCGCGTCTAGCGTGAAAGACGCGAATAAACACAAACGGATGACCTAGAATGGCAGAACCAAAATATACCTCACCTCTAGTGAGTGGCCCAGCCTTTCGTATATTTTTCTATATGTGGCCCTCAGTGAAAAAAGTTTGGACACCCCTGATCTAACAGATAAAGAGTCAGATATTTCACTCAGAGGAGTTGGTGGAGACCAAAAAGGAGAAAAAACTGGGCTTACATTCACCATGTGAACCACGGCTCAACATTAATAATAATGTTGCTTCGTATCTGCTTGTAATTAAGCGAACGTTTGCTAACAACTTCGCAATATCAACTTGTTTACGCTGCCCCCAAGTAGGCAAAATACAAAAATCAGCTGTTGTATGTTTAAACACATTAAAATAAATTCAAATAAATGATATGTTGGAGGAAATATTGTTCCCAATTACACGGTTTTTCCACGACTCAAATGCATTTTGAACTTTTAGTTACTCACAACAGGTACGACGCCTCCAAGTCTCGGACTTACATTGAGAACGGAACCGGATTTTCCATCCAGTACGCCTCTGGTAATGTCAGGGGATTTCTGAGTGAAGATGTGGTTGTGGTGAGTTCATGAATAACACCCCATAAAAAGATGAAAGGAGTCTCTTCTGTACATAAATTGTTGCTTTAATTTGCTCTCACAGGCTACACTTCCAACCTTTGATCTCGGCTTGTTTATGCAGGTTGGTGGCATCCCTGTGGTGCAGGTGTTCGCTGAAGCGGCCTCTCTGTCAGCCATGCCTTTCATCTTCGCCAAATTTGACGGGGTCCTGGGTATGGGTTACCCCAACGTGGCCATCGATGGCATCACTCCAGTGTTCGACCGCATCATGTCCCAGCATGTCCTGAAGGAAGAGGTGTTCTCCATCTACTACAGTAGGTGGGTGGAGTCCGCCGACCTCTACCTGCTATGTCGTTTTGTCTGGGATCAGCTCCGCAGAAGAGAACATTTGATTTAGATTCATAGGGTTATTGGAAGAAAACATATTCTTGCTAGTGGAAAAAATTTAAATGATGCAGTGAAGTAAATGTTTTTTTACTTACAAAATCATCATTATTAATATACCTGCATTGTGCATGAGGATTTATTTTGGATGTCAGTGAGACAAGAGGGAGTTTTGAGAAAATACCTCCTCATTTATTGTGCTCCAAAGTTATGTCCAAAGGAAACCAGTTAAAGAAGAGTGATGATCTTTCTCTGGGAATTTCTGGGAATAATACATAGGAATGAGAGGTCTTGCAACTTAACTTCATCTGAAGGGAGAGCACAACGATTGACCCAAATCATACTTAGCAACACACAGAAATGTGCTTAAAGGGTGATTTATTTAATCTTTTCAGGGATCCAAAACACTCCCCAGGTGGAGAGCTGGTCCTGGGTGGCACCGATCCAAACTACTACACTGGAAACTTTAATTACTTGGAAACCAGAGAGACCGGCAAATGGGAAGTTACCATGAAAGGGTAAGATTTTTGCTTCACACACTATACAGCGTGTCTGTGCGCTTCTGTGTGTGTTTGCGTGCATGCCCATTCAGAAACAATATGTCATATTTTCCACCTCTTCCTTCATTCCTTCAGTGTTTCCGTTGGGATGGAGATGAGTTTTTGTGCAGAGGGCTGCACAGCTGTTATCGACACAGGCTCCTCCTACATCACAGGCCCCGCCTCCTCAGTGTCGGCGTTAATGAAAACCATCGGAGCACAGCTGGATGAAAGCGGAGTACGTTTTTTTACACACGCAACATGGTTTCCCAACAAGAACGTTTGTCTGTTAAAAAAACATTACAATAATACAAATTTTAAATGAATGACCCGTCATCACCCTTTAATCTGTGTTGTTCATCAGTACAAAGTCAACTGTGACTCTGTCAAGACGTTGCCAAGCGTCACTTTCCACCTGGGTGGCCATGAATACTCCCTCACCCACGAGGATTACATCCTATGGGTAAGGGTGATGAATACTGAATCATTTTTGCATGCAGTGTTGACACAATAACTCAAGCGCTGTACCTAAACACAATTTTTTTTTACTCTTTAATGTTGCTTTATCCTTCTACTCCTCTTCGTTTCAGGTGGAAATATAGGCCTTCGCACAGCTGAAGATACTTTGTTTTTCAATAAAAAAAACACCAGATCAACTTGTAAAATATGTTGTAACAGTCTACCACACAGGTGTTTCCAGTTGTGGATCATTAGAACTGCTTATTAACTTAAATTGTTATGTGTTGGAATTTATGTGGGATACCTTTGAAGTACATTTTGCCGATAAAACTTTTGTAGTTTTAATCAAGTAGAAATTTGAATGCAGGACTTTTACTTGGAAGTGCGTCTTCCACCACATGTTGTTTTAGTGTCTCATAATACAACTGGCCTATTTCTTTGTGTCTCCAGCAATCACAGACCGAAGGGGACGTCTGCACCGTCACCTTCAGGGGCTTGGATGTGCCGCCCCCTACAGGTCCCATCTGGATTTTGGGAGCCAACTTCATTGCCCGCTACTATACAGAGTTTGACCGCCGCAATAATCGGATAGGGTTCGCCACAGCAGTCTGAGGGAGAAGTCACGTCAGCCATGTTGCTATGTTTGCTTTTTCTCTATCTGTGCTGCCTTCTCCTCTCTGCACAGCCCTCCTTTTCATGATAACTTGTGAACAAACAACATCTGTTTTAAAAAAGTTAAAGAAGAGTGCACATTAAAGATCATCATCCTCCACTTTCTTGCAAATCCTGCTTTCCCATATTTTGTACCAGTTGCACTGAACACCTTCTCACCTTTTTGTTTATTATTATTTATAAGCATTTTCCAGCAAATATGTGTGTGTGTGTGTGTGTGTGTCACTGCTTTTAATTATCATACAGCAACAGTAGAAATCTATGTACGAGTTGTACTGACATAACAAGAATAAACTTGTTTACCCGGGTTTATATTTGACTCGAGCCTGACTTCATTAATGACTGCATTGTTTTTTCCTGAATTCCTTTTGTGACCACGTGAAAGCAAAGTTGAAAACAGATTTCTGAAGCAGATTAAATCAGCCACGCCGGAGAAGTCATGGAAATATTTGTCATCGTTTATTAAAAAAAATGTCGCGCATACACATTACTATATTTAGCAAAAACACATTTGTCTTATGTGTGGCAGTCATGTGTTCTGTCCAGTGCGATGTGAAACCTCGCTGTCCTCCCACTGAAGTCGCCTCTGTGCGGTCGGACTATCTTTAGTAACCAACGGTTACAGTCGGAGTCAGTGCCATATATATTGTCACAGTTAAACAAAATCATCCCTTTTTTTAGTCTGTGCAGCTCGTGTTCCCAACTGTCTTTTTTTGTTATAGGAAAAAAATAATTGGTGTAAAAAAAGCCACAACTCGTTTATTTTTATCGCCCAGGTACGCTGGATTACAATCTAAATCCTGGTTTTGGTATCAGATAAAATTTGACCCTTAAGGGTGATTTTATTACTGACTCGACAAAAACAGTTTGTTTTGCTTACTTAGCAGACTGAAGAGACACAAAGATAACGAAACAATAAGAGCACACCTATTCATCACATGCCCTTGTCAGATGTTTTTGTCTCGTTTTCTCTGAAATAGTCGGGAAAGTCCTCTCGATGCTACAATGATGCTTCCTTGCTCTCACATCCATGAATTGTCTGCTTCTGATTTTATCTGTTGACAGTAGTCAGCGAGGTGAGGGTGCGTATCTATGCACTTTAATCAACAGTACATTCAAACCACTGCAAAAAACATCTCTCACATATGTCAACAGGGTTTTATTGGCTGGAAATCAACCAGAACAACCATCATGTTTCACAAGATATTATCTATATAATGCCTGCCAAATATATGGTGGATAAATAGCTAAAGTCTTTATACTGGAACTGTGGAAAAAGCCATGTTCCTTGAACAAGATCTATCAATCTATTGACTGCATAACATCTTGTCATAGTTACATCTTTTTGGTAGTATTTATATCATCATCATCATCATCATCTCAGGCAATGTTGTTATCATCCTGTATGTAAAGTTTATAATATTTGAAATGCAAAGTTGGTGGCTTTTTTTCTTCTCCTCATCTGTCTCAAATCAACAGTAGGCTTTCCTGTCATTCAATACACATCACATATAGAGTTCATTCAATTGTTCACTTTGGGCTTGTGCCCCTTTAATTCTTGCCAAGAGTTTCATGAGAAAATTGATACCAGGATATCAATCTTCTCACCTAACTCTTGGCAAGAAAGTGAATTAACTGATTTCCTAAAAGGTCAAACTATCAATTAAACCGAAGCGGTGAAGGCGCAAAAGGGCCCTGAATTTAAAAAAAAACCTGATCACACACGTGATCCCAAACACTCCACAGAAGAGACTTCTAGTGCAAGTGGAAGAAGTTTAAAACCAGCAATGTGCGTCTCACCTGTATGCTTTATTTGCGAAGTACCTTTTAGCTACAGCTGTCAGTTAAATAAGCAGTGGAAATCGTTATTCTCAGGGATCATATGTGGACCAGTGTTTCAAAAGCAAATTGCCTCCAGGGGAAAGAGTTTCTAAACCCATAACAGATGTTATCAGCACCCACGTCAAGCATTATTTGTCCAATTTTTTGTTTCAATAATTACCATAGAGGATGTGTTTTACAAACATAAAAAAAACAAAACTATCCACACTATCCAGTAAATCTGCAACCCAAAAGACACATCCTGAACCAGGGCTATGTATTATCAAACAGTGGAGAGGTGGGAGGTCTTTAAAAAGGGCTGTCTGTCAGCTACGTCTCGGTTTGAACTCACTCTGTGCAGGAGGAGCACATCAGGCAATGCATTTAAGAACAGCGCCACATGACGAAGTGTCAAATTTTCTTAACGGCTGAAATTCCTTTCCGTGGAGTGGAACTGAATATATGAGAAGGATCTCTTTGCTTCAATGTGTGTGACAGAGGAGTCTGGTGTTTTCCATTGTCAAACACGTACCAGATGACCATCCTTGTGTCAACCCTGATTCAGAGCAAAGCTAAGGTAGGTGAGAACCTTTCTTCAATCAATGCCGCTCAAACAATACAGCCAATGAAGGGGAAAGAATAGAGCATGCTTTTGTAAGTCAGTGTAAGAAGTTTTTTTGCTTGATTTTTTTTTTTAACCTACATACAGATATTATGGGCAGCATGGAGAGAGCAAATCATGTGACAGGTGAAATTTGCATCATGTGCTCTTGCATTTGCCAAATACAATCACATTAATGCTTTTATTAGATCACATTAATTTGATTATCATCAATCATGGAGGTTCCCAATATCAGTCAAAGTCTGGCTTGATAGTCTTTCAGCTCACACATAGCATCTAGTTTTACTTTGAGAATAGCTTTTTTTATCTTTTATGTTTGAAATGTCACTTTTACCAGCTTTTTTGTTTTTAATCTGCTTTGATAGTTCAAACAAAGATGGAACACAATTATTTTTATTTCTTCTCCTTTGGGTCTCGGCAATCAATTTGCTTGCACATGCGGCGCAACTTTTGCTTTATGGCAAATAACAACAAATTATCACATGACACAGAATCTTTGCAAAAAACTGCGTAGATTTTATGTTTCATAAATCCAAAAAACAGCTCAAGCGTTGAAGTGTGCATGCAGCTCAGCATTATATTAGGAACAGACAAACCTAATATGAAAGGAATACTTTTTGTCTCTGGTGGCTATATTGCCTTTTGTGTCTTTAAACATCTCAGAAGTTAATCAGGCAACGAATAAATCAGGTTTTATGGCTTTTTGTTCGTTTCGCTGGCGCCTATCTCGACTGTTTGTTGTAGAAGCTGCACCGAACTCACAGGTCAACTGAATCAGTGTAAGGGCTGTTTTAAAGAAGAATATCTTCTAGTGCAGACATTCTTCCTGCAGTTTGAAGAACATGTGCTTGTCACCATATTTCGATCTTCAATAGAAGGATTAAGTCCACCTGGAGCCTATTTTTCAGCTGCCAAAAGGTGCATGGTAGCAGGCGTCATCAGTAACATCAAGAGTCTCCAAGGCTAAGCCTCCATGGTAGAGGGCACTGTTTGACCGTAACTGGGACTTATCTAACACAGCCTAGGTTCCTCTGAGGTCACTTAAACATCAGTCACTGGTAGCGTTGCAGCACTGAGGCGCTGCGCATATTGCAGAAACTCGACCCGAAACCTGATACTTTAACTCAAGTCAAGAAGCAGAACTGTAGCACACAAATATTGGCCAGGGGTGGAAAGAAACTGTTTTGCAACTGAAACAGAGCAGCTTTTTTGTGCACTTTGGATGGAAATGCAGAAACTGCCCGTATGCATACTGTTTAACTAGCACGACCAGGAGTACATTCCGTTTAAGTTTGCATTGGACTTGGTTTGCCTTGTAAAAATCATTTATAAGAAAGCACTTACTTTTACGAAGACAAGATGATCACAATTAGGGAGGGAAAAGTGAATCAGAAAGAGAGAGACTACCATATGGAGACCTTTCATATTGAAATGGTTAAGTCCAGGATGGTTGAGTTGGTGGTTGAAAGCATTCCTTGTTTTTTTTTCTACTTGAGTCATGTTTGTCAAGTAAAAAGTATTTTTGAATGATTGCACTTTCCAGCCGAGTAAATAATCGCACGTGCATCAGACGTAATATAATGTGTGGTAGACATGAAGGTCATGTATGGTTTGTGTTAGTTGCAGGTAAAGTGTCTGTGTGTACTTATGTTCCTGAGCTTCCCTCTGACTATGGCTGAGGTCCCTGGTCCATGCAGACACTCCATCACTAGGGAGCACCTGCTGACAGTCAGGCATCTGGTAGGTGTTGAAACATTAGAAACACATTTGTTGAATCAAGATCAGAAACAATGTGGACGCTCCCACTGCGCGACCTGGGCTAAAACTCTCCGCAATGTTGTTGTTCCTGCAGATGGATAACCAGTTGCGGAGCGGGTGCACGATAACCTACACATTCATAGAACGGAGAAGTTTGGTAAGGTAACTTTTCTGTTATGGGATTGTTTTCTTCCAAAAAAAACCTTTGAGTCACTTTCCAACTTTCCGTTAACTTTTTTTGTGCTTTGAAGTTCATTACCTCTTGTTCTGGTTTCCCACAGAGCAAGTGTTGCTTTGTAAAAGCTGCTCTACCCTGGATCCTGGAGCTCCTCACCACCCACTTCAAATACAGTCGGGGTTCGGTCAACGACGGCTACGTACAGTCCCTGAGAGCGCTCATCCTCAACATATACTCTCAGAAATGCGTGCCTCAGATAAACGAGGAGGTTGAGGTGAGTGCGTGTTTCTGGGTGGAGCCTGTTGCTCCACACTGACAGATTGCATTTTCAATAATAAAAAACATGTATGTGACAAATATGTGATCTGAGGGATTGCCCAGCGTGAGAAGTAAAATCTGCGATACATGAAAAAACATTTAAAGTATGTTCCTGGGAATCCTCCGCAGGACAAGCCAGAGAGTTTTGAGATACTCTACAGAGGGTCCACTTCAGAGGCGCTGCAGAGGGCTTCGGATGTTCTGTCTGTTTACTGGGAGCTGGTGACGAAGAGCGACTCGCCGGTAGACTGGAGATGCCAGCACGAATACACAGAACTCTTTGGCTCGTCCACAGAGCTATACACAGAGTCACCCATGCAGCATTTTACAGGTGCGAATCTCTTCTGCAAAATGAGTGATGCAGACGTATGGAGCCACTGAGATCACAACATAAATGTCTTTTTTCTACAGACAGTTATGTTTGGAGCTCGGCGAAGGCCTCCCAGAGAAGACCAGTCAGAGACCTGTACATCCTCGGCTTCATCGTGGTCTCCATCTGTGGAGGACTGCTTCTCATACTCACTCTCTACTGTCTCATCACACAAAAGGTACCAGCACTTCTGTTTTGTTGATTTCTGCATCACATGTGCACTAATAAAGTTTAGCCATGCATTCCAGTGATGTTGCGCTTGAGCAGGCCTTGGCAGCCTGCCTGTGCTCTCTGTGGTATTCCCTCTTGCAGAAGTACCAGCCCTCCCTTGCTGGTAAATACTGAGCACATTAAATGCGGACTGGACTTAAATGGGGAGAGTAGAAGAGCTTTTTTGCAGCAGCACATGCACAAAAGTTTCTGATTGCAAATGATCCTATGCTCCTTATCCAATTCAGGGCTGTTTGGTGCCATCAGCTATTGTTTAAAGTAATAGCAAATCAGAGTGGTGTTTTTCAACCGGCTAACATAATTTAATATTCAAACAACTGAGGCAACAAAATGGCGAAGAAGCCTATGACCCACTCATGAAAGCCGTTGCTTTTGCAGTATTACAAATCGGGTGTCCCTGGCGACTTTCCCAGGAATTAAATCACAAGCGGCGACATTGGATTTCTGGCAAATGAGATCCAAAAACATACCTGCAATTACCGCTTATCGCTACAAAGGCAAAGCCAGTTTATTTATCTTGCACACTATCATACACAGAGGACATTCAAAGTGCTTTAAAGGCAATGAAAGAAAGAAAGGTAGAAGTATACAATAAGGCAAATCAAAGTACAGGCAAGTCTTATAAAAGAACTTGCTATGGAAAAACAATATATGAAAAATCTGAAGTTTTTCACAATCCACTCACTCAGTCTCCCTTGTAACCCTAAAGGTTTGTTAAAATCTGGAACAACCATTACAATCCCATAAAGTTGGCATATACTGGAAATGTTTTTCACTGCTCCAGGAAATAGGACGGACTTTAGACAAGACTTGGCTACGGAAGATATTTCTTGTTAGCTCAGCTCATAGAACCCTTTGGCTCAGCTACGAGCCAGAAAACTAAAGATATGCTCGAAAGAATTAAAGTCAAAAACATTGTGTTCAATTCACAAACAGGAAATATTAAATGACTGTATCTTTAACAACAAGACAACTTAGCTACCCAGCCATGTCGAGGTTCCCAAACAATCATCAATATTTACAAAAAATCTTGATAAGCATTACGCTAGCATATTGCAAACGTTACGCTAGCAAGATTTAAAGTCAATGATATTGCACATAAACAGTAGTTCAAATTTAACAGTCTGTTTAACAACAAGGCAAGCTATGTATTTAGCCATGTCATTGTGACCAAATCAATACTAATATTTTCATAAGAAATGAGACACCATGTGTACCGTAGGCTGCAGTCTGAAGTAGCGAGTTGAATAGCGATTGGAATGTGAGATGATTCATTTTTAGTTTTCTGGGAACAAGGTAAACATAAAGTACCAGCTTTCCTTTTTTACTGCCGAAGAAAATCTTTTACATTTTTGGTAAATTTTTTGTTGGATAGATCTGGGTGTCATCTGCATAGAAATGATAATCAACCTCATGGTCTTAAAGGATTTTAGCAAGAGGAATGAATAGGAGGGGCCCAGCAACTGATCCTTGTGGGACTCCATGCGTCATGGCAGTACTTGCAGATTCATAAGAATGACATGATCCACTTGTGGACCGTTCCTGAGAGCCCAACACAATTTATCTAGAGGTGTTTTATGATCCACAGTGCCAAAAGCTGCAGTAAGATACGATAACACCAGGACTACCTGAATCCTTTTTCAGAAAATGTCTTTTAGAATCTTTACGCAAGAAGTTGATAGGGGCCGCCAAAGAGAACAAAACAGAGATCTTTGAAATCGTAAACCTGATAGTGAATGAGTCGCTTGAAAATGTACGAAGTCGAAAGGGTGGGTACAGTAAGCTGAGGCTTTTGATCAACATTTGTTTGTTCATTGTTTTGTCTTTTTTTTACATTAGGTCATTAACTAATGTAAAAAAAAAACAACAACAACAAACAAACAAATGTTGATCAAAAGCCTCAGCTTACTCTTTTTTATTACAGTCCTTATTAACAATTCTCCGAATACTCTTTATGTGCATTCCTATTCGGAGAATTGTTATTAAGGACTGTAATTAAAAAAAAATACTACTACTTTGAGAACTCAATAAAGTAAAAGCCCTCAAATAGCACCAGCTGCAGTTAACTCCTCTTCCTTACTACTCGCAAAATGTGTTCGGATTTATATGGCTATTATTTCAAATAAAAATAAAATCATGATTTAGACACAGAGCCGTATTGATGGAGCCTAGGTGAGAATAAAGTAATAAACGCTTTTATGTCTAATTAAAACGAACTGAAGAAGCCAATAAATCAAAATGCCATGAAACAGCAACAGCTGCAGTTTAGTAAAGGTGTAAACAGGTTTCTTGAATTACAACCTGGTATTTGCTTATAAGGTGTTACAGTCTATGGTATGCTTTTATCCCACACAGCTCTTCACAAGCTAACAAACTGTAAAGAGGTCATACTATCTGGGAATCTGGGAATGGTTTAGACATTAGCGAGCCCTCCTTTCTGGTAAATACTAAGCATAACTAAATTATGCGGATTTTAAAAGTGCAAAAGTATAAAAGTACAGGCAAGTGATACAAAAATGTCCAAGTAAGTTCAGTTTAAAGCAAGTGAAATGCAAAAAGAATAAAAAACACAGCAAATTCTCCCATAAAAAGATGCACAATTAAATAGGATTCAACACAATTCGATCTTCACCATGTGTGTCTGTAACAACCATTCGTGTAATGTTTGATTAAAGAAATCCAAACCACATTCTTATGGTTTATTAAAAAAAACAAAAAAACTTTTCATTACACTTGTTTTTTTGATAATACATTTATTGAGATGCCAAATAAAGAGGCATTGTGCCCAGCAGCTGGGAAGCAATGGCCAGGAATTTAATTGGTTTCGGATCATTTTTGCAGTGTTTAATTATGGAAAAACAGTAACTTACGATGTGCATTTACTGTTACGAGACAACGTCACAGCAAATCTTTCCCTCTGCATCAATCGCCAACACCTGTATGTGATGAATGCAGCCACAGTCTCTCTCTCTCTCTCTCCCTTTCAACCACACCCTAGCTACGCACACACAAACAATATACACTGAGCTATTGAGCCACGATGATATGCATCAGTGTAGTGGAAAACAGATCAGGGATACTACTGGACTTACCTAAGCGTGCAAATCAGGATATAAACAATTCCTCGTGGGCTGCACGGTGGTGTAGTGGTTAGCACTGTCGCCTCACAGCAAGAGGGGCCCGGGTTCATTTCCCGGGCCAGATAACCTTCTGTGTGGAGTTTGCATGTTCTCCCCGTGTCAGCGTGGGTTCTCTCCGGGTTCTCCGGCTTCCTCCCACAGTCCAAAGACATGCAGCTTAGGTGCATTGAAGACTCTAAATTGCCCGTAGGTGTGGATGTGAGTGTGAGTGGTTGTCTGTCTCTATATGTCAGCCCTGTGACAGACTGGAGACCTGTCCAGGGTGTACCCTGCCTTCGCCCATTGACAGCTGAGATTGGCTCCAGCACCCCTGCGACCCTTAACTGGATAAGCAAGTTACGGAAAAAAAATAAAAAAATGGAACAATTCCTAGTCCCTAGTGGAAACAAGATTCCAAACTGAAGCAGTACTTGGTCAGAATCTGGGTTTATCTTATATCATCTGGGACGTTGTTCCAGGTCTGTGTTGCATAAGAAGTAAATGCTTCTTCACCGAATTTCAGGCCAAAGTTTTAGGGGTCTCACAGGCACAAGCATGATCAGAGATGTATTTGAACCCAGACACACTAAGTGATTTATAAACAAGCTGAAGGATTTTGAAGTCAATTCTCCGAGTGGCTGGTAGCCAGTGAAAGGATTTTAAAAGGGTGTAATGTGGTTGTATTTCCTAGTTTTTCGTCAGAACCCTAGCAGCGGCGTTCTGAATAAGTATGAGTTGCTTCGAGCTTTCACTGATGTGAACAGACCATTGCAGTAATCCAATCTACTGGAGATAAAGAGCGTGGGTATAAGCTTTTCTAGGTCTTGCTTGCACATTACTCCTTTTATCCGTGCAAGACTTTTTTAGGAGGTAGCAAGCAGACCGAGTGATGGATTTGATGTGACGATTGAGTCCGAGATAACGCCAATATTTATGGCTTGACTTTTAGTTATGAGAGACAGGGAGTTTAGATGAGAGACGATATTGTGTCTGTCTTTCTTTGTTTACTTTGGAAAGTTAAATAAGCTACATTTTATTGATCCTTGTGGCGAAATCTGCTCTGGACCAGATATATATTTAGTAAACATTGGGCAGCCACATTTTTGGGGACTAATTCCAATTATTTAGCTTTGCTACTACCTAAGATGCATGTGTTGTGTTTTGGGATGTAACTGCAGTACCTGCAAGAACATGCAAACTGCACATAGAAAGGCACTAGTTGGTAGTTGATAGTCAGAGTGGCTCTTATTATGGATATTAGTTCACTTTACACCAGAACTGTATGGGAGCTTTGATCAGTCACTTTTCCACATTTAATCACATCACAGCTCCGCACAAGTGGTGAAATAATGGCAAACACACGGCTCCTTTTTCAGGTTAATGCATTAATAGGTCTTCACTAGTCTCACAAGTTTCTCAACAACACAGGTTTTGACTATGGCTAAAATCAGACTTCAAATAAAACATTAGAGGTTTTCAGCAGGCTTGCAGAAGCAGCGTTAAAAACTAAGCAGCACTCGGTGGTCAAACAAGTGATATGCAACAGGCAGGAAGGCAAAAGTGGACTCCAAAAATACCACAGCAAATTCTGCAGTTTATTAATTTAAATCAGGAAGGGGGAGAGACACATTCACATCCAACCAGGCTTTAACAGCCAAATAACAAGATTAGAAAGCTTGAAAGAGGAGGGGGATTGGGTCATTCTTAGTATTGATTGTCCATATCCTTATTTAACTGACTGCATGCGGCGACATAACACACCCAGCAGGAGGAGGGACGATGCGCTGGCTGGCAGTGATTGCACAGACATTGCACGGCTGCAGGAGAAGACCCAAACGTAGACCAGGCAGGCAGATGTGTGCAGTGTATGATTAGCAGGAAGGTAACAGGTGGGTATAGGCCACAAGCAAACTACCTTTCGGCTACTAGTTAAAGAACAGAAGGGGTGTGAATAGGGTCTGACAAATGGGAAAGCGGGAACAGATGAGACAAGAGAAGAGACAGGTGAAACTAATCGGAACGATTAGGGAGGTGGGCAGAGAAGAAAACCAGACAGGAAACAAGAGAGAAGGGAACTCACAAACAAAATCAGGAAACACTAATCCTAAATGAACCACATGAAACAAGTGAAAAAAACCCACACAAACACAAAATCCTCTACAGATCTAGACAAGATGCAACATAATCCAATGTACCCTCAAGTCAGAGGGCATAAAGCCAGGCTGTGACAAATGGGCCCTTTTCACAGGCCAGGGCTCACTGGAATGACTGTGACCAGCCCTGTCTCTTAAAAGTCACTTGCCCATACGTTTACAAGGGAAACGTTTTTAGACATGAATTGCATTTGCTTTTGACGTAACACAAATACGTCTTAAAGGAGCGGTGTGATGGGTTAATGGGGATTTATCGGCAGAAATTGAACATAATATTCATGATTTGCATTAGTGTGTTATCGTCTTAACCTAAGAATGTTTTTTGTGAGTGTAGAATTAGCAGTTTATATCTACATACATATGGAGTCCACCCATGTTGCACCGCCATAGTTCTACAGTTGCTCAGAATGGACAAACCAAACACTGTCTGTAAAGTGTTTTTGATTCAATTTCATACAAATTTTAGGCCAAACTATGATATTTTTGATTGAACCTAACCAAGTCGTTTTGCATCAGTTTTTTGTTTTGTTTTGTTTAAACAGGCCCTATTATACTATTTTCCAGGTGCATATTTTAATCTCCAGTTACAGTTACAACATGTTTACATGCGTTAATGCTCATAATCCTCCTTGTTTTTCTCATCCTGGCTGTCCTGCAGCACCTCTTCTCACCCTCTCTCTGAAACGCTCCGTTGTAGCGCTCGCTCCTCCCTCCAGAAAGCAAAGTCTGCTCTGATCCAAGAGAAAACGCATTTCCCTCAAAACCGAGAAATCGCAGTGTAGTTGAATGGAAACTACAGCTTTTATCTGACAAACAAAAAAAATGGGATCATAATTACTTTGTTCAGTTACACCTATGTTCGCTCTGCTGTGTCGTGTCAAAATGGCTGCTGTGAAAAGGGCCTTTTGCAATAAAGTGCTTGATGTAGTTTCTCACTCTCCACTTGTGGAATGTTATTCTCAGCCTACTAGCCGTTGTTTTCCCCTTTTTTCTGACGCAACTCACTTCCTTTCCTCTATCGCCTGCTGTTCACCACAGTGTGTCTGTGTATGTTTCCCTATAACATGCTCTTTAACACTTAAGCTTTAAGTGCTGACCCCTCTTTGACTTTCATAAACATCACCTCTGTGTTGAGTGTTAACGGATGCAAGGGCTTAACATTCTGCATGAGGATGTGGACAACATCTGTAATGACACATCACTTGGGGCAGATGCATTTATTTTTCAAACTAGTGGGCATGAAGCTTTATTTTCCCAGCATGAAGCCTGGATTAAGGACATATGCTACGTTAACTTTATTAGCTGGTGCCTTACATGCACAGTTGTTTTTAAAATGGTTCGCAGCTGAATCAGCTTAGTGATCACAGTATGAAGCCGGTCTATTATGTGTAACCAGTATACGTGCAAAAAACAGGGGGCAACCTCGGGGTCTGAAATGTGAAGCCAATGCTGAGGTGTCTTAAACTTGCATTCTTTCTAAAGACCAGCAGGGGTTCGTCTCCTCTGGTTGTATAGAAGTTTATGAGAAAAATGACTCTACTTCTCTCTTGATTTATTCCCTCAGTAAACATTGTAAACATGAGTTTATGGTCTCAATCTCTAGTTTCAAGTCTTCTTCAACACAGCATGATGTTCATTTAGTGAATTATGGTCCATTTAGAGTAAATCTGCTCTGGACCAGATATATATTTAGTAAACATTGGGCAGCCACATTTTTGGGGACTAATTCCAATTATTTAGCTTTGCTACTACCTAAGATGCATGTGTTGTGTTTTCTGATGTAACTGCAGTACCTGCAAGAACATGCAAACTGCACATAGAAAGGCACTAGTTGGTAGTTGATAGTCAGAGTGGCTCTTATTATGGATATTAGTTCACTTTACACCAGAACTGTATGGGAGCTTTGATCAGTCACTGTTCCGCATTTAATCACATCACAGCTCCGCACAAGTGGTGAAATAATGGCAAACACACGGCTCCTTTTTCAGGTTAATGCATTAATAGGTCTTCACTAGTCTCACAAGTTTCTCAACAACACAGGTTTTGACTATGGCTAAAATCAGACTTCAAATAAAACATTAGAGGTTTTCAGCAGGCTTGCAGAAGCAGCGTTAAAAACTAAGCAGCACTCGGTGGTCAAACAAGTGATATGCAACAGGCAGGAAGGCAAAAGTGGACTCCAAAAATACCACAGCAAATTCTGCAGTTTATTAATTTAAATCAGGAAGGGGGAAGAGACACATTCACATCCAACCAGGCTTTAACAGCCAAATAACAAGATTAGAAAGCTTGAAAGAGGAGGGGGATTGGGTCATTCTTAGTATTGATTGTCCATATCCTTATTTAACTGACTGCATGCGGCGACATAACACACCCAGCAGGAGGAGGGACGATGCGCTGGCTGGCAGTGATTGCACAGACATTGCACGGCTGCAGGAGAAGACCCAAACGTAGACCAGGCAGGCAGATGTGTGCAGTGTATGATTAGCAGAACATAAAGCAGGGTATGCTTTAGGGCGGGGCTACCTTGTGATTGACAGGTTGCTACCACAGCGTTCTTCTATGGGATCACATTGGTTTGCAACTTAACCTCAGCAAAAGGGTTCAGGATTTGAAACCCGCTGGCCGGCTTGGAGTTTGCATGTTCTCCCTGTTGTGGCGTGGGTTTTCCTACAGTACAAAGTCTAACTTACCCGTGGGTTTGAATGTGAACAGGTGTCAGCCCTGTGAAAGTCTGGCGATCTGTCCAGGTTGTACCCCGTCTCTCGACCAATGCCGATGGGATCCGCTCCGGTTCGTTGAAGGGCAGCGGTTACAGATAATAGTCGGAAGGATAGATGTGCAAAAAGAAATCCTGCCAAGTCAAGCTCTCCATTTAGTAGAACTTACCAATGCAAAGATGGTCAAACACCTGTATAGGTTCAAACAAAATGAGCCCCAGCTGTGAGGGTTAACAACTTGGCTGAAAACTTTGCGAGTCACATGGAAGCTCTGTCCGCCTGCCCCCCTTTGGGCAATATGGCAGTGCTAAAATCAAAACTTAACTGGAAGCAAGCCTATAACTGCATGAAGGTCCAAACTGGAGCCAAATATACGTCTCACCTGGAATCCCCATCACCAGTGAAGTTTCCCACTAGTTGGAAGTCAAAATCATAACATGCAGATAACATGATGGGTTTTTTTTCTTTCTCTCTTTTTTTTCTTTTTACTGGCTTTCTGTATTATTTATTTTTGCACCTTTTTGGTATTCTTTTTATTCCCATATTTATTGTATTATCGGATTTTTGTATATATGAGTGCCTTTGCAACTCTTTTTAATTTATATTTATATTGAACTATGTGGGTTGCTCCGTGTCTCCCTTATTATGATGACAATTAATAATTAATTAATAATAATAATAATAATAATTATATTATATTATATTATTATTATATTTACAATGATCTCTATATCATTTTTATTTAACTCAATTAAACCTAAACTTAATATGCTCTTCATATGTTTTTTGTCTATTAACTTTTTTTGTGTTTGTTTTCTTAACTTTATATTTATTGTATATATGCTTTAAACATGGAAAATGAAATGTTGAGATTTCAAAAAATAATAATAATAATAATATATCATGACATGCTACACTGAATATACAAAAGACTTCAAAAGGTCTTGAAACTGAGCCCTGATGGACTTTGAGTTACCATCCAGGAGAAGAGACTTTATGTATATTTTCTTTGTCTGCAGGGGTGAGACAGGAACATATACATGAGGGAGGACTTTAACCCAAAACGTATTCTTTGACTGTGAAGCGCTAAGCTGCTGTACATTTCAAAGGTGGCTGTAAAAAGTTTACTCAGTGGAGGAGAATTAGGCTGTGCTTGGAATCACAGCAGTAGATTTCAATAATAATAATAATAATAATATGCTTGCTGGATAAAGAAATTATATTGAATATTGAATAAGCCATAAAAGTGTTTCTACTTCTAACAGCATTCCCCTTTACTGCCACATCACTTAGTGTTCTCAGTTTGTTCCAACTATGAACGTTTAGCCAAAATACAGTTTATTGTGTCTCAATCTTCACACATAAACCTGTCAATCGACTGTCACGAGTCAGAACATTTTGTTTCTGTAAAATGTAAAAAGATGAGATATGTGTCTGTTACTCTGTGAATACTTATCCTGTTTTATTTCATTAAGTATTCTCTTTCCAAAACAGATAACTCACAACCCTCACAGATCAAGATCACACACGAACTCAAGGTCAGAACATGCTGAACTTACATTTTTTTTTTTTTTAAATGATCACTCTTCCCATGTGTATTGTAGTCGACCTAATGCATTCCTTTGTCATCTGGCCAATAAACGCAGAGAGCGGCAGGACGTAGAGATGGAGCCGCAATAATGTGAGTATCCTTCTCACCTATATCAAAGAGTTACAACAGCTGGAGCTGGAGCATGATTCACACGTGCGTCCGCCTCAATGACCGCAGTGCACATCCATCTTTATATTCTCTCTCTTTCTCTCTCTCTCTCTCTCCGTGGGCAGTAGAGAGCACATCGCTGCAGCAGCAGACGGAGCACTCGTGAAGCTGCACATTATTTCCGTCACGAACAAGTTTTCATATCAGTGTTGTTTGTTTGTAATGTATCATGCTCACCGTTTTAATCAGAAGCTTTGCTTTGACTGAGAGCAGAGATGGGCCTTATTTGAAATAATATGGTATGTATATTATGTTTGTGCGTTATGTATTGCAGATATCTTTTCCACTAAAACAAAAAATGTTTTATTTTTACACTAGTTATGTATGTTGAACCATGTGTGTCCATTTGCTACCACTTAACCAATTGTTTGTTATGTTGTTTGTCAAACATTTCCACAAGTTATTTATTAGTTTGACTCCATTCAGTCACTGTATTGATAATAAAGCTTCCATCATTATCAAATCCAAGACATAAATCTCTCCGTCTTCCAGCACATTCATATACGAGCACAAGGAGCTCGGATCTAAAGAGCAGGTTCCCGACCTCATTAAAGGACATAATACTTTATGATGAGTCAAAAATGTTTCAGAATATCTTTCCCGCTGCTTTGGAAAGTTCCCTCCTCATTATCAGCCTTTTCACAGACTCCACGTGTCCAACCTCTTAACCTTTTGACCAAAGATAACAGAACAGTATTGTTTCAGAACATGAACTCTGGAGAATATTCTTTTAATGATAAAACACACCGAGCTGTTGTTTCTGGCAGAGAGAGGTTGAGATTCTATCCCGATAGATACACACCAGTCGCTGCTGCAGCCACTCAAGAAATGTCGTAACTGCACAGGGCGTCACAGCAAGAGTTGGTGGGAATAACGCACGAGGCCTACTCATATGCATGCTGCACATACCGCACGGTATTGGCAAATAACAGGATAATATCGTCAATTATTATGAGAATAACAAAGCATGCACAAACAACTTGGTGAGAAATCTTTAAGATCAACAGGAATTATAATTCAGGTGTCCTTTTGGATGCAGATTGGTCCAAATTTAAACAGGAATTATAAAATTCCAGTTTAAAATGTTTTTCAGTTTAGAAACATGAAAGTGAGCAGAATAGATCGGCCTCGTTGCCATTGATATACGATGCAGCTATTTGAATCAGCAGGGGTTATAATAATATATTGCATAACGTCTGAGTTTGAGAAAAATTGGACAATTCCCCACCCTCTGAAGTGCATCAACTCGAAGGAGGACCACATCCGTTAGTCCTGTCAAAGGAATCCCACGTGTGCATGTGTGCTGGCCGCTGTTTTTCAGATTTTTTTTTTTTATCAGTGTGCAAATCACTGTGGTGCTGGCCATGGTCCATTTCATAATCACAGACTTTTTTGCTCCAATACAAAACAAGAAAAGTATTTCTATAATGAAATTAGGTGCCCTTCTGCAGAGGATTAAAGGCAGCTGTGCAAGATGAAAAGGCAAGTTGTCTTCAACAAAAACAAAAAGGGAACTGCCTAAGACAAGGCTTCTCTCACCCAAACTCGCTGCCTATTTACCTTCAAATTAGAGAAAACAGAACATGTTGTTGCATCAAAAAATATATGACTGACAAAGGTAAGGGGCACAAACTCTGGAAGCTGATTTATTCATTTTTTTCAGATTCAGAAAAGAAAAGATTCAGTTTACACAAAAATGTATGATTCATACTGTTCAAAGGAGGATATAAAGTGAATCACGTCAGTTCTCATGTCATAAATCTTCACATTGACTTACAGACATGTTGATAAACATAGCAGTACACGTCGGCTCAAAAAGTACACCATAAAAGGTCTTTGATAATAAAAATTACAACAGCAGTTATTAGATATATTTATCACAGTCTTGAAACCAATATGAGATTATCTTTGAATAATTCAGAGGCTCATTTGAGGAAGAAAACATGTTATTTCACCTTTTATAAACACTTGATCCCACAGCTTTAAATGTTCATGGTAAATTATTCTATAAAAGTAACAGTCAAACAGTTCTCTTACTGATGATGTGACATTGCATAATATTAATACGGTAATGAGAATTAGGGCTGCTCAACCTGCTGTTTTATCACCTTGTGCCACATGGTGGAAGCAAAGACTGGCTCTCACGTTGAGGACAGGATTTTTTATACAGGTTATATTTTGCCAGACAGGACACAAGCAGAGCTTGTTGTCACCGGCTACAACATATTTATGCGTAGTATTATTTCTGCAAGGACACAAGAACTGATATTCTAATTAGTTTGTGGAAAGGATTAAGCCTGTCCCCATTGCTCATCTGGATACGTGATTATACAGCTCTGGTATTTCCTGTTGACTAATACTGGAACTGTTTAATCATTCCGAATAACAATGATTGTTCTCATAACAGTTTCACAACACATCATTGCAAATTTCCCCGCTGCGGGACTAATAAAGGATTATCTTATCTCTCTTATCTCTTATCTCAAATGTGTTTTGATGGAGTGGACTGTGACATGAATGTATGGTAAATATAGCTAAAGGGGGTGTTAAAAATAGAGCGACACCCTGGATGAGTTGAGAGAAATCAGAGCGAGAGAGCAGGCAGCGCTACACATCGATAAAGGCAACACGCCGCAAACAGTAGGCAGCCTCGGCAGGAATGTCTTTGGCACTGATCTCATTGGCATCCAAACGCAGCATTCTCAGCCTGGAGAAGTTTGTCATGTCGATTGAACCGCAGAAGCTGCTCAGGGAGAACTCTGCAAAAAAGGAACAAAAAGAAGAGAGACGGAGTTATGAAGGGAGGCCACATGTTCAAGTCCACCGGTTCCCAAACCTTTTGTAACTTAAGGTCAACTTCTGACTGTTTTTATTTCAAAGGTTCAAGGTTTCATGTTACTTTCATTATGCAACACAGGGCTGTGTTATTGCAACATAAGAAAAACACTCAAAAAAAGCTATTTTATATGGATTTAAGAGTCTCACAGCTTGAGGAAAAAAGCTGCTCTGAAGTCTGGTGGGATGGCGGCTGATGCTTCTGTATCTCTTTTCAGTCAGCAGCAGGGTGAACTGACTGTGTGGGTCTTTTAATATCTGTTCGGCGCTGCGCAGGCACCTCTTCCACCAATATCACTGATACTCAGTAGATGGGTCAACTTTGATGCTCTGGGCGATTTTAATCACCCGATGTAGAGGCCTCCTGTCCTGTGCCGTGCACATCTCATGTCAGTTTGAAATGTTTCCAGTTATGATGCTTTCTAGTGCTAAAAGTTAACAAGAACTTGGCACAGGTATTTTCGCTCATCTTAAGTTCCCTTGAAAAAATACAGCCATTTTTGTTTCTTGTCAGGAATGGATTTAATTACACAGACGAGGTGGACTGTAATAAATAAAATATGGTACCTTAAAATGTATTTGTGTGAATTTTTCAGGTATTTGAATACATGTAAGCAAATAAGTACAATACATCTAGGCACATTTAGGCCAGGGGTTCTCAACCTTTTTCAGTTAGAATGGCGATCTTGAAGATTTCCATGTAAATAGATGTTTATACATTTGCAGTATTGTTGCAGAAATTGGTGGTTTTGGTGATATTCATGTAAAAAATGCGGTATTAAAGTTTTTCTTCATTGCATACACACAAAAACAAAAACTATGCAAACAATTCTGAAAACTTGAAAAGCATGTATCAACAATAATAAGAAATATTCCATTGTTTTCACTCAAATAGAAATACGAGATCAACCAAGACTTTTTACTCTTCGGAGAGAACTGGAGCTGAGATTTGTACTGACTGTTTCAATATCTATCAACAGTAGTAGCTAACGTTAGCCTCAAGGGCTAGAACGATTACTGTTGCTTGGAAAGGTCAGCTTGTTTTTCTAATTTACTTTTATGGTCCCGCTTGGAAATAACTGATGTCATCATACAGACTTAACACGTGAATATCAAACATGTTAGTTATTATAGGAGCGGTTCCAATGTGGCTGCGGACGGTTAGGAAAGTTTTTCACATTACCAGATCTTCTGGACTGAATATTGATACAGACCAACGCCCTGGACCAGAATTCCTCTCCGATTGTCGGGCAGGTTGAGAGACTACTCCTGTACTCATGGCTTTAGCTCCTTTTTCTGATTGTTAAAAAAATTGTAGGGATCATCCAAATAAAATTCCCAAATAAATTAGCAAAAAAACATAATTCACTTAATGAATATCATGCTTTTTTGGAAAAGACTTAAAACTAGTGATGGAGACCATAAACTAATGTTTACAAGGTAATAAATCAAGTTAGAAAGGTAATAAATCAAGTTAGAAGTAGTGTAATTTTCTCATAGACAGAGGCGTCGCCCCTGATGGCCATAAGAGAGACCGATGTTAAAGGCACTTCTTCATTTACTTCACTTTTCAGACCTCAAAG
The DNA here is from genome assembly GCF_027596085.1 of Anoplopoma fimbria. NCBI lineage: Eukaryota > Metazoa > Chordata > Actinopteri > Perciformes > Anoplopomatidae > Anoplopoma > Anoplopoma fimbria. Next base: position 23,583,066 of record NC_072460.1, read on the forward strand.
TTGCTGCCTGGCCTCATCCTGATGATCTATAGTTTGACGCTTTCCTTCATGTGAATTCTTGAGCATATTTAGCTTTGTAAATTACAAAAAAACGTTAAATCTAACCATTTGACTATACCTTTGCGGTCCACTAGATTGCTCTCTGAGGTCACAGCCCATTTGAGATTAGCTGCTCCAGTAATCTAATTTTTCACATCAAATGGTCCTATCAAACCATGCTATATAGTTATGAATTGGAGTTTTACTTTTATATTTTTTAAAGTTCTTAATGTCTGTGAACTTATACTGAAGAAAGTGTTTATGGAAAATCTCTACGTCAGGGTAAAAGTTATCAATTCAAAGAGTCTTCTGCTGTCATGTAATGGTTAAAGATTTCCCTTTGCTGCATGTTCATTAATGTGCAGTGGGCGCGGTCAAAAGTGCAAAAATCGAGCTTTCTAAGAAATAGAGATGACAGAAAATGTATGAAGTTTTAGAATGTTGAGCTTCTAAATAATATATAGGACCGCTGGAAACAATATGGTGGAGCTGCTGTATGTCTGAACAATTCAAAACCACACAAGCAACTGGAGTTCATTAAGTCGCTGTAGGTTTCACTTAAATATGGCTTTCTATAAAGAATGCAACGAGGCAAATGAGACCAGATTCTTTCGTCAAGTTTATACTGTGACCTAATTTTAAACTGTATTTAAACTTCAGTTCAAACTTTCTCCATACATTTGTGCCATTAAAGATTTGTGAGGAGTGTGTGTTCTGCTGTGTCAACCAACCACATCGAATCTGATTTGCCTTGAGCAGATTCTTTTGTATATGACTTTAGTGGAAAAGGTCAGGGGAAAAAAAAAGAGATAGTTGACAGTATTCAGTAAGGGGGGGTGGGGTTGGTTGGGATGGGGGGAGAGTTGAACAGTTTCTTTTTAAGAAGTTAGAAAGCATCTATGTCATTCATGCTCATACTCAGCCACACCCTCTTCACTTTCAACTTCAAAGTGGAGACCTTCTCACTATTCCTCACATTTTATCAAGAGTTTTGAAATCTACAGTGTGTAAGTACATTTTTGGCTTATTTTCTTATCAATTGATGCTCGTATTAGCTGTTTGAATTTTTGTTGGTAGCTATCACATGAGTCCGAATGTGTCTTCTCTCCCTGGGACGATGATACAGAATTGTTTATAGTTCCTATCTTGTTACAAATTAACAAAAAGAAGACAAATGCTTGTCCTGATTGAATGAGACCCAACGTGAAATCACTGTGTGTGTCAGAAACCATATTTTCCCAAATGCAATATCTCAGTAATTTATGAAAATGAAACAAATATATCTTTTCAAAGAAATGCATGAACAATTGACATTGTAAGTATAAGGTGTTCAATTTAGACTGCAATTTAATTCAATTCTTTTTATTTTTTTTCTAGAACAAAGTGTCCCAACCGTCCCGGGGAGGCAGAACTTTCGGGGAAATGCTCTACTTGGACATTTGAAAAAAAATGTGCCTTGCTTTTCAAAACACTTGTTAGCAGACACCTTTATCTGTTCAGGGATTCAATCATTTTCATTTCTGTTCAAGTAGTGTTTGAATAATGGAGGGTCATTTTGGTGGCGATACAGAAGTGTCCCACTGTTTTTTACATTTATATTACATGTTATAATAAGAGAGAAGTGTACATACCTTTGATCTTATTGGCATGTAAGTAAAGGTTCTCCAGGTTCCTACTGACAACAGGGATCTTCTCCAGTTTATTGAAAGAAAGGTCAAGCTCAACAAGCGTGCTGATGTTGAAGACATTGGATGGAAGTCCTTTGTCTGTCAGCTTGTTATGAGCCAAACGGACAAAGTGAAGTTTGGGGTTCATGGTGAGGAAGCCCTCCTGCACGCTCTCTATGTTATTGAACTCCAGGTAGAGCTGCTGCAGCCTCTCAGGCAGGTTCTCAGGGATTTTCCTCAGCCTGTTTTTCCTCATATCCAGCATGGTCAGAGACTTCAGTCCCTTGAACACACCTCCAACGTCCTCTATGACATTCCCTTGCAGCTGAAGGGTGGCGAGGTTGGCCATGCCCTCGAACGAGCTGGATTGAACTTTCGAGATCTTGTTGTGACCAAGTCGCAGGTCTGTGATTGACTTTGGCAAGTTGGGAGGAACACGTGTGAGCTCATTGTGATCCAAGAGGAGCCGGTCCAGGTGCTGGAGCTTGCTGAAGACGTTCTTGCCGATCTTCTCCGAGGTGAGCCGATTGTGGAACAGCACCACCCAGACCAAGTTCGTGGCGTTGTCAAACACCCCATCCTGGATGCCTGTGATCTGGTTATGCTGCAGGTAGATGTACTTAATGTGCAAGGGGACATAGGGGACATGCTGGAGGTTGCGGCTGTTACAGTACATAGCCGTGGGGAAGCTTGAGGGGCAGTCGCACTCCAGGGGGCAATCCACGTCCTCAGACCGCCAGCCGGCGTGCCTCCGCCGCCCACGTAGATGGGACAGCCACTGGAACTGGCTGTTATGCAGGCTTAGGCTCAGATCCACTGTTCCCATAGTGAGGAGAAGCACCACGGTCCACATGATCTCTGATGGAAAACCCAGGAAGAAGAAAATGTTATTTAAAGTTTACATGTTAAATTTAGTATACACACTAATCTGTAGTACGCTGATTATATGAAATGTTTGATAACTAACACTGAATAATCACCATTTAAGACAGATCTACTTCTCTCTGCTCCACTTTTTAAATGTACAGTAGGTACAGTGTACCTACCGCTTGGTTGGTTGGTCGGACAGGCTGCCTCCTCCCTTCCTCACGTCGTTTCTTCCTCAGACTGAGTAGAAAATGTTGCTGGTATAGAGTAAATATCCCCCTGTTCTCTACGTAGCTGCAGACACCCACTCTCATTAGACAACATACATGTTGGGCTTGTATGGAAAACCTACACTAAAACATATCACCTCCCGCCATGACAATATCAATCCCATCTGTAAACCGGTGCAGACATCTGCTTTTTAACAGCCTTGTTTTCTTTTACCATGTCATGCCTTATCATTAGGACAACCACTATAGGTCTGGCTTGCTGTTTATTGCAGCAGCATGGAGGTTATGGAAAGAGTGGGTGGGGTGGGAGTATGGTATAGAAATTAGTGGTATGTTTGGTTAAAATCAAACTCTTCAGTTGCAGCATGCTTTTGTCCATGATTCACTGGATGTTTGAACATGCACAAAGTATGACAAACCCTATTATTTGTCCACAATCATCCTACTTAAACATGTTTTTCCTTCTGTCTCTGCTCCTGTCTGCTTCAGGTACTCACTATACTTTTGTCAATTACAGTGTTCAAACTGTGGAGAAAGTTCACATATGTTTGTGCTGGCGCCTGCAGACAGGAGAGCCCCATTAATCGTCCTGCAGGTTGTTGTGAATGTATGGGCCTCACCATTCGGGTCCTCCACTGGAGGAGGAAAATCGGAGGCAGAGTTTCAAGTACTTCATCTGCTTCTACGGCCACTCTTGGGAATTAAAAGAGGACCTGCTGATTTGTAAAATAGCGGTTCAGCACAACTTTCAGTCGGCACGTAATAGACCTTTATTACCAAATAATTACATGACACAAGTGGACCTTAGGAAACACAGATGGGACTGTTTTGCACAAATGACTTGGCAGGCTTTCAGTTACATCACAACAATCTTTGGCCCAAAAACAAACCTTAATCAAAATCAGTGGATAGTAATTATTTTTTCACAAGTCATTTTACATGATCCTATATTTAAGAAGCCAGACCTGTCATTGTGTTATAACTGTGGCACCGTATCCTTCCTAACAAATGTATCCAAAGTAGCAGTAATTGAATGGGAAATGAAAATGTTTCCAGAAAAACAACGTCCCTTTGAAAACTTCGGTTATGATCAAACAATGTTCAAATATCCCTATAATCCACTTTATACAAGAGGCATACATATTTAATTTTTCTGGCAGAACAGCTTCTTTTCAGTCTGTGTGTGTGTTTGTGTGTGTGTGTGTGTGTGTGTGTGTGTGTGTGTGTGTGTGTGTGTGTGTGTGTGTGTGTGTGTGTGTGTGTGTGTGTGTGTGTTTGTGTGTGTGTCTATGAATCAACCACAAAGACAGTCTGAATTAAAAACAGGATGCAAAAGTTGGAAGTATTGTCTTGTAATTAGAGCAACATGTTTAATTCAAAACATTCTGTGTGGGCGTCTGAAAAGCCTTCATAATCCCAATTATATGAATACACACAATAGAAGTTAATCTCTGAGGAATTCGGCTATTGTGAGCTCCAGCATAAGGTAAAACCAAAACTATTTCTTGTCAGGAATGGATTTCTCTAAAGACTACAAATGTGGTGGACTGTATTAAGAAAAAATATATGATACTTTAAAACATATTTGTGTATTTGCTGCTAGGGAATTCTTGAAAAATTAGAAGATCAGAGTTTGCTGATCTCTCAAGTTTGTGTATCCAATCTTAAATAAAAATACTGGTGCTTAACACAAACAGGGCAGCGATTCTCTACCTTTTGTACCTTGAGGCCTGTTATTATTGTTAAAAAATGTCCAAGGACAACCTTCAAAAATAAATGAGAAAAAACACAATTTGGCAACAAAAAAAGGGCGAAAAATAAACTGTGCTGTAAATAAAAAGAAAGAATACTTTTCAATGCATAAAAAGGGTTCAAAAGTCCTCAAAGCACATTGATAAACAATTCTTGAAGGTGCTTTTCAAGTTTTAAAATCACATAATTTGAGGTAAACAGAAAGAAATAAAAACTCCTAAAAATATACTGTGAAGGTATTAGAGCCACTTGGCAATGCAAAATATCCCTAAAGCCCTCCTTCAAAGCTTATTTTCCCAATTAAATCTTATGCATGTATTTGTGTGAAACTGAACACCTCTTTAACAGTCTTTATAACACTAGCCTGGAAGTTGTGTGGCTGAGTTTTTACTTTTCTTTCTTCTCTTCAAGAGTAGAGGATTAGTTGAGTCATCAATGGTTTTGATTTTAATTTGATCATAGTCCACTCTCATCGTTTGCAGGGCGTTTGTCATTTCCTCCTGATAATAAAAATAACAATATCATTTTTATCAAACACAACCGGGAGGAATAACAGAATGCAAAAAAGGCACATCCAGTTTAAAGTTAAAACTAAATGGATTTCATGGTGTGGCGACTCAATCGGGTATAAAATATGAGCATGAAATTAAGAATACTATCAAACAAACACCCTCAACCCACTCCTGATTTTTCAGAAGACGAGAACAAATCAAGATCTGCTTCTGTGCGTCTAAAGAGGCAGCAATAAAGTGAGCACCTGAACTTACCTTAACCTTCTCCCAGACATCTTGCTCCTCGTGCAGCACGCGGCTGGTGTGAAGAGGCGTTCGTGGGACCTCCACAGTCTGCTGCATTGGTGAGAGAACATTGGATAAGTCTCCACCAAAAAACATCTCTCAAAAAACATCTCTCAAAAAACATCTCTCAAAAAACATCTCTCAAAAGCGGCGAACAGATTCAAGCCTTAGGGCGGCTGCTCACATTAATCCAGGGATGGTTTATGAACTCTGTGATGTTCATTCTCTGTGTGGGCTCGGTTTTCAGTAAGTGGCAGATTAGCTGTTTGGCTGGAACAGGAAGTCATCATCATCATCATCATCATCATCATCATCATCATCATCATCATTAAACGATCATATGTGTTTCTCTCACTTACATGTCACGCAGTAACTGCAATTATGTGGGACCAATTTTCCAATTGTCAGCAGTCTCAATTCCTATTACCTCATTTACATGACAGTTAAATATAAAGAAATCTGAATGCCTTTGTTATGTACCGTATAATTCATTAAATCCAGAAACAATTTAAGAGGAAAATGAAAAAGATCTGTTATTGCTTTGCCACTGAGTTACTGAAAGTGTACTGTTTATCATGTCGAGACCAAACATCACATGTTAAAAAAATAGTTTTACCACGTTTGGAAGAAGATAAAGTGCTTGTAAATGTTAAAAAAAAGAAAAAGTATGGTGTGTCTTTGCAGGAGAAATGCTTAATTGAAGCAGATGAGCATGCATGGAGAGTAAATCAGAATCGGAGTGTTTAGCATGAAAAATTTGCAATCCCATAAAGCTTAAATTTCATTTTTTCGGCCCCTCCCACCTTCCTCAGACACATCACACCACTCTGCGTTGGGGAACTCATATTGTCCATTACGGATCCGTCTCTTCATTCCTGGGGATATTGCCAGACCATGATTTGAGAAAAAGGGAGGATATCCACAAAGTCTGTGTGTATGACCAAAAAAAAATGACAAGATGACAAGATTGATCATATAATTAGAAGCAACAACAAATTCAAAAAACTTCAAAGTGAAAAAAGTGTGATTGCAAGATGAAAATAGTCAAATCACGACAAAAAAATCATACTTATTGACTTACAGAATATACATAATGACGCCCAGAGACCACATGTCACACGATCTGTCATACTTCTCTGGACCGAGAACTTCTGGAGCTGTGCACAGTGTGAAGAGAAAAGCTTTAAAATGGAGGAAACACTTCTGTTTCACATTTAATGCCTTTGATAGTTCTACATAAAAAACACTGCACAAAAATAAAACTGGTCATTAAAGTGGTGTATACAGGGTTCTTTAAAAGCAGGATGTAACTTATCATAACCCGCATCTCAGTACTTTCCATAGGAAGCCAAACCATTAAATCCCCCAACCCCCAAGGGGAAAACCACACAACAAAGAGGCTGTTATGTTTCAAAAAGCACATGCGGAAAATTTTAAAAATCTTATTTCATTCATAATAATTAAACAAAACAGTATGTTATGTGCTGTCTGAAGACATGTAAGGCACTTTTTTTTGTTTCGCTAACAAAGAAATGTGATTATCCTGCCGGCACAGTTGATTTTATGGCTGTCACTGACATCAGAAGGCTTCATCTAACAGGAACTATATACTCTATAGCAGTGTTTCCATTCAACGCAAAAACATTTGGGAACTTTTGTATTGTGGCAATAAAAGAAATGCAAATTATGCGCTTTCTATAAACTAGTTTGGAGCAAACAAACTCAATGTACTTTAGTCAGAAGTTGGCGCTGTAGGCTACCCATGGCTGTAATCCAACAGTAAAGAGAGAAGAAGAAGAAATAGAGTTTGTGAACTGGAAACAAAAGAAGTTGGCTTGGCTGTCTAATCATCTACAACAGAAAAGTGGACAGAGGTCTTCGGGAATTGGTTTCAATTCGGAAAACTTACCCAATTGAAACAAATTCCCGAAGAACAATTGGAACCATTTCCCAAAGAAGAATTGGTTTCAATTGGGTAAGTTTTAATTGTTCTTTCATGTCAGCTACTATTGGCCATGTTTTCTTTTTTTGTTGCGACAAAGACAATAAAATATTTATCTGACAGCAGAAACAGCTGATCAGAAATGTGAGTTAAGTTTTTGATACGACAGAATTTATTAGGAAAATGCGTTCAATAACTAATTTGTAACCCATAACTCTATTTTGACAAAAGCAGAAACGACCACAAGCCTAGAAACTTTATTTTTGCAATAAAGTACGTTTTATCAAATTTTTCAGTTTCCATACAGCTTTTCTTATGCGATACTTCAAAATGTGCATGAAGGTTTGTGATTGGGAACACGGCTACTGAGACATTAATCGAAACAACTGTCTGTTTTTTCTGCATGTACTAATCCTATAGTGGATCTTCAACCTAATGAAGTTACTTTCATATGTCACATGTTGCGGCGTCTTACCAACATAGTAGGGGGTAAAACAAGGTGTAGCTAATGAGTTTAAGGTGGTGATTTCTTTGGCGAACCCAAAGTCCGTCAGCTTGAGGAGGGCGTCTGTCCTTTTGGAGGTGTACAGCAGGTTCTCTGGCTGAAAGAGGATTCATGGTTATCAACCACGAGAAAAAGAAAAATAGAAATACAATAAATAGCACATTTAAATGCACATGTCTCCATGTCTTCTCACAGTAAGAAACGGTACTACAAATAAGTCCTTGTTAGCACTGTTAAAGGGTGGAATGGATAGAACCTCCAGAGAGGGTTCTGAATGGAACTTTAACACCAGACAAGGTTTCTCTGTAGAACCTCTCACTTAGAATGTGAAAGGATTTCAATAGAAATACCTGCATGGGTTCTAGATGTAACCCTTGGGACATAAAGGGTTCTGGGTAGAAAAGCCCTTGTTAGCACTGTTAAAGGGTGGAATGGATAGAACCTCCAGAGAGGGTTCTGAATGGAACTTTAACACCAGACAAGGTTTCTCTGTAGAACCTCTCACAGGAGGTTCTGGATGGAAACTTTCACAGCTGGTTCTAGGTATAACCCTTTATGTTGAGTTCTAGGTAGAACCCTCTGAAAAAAAAGACATATCCTATGAGTACAAGTCAAAGAACCCTATATGGTTCTAGTTAGCACCTTTATTTAGAGTGTACAGCAAAAAAAATAAAAAATAAAAATAAAATGGAGCTCTGTGCCCAAATCAAGATAAACAAATAAAAAATTGTGAAGGAAAAGCTTCCAGTGTTGGACGGGTTCATGGAAACATTGTGGGTTTGTCATTATGGGCTGTCCAGTCTGCTTACTTCAGCTGAGAGGTCTTTACTTACTGCTGGTTGTTCCACTTGGCCTTAAATATGGGTTCTTTGACAGGATATAATATAGTCAGCAGCATAAAACCACAATAACAAGAAACCCACAGCTTTTATTAAGTTAAGAATTATTTCATGTTACAAGTTCTGTCTACAAACATAAACACTATTACCTTGATGTCTCTGTGAGCGATGTTGATGGAATGCAAGAAATGTATGGCTTCTCCGATACTCTTCATGATGTCAGAGGCCTCTGAGTAAAAAGAGAGCTGACATGAACACGACGGAGGTAAAACAGAAAGATGCAGATTCAATTATACATTCAGCAGCATATTTTTAGATTGTCGAAGTTAAAATCTGTTAGATTTTCACCTGAATTTGGTTTCTTTGTTTTTCTTTTTTCTTTTAGCATTCAACATCCCAGGATGCACTCTGATACACTACTGATGTTGCTGATTGTTCACATTTTATTAATACGTTTTGTAAATAGGATTATTTGATAATTGTTTTCATTTTTGGACTCCAAACTTTTTAGTATTCTCCCTCCTTTTTTGCTGAACTGTGAGCCAGTTGCTGACAAAAATTGGGTCTTAGCCATTCAGGTGACGAAAGGAATAAGATTTGTTGAAAACCTGCTATGAATTGACAGTTTGAACTTTTTGTTTTAGATGCCCAATTAAACAGGATTAGGTCTGAAAATTCCCACGTCTTTTTCTTTTTTCTTTTTAATGCATACAACATGTTTCCATATTTTCCACACACCCTGGCACTCTCGTACACCCCTGTTGTTTTATTGATATGATTAACAATCAAATGTTTAAATCATTTTCAAATAACTTTTAAAGCCTCTCAAAAGGGCGGCTGTGGCACATGAGGTAGAGCGCTTGTCCCGTAACCACAAGGTTGGTGGTTCAAACCCCTCTACCGGCAACATGCCGAGGTGTCCTTGAGCAAGACACCTAACCCCAAGTTGCTCCCCGGGCGCTTCATTGCAGCCCACTGCTCCTCCGGGATGGGTTAAATGCAGAGAAATAATTTCCCCATTGTGGGACTAATAAAGGCTTAATTATTATTATTATTATTAAAACCCATACGGCTGTTTTCAGTTAATCTGTCTCTGCTCAGGTCTGTGAGGGTGTGAATGTACTAATTGAGTGACACCTAATAATCATTTTTACTGGTTAGAGGGTGTCTAACCTAATACATTTCCATCAAAACTCTTGTCCACCTTTAAACTGAGCAGTCCTTTTTTCTGAACCATGACTTGGTTCATGACACTGGTATTTTTTTCATTAACACCAGCAGTTTTGTATTTACATTCTGTAATTACCGCTCAAAGAGTAGTTGTTGGTTTTTTTTAGTAGCAGGAGTTGCCTTCCCAGGAAACAAGGCATGAATGAATTCCAGTGTTACTGTATTGTTTAGGGTCGCAACCAACTATTGTTACTTAATCTTGATCATCCAATTCATCAAATAAATTGTGAAAAATGCTAATGATTTTCCAGAGCCCAAGGTGATCTATAAAAGTCCAAAGATACCAAACTAAAATATTAAATTAAATACCACAAATAACAAAACAAAATCCTCACATTTAAGCAGCTAGAATGAAAAAAAATGTTTGCCACAACTGAAACTATTAATTGATTGTTAAAAGAGGTGCTGCTTATTCATTTACTCATCAACTTACAGTTTCAGTTCTAGTGATTATACCTCACTGATAACAGCTGCACTGTGTATTATTCACTCTCTAGCAGCTGTATCCAAAGCTGCAAATCGCTCCTTCAAATTAAAATCATTCAACTTGCAAAACACAGATTACTTTTATTGTGACGCCGTCATATAAAACACTACTTAACATAACTGTTGAGTAATTTTGAGTTTTTTCGCTGGCAGATCTGTTTAAAACTATTACAGGGAGTAATGAAAAAGCAGGAGCAGCCACACAGAGCCATTACAGGCTGCACACCTCAAACTGCTAAGCAAGGTGACACTCTCCTTTTACTGTTTGCTGTTGAGTGGAAAAGCAATACATCGAATCATGTCGTGAAAGTAAAAAAGGCCAATTACTGACTGCCCCAATAATCCTGGGACCTGTAGTAACAAACTCCAGTTACCAACTGTAAGCAACCAGGACAGAAATCTTAAGGATTGTAACTTTGACTTGCTTGAGAAATGATGATCCATTTACCTCTTTCTGTAAATGCATGATTCCCTCTGTCTTGGATGTGACTGAATAGTTCATCTCCATCCATACTGAAAACAAAAAGAAAAATGAACATAAATACAGTGTAATGAATCTGTAAAGGCATTAGGGCATATCCATTATTTGACCGTAAAGGTTTTTTTCAGTCCTTCAAATGGTTAAAATGAGGACTTTGTAGATCTTTTCTCATGGACTCATGGTAAAGATTGATTGGCTTCCTCCAAAGTGGCGTGATCATACGTTATTTTGTACGTCGTGGGATAGACTGTATTCACCTTATTCTTTGCCTGAACTCGGGCGCTTACGTATTGAATTATTGTGTCATTTTTCTTCATTTCAGAGCGGAATAATTTGCTTAGGTTTAGGATCCTTCACTTGCCAAAAAAAAATCATTTTTCAAAAAAACACTGTTAAGCTGAAATCATTGCAAATAAACTGCCAATTCGTTCTTTAGGTACAGTAAAAAGCTCTCGACCAAAATCTGAAACAGCTGGAAGCATTACGCACTAAACACGCAGCCATTATTAGTCACTTTTATTGTTCACAGGCAGGCTTGAATTATAACACCACATCAATCATGTCCTATGCAGCTTTGAGAACGTATTCTATTCTTTTGTAACACATGAGCTGGATGGAGCTCAAGTGGACACCTGCCTCATTGTGTTTTCAGACAAAGCCGCCTGCTTTTTATTAGTGTGTGCCTCGAGGCGTTTTGGAAACTGCTCAACTCAGTTAGTGTGCATGGATAAAGCTCACATTATGCAATTATGTTTTAGGACCACACATACATTACATTACATTATTACATTACAGTCATTTAGCAGACGCTTTCATCCAAAGCGACTTACAATCAGTAGTACATTACATATTTATTACATATACGTGTTTATTGTCTGTGTCTGTGTAGTTGTATAGTATGTGTATTTATTGTCTGTGTAGTTGTATAGTATGTGTATTTATTGTCTGTGTCTGTGTAGTTGTATAGTATGTGTATTTATTGTCTGTGTCTGTGTAGTTGTATAGTATGTGTATTTATTGTCTGTGTAGTTGTATAGTATGTGTATTTATTGTCTGTGTAGTTGTATAGTATGTGTATTTATTGTCTGTGTCTGTGTAGTTGTATAGTATGTGTATTTATTGTATTTATTGTCTGTGTAGTTGTATAGTATGTGTATTTATTGTCTGTCTGTGTAGTTGAGCTGCTGCAACACTTGAATTTCCCCCATGGGGATCAATAAAGGAATATAATAATATCATTCACCCATTCACACACTGATGACAGGCTACCATGCAAGGTGCCACCATCAGACTCTAACTAACATTCATGCAACATCCAGTCCACACCGATGGCAAGCCTTCAGGAGCAACTTGGGGTTAAGTGTCTTGCCCAAGGACACAGCCGCCCCATATATGTCTAATATCTAATACATACAGTATTAGCTCTGGATTTGTGTGTGTGTGCATGCAGGAGAACACACCACTCCATCACGATGAGGAGGCACTTCCTGCCCTGGTAAAGATTCTCATAGACATCCATGATGGGTACAATGTGGGGGCAAGGTGACACCCTCCAGTGGAGCTCCACCTCCCGTCTGGCATCTGGACAATCCTGCAGCATCTGAAACACACGAAGCAGAGGAAAGAACAAATCACAAAGCGTGACGATGTATTACTTTCAAGCACAGACAGGTGAACGTTCTCTTGGTTTAATAAGGTCATATATTTTTTGTTTGAATTTTGCAAAAGGAAATACCATTCTAAGTATATGTTCTAAAAGCTAATTTGAGGCTGAGGGATTTACCCTGTGAAGATAAATGTTACTGCAGGAAGGCTTTGGCTCAGTTGCAAATAGAGACGCTTTGTCAATTAATTGACGGAATGTGAATGACAGAACATTAATCTGCAACTATTTTGATTAGCAATTTGTCGTTTTTTAAGCAGAAATGTACAACATTTGCTTGTTTTTATCCTTTTTTGTCATAAATGAGGGTAAACTGATTATTGGTTATGGGACAAAATAAGGTATTTTTCTGCAGGTGGAGAGAAAACAATTAAAGGCAGGGTTGGTAATCTTGAGAAACTAGCAAGAGTAAGATAGATTTTTAAAATTATCCAGTCGAAAAACACATACAAGTGTTGCAAACTCTTCTCCAATGAAAGCAGCCAGCAGCACTAGCTCCAAAAGTTGCTAAGACTTGTAAGTACGTCTCTGAGTTGTCAAAACTGACAGCCCTCCCTGTAAAGCCACTACCCCCAAAATGATCATTATTAAAGTAAACAACAACCATTGCTTTTTATGGGTCAAAGCATTTGATTCATTGTTTGCGGTCAAGATATAATGAGAAGTCAACAAAACGATAAAAAATGTTTTTGAAGAAGATTACCTACCCTGCCTTTAATCGAGAAAATAATAATATAATGAAAATAAAATGAATGAAATAAAGATTCATTGTAGCTTTACTCTCACTACCGCTCTGTGTACTGCTTGGTTGGTATGGGTTAAGGAGTGCATACATAACGTTTCAGGGCACTTAAATATAAGGGAATTTTTATGTTGTATCGGCTTCACACATTTCTCTGTGAATAATGATAAGTGTTTCACAAGTGTTCTGAATTTCAGTCGCATTCTTCTGTGCTATTTTCATGACATGAAATGTGTAGGATGTCAGATTTACAATCTTCTTTATCGGACTTTCAGTACCTCAATGTGTGATTTACTGCGGTGCATTTCCTTGAGTGGATGAGTCTGTCTGACAAACGTATATCACCAGCTCCCATACGAAGATGCACTCCTTTCACAAGACCTCAGAGATGTTAGTGCAATGATCTAAGAGGATGGTCGTGTGGAGGATCATGGTTTATCCATGTTCAAAGGTTCAGATTAGGATTACATCTGTAATTAGATGGTTAACTACATGTTTATGCTTGGGTCACTGGTGCTTCTTCTCTGTCCAGTGTTCAGCATTTAGTGGGATTTAAATATGATACAATATTGATATGTATGTTTCCTTTGAAGGAGCAGGGTGCAGCATTTAGTGGGATTTAAATAGGATACAATATTAATAAGAAGGTATCTTTAAAGGAACAGTTTGCAGCATTTAGGGGGATTTAAATCGGATACAATATTAATAAATATGTGTTCTTTAAAGTAACAGCGTGCAGCATTTAGGGGGATTTAAATATGTTAAAATATTAGTAAGAAGGTTTTCTTTAAAGGAACAGTGTGTAGCATTTAGGAAGTAAATAAGCAATAAGCAATGGAAGTTTACACAAATATGAGGCTCTGCAAAGAATAATCACATACTTGTTTAAAACAAAGGTCAGTGAAAGGATTGGACATTTGCTAGTTTCTCCATCTTGTTTACTCGTCTCAAAACTCCTTCATTGCGTAATGAAAGCTGAGCATGTTCTGTCTGCATGACACCTCGTCCTGCCGCTCCTCACCGGACGTCATAATCACTCAGCTATCTCAGGCCTCTCGCATCAAGCTACTTTTAGACACAGGCATGTTCCCCCCTCCCCCTCTCTCAAAACAGACACTTCAACATAGGCCAGAGAAGCCAGAGCTGCTGGACAATATCTATAATTTACTGGAGTGGAACATAAATTAGACCCTCAAAAAGCCATACGTCAGGTACAAAGCCCTAAAATTATGAGTTCCCATGAGAACAAACATCTATAACTCACATCTAATGCCAACGAACATTACATGGCCTTTAAATCCAGATGTACACAGCAGGTACTCTATAGCAGGAGTAGCATTGCCTCGGTGTTTCATCTTTAGTGTCTGCATCCAGAGGAATGCAGTGCAATGACATATTTATTGATCACTCCCTACTGGATGAAACTGTGCTTCAGAAGGTGAGACATACTAAACCATTGTATTAGAAGCAAATTTTCTCAAAGTCCAAGATCAAAGTTCTCTTCTGTTAACTTGACGTGACGCATCCAGAGCATGGCCTTGAATACACTTTCTGTGACTGAGAAGCTGAGAAAGGACAGACAACCTCATTTCATGATAGACAGCAAGGAGCCAGGCTTTGATCCGGTTTGATACGCACAAATAAGGAAAAACAAGTTTCAGCGGTTTTCTGGAAAAGTCAGATCTAATCAGAGGAAATATAGATAACAAGGAACACAAGGCTCCTGGAATTACTGGAAATATTGTGTTTACGTGAGGGTGTATTCATTTGATTAAATGCACAATGCTGTTATGTAATTCCCCAAAAATGTAAATGTAGATTATATCCAAGTCTTTATGATCTATTCCACACCAATGACCTTGACGGTAAAAGTAACAAAATATACTCAAAAATCCCTCTCAGAGCTTCATCTTTCCATATAAAGTCACTGACAACACATAAACATTATTGTATAGGAGGACTACGTGTTATTAAGACATGCATGAAGTTATTTTAGTGTCCGCGTAATGTGCAAGACTACGCAAAAGTCATTGCACTTGCCAAGATGATATGACTGGTTCAGATGTCAAAGATGTACTCATATCATGAGAGCAACATACAAAAACATCCATCTGAATTAACTCAGACACGTATGATAAATAAAATATATCAATATATATAAAATATCTCTGTAACAATGCTGGAGTTTATCTAGTAAATAAAGAAATGTTCTGCTATCTTTAGGCTACTAGCAGATACTAAATCATAATGATGAAGGTGTTAAACTCTCCATCTATATAAGACGAGGTCAATGGACTTCATTACATTACATTACATTACATTGCAGTCATTTAGCAGACGCTTTTATCCAAAGCGACTTACAGTCAGTAGTATATTACATATCATTCACCCATTCACACACTGATGACAGGCTACCATGCAAGGTGCCACCATCAGACTCTAACTAACATTCATGCAACATCCAGTCCACACCGATGGCAAGCCTTCAGGAGCAACTTCATATTTGTATTAAATAGCCACAATAAAAAAAAACAATTTTCATCAATTTGAAATGATGTATTCAGTAACAGGATTGAGAGAACAGTACCTTCAGTGCATACTTTTCTCCACTCTCTCTGTGGAATATTTCCAGCACTCTGCCATTTATCCCCATCCCGAGCACCTGACTTGTTACTTTGTAATCGTCTGTTATTACATTCCTTTTGATCTGAAGAGGGCTGCTAAAAGGTTTCACGAAACACTGTGGGAAAGCAGCAGATTTCAGATTGGGGCTGCTGCTGCTGCTGCTGCTGTTGGCCCACAAGAGCCGGCTGGAGCTGATTCGACATGCTCGACTACCGGCGACCCATGAGTGATACCAACCCGTCCGACAGGTGCGTTTCAGCGTCTGCTCACTGCAAGAAAAAGTGTGTGGTTAACTGTGTTGTTGTAACACACAGCTCATGTTGTCCTTGTGTGACATTAACCCACCACTAGCCGGGACAGCTGTTCCTCCAGTCCCAGGATTCCTGACAGGCTGCCAGGACAACTTGTCCCGGTGCAAAATCACTTAATGAATACAATTAATCAATCACGGGATAAATGAAACGACCAAACTTCCGGGCTGAAAAGTTGGACTTGAAAGCAGCATCTCAATAAAAGGAGAGTATGGGGGACACCACCACCACCACCTCACCCCCCTATCAGAAGGAGGCACAGGGGGTTGCTCCACCTCTCTATGTTTTTTTTAGTTTTGAATTCAGGAAGGACATCAAATTATAAAGAAAAATGTGTAGGCTAATTGGTTGTAAATAAAGTAATTACCAAATCTAATTATAATTTATAAAATATTTTTCTCTCTTTTTTTAGGAAATAAACCTGTTGAAACAGTTTAAAGGGGTTCAACAGCGACCCCTGCAGGGCAGAGGAGGTAGGGTTCCCCTTTAAGGCATGACTTCCACTGGTAACCCCGTGTTGCTATGAATTGTGGCTAATTCCCTTGTGCAAAGTCTACAGAAATATGGACTTATGGAAAGTGTTCATAAATGGCTCAAATCTCTGCGAAAGAGAGCCCTCAACACTCAAAGATCTGACAGTGGGAAAGTCATAAACCCTCACGGATTTTATGGGAGTCTGTGAGTGTGGAGGTTGGGATTGGGCCTGTGACTCGCCATAAATCACTTTAATTTATAGGCTAGTCAGCCTGCCAGCCTGCTCCACACAACAATGGCTGCTGCTCTAACCGTCCTGCCATACGTATATAGGAATGATAACAAGTTCACTTGACAGTTCTGACCCTTTTTTAACCTGGATGGATCTTCTCCTCATAAAGTCCCTTATCCATTTCAGACATATTCCCATAGGTCGGATTCCCATAATAACTCGATCATCAACCCTAACATGGCATATGCCATTCTTCCCTCGGCCCACATTTTATTAGTAAATAACATCAACAACTTCTTCGGTCCCTCCACATTTAAGTGTATAGACATAGAAGAGGAGTAGAACAGGCATTCCCAATCAAATCAATGGAGCAGGATGGTCAGAGGGGCGGCCATTTTTATGTGTACAGTTGTTGTGTGCTAACGTCCGCAACCTGTCAATCACAGTAGCCCCGCCCTAAAGCATACCTGTTCTATTTGACTCTAAACTGAACCATAATTTACTAAATGAACATCATGCTGTATTGAAGAAGACTAGAAACTAGAGATTGAGACCATAAACTCATGTTTACAATGTTTACTGAGGGAATAAATCAAGAGAGAAGTAGAGTCATTTAAACGTACATTATTTCAATTAAAGAAAAGAGTAAAAAAAGAAGGGAACAAAGAACGTCTGCACACAGTTCATGTTCTAAATAGTTTATTTCTCTTTTCTGGAAATACTCAAGAGAAGTACAAGCTCCTTACAATTTTACTTAAGAACACTACTTTATTAAAAGTACTTTGTTACTTTTCAGTATGCTTGTTTCACCTGTGTAACTCTCCCATATTTGAAATCCTGGGCGGGTTCAGCTGTTTATTACTGTTTTTTTACATTGAATAAAACTTTATACACGATGGCTTATATTTCCATAAACAACAAACAACTTGCCCTAAGTCAGGTTACCTTAAAGTAGGGCATTCTTACGCATAAACAGGGTTGGACAGGAAACAAAATTCAGCACTGACAATTTTCATCTGGACAGGAGATGCAAGCTGAGATAATTGAATAAATGTTTTCAGGACCAAAAGACTGCTTGATGTTTTGAAAAAAAAAAAGTGTTTCCAGTGTGAGCGTGAGATAGCTCTCTGTTTCTGATGGTGTGCAGTCCAAGTTACTTCAGTTTTATTAAGACATTAATGAAACAGCAAGCCCCTTCGATATACGTACATCTGGAAAATAATGAACTGGATATAAGACACATGATAGAATATGCCGCGGATAATGTCAACGATGACCAATAAATGGTTGGACTCACGAAACATATGCTCATCAAAAGATTTAAAATCAAATATCTGTGAAGAGTGCTTTGTCATTTAAGGAGTTCTCTCTTGGTGTGCAAAGGCAGAAAGGACTGCTTGAACCAGTCAAGAGTGGCAATAAAATATCCTTGAAGAAGGAGACTTGTTGAGACCTCGTTTTGTCTTTTGCATTTGAAATGTTTTTGTTTTTTTTACTGTTAAGGACCAAACCGTGATTTCTTTGATAATTTATTTTGAGGTTTATTCACATAAAATTAAATAATGATTCTAAATAAATAAAAAAAAGCTTTTTATTTAATGGAATATACCATTCGTTTTGATTTCCAATTGAATGATAGAAACATACATTTTATATTCACACAAGACCATAGAACCCCACATTTGTACACAACTGTGACAATTCCTGCCAAAAAACTATTTAAAAAAAGGTTTCGTAATGTCTGGTGTCGGTTTGGCAAGTGATGATATGGATGAAGCTGCAAATAATGGATTAGCCTGCAAAAAAAACTAAACAGTGTGCAGCTACAACAAGGAGTTCTAAAGGCTATTCAAGTGTTCGCATAGGGAAGTTTATGTACCTTAAAAATAAAATATCTGCTTATTAACAGACGTCTTTTTCCCCATGTAAGCCAAGGGGGAAAAGTATTTACATAACAGCACTGTATACACAAAATATAGCTGAGTTCCAAATCGCATACTTTTTATTTTCATTTTTAGTACATACTGCAGCTGCCCTTCCAAAGTACAAACTGTTGCTTGCAATATGCATTCAATTGAGACATGCTAATTCCTCATACCATAGTCTGTATATAAGAAGTGGATGTTGTCATCATGCTTCACCCATTAGTTTGTGGACTATTATTAAGCCTTGAGCTTAACGATTTGGCCGTCACCATCTTGGCTTTCTTGCAACCAATAAACAAAGTTACCAGATTTAGAATGCAGAGCGATGTAGAGACGCCGTGTATGTCTCTGGTAGCTGCAGCAACCAGTCAATCACAGTAGCCCCGCCCTAAAGCATTCCCTTCTTTATGGTCTGTAAAGGGAATAAATCAAGTCACTCCCAGTCCAATAAAGTCACTCCCAGTCACTCCTAGCCATTTGCACTTTAGCTCACTCGACCACCTTTTCCAGGGAGGTGTGGCCAATTTTGAAAGTTGTGTGTTTAGAAAACAGCAACCGATGCAAAAACAATGCTACATAGTTTACCTTCTGCTTACCCTCTGGTCTCTGAATGGAGCATCATTTACTAAATGAACATCATGCTGTATTGAAGAAGACTTGAAACTAGAGATTGAGACCATAAACTCATGTTTACAATGTTTACTGAGGGAATAAATCAAGAGAGAAGTAGAGTCATTTTCTCATAGACTTCTATACAACCAAACTGGATGAGTCGTCCCCTGCTGGCCAGAAGAGCGAACGCAAGTTTTAACATACTTCAGCTTTGGCTTCCATCAGCAGAACCGGACATTGCCATGGCACTTTGATTTTTTTTTACCCTCTTGCTTTTATATATATATATAAATGCTGTGCAAAGGATTGTGGCTCAGAATAGCCACAAAAAGCATCCTGGCTTGCATACTGCACAACGGCCCAGATGTAGTAGAACATCCTGGTATTTTTGGCATACTGCATTTGACAAACTTTGTACTGGGACATACTTAACATTTATAGTATTTGTATTGGAACGCGCAGTATGTAAAATGTGCTTTCAAAGCCCAGAGCCCTTTCTTGATCTATTCTCTCTCATCAAATACTCCCACTCAGCCTCCCTGCTGTCATCACATCCTCCCTCTCACTCTCCTCCTCACTAAACTCCATGCTGTTGTTGTCAAAATATGTCTCCCTCCCTTCCACCCTGTCAGCGTGTGTATGAAACAGTACATTAATATAGTTCCAGCCCTAAACTGGTCCTAACAAGCTGTCCCCCACTTTACCCAACCCTACAACAATTCAAATCCACATCCGCGGAACCAACGTTGACGCGGTTCAGTTTCTCGTCGGACACAAATAGGTGTCGGACCACCATGCCCAGCGAGCATTGGTTGAACTGTAAAGCTCGTATAATAAATGTTTTAGGCTCTCTCGCTGTCGCAGAGGTGTCGTTCATCATTATTTTAAAGGCTGAAATGCTGAATTCGTAGCAGGAGTTGTTTACTTCCTGAGAAGATGTTTGCACGACCGTTTCGTGTCAAATCTAACACCGCAATCAAAGGATCAGACAGGTGAGAGACAGCTGCTGTCAGCTTGTTGTCAGTCATGTGACATGCTGTTGTTTGTGAAAAATGAATGCAACACAAAAAGCTTATTATCTTGAATTAAAAACAACACTGCAAAAACCAATATCAGTCACATTTCCCCCCAGAATCAGGTCTGAAATGCTCTGTTTTGTTACATTATATTGCAAAAAGCTAGTTACACACTGACTAAATCATAGGTTTTGTACATGTATGTTCAATGTTGTGATAAGAAACTGGTTATAGTATTGCTCAGTCAGGTAGATCATGCTGATTTGGTGTAAAAAAGGCATTTTCAGTGCACAGAGAGAGAATATTTACCCACCATTCACTAGTATAAGACAAAAAAACACTGCAATTTCAGATAAAAAATAATGTTTCTTTGACAACCAGGTCCTGTAACGAATACAAAGTATAACTGAAAAAGCAATTTAAGAAAATATATTAAAAAGCATTATAGTACAGTGAATGCAATCAATAATTTAAACCTGTTACGCATCTAAGTAAGTTAATAAGTCTGGTTGTCATAATGTGTGAAAACTGCAGAAAGTTGAGTTCAGTTAATTATAATTTTCAATCAAAAGTATGTATAACATTACACCTGTAAAATATATATTATATTGCTAGCGGTACTCTTTACTAGTATGACCCTATCCATTAACTGAGACGTTTGTTTTTACCTTCAGGAGGAAGCTCAAAGCGGAGATATCTGCAGCCTTCCCCTCGCTGTCTGCTGTCCAGCTGTCTGAGCTGATCCCCAACAAAGAGGAGTTAAATGTAGTGAAGATTTATGTCCACAAAGGAGATTCTGTGACACTTTACGTTCTTCACAAAAATCCTCTCTTCTTTGAAGTGGAGAAACGGCTTTATCCTACAGGTGACAACATGGCAATCTAGTTATATTGACATATTTATGATTATTATTATTTTAACTGTGCATTTTCTTATTATATTTTTCAGTCTATGTGCTTTGGCGCTACCCTGCTCTCCTGCCAACATTCAGGACATGGCCTCCAGTGCTTCAGAAGTTGATTGGAGGGGCAGGTACGCTTCTTTTTCTAAGATTATACACAATTGCAACGTCTTAATTGGTAATAAAAAGCAGATAATGACTCAAAAAAAGATTACTGCTTATGGGATTACCCCAGTGTGATTAAATCAAACTATTATCCGAGTCTGATTTATTTGTGTGCATGCAGGGAAATTAAATCAGTGTTTAGCTGAAAAAATATATATTATTCTTTTTCAATAATTTCACTTGAAATTTTTCACAAAAGTTCTTAATGAAATTAGAAGATATTTTCATTTGTCATGTATTCAATTCGAACAGGAGAATACAAAAATAGGCTTAACATGTTGTTATTTCATATATACTTTTATTTATTTAACTACCAGAAAACATAGTACATTTAGTACGTTTGAGATATGAATGAGTTATATCACAATAGAAGATTTTGGCAATAATTTACATTGATGTGAAGTAACACATACTGTGTTCCCCCCATAAGATCTCATGCTGCCAGGTGTGGTGGTGCCTTCAGGTGGTCTCCCTGATGTGAAATGGGGCGACTACTGTTCTGTTACGTTGGTGAACAACAGGTGAGTTATTATAAAAGATTTAGGAAAGACGTCTTAACGAATTCCGTCACATATTTTTAAGTGTGACTCTTCCGGTGGATTACAGAGCTCCCGTTGCAATTGGCACCGCTGCTGTGTCCACCAAAGAGATGCACAGTTTGGGCATGAAAGGGAGAGGAGTGTGTGTTCTCCACGCGTACATGGATAATCTCTGGTGAGCAGCTTACATTTTCTTGTAGATTTTAATAATGCATTTTTCTGCACGTTTTCATCTAAAAGAATACTTACACATTTTCTTTTTTGGCGTTATGACTACACCGAGTGAAATCAATCTCCTCATCTGGCTCTTAACAATAAAACTATTACATGCATACATGCATATTTTTCAATTTGTCACACAATATTGATCAAAGTCCTCCACCCCTTTTTTTTGTTTTGCTAAATAACCCTCTTATTAGGAATCGCCTCGGGCAAGTTTAAATAATTGTTGCACAAATTATGACTCCATTTACAGGATTCACCATCAAGCCCTTAACTTTGCACGTGTCTTCTTTTAGGGCTTTTGGAGACAAGTCAGGTCCTCCTTCGTTACCGGATGCAGAGGGTGAAGGACAAGAGGTGAATGGAGAGGAATATGAGTCCGATGAGGTAGAAGAGGAGGAGGTTGAGAAGTGTGTGGAGGAGAAGGAGAAGGAGGAGGAGGAGGAGGAGGAGAACACTCAAGGTGAAAAGGTCACAGATCAGGCCTGTTCTGGTGTTGAAGAGCTGAGACTGGCTGAGCAGGAGGAAGAGAGGGTCAACGAGGAAGAGGAGGCGAACCCAGACGACCAGAAAATGCCACAAGGTACCAGACTTCCAACATATTTGTCACAATGTCATGTTAAAAAAAAAAATTGAAGTACATTCCTCCAGAGTTTATCCAAACCACATTTTTGATAACAATCTTAAGCCTCATATTAACTATTATCCCTGATTCAAATCAAATAGAGACATTCTGTAATTAAACGACTGCAGGGCTGGAGTTAATTCACTGAGATAAGATTTTCTGATGAGAGGCTGCTCAGAGGATGTGACCCAGGTCATGCCGTGATTTTCGCAGAGACAATGGACGCCCTGCTGTTGCAGTGTTTCCTCCATGCACTCAAGAGCAAGGTGAAGAAATCCGAGCTCCCCCTGCTGACCAGCACGTTTCTCCGGATCCACATGTTCTCCTGCTGGTAAAAGCTCAGCTCATCTTTTTTTACGATGTTTCTAAAGAGAAATTAAATTTTCGCACTGAAAACATCTTGTGTTATTTCAGCCCAAGTGGAAAACAACTAGATATCAAGAAATCCAGCTATAAAAAGGTATACAGGACGTCCAGATTGTGATATTTTACACAGATACATCTCTTTTATAACGCCCATCTGTAAGCATTTATTTAATGTTTTTTTCCAACAGCTGTCCAAGTTTCTACAGGCCATGCAGAAGCAGCACCACCTTGTGCGAGTGAAAGAACTAACCAAGGGTGTGGAGAGCATTGTGGAGGTGGACTGGAAAAATCAAGCGTGAGCCAAGCACTGTCTCAACTTAAAGAAATTCTTTGACGGAAATTCAAACTCTCGCCCACATTCAGACTGACTAGCCCTTTTGTCTGCCCTGTTTTCTTTTCTTGTTCCATTAATTCTATATAGGCTGCGTTACTTCAAAGTTCCCGAGGAGACGGACGGTGAAGCGGCCTCGCTGAAAGAGGGAGGGGAAGGAGAACTTCCGTACCATCCTCCCGAGATCACCACTCTGTACTCTGTGTCAGCGAGACTGGAGCCTCTCTTCCTGGATGCAAAGAAGAGGTGTGTTGGTTTTTGCTAACCCCTGAATCTTGATGCATGCATACGTTTCAATAGTTCAGACGGCATGGGGACGTGGGAGGGAGTCTGGAAGCTCAACTATCCGCGAGCATCCTGCTGTGTCATGTTTACTTGGGTGCAGCACTGAATCCACACCAACTCCAGGAGGGTTGTTCTGTAGCTGACCTCCCTGAAGAGGGGCCAAGACAGCCTTCCCTTTGACCAGTTCCCAAATCTTAATCTTAAGCCGTTTTGGGAATCACTCTGTTTTGAGTTCTTCTAATAAACCGACCGTATAGACCGATCGGCTTATTTCCTATTATTTACTTCTAATTTGACCAATTTACATTATTAGAACATTAAAGTTCCCCCTCCCTTCACAATTAGACTTTACAGCCAAGTAGGAGACGTCCTTTAGTTTTTGAAATGAAACATATTTGCATATTCATAGATTCTGCATTTTTCAATGAGGGAGAAGAAGCACATATCATTAAAGATATGTTTAACTAGGTAATGAAAGTTTTATGCCAAGCTGAGTGTTTTGGTATGTCTTAAAAATGTCTATAAGGGACCTTTTTAAATAGGTGTTTTGTATTGGATATATTTTTGTGTGTAGTTTTGTGTATTTAAAAATCCATGTAGATCCAGGCCTTGCAAGGATATACAATAATCCCTAAATTCATAAAATGAAGTCTGTTTTTGAATTGGTGTAATATTCAACAGCATTTAAAAAAAGAACGTCTTTAAAAACACTATAAGCTGAAGATATGTATGTTTATTTTTGTACTTATGTACTTACTTTCTTTAATGCCCCTACAGGAAAGGAACAATCCTGCAGCCTGCTGAAGTGAGAGATATTGTCACAGAGTACGTGAAGGATAATGAACTGGTGGATGAAAATAATAAGAAGTAAGTAGATGCTTTAAAAACAAAGAAGATACGATTTTCTTCCATTTGATTTTTGTCTAAAATCTCAACATAATATCTCACTATCAAACTTTGTGCGCCAGTCCGCTGACATAAGAGTATTGTGGAGGGATTTTTTGACTAATCAATAAGTCAATCAACAGAGAAATAATCGTATTAGAGAAGTATTTAGAGAATTCATTAGAAATTAAAGCAGTTTTTCATGGAAATTCCAATCAAAAAAAGCATACTTTTTTAAGATTGAACTTAAATACACATTAAAAAAATGCAATACAAGGTCATACAGCATGTTTTGGTTAGAAGTATGGCCACTGAATTTAATTGTAACCATGCACTGCATTCTGTACACATGTACAGTCTGTGTCTGTAACAGATCTATATATATAAGAAGTGGACGTGGTCACTGTGACGTCACCCATTAGTAGACTGAAAGATGAAGTCTCCAGTTCTGCACTTTGGCTGTCGCCATCTTTTTTTTTTGGAACCAGACCTGACAAGAGAGAGTAAAGCTATGCTATGTTCCCAATAAAGTCACTCCCAGTCACTCCCAGCCATTTGCACTTTAGCTCACTCGACCACCTTTTCCAGGGAGGTGTGGCCAATTTTGAAAGTTGTTTGTTTAGAAAACAGCAACCGATGCAAAACCAATGCTACATAGTTTACCTTTAACATGCTAGCTCGCTTACCCTCCATCACATGGGAGAAGTTTCCCTTTTTGCCACAACAAACCTACTACAATCAGGAAAAGATCATAGTTTGGGTTCAAATAAACTCTTTCTGTTAGAAAGCCCTGAAAGCAAACTCCTCCTGCAGGTATTTGACAAATGAATGTATTATCTCTGCTAATGATGTGATGAAAGGTTAGTCTGTATCATCATATAAGTTATTAAATGCATCCTGATTAGATAACCACTATATTTTCATTTTATTCACTTTATTTCCCTTTTAATTCCATACATAAATACCTGATAATTCCCATTGGAAGTTTCCACCTTGAGTATTCCCAAATTTTGCAACGCTAGGAAGCACCTTTGTAGTTAAACAACGCTGACGGCACAAAGCTCAGTTTGACTTTAAACATAACCACCCTGCCAGTTTATTACATAACAGGGTGCCTTATTGACCACTGAACCATTACAGAACTGACCCTGGACCATGTAATGCTGCTTTAATTGATCAAAATGCTTTAAATGTGACCCTTAAACAGAAAGTGACATCTCATGTTTCCCTTTAGGTCGTACAAATCTTTGATGTGAAACTAAATTGAAAATGACTGAAATTGAATAAAATCTGCCATGCAACTGGCACAGCTTAACAAGGCAGCATGTTTCCTGTTAGATGCCACCCATCCACTATAAGACGTGCTTTTTTCAAATCAATGCTGCCCTCTTCACAGTTACGTGACCATAAACCCGACGCTGTGTGACTGCTTGCTGGAGAAATCGGAGTACCAGGAGGTCGAGTCTCTTAAGTGGGATGACCTCTTTAGCAGGTAAAGACTTTGTGTTCTTATTTAGTTTTTCTTATATTCTCTTTATTTTTTTTCTCACTTCTTTGGAAGGCTACAATGGGAGAACAATACAGTGCATATAGTTTAAATCGTATGTATTCTGTGGATTTTTATTGATCTACAATTAATTAAGAAAAATAGATAAATTACCGACATCTGAATACACTGTAGGGGGAGTCAGTCAGCCTCATCATGGCAGAAAGGACTCAGGACGCCATTAAAGGCGTCAGTATTAATTAGAGACTGTAACATAACCTTTTTAAAAATTCCCCCTATTTTTTGACTATACTTTAGTTTTAAAGGGTGACCTTATAAGTTAGCAGAATTTATTTAAGAATGTTGTTGTTTTTTTAAACAAAAAAAAAATTGTGTCCTATTTGTGATGCATGAAAAATATTTGTATGTTTCTTCACAAAATGTAAGGTTTTAAGCATATTTTGATGATTATCAGGATAATATCGTGAATCGCAATTATTTTGGCGGGATAATCGTAAAATGAAATTTTCATATTTTCCCATGCTTATTCGTGGTACGGGTCGGGAAACGGACAAAGACCTCCCTCCCTTTTCGGTGGACACCTTCAGATTGTTGCTCTCTATGTAGAAATGAATGAAGTATAAGCTTTTTTTTGTTTACACGATGGTTTGCTGATCATATGCTCTACATTACTACCCATTTCAACAACTCTCTGTCATCTACCTTTTGGTGTAGGATAAACAATGCCACCTCATTTCCACAGGGCGCTGGCAAGAATGCAGGAGTGCTATGAAGTCGTGTTCCCCGGACATGCACCCGTCAGAAAGAAGGGCCACATAGAGCCCATAGAAATATCTGTGGCGTCTCGAGGCTCCAACAAGAAGGTGAAGACACTCTCTAAAAATGTCCAGGTGTAGATCAGCTGATAGACAAGCAGATTTATGTTCTGAGCGCAGGGCATTTTACTGTTGTAAATGAATCTGTCTCCATCTGTTTGTGCCAACCATTTAAAGGAGACACCGTTTCTTAATGACGTCAAACCAGAGATAATCACAAGTCACTAGAGTCCAAGTCTCAAGTCTTTGAGCTAAAGTCCAATTTAGGTCTCAAGTCTTTGAGCTCTAGTCTTAATCGAGTCTCACGTCTTTGTCAAGTCTCAAAGCTTTGAGCTAGAGTCCAAGTCAACTCTCACGTCTCTGAGCTAGAGTCCAAGTCAAGTCTCTTAGGCATGCATTTATAACTCTATAATGTATGACATATTTTCAGTTTGAGTGCTAAAAAAAATTCTTCAAATCTATTGCAAATATACACATCCCTTTATCCTCTAAAACCTAGTATAATGGTAACCTCATGAACCTGTAACCTGACTGTAGCCGACGTTATGAAACAACACGGTCTTTCTCTCGGTTTAACGTTAGCCAGCAGGTGATGGGTGATTCAATTACCCGACCATTAATAATAGTAATGGTGATGCATTATTTTAAGGAAGGGTTTGACCGCTTGTCCACCGTTAATGCGTCTAAAAAGATAAAACAAAGCTTGTTCACGAGTCCCAGTATCTTGTTACTTATTGGTTGACATGAGCTCTAAACTTATATTGCTTTATAGTTCTGGCTCTTATTGTTTCCATATGCTCCCTGCAGGTGACTCTGATAAAGAACCTGGATGTGTACGGTTTGGATCCTGCAGTTGTGGCCACAGCTCTGCAGCGCCGAGTCCAGGCCAGCTCCGTCTTACAGCCCATCCCTGGGTCCAAGGACAAAGTCCTGGTCCAGATCCAAGGCAATCAGATTCACCAAGTCGGCAATTTGCTGCTAGGTTTGGAACTTAATAAATATAGTTTCTCTCAATTGCTTTACTTGTACAAATACATTCAGATTAATGTTTTATTTCAATTTCAGATCATTATCAAATTCCTCGCAAGTACATCCAAGGACTAGAGAAAGCGCCAAAAGCTGGAAAGAAGAAGTAACATTTCAACACATTACACCAACAATTTACTGTCTTTAAAGCTGCTTTACTAAAACACAACAACAAGGAACTGTCCACCACTCATGTAATAAAGAGGATTTACCGTCTTCTTCTGGAGGTTGATGAATGACGCAGCTTTGTTGTGTTTTGTTGATCTGATTTGGCTCCCAGAGATATTAGATTAAGGGAACGGATATGATCATCTACAATCAGACCTGCATTGTTTCCCTGCAAAGTGATTATATTCTCATGACGAAGAGAACTTTTGGAAAGAACAGATTTAGACGTTTAAAACCAAGCATTCAGTGAAACTGATCAAATGTGTATCCAGTTTAAAGATGTGTCCAACAAAAAAAACAATGTTTCTCAAATGATTCAACTTAATTTCTCCAATGTCAGGTTGATGTTTTCAAAACATTAACCACATTTCATTTGTTTAAAATGGAAATAATACATTTTTAACAACCCAAATCTTCAAAATGTGTTGTCTGTTGATGTGACTGTGTTCAGCTTTTATGTTTAGTTGAATGGGAATGAAATGGTTTCTATACGAACATGTTCTTTTGAAAATTGCATATTTTTTCACACCATTTTTTTCAAATTTTCAGACAGCTGAGAAAGGAAAGAATATAAGAAATGAAGACAGTGAGAGGCCCCCCCCCCACACACACACACACACACACACACACACACTTTTCAAGATATGTAGATTTGTTCTGTTAACAATGCAGTAAACAAAGAAACAGGGATACAAATACAAAGTAAGAAGTAGCCACTATTCTGTTCGGTGTTATGTAAAACTCAAGGCAGCAGTATTTCATGTCACCACACCAAAGGATTTTTTAGTGATGGACTCCACTTTAACTGAGGCTGTGTGCAATTAACCACCCTCAGTTATGTTGAGGTCAGGTGTCTGTGGTGACCAAGTGTTCCATCTGCACATTTGTTTTCTAAGTCTTCATCATGTTTGGTGATGTTGTGCTGGTAAGAGATGGAATTCAGTCCCAATTGTTTCCCTGAAAGCAATTAAGATTTATTTATCGTCCTATTATGTCACCCTCACTTGGTAAAAATCCTGTTTTTGTCCCCCTCAAACACCAATGTCTACATGAGATAAGATCTCAGTGGATAAGACGGCATAGTCATCTGAAATGTCCTTCAATTATTGATCAGCAACAATCGATTCTAAAAAGAGAAGCCAATGCTGCTTAAAGCTGCATTCTCTCTACTGTCCATCAGGGGGCGACTCCTCTGGTTGTATAGAAGTCTATGAGAAAATGACTCTACTTCTCTCTTGATTTATTCCCTCAGTAAATATTGTAAACATGAGTTTATGGTCTCGATCTCTAGTTTCAAGTCTTCTTCAATACAGCATGATGTTCATTTAGTAAATGATGCTCCATTTAGAGTCAAACAGACCATAAAGCAGGGTATGCTTTAGGGGCGGGGCTACCTTGTGATTGACAGGACGCTACCACGACGCTGTCCCTGTTTTCATCTTGGAGCTTTAACTCTTTCAAAGTGTATTTTCTCTTCATGAAAGTTATTTGTAACATTTGAAGTCGCCTAAAACTGTATTATTTAGCGTTCGGTTGTACTCAGCTCCACGCTCATGTGTCACTTACATTTTACATGTCCATTGCAGGAGCATGTGGTATGGAAAGTATGCAGACAATTTTTTCCCCTGTGATTCACCTCCTACTGGCTTGCCCGCCTTATTAAAGGTGGTTACGAGCAACCCCTTCTCCCTCCCAGCTCGTCAAATGCTTCCGCTTAGTAAGTCCCCCTTTGCATCAGACATTGACGCACAGAATCCCCCTTTAGCATCTGTGTGTGAAGCACCAGGCTTTCAACTAAATCCCTCCCGCAGAATTAGTTGACGGTAAGAGCAAGTGACTAAGTAATTAGTGCGAGAGTCTGTTGAGGGCGGAGGTCCTGTGAGTAATTAGTCTGTGAAGTTAAGGTCAGCCACAATTGTTTCCAAAAGCTTACCAGGGGTTAAATTTGGCCTGGGCTTTTCCATCACATATGCTCTTCTATGACAAGGTTGCCAGGGCATTATGCTCAGGGTTGAAGCCCTGAAGCCCTGTATATGATATGATGACAGAAAATGTACTCTGTGTGTGAATGTGCGATTACTCTTTAACAAGAGTAGACTACATCTCCCAGAATGAAACACAACATAACCCTGACTTACGGTCAAAAACCATGGACCTCCCTGTATGCCACACCTGTGTCAAATTAGTCTAAACTTAAAAAGACTCCTATGGAAACCCACAACGCTACTCTATGACAAACATAGAAATAAATGGCTCCGACACAACCGGCACCTAATTGTTCACATAATTCAGAAAAACTATCCCCCGTTTGGCTTTCAAAAGGCTTGACTTGTTACAAGAGTGTTGTTGACAGTTGGTTCAGGTTCACTAGAGTTCATGCCATTGGTGTGAAGTCGTAAATTAGCTCGGTTAAACGGTTCTGCTGTTGCAACACAACAGGTGTTGAGAAACCCAGAGCAAGTTCCTTTTTCCTTTAAGAAGTTGACAAAAACATTTGATGTTGCACCTCATATCACTCTGGTTTCCTTGGTAACACACACATTTGAAGCAAAGTTATCTTTTTTAATTTTGATATGCATTACTTTTTTTTTTCTGTGGTTTGAATATTCCCCCAAAACTGGATCAGACAACAGCTGGACTTGACTTTGTTTCTTTACTAGTATGCAATGCTTCTGAATCCTTCCCTCAGTTTAATATGGAAGTTTTGAAATTGAAAACCTTGAGATTCTCCAATAAATCAAGTTCTCTTCCATCCTGCAAATCAGACATTGCATTGTTGTATCGATGTAAAGTGTAATCCCAGTGCAATGAAGCGTTTCCAGCCTCAACAGCAGGCCAGTTAAGATATTTTATACAAGCTGCAGTGATCTTTGTTTCATTGCCAAAATGCTCTTGTAGGAGGGCTTTGGCTGTTTGGAAGCCTCTTTCAGCACTCATGTCAAACAGCTTTGTAAAGGTCCTGTGAACGCCCTCTGGTGTTTCTCTACAGATAATACATGCAGTCAACTTTATTTGTACTTTTCTCTTCAGCACAGTGTTTAAAGGCATGCAGGAACACTTAGAACTTTAAAGGGCCACCTTAAAAAAACAGGTATTTCTTTTGATGGAAGTTGGCTTGCTCTTTAATTTGATCAACAATTTGGATATTTCACTTTGCCTTCGTAGAATCTGTACCCACAATTCATAGCAATGTGACTTTAACAGTTGAAGCCTAAGACTTCAAAAATATATATTTTAAATATAAATTAAAAAATATATAAATAAATAAATAATAAATATATAAATAAATACATTTAATTAGTTAATAGATTTTGTGACAATCACCTTTCATCTCGGGAGGCAAAATTCTGGCAGACATTCAAAACACGGAGTAAGAAATTTTAAATAATTAACTGTATATGACATTTTCTGTCGTTGTCATGGTAACATGATGTGTGATATATTTACACTAGCCCTTGCAGCCTCCCACACTCACCCATTCAACAGGTGACGTCAGTTTAGTCCTTGAGGGTTCAGGGTTTAAGGCCTCAGGGGGTTCACTGGGATTGGGCCATGAACTCCTTGACCTTTGCATCAGGAATGACAACCGTTTAATTTGTCCTTTTGCTTCTCCAAATGGGATTCCAATCCATGCTAGCTCTGAACCTGAGGCTTTCAATCTTTGCATGAACTTTCATTTGTTTGCGTGATGATTCCGCCTCTTTCTCCAGCGCGTGTTTCCTTTTTCAGCGATGCTCTGCGTGCCGTCAGTGTGTCTCTCTTGGCTTCAGTTTGTGCATGTGACACTTCAAAGGGAGGATCTGCTTGATCAACTTCATCTTGAACTGCTGTGACTTTGAATTGAGATTCTTGATACCACCGGTCCAACATTTGACACACTTTGTTGGGTTTGTTGGGTTTGTTGGGTTTATTGCGTTGACGCCAACATTTTCAGGCACTCAAGCCTTTGCACACGTCAAACATTTTCTAACATGGTGAAAACAATTCATTAACTCCCAAAAAACGTTTGCCTTGAGCCAAATTTCATGTTTTTTCTTTTCCTCCACAAGTACTGTACAGACAACGAGTGTGTCTGTTGTGTTAGTGCTAAGGAAATCAATATCATATACACACAGTATATATCATGCTTCAAAACGACTACTACTCCTTGTTCCTGCTGTGGTGTGAACAAACCAACTTTGTGTTGTACATTTAACATCATTTTTTTATAACATAGCATTTTTGTATGTTTTTCAAGCTTAATCTGTTAACAAAATCTTGTGTGGTTGATAATAATAATAACAATCATAAAGGTTATATGTGTACCACTTGCACAAAGTGTGTACAAGGCAGACATAAAAAGGATATAATACAATGCCAGATACAGACACATTTCCACATGTATATATTAAGAAAAACATACACACAGGTAGTCAACTGATGGATCTAACAGGATGTAAAAACGTTTTACTGACTTCCTGTATATTCGTTTGAAGGCGTCTGTCTTGGACGAGATTAAGTCTGTGATGGGAGCTGGGGTTTAGGACATGGAATTATCAAAGTTGAAGGACTCTGCACATGTTGACACTTTCTATTTACATTTTGACATAGCAGACCCGGTCTATGCACATGCGCAATACTGAAATATTTATTTTAATATAGAAGATTATAAGCAAAAAAAAAAAATCGTATTTATTGGTGTACTTAATGTAGTATACTATGAAAGTAATATATTGTGATCCTATTCATTGTGGCAGGTTTTTTAATCAGGAGATCATTAAATATAAAAAAATATAAAATGAATAAATACAGGTATATGTTTACTTCTTTAACTGTATCTGAGGAAGACCATCTATGGTTGAAATCCAGTCACATCTGTATTAAATAAAATACTTGGGGGCTGTTTAATGCAGCGTATTTCCTCTATCTCTGACGTCGTTGTCACGGCAACTATACTGCCAGAGAGTGTTGTTGCTTCCAAGGTTGACTCATTTACGTTACACGTAAAGCTCAAATATTGCATAATGTGTCTTGTAATCTCTAATACACTATGTTTACAACTACATGTAAATGTAAAATTGTTTCTAATTGTTGTTTTTGTTTTGGCCTCTTGTCGAGCTGGCACAATGCTGTGACGTTAACTAATTGTGACAGCGTCGAGTTACGTCACGAGGTGATGTTTTTCCTTCAAAGTTGACCAAGAAAACTGAGTGTTCAAAAAGCATTGGACAGACAAATATCCATAATTTTTAGTTTATTTTGCCATATGTGTTTGATTAACACAGAACGAAAGTGGCAAACATCACTATGGAAAGCACAGTACCCAGAGGTGAGGTCAACAAAAACAATTCTCCTGACTGTCATTAACTTGAATGGATGTCATTGACAAGAAATTTGAGAGTTGATTAATTTCCATTTCCCTATTGCCAAAGTTCCTGTTCCAGACCTCTGACCTTGTACACAGATCAGATGTGGACCTCTGAGTATTACATACACGAGAGCTCAATCTTTACTTGTCACAGAGGGAAAAATACAGGGGGAAGTAATAAAATGAATGATGTCTGAATTCAAGTGAGCTGCATCAGTTTCAGGATTCCTCGTGTTTTCAGGATTCCTCGTGTCCTTCCGCGTTTAGTATGATTGATGGCCCTGTACCATTTAGGTGAGGTCATGACCCTGGTATTGTGAATGATGGCTCACAGGAAGTGCTGTGACACACTAAATAAAGTGGGATATAATTATAATCCAATATTATATATTATATAATACTTCATTTTATCAATTGCACCTGTGTTTACTCTCCTGAGACATGTCGTAATGGTTGCTGTGACAAGGCGCTTTCTTGCATGATGGATCACTTTCACATCATCTAAAGGGAATTTTGGATAGAATAAGATAAGATAATCCTTTATTAGTCACGCAGTGGGGAAATTTACAGGATTACAGCAGCATAGAGGATAGTGAGACATAGTAAATAAAATAAAATTAAAAAAACACAAGATCAAAATAAGTATTATAAATAAGCAAATGAGCAATAAAAACAGTAAAAAAACAGCAAGAACAGTAGAGATCCACAGTAAAAATATATATACAGACAGAAATTATTATAAATGTTGTATTGCAGTGTATTGATGTATTAGTGTATTAGTGTATTATTGTCATTATTGTCATGTGGTCTGCTGGGAGCAGAGTTGGTTGTGCAGCCCGACAGCAGCAGGAAGGAAGGACCTGCGGTACCTCTCCTTCACACACCGGGGCTGAAGGAGCTGCACAGAGCTGCCAGGGTGTCCTGCATGGGGGGGGAGGTGTTGTCCATCAGGGATGACAGCTTGGCCATCATCCTCCTGTCTCCCACCACCTCCACCGTATCCAGTGGACACCCCAGCACACTGCTGGCTGTCTTGACAAGTTTGTTTATTCTCTTCCTGTCGGCTGTTGAGATGCTGCTGCTCCAGCAGACCACTGCATAAAAAATGGCTGATGCCACCACAGAGTCAAAGAAGGTCCTCAGCAGATAGAGTCTGCTCTGACCCAGTCTTTTATACAGTGCATTTGAATGATTAGTCCAGTCCAGTTTATTGTTCAAGTGAACACCCAGGTACTTATAAGATTGCACAATCTCAATGTCCTGTCCCTGGATGTTCACTGGTTCCGGAGGACAGTGTTTACCCCGGCGGAAGTCCACCACCAGCTCTTTGGTTTTACCAGAGTTGATCTGGAGGCGGTTCCGCCGGCACCATCCTATGAAGTCCTGGTTCAGTTCTCTGTATTCCCTGTCGTCATCGGCGGAGGCCGACTATTGCAGAGTCATCAGAGAACTTTTGCAGGTGGCAGTTTGCAGAGTTGTATGTGAAGTCCAATGTGTAGATGGAGAAGAGGAATGGAGCCAGAATGGTTCCTTGTGGGGCCCCCGTGCTGCAGGACACTGCAGGATCTGACTCACACTCCCCTATCCTCACATACTGTGGACGGTTGGTGAGGTAGTCCAGGATCCATGCAGCGAGGTGGTGTAGTCCACCCCGGTCTGCTCCAGCTTGTCTCTCAGAAGCAAAGGCTGGATGGTGTTGAAGGCACTGGAGAAGTCGAAGAACATGACTCTCACAGTGCTTCCAGCCTTTTCCAGGTGAGAAAGGCGTCTTTGTCATCCACCCCGATGCCACATTGATAAGCGAACTAAAGTGGGTCCAAAGATGAGATCACCAGGGGCGGAGGTGCCCAAGGACCAGCCGCTCCAGGGTCTTCATCAGGTGGGATGTTAATGCCACCGGCCTGAAGCTGCTGAAGTCCTTGGCCCCCGGGGTCTTTGGGACTGGTACCACGCAGGACGTCTTCCATAGCTGTGGTACCCTCCCCAGCTTCAAGCTCAAGTTAAAGATGTGCTCCACTATCCTGCACAGCTGGTCTGCGCAGGATCTGAGGAGCCTTGAGCTGATGCCGTCCGGACCCGTGGCCTTTCTCACCTTTATCTTCCTCAGTTCTTTTCTCATCTGGTTATTTGTGAGGGACAAGTTGGGGGAAGGGGGCTGTGTGCTGTAGGTTGTTGGAGTGGGGGTGGGGGTGGGGTGGAGTGCAGTGTTTGAGGAGTGTGGAGGGGAGCCGAGTGTTGTGGAAAAGGGGGTGGAGGAGGAGGAGGAAGAAGAGGGGGGGCAATCCACAGGGGGTGCAGACGATGGGGGCTGCAGCGGCAGGGAGGTCTGGGTGGGGGGAGGGGTGGATGGCTGATCAAATCTGTTAAAGAATAAGTTCAGATCATTCACCCACTGTTGGTCCCCCACAGGCTGTTGGTTGGGCCCCTTGTGGCCAGACATGGCCTTGAGGCTCTTCCAGACTCCGCTGATGTTCTGCTGCAGCTGATCCTCCATCTTTGTCCTGTAGATGTTCTTCCCCTCCCTGATCTTCCCCCTCAGCTCCCTCTGCACAGTCCTCAGCTCCTCCTTGTTTCCTGATCTAAAGACCCTCTTCTTCTCCTTGAGGAGGGTCTTTATCTCAGGATTGATCCAGGGTTTGCTGTTGGAAAAACACCGTACAGTCCTGGTGGGTACGGTGTTCTCCACACAAAAGTTTATGTAGTCTGTGAGACCGTCGATGTCCTCCCCATGGGCATCACTGAACGCTTCCCACACAGTCGAGTCGAAGCAGTCCTTATTAGAATAGAGACATCTTTATGTTATTAGTAGCCTAACGTCTGTGCTTTTTATATGACAAGTCAAAAGTCTGCAGTGAAAAAGGACTACTGTCACAGAAGGCATCAATGTAACACCAATATGATTGCACCTGGTTCAATTAATCAATAACTATTGATTGATTAAACACATATATTAAAAATCTGCGGTGCATGCTGTGAACCAAACATGCACTACTGCTTTTAACTTGTCACAATTAATCAACAATGTTTTTTGGGGCGGGAAATAAAATACATTCTTGTAACTTTTTATTGTTTTAATATCTAAAAGTATTTATTTCAAGGCTTTCAATATATTTGTGTCAGTTGTTTTAGGATTGATTGACAGCACTGCAAGGGAAAGTAGCAGAGTACACTTTTGTTCCTATTCTAGCCTTGTTAATATTTTTGTATTTTACAAATATCTTTGAGTTATTGAGAGTATTATTATAATTATCGGTTGGCGCATATTGTTGAAGATTTTTAAGATTATGGGGTGTAGTTGGGGAGTGCTATCTACGAGAGAAGTGTCGTTTTAGATTTTGTGAAGAAAGAAAAATACAGCTTTGAAATAAAAAAATTGAATGCAGTCCCAAAGTAAATAATCCAAAAAGTGAAAGAAAAATGATATATGGGGTAAATCTTAGTAAAGCGTGCTTAAATAATAAAATATAATTGCTTAACTAACATTAATGTTAAGAAATATGTGATATGTTTGTATCCACATAAAAAATATCTAACTAAATATATTAAAGTACAGTATGAGTTCTTCATGATACGTTTGCACTAGAAGATTTATGTTTTGAGTATAGATAAGACGAATCAGACAAATTATATTCAAATTTGAAATGTACAACTAGCATTTTTTTCTCTAAACATATTACGTCCAATATACAGAATACAATATTACAATACAACAATCTATCAAATTCTTAATTGTATGTGCAAACTAATTTAAGGGGTACTGCACAAGGAAAAAAGGCGTTTTTTCTCTTATTGACCTTAAACTTCAGAATCTGGTCCTCTGAATCTACGACCTGAGGGAAGCGTTTTAAGGAGGCAGTTCCTTCATGGCTCACTTTCTGATTGAGTAACCTGAAGAGTCCTCCATGGCTCTGTCCAGTTTAATTGTCACTTGGCTTTTCTTGGCCTTAATACAGGTGTGCCTAATTTTGGAGTCAGATGTTCCCATTATCCGAATGTTTATATTTGGATGTCTGAGGATCAGATTTGGATCAGCTCTTTAATGCAGTTGACATTTGGGAAATTAACCTCCAGTAAGTGGACGGCTGTTTATTTGTGCCCTCCTTATCTCTGCACATCATGTTCTGAGATTCCATCTGTCCAAACTTTTTACTCTGTTGACCTTTGAGGTAACCAGACTGAGCAGTAGAACAACAGCCTACTACATATTTAACGTAAATACGATACATGCTGCTACAATTCAGCGCATTATGCATCGACTTACACGCTACGCCTACGCTTTCGAGAAAGACTCGCTCTCTAACGGTCTCTGGTCTCTGTTCAGATGCCCCATCTGCTTCGATGTTGAAGAAACATTTTGGCTTGTGGGCAAATACATATATTGTGCAGGAAAACCTAGCGCCAGCCTGCTGTAGCTCCAGGCGCTGGGGTTTGTGTTGGCTACAGCTAACCGCATTAAGGTGAAGTTAAAATACAGTCTTTTTTTTTTCTTGGTTCTGCCATGTTGGATTTAATCCAATAAAAAATGGACTGTGTACCTTCAACGTGATTGACAAACCTTGAGGCGCTACGCTAGCATGCGAAACACCCGGTGGCAGTCCTACACAGACTCAATACGCAATATAGACCCAGGTCTTTTATGAAAGGCACTAGAACAAATTTGTCTAAAGGGGGTCCAATAAGGTCCACAAACAGACGTGAAGACAGGCTTGCTTCAAGACCCCCCCTCTCTGGAATTTTGCTATCAAGAATTTCAGGGGGTTTCCTAGGTCATTAAGTGGGTAACAAGTTGTTTTAAGCCCAACCAAGATGTTTTTCCTAAACCTCCCTTAGTGGTTTTGTTGCCTTAACCTAACCGCCACCGTCTGACATCATTAACCACGTTTGACAACGTAGAGTATGAGCAAACTGTCCACGCAAAAGGCTGACAATATGACGAGTGGAGTGAGATAAAGTTGTTAAAGTAAGGCCCAATTCAACTTGTCAGAATGCCAAAGGTTAAGGCAGATATGACGTCCCTGAGACGATGCTGTTCCAATGTTTTGTGGGACGTCGAGAATTTCACAGCAGAGTTATGCGTCTTACTGAAAACAAATAAACACTTATTGGCTGAAAGAAGAGAGAGGAAGAGAAACCCTTTCAGACACGTGTGCTGGTCGCTCTAACACATGGTGCCCCATTGTCGTGGAAACCGGGGTTTTAGTGGTCTGCTCTCATCAAGTAGAAGGTCTCATCTGGAGAGGACTTGATGTCTGCATGGAGGGTCATCTAATAATTCACACATATGATTCTGAAGTCTTTCCAGACTTCCCCTCAGAGATCTGGCTCTACTCAGCTCGGCGTGCAGCAGGGGTCCCCGCTCCTCCCGGCAGCCGCCCACCGAGGAGATATTCGAGTTCTCTAATGTCAAACTGACAACGCCGCACAAAAATAAGACTTTGATTACCGAGCGGCCCAGAGGTTACATAAGGCTGTAAGCCATGTCATTAAGAAAGATGTTTTTAAACATTTCTGAAATCTCCATTTGGCACCGAGGTTAATGATGTTGGTGGTTGCGGTGTAATTTTTGTTGTGCATGGCAGATTATCTCTGTTTCACATTTCCTGTTACAGTAAAAGCTGCAGTTTGTTTACAATCCATGGAGGCTTGAAGTCTTTAGTTTGCTGTCCATAAAATCAATTCAAAAGATGTGAGAAATCAAACTTCGTTGTCTGTTTGTGTAACTATTTTGCCTCCAATGTTTGAGAAATTGCTCAGTTGATTGCACTTTCATCAACAACTCTTTTTTGTTGTTGTTGCATGTGTTATGTTGAATCATGTTGTTTGTTTATTTAGTTTGTTTTTTCAAAAATGTTCCACTTGCATCGGTTTCAATTTAGATAACAGACTTGATGATTGCGTAACGGCTGTGCGGCGATGCTTCTTTTGAGCTTACTGAGGTCATCCTGCGTCACTGCCGGACCAGTTTACAGCTGAGAGGATGAGAAGATCAAAATTATTTGGAAGTGGTTATAGAAAATATAAATCTGGTTCGTCTGCTTTTCGGTCTGTCGTCACCAGCTGCATGTTTTTATTTTTTATAGTATCTGATAATCCACTGACAGCGGTTTGAACTTGTAATGTGGTTCATAAAAATTACAAAAAGGCAAACAACCATTAAACCAGTTTTCTTTTTATCATGAATAAATAATATTCCCATTTGGTGATGACGTTACGTGATCACTGCCAGGTTTTTTTGGCTTGCCGTGAAACAACGCAGAGATGAAAAGATGTCTCTTCTCTCACAGTATCTTCGCAAACTTTGGGTAGTTATGAGTCCCAACAATCCTCCCAGATGAGTGTTCAAATTAAAATTCTAGGGGACTTTCATGAGGGCAAAGCAGTAAATACCTAAAGGCAGAAACTCACATGAAGCAGATGTCAAACAAGAGGGGAAAAAAACCTGGAAAGAAAAGGAACTGCCACGTGTAAAATAAGTCTATAAACCATAAGACTCAGCACAGAGCTGAGGAAATGGTAATTCACACTAATGAAAAGGTGCAAATAATCAACAGTGAGTAGTCTGGGAATAAACAGACACAGTCTGTGCCGCCATCTGTTGGTCATCAGCCAGCACAGCAGGAACTCTTTACAGTTAAAGCAATAGTAACAGTAATACAGGCTCACATTTCACAAGGCCTGTAAGTAAGTAACTAAGTAAATATGTATTTGTACAGTACCTTTTAACACAGGTGATAAAGTGGTTTACAGTAACATATACATGTCATGTAACTGTATGTGAATATAGAATTATAATTGTTTTTAGTGCATACAAGTGCATACAAGAAAATCCAACTGACATACAAACGCATTGCACTTAGTATCACAGAAAGCAACCAGTTACCACACAGATGGACTCTTGTACTTGAAAATGTTTGAATTTATAGTAAAAACAACCTGAACAAGTAGTTTTTAGATGTTTTTCAACGGACACAGCAGTTCTTAATTTGAAGTGGGAGGTAGTTCCAAACTCTGGGTGCTAGGACAGCAAAAGAGAAGTCACCTTTGGTTTTAACGTCTTGACCCGACTGACTGGTGACATAAATTTTTCTGGAATCCCCAACGAGGTCTCAGAGATGATGTGCAGCTGGAACAAGCAGTTCAGTTTGTGAGAGGCATATATAACTACTCTACTAAACTCTTGAACCACTGTTAGACCTCCTAGCCATGACCGTATAGCTGAATTGTTCTAAGTGTCTGTTCAATAAAATATTAAGCATGCTGGATATCTGGAACGCATCTGCGCTCAGGTCTTCGAACAGTTCTCAAATAGCGCTCGAGCGTAGATGAATGAGTGCAGGGCCGAAACGGATTACCTCTGATCTGGGGCTTCTGTACAGGAGCTCCAAAAACTGCTGGCGGGCAGAACATAAGGATTTAAGTGGTGCAGTGTGATCTAGCCGGTGCAAAAGTCAGAGCTAAACGTTTGTGTTCAAGCATCCACACTGTCAAAGGAGACCATGTGTTCTGAGCGTTGCAACATCAAAACCCTCCATTTTCCCTTTGAACACCGGTTCAGTGGAATTTCTAATCTAGCAGGCGGACAACTTTTTGGCTTTATGAGTATATTTAGCAGCTCATGCGTTGATTTAAAATATTGATGTTAACACATTTTCAGCGTCTACATAATTGATATGATAAGAATCGATTACGTCGATAATGTAATAACTACTGTAATGTTTCATTTCCATTCACTGAGCCTCCCCTGAAACTGTAGGCCTCCCACTTTGAAGATCTCCGTGCTAAGCTAAGCTAACCAGCTTGTTGACTTTAGCTTCATATTTATTGCACAGACATTACAATGGCATTGATTTTCAGCAAGAAGGTCCCTTAAATATAAAGCTAACTGAATATAGTATCAGCTCATCGCGGTGATGAATAACAGTCCCTCAATGTTAGCATAAGTAATCAGTTGAATGTTGAGTTTCAGGAAACATGAAGTGAACTCTCTGCTGCCAGTCACTGATCCATCCATCAGGCTACAGAACGTCATCATGCTGAGAGGATTGCACTGCAAAAAAAAAAAAAAAAAGGATTACACCATTTTACATTTTCTCTATCAAAAACTGCTTAACCCCTCTGATTAGAGACCCCAAAAAAGAACATTTATGATGAAACAGCAGGTTTTAGAATATTTTCATTGGGCAGCGATTATGTTCTTGTGGTATTGACGTTGCT
This sequence comes from Anoplopoma fimbria, assembly GCF_027596085.1. NCBI lineage: Eukaryota > Metazoa > Chordata > Actinopteri > Perciformes > Anoplopomatidae > Anoplopoma > Anoplopoma fimbria. Next base: position 23,624,897 of record NC_072460.1, read on the forward strand.
GAATCATTGATAGATGGATGGATTATTTGGGGTCACAGATGTATCACAGCTGCCCGCCGTGAATACAGCATGTTCAATTTTGTTTTAGATGCGGTTGCTTTGTCTTTATGGAACATTTAAAATTAGACGTGACTGACATGACAAAAAATAAAGTGAGTTTTAGTTTCAGAAGGAAACATCTCAGCCTCAGTGTCACAACTGAACAAATCATCATCTTGGGTATCCATAAAATATTGCAAATAAAATCACACTATTGTTTTATTATATACCCTTTATTATAATATTGGGATATATAAATAATGTTTTCTACAAACGTAGTGATCCACGACTGGCTGAATTACAGATTACGGATTTTGCAGAACCTTTTATTTTTATAACAGCATACTTGATATTTATATGCCCAATCCATACTGTTCAATACAGAAACCCCCGGCTTTATTGGAACGACCCCCTGGGAAATATTGTAGAATCCAAATGGCAAAGATCAAACTGAGGTTAATCAGGGGACAAAACCATAAAAACATAAAGTCTAAAGCTACTTAACCCCAGGGTGTGTGTGACTTCTAGTGCTTCTGTGTTGCAAGAAATCTGCCCGATGTTTGTCTTCCCCGCATAATTCTTAACTCTTAAATTTACGGCCAATTTGTTTAAATTTATTGATGACTTTCAAGGTCAGGGCTTGTTCCGGCTAGTGCTCAATTTAGGAGAAGTACAATTAGTAGCCTACGTCGTAAAAGTGTCAACACGTCCTTTGCCCTATTGACACGGGACTAATGTTAACAGGGGACCTCATGGGATTTAGAAATGAGCCCCCTCCATCTGTGTTTCCTTTGCCACATTCACATTAGTGGATAAGTGAAGTCTGTATTTTACTTGAATTTACTGCTCTGAATATATATCAAGGCTCTGCGTAACATCCCCTTATATTAAAAAGAATTATACTATATGATATTTGTACAGTATATCAACAATATTATACAGTATCAATATACTATTATAAAGGCCTATTTATGTTTATATATAAATATAGATAATACTCAAATGGATCTCAATGTTGTGTAATGAGATGAGCCTCATGAATTTGTACCCCAAAGTGCTGTAAACTTTTATTTAGAAATGCCGTAATTCTCGACCACTAATGAGGAATAAAAAAAACATGCAGAGAAAACAGCAAAAAAACACGTGGCAAAAAAATAACACATACACACAAAAAAAGTTTTTTTCTAATTAGATAAGCACTCATTATTGATATGGCAATGTTATTGATTCCATATGTGAGCCCGTTCTCTATTCTTCCACATGAAAGAAGACATGAACATAATTTAGTACAAAAGATGAAGAGAAGCGAGGCTCGGAGGGGCTGATGAACTCTTCACCTCGTCTGATGAAGAGCCATCCTGATTTTCATCCAGACACGTTTTTAAAGAGACATATTGTGCTTCTGTCAAGGTTCATACTCATATTTTGAGAACAGGCTTTGATGTTCTAAAAACTCTCTAATTCTTTCACGCTCTCAGTCTTAATATAGCTGTATTCACCTTCTCTCTGAAACGAGCCTGATTGTTTAGCCTTTGATTGATAATAAATCTATATATGAACATATCAGTAAATCAAAATGTATAGAAATGTATACTAATTCTAAAAACAAAGTATTGTGTCCAAAAAAAACATTTTTTGCTGATTTTTTTTGTTTGTTCCTTGCGTCCATATTTAAGTTTTTCGGCTGAATAGGTGTATCGAAGGTTAGATGGTAAATAAACAACTGTGAGGCTTGAAAAGGGGAAAAAAAATTCAGGGCTTCATGGCCTTAATCTGCAGGATTAGAGCATCGGAAAGTTCACTACGTTGTGTTCCTGTCCGTGCATGTGTGTTAGTGTCCGTGCATGTGTGTGAGTGTTAGTGTGTGTGTGTGTGTGTGTGTGTGTGTGTGTGTGTGTGTGTGTGTGTGTGTGTGTGTGTGTGTGTGTGTGTGTGTGTGTGTGTGTGTGTGTGTGTGTGTGTGTTTGCAAAGCTTCCTTTGCAGGTAACTTGCTCGTGCGTTGGGTGTTCCTGCATGCTTTTCAACTCCAACATAGGTGTGAATGAATGTGTCAATCGTACTGAGAGCCACATGGACAGTTGCAGCAGCAGCCAGAAGGCGGAGAGGGAGGGAGGGAGGGAGGGAGAAAGGGAGAAAGGGAGGGAGGGTGGTGCCCGTGGGTTAAGAGCTAAAGCCGCTTGGCCCAGATGAAGATGGCTCTCAATCAAAGGCCGGCCAACAGCCCACTCTCAGTGACAGGGCAGGGAAACAGTCAGTTAGGCCGCACGCACACTATGTACATGCAGCCTATATACTGACGTAGTATGGTTTATGAAATAATATTATGGGATAGAGACAAAGAGCGAGGGCTCTACTTGAAATTGCATTTGTATAAAGCTGCTGTAATCAGTATTTTTTTTATATAGACAAGGGATGAAAGTGGATGTGAAAGGGGTCACTGGTGTGAAAAACCCAACTCTGGAGTTTCCCCCCGAGCTTTACGGAGCGCCAAAGCTAATTGTGAACATTGTTTTAGTTTTTTTTACAGCCTTCAAGTTGTTTTCACTGTCATCATTCTCATATTATTGTTTTTTTGGCCATAGCAGGTAGCTGTTTCAGAGAAAAAATCTCTAAAAACATCTGTATATTACCTGGAAAGCATCAAACAGAAGACAAATACAGTTAGCAACTACCTGCTGAACATGGAGAAGCATTTAGCAGCTCAACAGACATATTTTGAGATCAAAACAGAGAGTAACAGAGAGTGAATATTGGATTTAGATCCGTCAGCATGCCATGATTGCGACTCTTTGAATAATGATGTTGTTCCTCATCTGCTGGATGTGTATAAAAGCAAAGGTTTAGCATTTTTCACAATATGTGCATTTTCATCCCTGAGTTGAATTTCAAAATATTAAAAGAAAAAACGTTTTTAGGCTTGACTTAGGCAGAAAATTTGGTTAGGCGTATATTTATTAAAGTGCCATGAAAACAGGCTCGGCCAGTGAATCATGACACGTGAACCATGTGATTTATACGTCCACTAAAGCATTTAATCAACTACAGAGACGATATAAAGACATCAGGGGTCCGGTCTTGGTTTCGGCCCTCTTCTCGCTGAGACCAGGTGTAAATCTTATGAAGAAGCAGCCGTAAAGTCTAAATCCAAGACGAATCAATCATTTATCACCTCATGGCCGCAGTCAGCTGTGAGATCATCCAAGTCAGGACCTCTGTATTTCAAAACAAATCCTATGTCTCCCTACTTCTGCACAATGTGAAATCACTTCACATTCATCAATAAGACAGCTTTCTGGACGAAGGAGACTACCGGACAAAACCAGAGCATTAGTGAAGTACCGCCTGCAGTGAGCTGCCATGCAAGGTTTATGGAAAGCTCCTATTGCAACAGCTGCAAATTCATTTACGTTGTGTTTTGCAGATTTTCCAGACATTTTGGTTAAAATTGGCCCTACATTTGGATGGAAACATAGCGTTTGTTAAAAGGTGACGCCAGTAGCTCCTCTCCTCTCTGATTGGTCCATCCTCTTGCGTTACCAGACACACACGCATTACTTAAAGCCTGACAAGACAGATTTCTGGGGGTATGTTATCCTGTAATTCTTGCTATGATCTCATGCTAGCACAATAATCAAGATGCTGTGCAAGATTTAAAGACCCCATGATTAAATGGAGACATTCGCTATGTCGCATTCAGTGGGGCGTTCACTCCTCATTTTGAAACTCTTTTGTGTCATATTTCCCAGATAATTGCAAAATAAAGTGATCATAAGTCACTGGTTAGTTTATCTACTAAACTGGACCAGTTAAAAAAGCTACTGGGAGGTTTAAATAATGGAAGCCAACCAGTGTTTGGTTTTGTTAGCAGCCTGGATTTGTAGCGCATTGCAGCAAGAGTTGAATTTCATATGGACAGAGTAAGAAAACATGAGATATATGATGTTTTTCAGGTCAATAAATACCAGTGAAATGTCCCAGCTTGTACTGTTAACCTAAATATCATTGTATTTTCTCAGATTATATAGAAAAAAAGGTTGATTATTCTTATAAATTGTGTCTTTTCCCTCTTGTGACCCACTAGCCCTGTTCTAGCTTCCATTTACTGACCATTTCAGCACAATTCTCCTTCCCTACAATACTCTTTTCTCCTGCTTCATCTTCCTGTCACTCAGATATTCTTAAGGCTTTCTCACGTCTCATTCAGTAATTATATTGAAGCTACTGTTTAATATATTGTAGAGGCCAGAGCACCATGAGTTGGTTTAACGCCAGTGAGGATAAAGTATCTCTGAACATCTGTCAAAACTCAGAGAACATCTAATTTGACGCACAGTTCACTGTGACGTAATGTCAAGCAAAGAACTACTAATGGTTTGAAAAAACAAGCTTTCATCCATTAAATGCCAGTTGTGTTTTAGGCTATGTTATTTTTTGTTGCTAGGCAGGTGGTGTGGATTAATGATGCTCTTACAACTTCATACACGCATCATACAAGAATGTATAATCCAAAGCATGCAGTTTTTGTTTTTTTACAGCCACCAATATGTCCATATATTTTTTGCCTCATCGTCCAGCCTCCCAGCATTTGACTCATCTAATCTTCTTCCTATTTTGTCCCTTTGTCCTCTTTGTCCAAATCAACCAGCACTACCTCATTCATCACAATCTATCATTATTTTTCATTAAGCCACCTCTCCTTGGCTGCATGATGCTGCCGTCTTTACTAATTGAGAGGTCACTGGCGCTCAGGGACATCTACCCTGATAATTGCAAATTATTGATGGAAATCATACTCATTGTCTTTGTAAAATACTTGTCTGAGGTGTGAAGTGTTCAAATAGAAAAGAAAGCGTGGGTCATTTGATATAACTTCTGAATGCATTGTTAATTTTTCCTTTTTTAAATGAAAATCCATACAATTTAGTGACAATAAAAATAATAATAAACTTTATTTGTACAGCACATTTCAAACAAACAATGCAACTAAAATAAAAAAAAATGGAAAAAAATATAATTTAAACAAAGTACTAGATAGAAAACAAAATATTAAAATTCAATAAAACAGGGCAAAATATTAGGAATAAATAACATTTAAATAGGATTAATAAAAAATGTGTTTTCTGTAATATTCAATGCAAGATTAAAACACCATGGGTAATGTAATGGGATTTGAAACATGCTGTATCCCTGTTAAATAAATAAAAAATAAATAAAGTTGAGGGGCCTTTCCAGAGCTACCAACTACATGTTTCACCACAGCGTGATCAAATGGGGCTCTTATATCAAGAAGAACCAGTAAGAAGGAATAATAAAAGGACTACTAATGTACGATTCCCTTCACTGTCTATAAATCCTCCAAGAGCAGTCAAGTGCCTGTCTTATAATTTCATTTTTTTTCACTTAGATAAAGACTTAAATTGAAAAGCATACATTAAAGGTAAAATTTTGAAAAGAAATCTTGCCCAGCAGGTCAGACCATGGAAGGTCAACCAGTCTGTGAGGTAACAGTGCTGCATTTTAATTTCAATGAGTTATACAAGTGCTGCCTGCAGCCCTTCTACAGATAATGGGCCTCGGCCACGCAGGAAAAAAATATATAAAAGAGAGAAGCAGGGTGAGGGGAAAATAACAAAAGAGGGGATGAATACACAGTAATGAAATGGAATCGCATTCTCCATTTGAAAAAGAACATCAAAAGAGAGCTGCTTAATCTCAGGAGGCAGTACTTTGTCATCTGACATGCGTCCCCTCTGTCTCTCAATCCCTCTCCATCTATCCCTTTTTTTTTCATGATGAGATGGATGATGATGATGAACGTGCATGAGGGAGGGAGGGAGGGAGGGAAGAGAGAGAGGGAGGGATAATACCTCCTGAATACATGATGAATTTAGCCATTGGGCTTAAACTGACTAGGGGAGAGACGGAGAGCGTGCATGTGAGTGACACCAAGCACCATCATCCAAACTCCCCTGCAGCCTCTCTCAGTCTCTCCATCCTCCTCCCGAAAAGAGAGGCACATGGCATCACGCAACAGACAAGACAAGTGCAAGAAAGGATGAAACACTACTTCTTTTTTATATTTTTTTACTGAGCTACCAAGAGAAAAGAGCAAGTGAGACGCAAAAGTAGAAGCAGCATCTCGCTGTTGGCTCCCAGTCTGTCCAGCATCCAGCTTTAACCTTTTTCTAAGCAACGAGATCGGGAGTCAGTGTGCACAACCTGAGGAGGAGAGAGAGAGAGAGGGAGAGAGAGAGGGAGAGAGAGAGAGAGAGAGAGAGAGAGAGAGAGAGAGAGAGAGGATGCTGAACAACATGACGGACTCCGAGGAGGGAGAGGGGGGATCCAACAGCCAGGGTGAGTGATGGAGGATGGATGTGAATGTGACGTGAATGTGTGTGTGTGTGTGTGAGTGTCAGCATGGGTGTTGAATATTCATGTGCACACGTGTGAGTCAGGGAAAGTTAAGGGAAACAAGATCATGTCACTTCATCTGCATTTTGTTTGGTGAAGATCTAAGACAGAGAGGAATGGAAAGAGGAAACTCTGTCAGCTCTGGTTTTATGTGTGTGGATGATTGGATGGAAATCTTACACACATGTTGAGAGAAAATGGAAAAGGCCTTTTACTCTTAAACTCTTTCATGTCTCTCTCTGTAAAGAACATTTCCCCATGGGCAATATCTGCCTTTCATAATGTGTGTGTCTGTGTGTGTGTGTGTGTGTGTGTGTGTGTGTGTGTGTGTGTGTGTGTGTGTGTGTGTGTGTGTGTGTGTGTGTGTGTGTGTGTGTGTGTGTGTGTGTGTGTGTGCAGTCCAAGAGTGCCCAAATATGACTTCACCTTTCCAAACATATTGCATTATGTTTAAGGTGCAGAGCAACACCTTCAGTGTGCTTGCATTATTATAAACTATGAGCTGCAACAATTAATTGATTAGTCAATTGACAGAAAATGTATTTGCCACAGTTCTGATAATCGATAGTCAGTAGTTTTAGTAATCTGTGAAGCAAACATGGCTTTGTTTCGACGCTCAAACGCTTCGAATATCTTTGATTTTCTGACTGTTGGTCGGAGAAAACAAGTAAATTGGAGACATCGCCGGCTCTGAGATGAGAATGTGAATTTTTTTTCACTGTCTTTTAGCATGCTAATGGTTGTTGATGACTTAATTTTAATTCTGACACCTGTCACATGCACACATACATATTGATTCTAATATTTATGTGTATCATTTCAACTTCCTTGTGTATTTATTAATTTGTACTGTAACTCTTTAGCCAGTTGTATGTGTCCTTGCAACCGGTCTAATGGCAGTTTGTAATATAGTGAGAAAATACACCTGTTTTATGCACAGGGACACGAATTGTCTGTATTTTCTCGGTGCGACTCTTTCGGTAAGACATAAGGTTAAAAGGGAAAGTAAGGTTTGGGCAACAAAAAACACTTAGTTAGGTTGTGGAAAAGCATCATGGTTGAGCTTAAAATAACTACGTACAGTTGTGTTTGAAAGTCCTGTGTTTGTTGGGCACATCCACCAAAATTCTTGGATATTAAATACTACGTCACTTGTTCTGACTGTTGCATTTAATTTGTGTGTACATCATGAAAAAAGGATCCTAACTGACCTTCCTTTGGCATTATTTTCGTCCTGAGCAACACGAACGAAACTGACGAATACAGTGTTAGATCTTGACCGGTTTGGGCTTGTTGAATTTTTTATTTTTTTCCCTCGCACATCGCAGAAAGTGATCTGTTTAAACATACATGTGCAGCCAAGTCTAATGTGTATTTGGAAGAGCAGAACTTTTCTCCCACTGGAGGATTTTATTCCGAAAAGCCTGTTGTTTAAAACTATCAAATGGACAATTTACGAACAAATCTTGAATACATATTTTGCCTCTGAGCTGTAGTGCCATTGATCAATCTAGATTATTGTGATGTGAGTTGGCTAGTTTTGGAGATATCGGCTGTAGAGATGTCTGCCTTCTCTCAAATATAATGAGACTAGATGGGACTCAGCTTGTGGTGCTCAAAGCGCCAAAAACATACATTTGGAAAAACTCAGCAGCAACTTTTCTTTCCAGAAATCATGACCTTGTTTCTCAAGATATTCCACAGACCTTGTTGTCAGACACTTTCACGTGTAGTTCAAGTCGTACAAGTAAGAGGATAAATATGTTTTGTCCCTTTAAACACAACATTCTCACAACATCAGTTTTTGTTTTTTACGCTGACGACTCCCAGATCTATTTCTCATTTGACTCCAGCAACATAAAACAACTGAACAAAACACAATCCTGACTTACAGATGTTAAAAACTGACTCAGTCAAAACTTTCTCCGGTTAAACAGATCATTCTGAAGCCATTATCAACGTTTGCATAAATCTGGGTGTAATCTTCATATTTTAGCATCTCAACACTGGTTACCTTTTGTTTTAGAAGCACTTTAAAGCACATTGAGGGTTGGCCCTTGATTGTAATATTGACTAACTAACCCCTTACGAGCCTAAACGCTGCCTGAAATCCTCCAACAGAGGTCTGTCAGTAATTCCTAGGTCAAGTCTAAAAAACAGAAGAGACCGAGCCTTTGGAATCACTCTGGAATACTAGCTCTCGTTTTTCTTTCAAATCTCTCTAAAAAACATGGGGGTTTTCAACAGAGATTGCTTTTTCCCAACCAGTTATTCTTCTGCTTTTACTCTACTTGTTTTACTATGTATAAGATATTCAAACCTTTCATTATTACTGTATCAACATTATTTTTGTTCATCACTTTCTGATAATTTCTCTAAATAATTACACTTTGTAACTTGAAAAGTGTTAAAATATTCTATTGTATCAAGGCAGACTAGAAGAACACTTACAAATTCAGTCCGATTGTCCTCCATTTTCTTAGAGTTTACCTTTAACGCCAGCTTTGACACATCTTCTCAAGCAAATATATACAAAAAGTAGTCGGCAATGCACACACACCAGTGCTGACAAGATTGTGAAACAATTCAGCACAGTGCTTTGAGCTTAATGCTAACCGTTTTTGGCATGTTTACTATCCTGGTTTGGCTCATTCGCAAATAATTAGCATTAAAGAGTTTCAACTCAACTGCATTAGACTAAGAAACAGAGGAACAATTACTGTTTGTTTGAGGTCATGATTTGAGGTAAACCATTACACCATAGGAGTCAATAGAGTTGAATTTCATATGGACAGAGTAAGAAAACATGAGATATATGATGTTTTTCAGGTCAATAAGTACCAGTGAAAGAGAGAGTTGGCATTTCAGATGATAAAAAACAGAGCAAACAGAATAAGGATGTACTAATGACTAGAAAATCATCTCGTTAAGTTTTAAATGACGGATTTATGAGATCGCTGGAGGCTGCAAACACAAACAGCTATTGACCTTTCTCATAAATTACTTTCCCATTCAGCTCCATATTGATGTGTCTAAATCCCTTTGAGTTTTCTGTTGTGAGTCGTATATTACCTTTTTAATATGTTCTAAAGATTGTGTATCCGTTAAGAATTCATCACAATTTGCTTTTTGTACAACATCCAGTCAAGGCTGTAATTAATAACCGATGTTTTGTGGTAGTAACCTCACTCTTAAAGACCGACGGACTGAAAAATGTAAAATGTTGCTTCGCTAAAAGTAGCATTTTTAGAGTATATTCAGAGTTACCAGTTTATTAGGTACATCTCTACCGTGTAATGCACTTCAATACAAATATCTTGCAATATTTCCTTTTAGAGGCTTATATTTAGTTTTTTTTTGAGACTGTGTCACCTTTCTGAGGCTGTAGTTAATGGTGTTGTTGTGTTGGACTGCAAAGTGGTGGAAGTAGAATTGCCATCTTTACTGAAGTAAAAATAGCAATATAAATATACCCCAAAAATTGTCACTTAAATAAATGTATATGAGTATTAAAGAAGTATCAAAGTGGCAAAAGTAAAATAACTCGTAAAGGCAGCAATGAGAATGGTATATTTATCATATGTTTATATATTTTTGTAATAGTGTTGTTTTAGTGCTGCCAAAGTGGAGATAATTTAATTACTTTATATACAGTTGGGTGGTTGAATCAATCACATTGCAAACCTGAAAAGTAACTATAGCTGTGTATTCAACATAGTAAAGTAAAAGTACAAAACAACCTCCTGAGATCTAGTGGACTAAAAATATAGAAATGCATAAAATGGAAATAAAAGTAAAGTAAAAGTAAATGGATCTAGACATAAAAATACATTTATTCCAATACAATCTATAACAACACAACCACATCGTTTTCTAAGTGTCCTTGAGCAAGGCATCTAATCTTCAACCATCCTGACTGCATTGCCAGACCTTTAAACCAACAGTAAAGTCTTTAAAATGAGTGAAACAGAAGTCCTTCAGTCCATGTTCACAGAACTGTCGGGTCACAATGGAGCAGGATCAACCAAAACACCGCTGGTATCATGTGGAGCAGCTGGTGCAGGAGATAAACAAAGGTCATGTCAATGTGAAATATTTGGTGGGGTTTATAGAAAAGCATGTAATGACACCATGTGTGAGTAATGCAGGGTCAGAAATGAGGATTTGATTATAATGCTGGAGCTGACAGATGAAAACAAAGATACACATGCAGAAAGATGCAAAACAGAAAACAGATAATATTAAATGGTTTTTTTAAAAGCAGCCGTATAAACACACTTTTTTGTGGCTTTGGACATGCAGATGTTCATACTTGCAATCTAACATCTATTTATAAAAAGATATGTAGACAGAAAATGCAACAATCTCATATATGATCCATTATCGTGTATTATTTTACCATTTTATGTTTATTTTAAAGTACATCTTCTAGGTAACAAGGTTACAAGATGATGCATTGCAACCAAATGCAGCTTGTAGTCCCATTTTTTTTATTTTAACTTTTTCACACACATTTATGAAACTCAATGGCAGGTTTCACCCGTCTCGGTGTCCTTGTCATTTTGGTCAGTCAAAACGATCTCTGGGGACAGATGGTCTGTTTAGACTGGGAGAGATTAAACCTTGGTTGGAGGTGCATGAACACACACATGAATAGAATAGAAATGGAACAGGCATTGAAATGTTTTTCATGGTCATTTGACTTGAACAAAAGAAAATGATGATTGTTGTTAGTTGTCATGGTGACAACTCATGTCAGTGGCGCTGTAAAGTGTTGTTGCAGCTCGCTAGGAGCCCAGCATCCTGTTATATATATATATATATATATATATATATATATATATATATATATATATATATATATATATATATTATATTATAAGCAGTTTATAAACTGTTTACAAATTTCTTATGAGTGCTTGGAAATGTTATCAAATTAAATCCTCTGGAGACCCTGAATATCTGTGGCAAATGTTAATGGCAGGACAGCCAATTGTTGACTATATAATTCACTATGAACCAAGAATGCTAACACTATGGTGGTGCTAGGGGGAAAATCAAGGGTTCAAAGCCCACAGGATTTATTGTCTGTGGATCATGAATGTCTGTAGTTAATGTATTGATGATCCATCTAATAGTTGTTGAGATGTTTCAGTCTGGACCAAAGTGTTGAACTAGGAATGGGAACATGATGATACTTCATAGAATAGGATGAACTTTATTAATCCCCAATGGGGAAACTGGTTTGCCACCATAAACAAAGACATACACAATACATTGACAAAGACATAGACACAATATACACAATTATATAATAATCTCATGACGCTTTAGATTTATCTTGTGACCCACAGTGGGGGTCTCGACCTCCAGGTTGGGAATAACTGCCGGTCACTTTATTAAAATGAAACGCTTCCAACTGGAACATTTTAACTAAATTGCTTCTCACACAACAGAGTTGCTCTTTCTCTCCCTCTCTCAGGTGAATGAGTAATGGCTGACAGGGAACTAATCAATTCATTCTACTTAAAGGAATACGCAGATTTATTGGAACAAGATGAGATGTAAGATAATAGTATTTCAAGGCTCATACCTCAATTATGTATGCTGAGCAATAATAGGCTCAACACATGTAGGAAGGAAGGCAAAAAAAGCATATTATATACAGTGTTCCTTTAAGGGAATATTTTACCAAATTGGGAAATACCGTTATTCCCCATTTTGCCTAGAGAAGGTCGATACCAAACCTCCTGCCCTCCTAACACGACCACAGTCCGCTGAGATGGACTTAATCGGCTCGCCAGATGTTGTTAGTTCATCCACCGTTGTTTGAATCAGAATCAATTTGTTTGATTGCCCATACGTTAATGCAGAGTGTCCACCATTGTAATTTCACTGAGCGACGAAGGGTCACCTGACAAATAAGCGTAAATGGAAGAGTGATGCACTGACAAAACATCCATCTCAACCTTATGCAGATGATGAAGCGTTGTCTTTGCTGAAGAGTCATTGCTGACAGCTAAAGAAGGACAAAAAAAGTCACCAGTTACTACACTATATTATCACATTAGTAGTATTTAAGAGAGGAACAGAAGCAGCAGCATCACGTACTGTGTTACATTAAACAGTCAAGTAATCACAAAAAAACAACAGCTGTTACTAAAAGCTGAAACTATGAAAAATAAAATAATATTTCAACATGATAAATTGTGTAGACATAAGCAGTCATGTAATTGTGCATCAGGAATTATGTCATCGCAGCGGACTGCTGCATTATTTAAAGCTGCTCTCTTAATGCCATATAAGGGATTTTAAAATTGCTGCTTCTCTGTAATTTCACTGATGTGTCCTCAGCTGATTTACAGCTTTAATAAACTGGCTCAGGACAGGAAACACAGTGGACAATTGTCAGCAGCAGCACTGAGGTTTGACATATCAGATTCACCCTTAACCTCCAGCATGTGATGGATGTGTTTTGCAAAGGATAGGTTTTAAAACGTGAGCAACATAAAGAAAAGACTATGTTTACATGCACGAATTCTTCTTCTTTTTGTACTTTTAAGACAATATTCTTACCAAGCTGCTTACATGGCTTATGAAAATGAGTATTACACCAATATTTCGTCTTGTTCGACCATGTGAACCCGCATCCTCCCTCTTTCATTCCTTCTAACACTTTCTTGAAAAGTTCAGCGTTGCAATATATGTGCGTTTCCAAAAACCTAAGTCCTTCATAATGTTTAAAAGTTGGTCTGTTTCTCCTTCTGATCAGAAATGCGAGCTTTTATTTTGGGCATGCGTCTTTGCAAAGTCTTAGCTAGTTAGTTTGTGTATAACTAGTGTACAACAAACAGAGCTGAACGTAAACAGGAAAGAGGCAGAGTGTCGAAAAGTGCCGTTAAAAAAAAACATTTAGGCGATTATTACAAATTTGCTGTCGAAAAATATCCAAAGAATGATCCTAAAACCTGATTAAAATCTGCTTATTCCACATGTCTTAATAAGAACATGCTCCATTTGGAATAAGACCTAATTCAGAATATATAAGCACAATATGCTGTTCACATCCCCGATATCAAATTTGGAATATTGTCATATTTGGAATTTTAGTGGAAAATGAGTTCTACGGTCTCTTAAATTACTGATCACAGAATGAAGAGTGTTTCAGACATTGACTTTAATTCATAAAAAGCGAGAAGGTCAGAATGTCGAAGTTGGATTTAGAATATAGAGTACATTAACATCGATTGATACAATTCAATATGCTTAATGTATGAGCTAGGTACATTTTATTTCAAACTAAACCCTCTGCATGTTTTCTTACTGGACGAGCCTTTTGCTTGTTGGCAGGTAGACACTTTCATTGACCTGCTGTAGATTGCACAAGGGATGGTTCAAGTCTAAAACTCTTTTCACACTTTATATATAAGGCTTCTTGTGAATTGGGTCGCGATGGTTTGTCACTTGTAAAAGGTTGTCCCCTAGAAAAAAAAGTTTGGATGTGAAACAATTGTGTCACACCAGCACTTTTCAGTGACATGACTCTCTGAGGCTTTGGTGGCTTTACTAAGGCCGTGATCTCACCACAGACCACTTTGACATCCTGGAGCAGAGTGACTGAACTCGTTAAGGAGAAGTGGGAAAAGTGATAGAGCTCTCGTCTAATCCTCCCACTGAGCCACAACATATATACCACCCACTTGTCTCAGATTGGAGATTATTAAAAACTGTGCGGTCTAATCCTTTCTTCCTCATCACTTCCCCTCCCACAACAGCGAGCCAGACATGTTTCATCATTACGATAAACAGTTGGTTTCCACAATCCCACATACACAAAACCATCTGCTGGAAATATCCTTTATACTTGAATCGGCAGCTGAAATGATTCCACAACAAAATACACAAACAACTCTTGTTTGAGTAACATTTGCTTGAAATTACGGAGATGGTAAATAAAATAAATTTTTTATCAAAGTAGTTGTGACTTGTTTCAGTTGACTTGAGTCTAAGAGCCACAGGCAGGATTGGGAAGTCTGAAAGTTGAGACGGACTAATGAATTGGTGATTTGGTCTTTTTATTGGATTTGTTGACGGTAAAACAAAAAAGAGAATATTTCTTTCGTTATCCTTTAGTATCATCAAACACAAATGTGAAATGATGCCAGAAGGATCCGAGAAATTAGTTTAAACAGATGAGAGGTAAACATTTATTAGACGTGTATAACCTGCAGTACAGCATTTCTATAAAATAACCAGAACAATGATGTAAATACTTTAAGACACATCTAAGAATTTCCTTCTTTTTTTTTGTGAAACTTTAAACAACTTCATGTTGTGCTGTTTTTTCTGTCTTTCTTTTCTTCCATTCATCAGTTTACTTTATCACCACTTTCTCATCCAAATGTATCCATGCCCACTCAAGTTTCTAATACATGATGAGGTCAAATCTACCTTCATAAACCCTTTAGTGCCTCTAGCTGTGGATGAATCATTTAATGTTCCCTTGTCTGGGAAAATGTGGAGAACGCTCAGCAGCTGCCTGGTCTGGGGTTTGTTTTCATCCCAAAAAACACAAATGAGTCAGTTACTACAAATACCTACCTTTTCCCCCATTACAGATAAGCCATGGGCATATTTGTTGTAGGAAAATAACTTTCAAGCTTGTTCCATTGACGCTAAATCCACTCCCACAGTCATATTCTTGGCTAATGATTTTCTATAAAATCAATTGAACACTCTTGTGTTATCTAACTAGAATCAAGTTGATACTTCCTATAGGTGTATGCATCTCTAATCCTGATTGTGAGCACATAATCAGTCCAGTCCAGTTGAAATCTGTTGTTGTTGTTGTTGTTGTTGTTGTTGTTGTTGTTGTTGTTGTTGTTGTTGTTGTTGTTACTTCCTACCTTAAATCGGCAACCTGCTGAGCTTTATCACCGGATGATGCTCAAAGGGAGGAGTGATAATCTTTCTGCAAGACCTGAATTAGGTAAAACAAACAGAGGCTGCATTTATAAAGCAACTTTCTACTTTACGAGAAAAAGTGGTTTCAAATTTGAGTCTCATTCACTCATTCACACGTGCACGAATGGTGGCAGCACATTTTGGCCTGCCCTTTGGACCAACTTGGGGTTCAGTGTATTGCTTAAGCACATTTTAACATGTCAAAAGAGGAGCCTGGTACCGAACAGCCACTATTGTGATTAAAGAACGTACTGCGTTCCAAGGCAATTACTTACTATGCCAAACTGTAAAGTCTGGCCCTGGTCATCGCCATCTTGTTTTTTTGCAACCAGTGAACGGAGATGACCATATTTGGAATGCTGAGGAGGGACTTAGAAACACCGTATACGGCCTTTTGTAGGGTAGCGACCTGTCAATCACAAGGTAGCCCCGCCCTAAAGCATACCCTGCTTTATTATGCTTTATCTTCAGCATTGGCTTTTCTTTTCAGAACCAGAGGTTGCCGCCTGTATATAATAGCAGGTTTATTGCAGAGGACCAAAGGAAGCACAGTGTCAAATAGTAAAGTTGTTTTTATGAATAGTTCTCGAGCCACATACCAAGTGGTTTTGAACGGGCACTGTATTATAAACAGCCTATATTTTTTTGCTCCTCGACTGTGTTTATATTTATGTATTTATACACTACCTGTTTATAGTGTGTGTGGGACTGTGGGTGTTGCATCTTCTCACCACATTCAAGCCTATGCTGGCTCACAAACACGTGAACTAACACAGGAACACCACGGTCTCATAAGCATCCAAGTTAAACAAGGAACAGTTTGTCCCCTGGAGTGTGATTCTCTTTGGCGAACAAGCTTGTACGTGTTGGAGAGACTGAAGAGGGAAAGGGATTTCAGAGGAAAAGGCATGGTTTTGTTGAACAACAAAGCTTCACATCTGGAAATATTGGAGGCTGGTTTGGATTTTGAGATGTTGTTTTCTTGTTTTGATGATATCTGTTGACAAGTTGATGGATGCTCTAAAAGTTGAAATTCGTAGTTCATGTGTCTGCGGGCCTGGAGAAGCATATAGTGGTAAAATAATCACCTTCGCCATCATCATGCACACATCAGGACTTTCAGAAAGTGTACCACATGAGGCAGTTCTGTTAGACTTTAATATCACGACTAAGGGGGCTTTTAATCTAACTTGATGCTGTGCGTGTCTGGAAAACAATGGAGCGCAAAATAAAGTGTCTTCTGCTGCAGAACATTAAATTTGGTTGATGAGAAGAAGCTTTTGGAAGTGCGAGCATGCATTCATCATGCAACGTGACCAACGAAAACAAAGGTTCCATTCAGAAGCATTGTGATGCGCTCAGGCTCTGTTCGGTGAAGACAGAGTATTGGGCTGAGGTTAGTAATAACGTTGTCATGATGTGTTCACATGTCATCTCGTAAAATGGCAAAAAAACAGATCAGGTATCTCTAAAAGTTATATTTTCTCCCTTTTTTCTTTTGTGTTGATCCAATCAGTGACTCTGATCTGTGAGTTTCACGATCCATTGCACCACTACTACGTTTACCTTCTTAATTTAACTGTATATTGGCCACTGTAGTTCTCCTTAACACTTTGCACACGAGAGAAGTTTCAGTTGGTTGCAATCTGCGACCTCACCGCCAGATTATTCTGTCCTCCTTCCTGTTTTAATGGCAAGTTTTTACATTTAAAGTCGATCCACCTTTGGCAGACAGCATCACATTTCAGTGTCACCCCTGCTGACTACAATCTGCCCGAGAGACAGAAGCACCACGCAGGCAGCAGACATTTAAAGAGTGTAGGTCAGCAGATAGATTTAAATTAAACAAATGACTTCATGGAATTAGCTTTAATTCCCCAGTTACAGCAGGCGAGGTGAAAATGGATGAGGGACGTGTTGATGTGATTGTGACGTTTGGTGTGCAGCTGATTGGTGCCGTTCTCTCACATGCAGAAGTTCATTTTTTGCCTTCCTCCTGTGGCCTCCAGCAGCTGCTGGATAATCCGCTTGAGCCTCTGCCCTATTAAGCTTTTAAAAGCCGATATAAACTGTCCATTTTGTAATAGCCGTGTCACATCAAGGGTACAAATCTACACCGCCCCGCCTTTCATCTGCATGCAGAGTCAGAGTCAGAGTCACAACTCTGCAGCGGCATCATTACAGACATTTTTTAGAGCTTGTAATTCCGCAGTGATGTCATCGTTCTGAGCCGATCACTTCTTATCAATAAGTCATATTTGACTGTCTCTCTGGAGGATAAAACAGAGATGTAGACAGAGGGATTATTCATTAGTGCCAAACAAATCATTTAAAATCTGCTGAACATTTGAATCATAAATTTATCTGGAACGTTTTGGTTGTCAGGGTTCGTTCAGGACAAATTATTTTTAGTAATTTAGCTATTTACTTGTGTGTATGTTTGTGTGTTTGTGTGTGTGTTTGTGTTTTGGACAGATTACTCTCTGGACATCTCCCTCAAACATTAACACATGGACTAATCTTTGTAATTTACAATCTGTTTTCATTCCTCTTTGTGTCATTTACTAGTTTGGTACTTTCTTACTTCTGGAGAACCAAACCTACGAGGCTCATGAATAAACCTGCATTTATGATGCACTTTTATAGAATTAGCAACTATTTAAAGCACTTTATGCACAGGTGGCAAAGGCATTTCAGGGTTCAGCATTTTGCCCAAGGATACTTTGAGATGTAGACTGCAGGAGCCAGGGATGGAACCACAGGAAGCTCTACCTCCTGAGGTATCTTATAGTTGTGGATAATATTTTTTGCCCCAGATATATTTGGCTTTCAGAAAAATATGTAAAAAACTATTGGATGGATTGCCAGGAAATTTGGTGCCAACATTCAAATTCCCCCCAGGATGGATTTCTCTTTAATTATATTAAAAGACAATAATATTTAACTCACATTTACACATTAAAACATGAGAGATTGAGCCATTAAAGTCTTAACTTATTTACTTACAATCTAAACTGCGTCATTTTATTAAGACCTTATTACATATAAACCAATAAACACATCCCTCCTTGCAAAAAATAAGATACGGGCTGAAGGTTGAAGCAATTTTGTGTTTTAGAGTTGCATTAGGAAGTAGTTTTAGCATTGCATACAGACAAAGGAACACAAAAGAGCTCATCCTGGGGCAGTAATTTGCCGTGGACATGATGAATACGGGACGAGCGACCCCATCTGACCCGGACATTAAAGACAAAGTCCACTCAGAAGTTTTGTGTTGTTGCTTAACACGTCCCCAAAGTATTCTGTCACCTTAAACTTACCTTACACTCGCTGTGTCTGATCCCTGGTTCTTTACTGCTTGGCTTCATTTCTGCTTCTAGATTTTGCAATTACATTTAAGTTTTTGTTGCTATGGTGATGTCTGTGATTTTTCCATGAATGATTTCTGATATTCCTAGAAGCTTTTACGACTGAATACGGATCAGTCTTAAGTGCCGTTCACACCCATATAACCCGAGTTCTATTCAGTTGCAGGAATTTATCTATATAGGTCGCCTTAGACATTCTTTTATCTCCCGTCCAATGGTTCTCCTGTGTTATCTAATCAAAGGGAAACTGCTGTCTGTGCTTTGATTTTGTCAGATGTGCACTACAGGTCGTCCAAAATGCCAGAGATAAATAAATAGACAGACAGACAAACATCTTTTAGCCACTTATGAGCTCAAACAGAGGCAGGAATCCTCGGGCAAGGCACTTCTGGTTGTATCACAGAACAAAAATGTTTTCTTCCTGCATTACAGCCCTCAGGTAGCTCTACCGGATTGGCTGACTCATCTTTTAAAACAGATTTTTTTTCCATCTGAATGAAAGTGCTACAGAGAATAAAACAGTAAACAAATAGAATTTTAAAATGGAATGGAATTATTTTTAATTAGAAAAAGAAATACAATTAAAACTGCTGTCTTACTGTAACAATCTAGAACACATTTACTAGATTGTAGTGATTTGACCTTTCACTGACAGCGGCAGCTACTTTTTCCTGTCGCAGAGTAAACATGTCTGATCCATTTCTTTAAGTAGCTTTGTAAACCAGGTGTCAAATCTTAAAATTCATACTAAAATATATGCTGAGATATTTTAGAGATGGATTAATGTGGTCTGTTTTTGTCTGCTTAACACTCATTCTGATTTTATTTTGAATGCCTGAGCTTCAAACCGTCCCGGTCAGAGCAAGTTATTAAGTCAAGTCAAGTCATTAATTAATTACAATTCTACTAATTAATTAGTTATGAATCAAGTCATTAATTAATTACAATTCTACTAATTAATTAGTTATGAATCAACATTTTGTAGTTGTTTTCTGCTTTAATATAAAACAGTAAATTGTCAAGGTAAAATAAATACTAGTGTGTCGTCTGCATATCTGTTATATTTTAACCTCAATCATCGTTACTTTTAGTCACTTTTTAAACTTGTGATATTGGGGATTACAGTTTAAAGATTTATTTTCTGACTGGCTGAAAAATTTGGAGGTCCTCCCAGTGTATGTCAGTGGTCCAATTTTTGTTGAATCTATGTCTTTGTGCTCTGAGGAATTAGAAGTAGACTTGCTAGAGAAAAAGGGCTCTGGTTTATCTTTCACATCAGAAAGTGTAAAGTCAGACGTGGTTCATAATATGTGTGGTTTCACACAGCTGAGCCCTCGCAGGGAGACCAGATCTTTGCTCTCTATGCCGCGGGATTTGTGAAGAGAGGGGTCAACATAATCTACAACGTCGGCACGCTCAAAATGACAATGCTAACATGCAGATGTTCAGCATCATATATCGAGAGACATAAATATTGACAGCAGTCAACAGTGACAAAAATAATAATTTGATCCCATTTGAATTGTGTCATCAATTACACATATTATATTTGTCAATTTAAAAGATAATTTTGGGAGTCAAGAAAGTCTCAGTGAAAGATCTGCCCTCTACTGAGTGCTCCTCTCTGGTTATGAAATGTCACTGACACACTTCTAAATGCCGCTCAAATGCCATGATACGTGCAGAGATGAAGAAATCTACTATGACAGGCCAGATAAAACATATTTAACCTTGTCTGTCACAGTAATGGATCAGGAGATTGGTTGGTTACACTCCAAGGTCACTCAGCTTTCACTGCAGTGAAAGACGAGGTTGGGGGTTTGTATTGTGTGAGGTTTGTTTTGACAGCTTGTAAATTAAACATTGTTGTCGACATTTGTTGGGTGTGAAATACAGATTTAATAGCTCACCTACAGCTTTTATTATGACTTTGAGACACATGTTTTAGCAGTTCACTGAGGGTCAGGAGGCAGAAAACAGATGTTAGATCCAGACTGTTAAGTGTTTGGTTCAGCTAATTCTGTGTAACCCAAAAAACAAAGTCTTCAATACTTAATACATCAATTGTTTTTGCAAAATATATTAATGAAACAATACATTTTTAAATATTTTAAGAAATTATTAAACTCAACCTCTGTGTTTTAAAAGGTTGTATTATTTTTATTAATGGCTCTTTATATTTCATATACTTTTTATTGTCAGTGGCCCCTCACCTTTCAGCCAATCACAACAACAATATGACCAACTTGTACTACGCAAACACACATAAAATACTTATACATGCACAGAGAGAAGTCCTCACACACACACACACACACACACACACACACACACACACACACACACACACACACACACACACACACACACACACACACACACACACACACACACTCACAAAGGCATTTAGTAAAACATGGTTTTAAAGCTGATTTCACTCTAAGCCAAGTGCTGAAATGAGCTTTAAATGCAGATTTAAAAAAAAAGAAAAATCATGTTGGATTACACAATACTCAGGTGGCTAAAAGTAGAAATAAAAGACATGATGTGAGCCTTAATGTCACAAAAATGCAGTTTTGATGGTCAGATCTACATAATTGTCTGACGCACAGTCTCAGATTATTTGGTTCTTAACCTACAATTAAAAGAGTGCACGTTGGTCTTGAAGTAATTTTAAAGGTCTTTTCACATCACTAATAAAGGAAAGTTTAAGGTGTTTTGGAGTTTTGAATGTGTTGTGTTCAGGTACTGACAGGAAGCTGATAAAAACTCTAATCCGTCCTGCAAACTCCAAAATGAGATCAAAATTGACATGCTGTCTAATCCAATTTGTCAGGCAGTACGTCTTTAGGAGAGCAGTAGTTCAAAGGATTATGTGCTGCGTGAGAGCAGTTTGGCTGGCATCTGACTCTCCTCTTTGCTTTAAAGATTAGTGTATAATGCTGCCGCGGCTTGGGGAATTGAAAGAGACGACTTGATTGTGTGGCTTTCATCAACCGCGAGCTGCAGGACCTCCCTTACATGTGGCTCCTTTCACAACTTGTACAGGATTTCAAATGCATTTGTACTCCAAGATAATGGATTTTGCTCAGGTTTCAGCTTACAGGAAGGAGGCAAAGAGATATCCCATAATGAGAAGTTATAGTGGGGAGTAAAATATGATGCAACAAAATAAGAATGTAAATTCAAGATTTGGATAAAAGAAGAAGTTCTCGCAGCGAAGACTTAATCCTATTAAATGAGGAGGATATTAAAACCGATATGGCTGCCTGTGGTTTTACAGTCAGAACTGTAATAAAACTGATTCAGAAAACTTAGACATTAGATTTCATAAATACTCACTGAATTGAGTAAAGTGTTAATGCTGCTTTCATCAACATATTTGTTTTTGCAATCAGTCAAATGACTACGTGTAATAGGAAATAAAAGCAACACTGATTTACTGATCTTCATACATGCAGTACATTTACTTTCTCAATTCAAATAATTTATTCATTTTTCAACTTTTATACAAACATTCAAATACAAAATGTAATAAACGCCTGACATTTAAGTACACTTATACTTCCAGACTTTGAGAGAACCCCGGATGGTTTAAGGTGCTTAGTGTCTTAGAGATGAGAGATGATGACTGCCTTCTTCCAACTGAGGATAATCAGTCGTCTAGTTTCAGCTATATTTGATATCTGCATCTCTAAACCAAAGATAGAAGTCAGAGGGTTGTGATCGATATCTTTGCTATACATAAAAGCTCCAGTAACAATTTGACAGCTCCTTGTTAAATACCAAGTGATGGAACATTTTAACAGTCTAAATAGATTTATTAACAATCTAGAAGTCATTTTGTTGTCATCATAAATACATAGCATCTGTGAGCAGCTGTGCATGAAGAAGACTCTGCTCTAACTCTGCTAGTTGGTGCTTCTGTGTTTCAGGTGATGGGAACCCCAAAGAGAGCAGTCCTTTCATCAACAGCAGTGCAGGCAGAGACCTGGATAAGAGCCAGCAGTATGACGGCAAACACATGGCTCTGTTTGAGGTGGGGATCGTTCTCACAGACCAGTATAAAACCTGGAGTTTTATATGACCAGTTCTAATTTTGTGTTTCTGTGTGTGTGCTGCTGCAGGAGGAGATGGACACCAGTCCGATGGTCTCCTCTCTGCTCAGCAGTCTGGCCAACTACTCCAACCTGCCGACAGGAAGCAAAGAGCACGAAGAGGCCGAGAATAACGAGGAGGGGGCACGTCCGTCTAAAAAACCTGTCAAGGTAGAGTACTGAGTGTGATCCATTCATTCCTACGCAACAGTGATCTGAAGCAGAAGAGCAGCTTTATCTGAAAATATATCATGAAACTCACAGTTCAAATGTCAGTTTTTGTGTTGTTATACTATAAAATATGTTCATATGAGAAGTTATCATGTTTAAATAGGTCGAGACTTTAATAAACACATGGCCTTATGGGTGCACACCATACAATGTATATTTGAGGTGGACGTCACCCCATGAATAAGACATTTTTAGGAGACCAAAAATGTTACAATCAACTTACATGAATTGAAAACACACTGTGAAAGGGTTAAAGTTGTAGGAAGAAAACATGGACAACTCTCAGACCGGACAACGCCATGGTAGCAACCTGTCAATCACAAGGTAGCCCCGCCCTAAAGCATCCCCTGCTTTATGATCTATTTTATTCTAAATAGGACCATACTTTACTAAATGAACATCATGCTGTATTGAAGAAGACTTGAAACTAGAGATTGAGACCATAAACTCATGTTTACAATGTTTACTGAGGGATTAAATCAAATGAGAAGTCATTTTCTCATAGACTTCTTTTTGTAACGAGAGGAGTCGCCCCCTGATGGCCATTAGAGGGGATGCAGGTTTAAGACATTGGCTTCACTTTGGCTGCTTGGTGCATACAACTACATTTAAGTGTATATATATTAAATTAACCAGCAATACATTGACGACCTGGTTACCCTTTTGCACATATTTTAGAAATTAAGTCTGCAGGAAAAGACACAGACAGAGGACTGCACTATAACGAGACGTTACTCAGACTGAGTCACGTGAAGGATGCTGCAGTCAAGAGCATCACCAGCATTCCAATCTGTACAAAACACAAGCAGTGACTATCAAACACCTCAAACTTTAACTTTAAGGACCAGCAAAGACCTAAGAAATCTGATTTCTACCGTCAAACTTTTGATAAAAAAAAGTAAAATCTTCTGCCCTCTGTTAACTGAAACCAGATAGTTGTACGAGAAATTTATAATTTATGAGTGAAAGGGAGATTAACAACTTTCCGTATAACATTTGGCCCCTTGGATCAACTTTGTGGGCATTTACATTTGTTTTTACACACAATTCTCAGCAACGAAAAAAGAGATCTATGGATAGATGTACATAGATACATTTATTATGCAAACTACTTTGTTTGAATGTGTTGCTGCCAGCCAACAGATTCCTCAACGGGACAACGAAGAAAAGGAGAATACACATTTCTCTTCCAACCTCTCTGCAGAGTTACTCAGGGTGAATAGACCCATTTCAATCAAACAAAGAGCTTGTCGTCTTCTCTTTGTGTTTGAAAAGAATAAAACCCCTTTCTTTCTAATGAAAAGTTGGACAGAATATATTTCAGCAGACAGAGACTAAACAACAAAGTGCACTACTGCTCGATTATAACCCCATTTTTTAATCCATGTAAAATGAGTGACAACCAAGACACAAAAACGTTGTGCTTCTCAGGCTCCACAGCTTGGTACTCTGATGGGTGTGTACTTGCCGTGCATCCAGAACATTTTTGGGGTGATCCTCTTTCTGCGGATGACTTGGATGGTCGGGGTCGGAGGCGTCTTCGGTTCCTTCATAATCGTCTTCATGTGTTGCTCCACGGTGAGTAAAACTATAAAACTGCTGTTATGTATTTGTTGTGAAACACGAAGGCTCTTTGTGACTAACTGCTCAGAAAACAAATGTTACATAAAAATACGAGTGTTAAATTTATTGCAGGCCGATAGAGCTGTAAACGTCCATCCACAAAATCACAGCAAGTGGTTGCTCAGAACACACATATTCATATTTATATGTTTTTTATTTTATTTTATTTGCATCAACAACGATACAGGAGTGAGATACAGATGGGAGGGTTTTTTATTTAATATTTTTCTTTAGTTTGTTTTTATTTGCAACAACAAAGATAAAGGAATGACGTACAGATAGGAATGCTTTTTCAAATTATTATTATTTATATATATATTTTTGCAACAACAAAGGTAGGTTTTATTTATTTTTAGTTGCAAAAACAAAGATTAAGGAATGACATACAGATAGACAAAAATGTTTTTCTAATTATTATTATTTTTATTATCATTGCAACAACAAAGAAACAAAAAATGACCTACAGATGGCAAAGTTTTTTATTTGTATTTTCTTTTTATTTGTTTTATTTGCGAAAACAAAGATAAAGGAATTACACACAGTTGGGAAGGTTTTATTTTATTATAATTATTTTTGTTTTATTTGCATGAGCAAATACACTATAATGAGATGCAGTTAAGAAGAGTTTTGTTATGTATTTTTATGTTAAACAACAAAGATACAGGGCTGACATACAGAAAGGAAAGTTCTAACATATATAACACTAATAAAAAAACTGTGGATGTGGATGCAGAGGAAGATGTGTGGTGAATAACCGTTGTGTGGAAGCAGCTGTGTGGAGTCAGTTTGGTCTTAAAAGTATTTGAGGCATTTGTGTTTGCAGCCATAACGGAAACAAACACAAGGACTGTCTGTAGATAGATTTGCATGTCATTAAAGGGGGTGTTATATGAACTTCAGATTTTTTTTTCTTTTTCTGCAGATCTTTTTCTCGGAAAAAACACTTTGTGCTTAAGCTTGAAAAATAAATAAGCATAATCATTATTATTAAACTACAGTCTGCTTTAATATATAACAGGCATTGCACAGATGCTGAAGGTGATAATAAATCCTGGCATAAGGTGGTCTGCCAATAAACCCACTAACACCACCAACATCATTTTGCTGCTCCGTCACCAACCAACTCACGCGGGGTTAACAGGCTACAAATATAGTGATGACCTTAAACATGCCTTGTGTGTTGTGACATCTAGCGGCGAGGCTGCAGATTGCAACCAGTTGAAACTTCCTTTGTTCGCCGATGGGAAAACATGAAAACCAGAATGAGCCTTGCTATAGCCAGTTGTTGAAAGAGTAGCAGTTTTTAAGTGAATATTCAGTGGAAGTTGCAGTTTGTGCAGAAATAAGTGCTGCAGCTCCTCAAGACCAACAGAGGTTTCCCATGTTTTGGTTTTCGGCCCTGGATGTCATGTGTTTTTTTGATCGAGAAAGGGAAGCAAAATGGTTTGTCCGTTCTGGGCCACTGTAGAAACATGGCTGCCGGCTCCGTATGTAGATATAAACAGATCCTTCTAAGGTGACAAAAACACAAATATTCTTATTTTCAGGTGAATATAGACCAAACAAAACCAACTTATATATATATTATTCCTTTTTATACCAATAGATCTCCCTAAATGCTGCACACACTGTTTCTTTAAAGGTGACTATTAAAATTAAGGCTTCCCCCTCTTAGTCGATTAATCGACTAGTCTGCTGTTTTGGTCTCAGTAGATTAGTACTTTTTTACGCTTTTATGATACTTAAGGACTTATTAAGACACTTGAGAGCACATCTCTGGTAAACACAACCTTTTAAGGGGAGGGTTTATGTGATTCTTTGTGGAGTAACGCGGTTTTACAGATCTGTCTATTAAAAACTACGACTGGATTAGTCAACAAAATTGTACAATTGTTAGTCGACTCGTTGTTCAAGGACAGCCCTTATTGAAATCCTAAGATGTATTCCTAACCTCCTCTGTTGTGTGCTGCTTTCTCCAGACGATGCTCACAGCCATCTCCATGAGTGCCATTGCAACAAACGGAGTGGTACCAGGTGAGTGGGTGAATATCTGAGAGTGGATGTACTGGTGTGACAGAACAGCTGGTGTGACAGAACAGCTCACCGACTCTTCTGTGTGTTTTTTTTTTTACTCACAGCTGGAGGTTCATATTACATGATCTCTCGCTCTCTGGGGCCGGAGTTTGGTGGAGCTGTTGGGATCTGCTTCTACTTAGGCACCACTTTTGCAGGTGCCATGTACATTCTGGGCTGCATTGAAATCCTGCTGGTGAGTAGAATATTGTCTTTACAGCCTTAAATATTGTCTGTTTGTCCATATTCTGTTTAATAACCATTTCCTCATTCTTCCACCCTTCTCCACCACACCTTGCCTGGTCTTTCTCCCTCCATCTTTCCATTCTTTCAGATTTATATCATCCCGCAGGCAGCCATCTTTAAGATCGAGGGCCTGGAGGGTCAGGAGGCAGAGCTGGCCCTCCTCAACAACATGCGGGTCTACGGCACCCTGGTACTGGGCTTCATGTCGCTGGTGGTGTTTGTCGGGGTCAAGTATGTGAACAAGCTGGCGCTGCTCTTCCTGGCGTGTGTCATTCTCTCCATCGTGGCTGTTTATGCCGGAGTCATCAAGACCGCCATCGACCCCCCCATCTTCCCGTAAGTGACTCGCTCATTCACTTCTCAAAGTCTCGCCGGAGATGATCCGAGGAATGTGACGATGGTACGTGTTGACTTTCTTAACAGCGTCTGCCTCCTGGGGAATCGAACGCTCCTCTCTAAAGGTTACGACGTCTGTGCAAAGGTCATGGAGATAGACAATGAAACGGTCACCACCAAACTGTGGAGGACCTTCTGTGACTCTGACGGTCTCAATGCCACGTGTGACGAATACTTCACCACCAACAACGTGACGGAGATACAGGGCATCCCAGGGGTCACTAGTGGCATCCTGGCAAGTAAGAGAAGCCTGATCAATAATACCCTCTACCAATCATCAGTATGAGGATCAATCCACCTCACATGCTCATTAAGATGTCCCTCTGTTTGTTAGAGAACCTGTTTGGGAACTACCTAGAAAAAGGGATGTTCCTGGAGAAGCGTGGTCTTGCATCAGAGGTGAATACAGACGGTCCGCCAACCAGCTCCAACCGCTACGTCATGTCTGACATCACCAGCTTCTTCACCCTGCTGGTCGGGATTTACTTCCCATCCGTCACAGGTTAGCAGCAGAAGAGAACGTCCTAACCTGTTTGAGGGGCTGTCTTTATCTTTAAAGCTGCTCTAATCTATATTTTTATCGTAAAATGGAAATTTTAAGATTTCAGTCCTGGTTGATTTCGAGTTTCTATGAAATTGTGCTTTGAGTTTAGCAGTCTGGAGCCCAGCATCCAGTTGTGTTAACTCATTTGGCAATAGCTAATGACTTTTATTTCAAATTGAAAATCTTTCTATTGTAAGAAGCTCTAAAAACACATTCACACAAAACAGCAGGCAGACAAAGTTAGCAACTTTAGCAACTGATGAATGAAGTGGAGAATTTAGATGCTAAAGAGACAGATTTTTATTAATTAGGGTAGTGTTGGTTGGACTTAAATATAGAGACCAGGTCACAAAGGCCACTCCTAAATAATGCCTTATCGACTTTTCAAAGTGATAACATGTCAAAAATTGTGATAACAGTTTGTTTCTGCTGCCCCCAAGTGATCAAAATCAATCAATTATTGTAAGTTTAAGGGCATGAGGGACATATTTTCCAGAATTGAGTTTATTTTGCAACTGCGCCATCTTTTCATAAGCAGATCTGTCTGTGCTGCAGAACCTGATTATTGGATGCTAGTGGTATGACTAGAGATAAATAAGAATATACATTACCTCTCCTTGCAGGTTTTAAAAGCACAAATCTCCTGATTGTTTCCTCTCGCTCCACTCACAGGTATCATGGCGGGCTCAAACCGATCCGGAGATCTGCGTGACGCTCAGAAGTCGATCCCCATCGGCACGATTGCAGCCATCACCACCACGTCTATTGTGTGTATCCTTCACTGAGCTGAAAGTGCTGGTTGACTGACTTATTTATACAACATTTGTCATATTATTTGGATTGAGCATCTCAAATAATACATTCTTTAACAGCTTTTCTCCAGACATGTCCACTGTTGTGCTGTTTGGAGCCTGTATAGAGGGAGTAGTCCTCAGAGACAAGTGAGTCTTATAATGTCGATTTGTGTAAATGCTGTCATGGCAATTTTTGCAATCCCACTCTGACAACGAAGAACAAGGCAAAACTCTCTTTCAAAATTGTCGAACTTTTAATTGTCAGAGCATGATTAAACATTATTACGTTGTGCGTGATCAAACGTAATTTCCCTTACAATGTTTAATATTACTATTATTAGTAGTGTTATTATTATATTATGTTAGATTATATTATGTTATGTTTTATTTTTATTATTATTTATTTTTATTAACAATAAAGTATAAATCTAAGCTTTCTCTTGTTTGTCCAAGCTTAACAGCAAAAACAGTTATAAGTTATATATTTTGCTTTTTTTTCCTCTCTCTTTCCGAAACAAAGGACCAATTGTTTTGAAATTTACTAGCCAATAATTTTTGAGTGGTTAATCTGCCTTTTCTAAACTGCATTACTGTGGAAGTTTGACAAGGGCTGAGAAAACATAATATATCAACTTTTATATCAGTTTGAAAACATTCAAAATACGTTTGTTTATCTGAACGAATGGCTAAAAAGTCAGTGTTTGTTATTACAGCTTGTGAGTATTTTGAATTCTCTCTCTACAGGTTTGGTGAAGGGGTGAACGGTAACCTGGTGATTGGGACTCTGGCATGGCCGTCTCCGTGGGTCATCGTGTTCGGCTCCTTCTTCTCCACTTGTGGAGCCGGACTCCAAAGTCTGACCGGAGCTCCACGGCTCCTACAGGCCATCGCTAGAGACGGCATCATCCCATTTCTCAGAGTGAGAATGCAGGACTAACATGCATATTTATAATAAAAGAGAATGTTGATCATTTTAAAAGCAAACTCAAGACCTACATTTTTAGTCTGGCTTTTAATGTAGCTTTATTTATTTATTTATTTATTTATCTTTCTAATTATTTATGGTATGTTACCTTTTAAGTCTGGCTTTTAATTGAGCTTTATTTATTTATCGTTCTAATTATTCATGATATGTTGTCTTTTTAGTATTTTAACTGAGCTTTATTCATCATTTAGTGTACTCTACCTTTGTAGTCTGGCCTTTATTTGAGCTTTATTTATCTATCTTCCAAATTATTTATTGTAGTTCATCTCTTTAGTTTAGCTTTTTTAGCTGCATTTATTTCATATCCTAACTCGCGTTTACTCAGTTCCTGTTTTTTTTCCTGCTGTTATTTAATATTTTATTATTTAAAAAGTAATTTATTGTTTTTTATGTTGATTGGGGTGGTTTACACTGTGAAGCAATTTTTTTTACAATATATTTGTATAAAAAGTGCTATACAAATAAAGTCTGATTGATCGATTTAAAACCAGAAAAAGTGTTTCATAATTCTCAAAGACGACTTATATGTGTGTATTTATTTTCTGTATCTTTAGGCTGCAGAAACAAACACGTTTATTACATTAATTCATCATTAAAATCCCGCACTCTATTCGTACTGCACTTTCTGTCCAAGAGGTGCAATGAAACATGATTTCATTTAATCCTTTTCATGTTCCTGCAGGTGTTTGGGCACGGCAAGGACAACGGAGAGCCCACCTGGGCCCTTCTGCTCACGGCTTGCATCTGTGAGATCGGCATCATCATCGCCTCCCTGGATGCAGTCGCACCCATCCTCTCCATGTAAGCACATCACTCACACACACACACACACATATATTCATTGTTTTGTGGCCTTACTTTTTTTATTTTCTGTATATTCCTCCTCTTCTCTCTTCAGGTTCTTCTTGATGTGCTACATGTTTGTCAATCTGGCCTGTGCCTTGCAGACTTTGCTGAGGACACCAAACTGGAGGCCGCGCTTTAAGTTCTACCACTGGTGAGTTATTGGAGTCAGTGTTAAAAAAAAACATAACACACATATGCTGCAAGGCCTGCTTTTGATTTAACGCAAATTTTAGTTGGAGATAAAAATGTCAAGTATCAGCATCTGTGAATTTGTGAGATGACGATATTAACCAGAGCTGTGTGCACCTGGATCACCATGGGGGAGCTGAAGCCTGTCTGTCTGAAAACCAGCATGAGTTTAGTTACAACCTGTGGTCTTCGCAGAGTTCAAGCCAGCAGTGTGAAGCTGGCAGATATTAGTAAGACCAAACACGTGATGTCTCCTGCAGGGCTCTGTCTTTCTTGGGAATGAGTCTGTGTCTGTCACTCATGTTCATCTGTTCCTGGTATTACGCCATTGTCGCCATGGGCATCGCCACCTGCATCTACAAGTACATTGAGTTCTGCGGGTAAGTAGTCACAGTAATGAAGATTGTATCGCGGTAATTAACTTAAAGTTCTAGGCCAGTTTGTTTTCTTTGCAGTGCATCCAATTGTTCTGCCAGTGGCTGTTGTTTGACTTCATTTGGGCTTGTTTTTTGCTTACCCACTTATGTGTTAATGTGTCACAGAGCGGAGAAGGAGTGGGGTGACGGGATACGAGGCATCTCTCTGAGCGCTGCACGATTTGCTCTCATGAGGCTGGAGGAAGGACCACCACACACCAAGAACTGGAGGTCAGTCCACGAAAACCGTTCAACTTCAACAGCTAAACAGTTCTGAGATGAGATGGTCTATTACCTGGTGCTTTCTTTCTATTTTAAGGCCTCAGATCTTGGTTCTGGTGAGCGTGGATGCTGAGCAGACCGTGGAGCAGCCTCGTCTGCTCTCTCTGGCCAATCAGCTGAAAGCGGGGAAGGGTCTGACCATCGTCGGGACCTCCGTCCAGGGAACCTTCCTGGACAACTACACAGAGTTCCAGAGGGCGGATCAGGTTCATCCCTTTAATCTCTAACGCATGAACTTTGACTTAACATCACTCAACTCTCGACACAGTTATTCACAGGAAACAAGGGGCCCACACTGTCACTAACTGCACTCCCTGAAGAAATGTAATCCAACCTTTTGAAGGGAAAAAAGCAATTTATAGCGTAGCATAGAAGTGCTAACGCTAGCTGATGATGTGCTAACATACTCCACAGGTTTCTACATAGAAACATAACGTTTTAGAATTGTACATCTCCTTCCAACCTCTCCAGGTTACTAGTTTCACTGTTACACAAAGTAATGAGTAGCTCCAAATCCACAAAACCAGCCTGAAAATGATCGAAAAATCTGAAACCATTGCATGATAGTAGTCGGACCCTGTTTGGAGCTGTCTGATGCTACGCTATGATTTTGTGATGTCCTTGGGTAGAAAAGGGTGAAACAAGTAAAAGCCGTCCGTTGGACAGATGGTGCACTAATACACTAAAATGATATACTATATATTCACTGTAGACTGATATGAACATAAGTAGGAGAAGATTTCTGCCAGCTGTAATAAATTGTTTCTTGTCTCATTGAACTACTTTATCACGTAAACTTCTCCCTAACAGCTGTCTTCCCCTCTCTGTGCATTTGTAGTCCTTGCGTAAGCTGATGGAGACGGAGAAGGTGAAGGGTTTCTCTCAGGTGGTCATCTCCTCCAATCTGAGAGATGGGACGTCCCACCTGATCCAGGTTGGAGGACTGGGAGGTCTGAAGCACAACACTGTGTTGGTCAGCTGGCCCCGAAACTGGAAACAGCCCGAGTACCACCAGCAATTTAGGAACTTTATTGGTAAGTCTTAAACACTGGTAAAATAATAAATGTCTTGGATATTATTTAATACAGTGTTTTAGTATAGTGTACCAGCACCACGCTGCTGGAAATCCAGGCTGTATTGCTGGGCCCGCTGGAGAGTGAACCAGAACCAGGACTGAGCTTAATAGACTATCAGGCCCTTGTTGCAGTAAAATTTGAGGGTTTTGTAAGAGACTCCGGTGCTCGGAAACACGGCAACTTTGCCAAATCAACACAAAATGAAAGTTCCTTATAGTTACTTTAAGGTTAACCCTGACATGGTTATAAATATCTCTTAAGTTAATTGATTTTCTATTAATCTTTTAACTGTCATTCTGTTGTAAAAATATGTGATTAGATAGGACTAGTCCCATTTTGAATAGTCTGCCCATAGATTCTTTTTGATGATGAGATTTTTTCTTTGTTGGTTGATCTTTGTCTGATGTTTATTTTATGTATTTACTATAAAATTTTGTTCATATCTTGGTCAATAACCAAATATAAGGGTTCGTTATCAGACATATCCTGTATTTTTATAGAAAAAAACGAAACAATATATATATATAT
Source organism: Anoplopoma fimbria (assembly GCF_027596085.1). Classification (NCBI taxonomy): domain Eukaryota; kingdom Metazoa; phylum Chordata; class Actinopteri; order Perciformes; family Anoplopomatidae; genus Anoplopoma; species Anoplopoma fimbria. The sequence continues at coordinate 23,658,006 of NC_072460.1, forward strand.
ATATATATATATATATATATATATATATATATATAGAGAGAGAGAGAGAGAGAGAGAGAGAGAGAGAGAGAGAGAGAGAGAAAAAAAACATATATATATGCACATATCTCTGCATCGATTTATTTTCTTAACTCTCAAATGTCGATATCAGCATCTGCCTCAATGATTAAGTACGGTTCAGGCTCTTATATATGTTTTTAAATGTATATACAATTAACACCATCACCAGATACAAACATCCCTACTTCCTGCCTAATGGGATGAATTAAACAAAGCGAGTTACCCTTTCCCAGGCCCTTCATTATACTTTATAATAAATCCATTCTGTCCCTCTGCAGAGGTGGTCCGAGAGACGACCGTAGCCAGTCTGGCCTTGTTGGTTCCTAAGAATATCTCCAGCTACCCGTCCAACGGAGAGCGCTTCACCGAAGGCCACATAGATGTGTGGTGGATTGTCCACGATGGAGGCATGTTGATGCTCCTGCCCTTCCTGCTGCGTCAGCACAAGGTAAGTACCAGTTACCAAGGTTACAGTGTAGAGGTTTAAAAAATAACTGAGAACACTTTGTTCATCGACAGTGAATGTTCCTGTTTCAGGTGTGGAGGAAGTGCAAGATGCGCATTTTCACCGTGGCTCAGATGGATGACAATAGTATCCAGATGAAGAAAGACCTCATCACCTTCCTCTATCACCTGCGCATCGATGCTGCAGTGGAAGTGGTGGAGATGGTGAGAGACTCGTCTGACACTTACTCTGAGTAAAAGAACAAGAGGAATCCAAGAGGAGAGGGCTTTTTTTAGATCCTTTGTTAATCAAGCTGTCTCTATGAGATTAAAGGGATAGTTTGGGTCTTTGGAAGTGAGGTTGCATTTCCATGAGACAGCCAAATCCACCAGAAAACTGTAATTTTATCTCGCAGAGCACAGGGGTTGCTGTTCTATCACTGCCTCAATCCATTAGTTTGTTTGAGATATTGTCACACAAATAACACAAACAGTAGACCATCAACTCCTGTGTTACATGCATTATCAATCCATCCATCCATTAACTTTCACTTATCCTGGGCCGGGTCGCGAGTTAAAAATACAGTTTTTTTCAATGGAGTCTGGTAGCTTTGGCAAGAGCAGTTCCCAATCAGAAGAATAGACTGTATGGCTATCTCAATGTAAACAGGCTGAATATTGTAATTGTACCGTACACTTAAGCTGGTATTGATCTTTTTAGGTCTGAATACTTACAAGAAAACAACCAACACAACAGAAGGAACACGAACACACAATTAAAAGTAATAAAAACAATTACAGTCTTCATAAAAAACATCAGATAATAAAGCTTTAAAGTCTCCAGGGGGAATGTAAAATTTAAGTTTGATGGTAGTTTGCGTTTCATTACATTTAACAGCTGCATTGTACCTGAAACCAGATATTTTATCATTAGTGCGTACATGAGGGATAAGTTGGGAAAAGTAGTTATTGGATTGTGTAGTTACAAGATTTAAATGAGATATGAAATGTGAGGCAGTTTGGAAGCTTCAACATTAAGGAAACTGAAAATGTTCTGAGATAAACCCTTTTTTTTATATACGTAGGAATGAAAATTTCATTCATATTTTGACTCTTGTTTCAGGACTTGAAATACTGTAATATAAATGAAAAATATATTATTTTCTTTAAAGCATGACGGTGACATCTCAGCCTACACCTACGAGAAAACACTGATCATGGAGCAACGATCACAAATCCTCAAACAGATGCATCTGACCAAGAACGAGAAGGAGAGAGAGGTAAACCAGAAAAGTTTGTACACTACTAAACTAGAGAAACCTTGAAACCTAAAGAAGGCTCATTTAATTCAAACCTATTTTTACCAAATGTCAGCACAGAACCCTGAAGAACACTGACGCTGACATTTCAATTATCACTCTGTGGGTTCCAAATATCAGCTCTAGGGCAGCAAATTGGTTTATAATAAAGTGTTGTTGTCTGGACTTGTTTTAAATGATCTGAGGGAACAGAGAATTCATTCCAGATGGAAATTAAACCTAATCCATTTCCTTTCTCTTTTTTTTTTATAGATCCAGAGCATTACAGATTCATCCCGTGGGTCAATTCGGCGTAAAAACCCGTCTGCCTCGCGCTCCCGGCAAAGCGTGGACGAAGGAGCCAGCGTGGCAGAACAACCAGAAGACGAGGTAATGCTGCCGCAGAAGAATAACGTCTTTATTTCCAGTGTCCTCTGTTCTCCAGCTTGGGCTGAATCTGCTGTTATTGTTTCATCTCGTCACAACTTGGCCCCTGAAGTTTCACCTGGACTGACGGGTGTCTCCTTCCTCTCTTTCACTGTCATGTCACAATGTCTGTCTCTCAGTCTGTGGATGTCTCCAACCCAAAACAGGTGCAGCTCATCCACAGTAAGAACGCCTCCACACCGACCAGTCCCACCAGCCCCACAAGCCCCACAAGCCCCACCAGCCAAACGTCTCCCTCAGGTGTGGACAAAGGGAAGACCCTTCATGCAGTGAACCCAGATACGGGAAAAGACTTCTTCAACATGAAGCCGTGAGTGGACTTTCAGTTTCACTCCCAGTACAGGAAGTAGACCTGACACATGATATGAGCACAGTAAACGTGGGTCAGCAGTACATATTTGTGTATCGACCCACGTTCCAGGTTCCAAAAAGATACATTGTGTTCCTGTGAAACAAACAAAACTTTGACCTTAAACCGTTAACAAACACAGATCTTGTTTGAGCACATAACGTCCTGTTGGTAATTCACCCTAGTTATTTCCCCCCCTTACATGCTGCTGCAGGGAGTGGGAGAACTTGTAAGTATTGTTTATTATCTTATTTTGGAGGAAGTCGCACTGTGTGAGCTGAGAGCCTGATTTGTAAATAAAAACCGATGTGGCCTTTGTGTGTTTTTTTCGCATCAGGAGCCCAGTGGACGTGAGGCGCATGCACACAGCGATGCGGCTCAATGAGGTCATCATAAAGAAGTCCAAGGAGGCAAAACTTGTCCTGCTCAACATGCCGGGGCCACCCAAGAACCGTGTGGGCAATGAAAACTGTATCCTTCGTCATAAATACAATATAATGCATCACATACTGTATATCTTAATGTGCTTTGCTCGGTTCAGTCCAGATCCTTGTGTTCCCACGAGATTAAATTCTTTTTGCAAGTTGGGCTGGGCGAAATAGCCAAAATCTTCTATCCCTTTATAGGTTGTATCATATCTCGATATTGTTATATATCAAAATACAATTTTTTTTTTAATTAATAAATAGTCCATATGAAAAAAACAGATGGTAAAGCTTATTATTGTCTACTCCTGTATGAATTAAATACTTGAAAACTTTTTTCTCATTTAATTAAGAACTTTTGTGCAAAAAGAACAGTTTCAAGTGAAATTATTGAGAAAGAAATATTTTCTTTCGATAAAAACACCAGTTGTAAATCACATTGCACTCGTCCTGTCTCCCCGGATATCCCGATATTAGATAATTTCTCCTGTTGTAGTGAGTCAAGGTGGAGCTAGAATGAAATACCTTCAGAGATACGTTGGCGTAATGAAGAACCATACAGTTCTGCTACAAATATCTGTTTTCATTTTTTGGACTTTGTAAGAATCTTTGCTGTTTTTGTGAAATACTGGATGGTTGTACGTCTTTGGGCCTTAAATAGTTATTTAAATAAAAACAATTTGAGAAGTTATAGGGAAAACCGCTCTCTCATAGATGAAACATGTGACAAAGAACCCCAAATAGACACAGCTGGGACCTGATGGTTTCATTTTTTAAATGTCAAATATTAATCTGCAAATTAACGCTTTATGGCTGTAACATAAACCAGTAAAAAGTCTTAAGGTAAGGGGAAATAATAAATGGATAGATCGGTCTTCAACTAACACTTTAATGTCTTGTAAGAAAACATCACTCCTTCACTGTGACTGTCTCTCAGACATGGAGTTCCTTGAGGTGCTCACCGAAGGTCTCAACCGGGTCCTCCTGGTGCGTGGAGGTGGACGTGAGGTCATCACCATCTACTCCTGAAGGGCTTTCAGGGACAAACACACACACACACACACACACACACACACACACACACACACACACACACACACACACACACACACACACACACACACACACACACACTGACACACACACAAACAGACTCTGACCTCTTCATTTGTTCCCCCCACAACCTCCCACAACATCTACTCGTTTGACTGTTACTCCACATGAAGAATTGTGCAACGGTCGACTCTGTTCTCTGCCTATCAGCTGATAACAGCAGATAAGTTTATGCTTAGTTCTGACATTTTTGTCGCAAAAAACAGCTTCAGATAATGGAAGGTTTCCACATATTTATTTCCCTTTTCTGATAAGTTAAATCAACATTCTGTCCCTTTTGCTTTTCTTCCTGTTCATTTCTCAAAGAGTATTTTAACTGTTATTTATTTATATTATTTATGTATTTAATCATGTCTGTCTTTGTCCTGGTCTAATTTTGCTTTTCATTGTATGATTGGAAGCATACAGGTATTAATATTAGACCTACGGGTAATTATATTTATTAACAGTGGAAACGGGTTTGGTGGACCTTCCTGTGCTCATTTGATACATTCTAATTAATTAATTGTAGAATGGAAAAAGCAGAAGTGCGAGCTGTAAATAGATTCAGTACTAGTTTTAACCAATTTTATCCGTCTAACATTACACCATATTTGAAAATGCAGGGACATACTTGCAGTCTATGTCCCGTCCATGAATATGAAATATTAGAGTTTAAAGTGTTGAAGTTCAATGAATGTAGAATTTTACTTAACATTTTAACGGTTTAAAAACATTATTTAACTTATTATTTATTATTTGTCATGTTTGAAAACAAAAGTCAGAGTCAGATAGGTACATATCAATGATATGTCATAAATGATATCGCAGACAATTTATTTTTCTAATTATGTGATTCAGAAAAAAAAAGGTTTATTTAAATTTTCTGTATTTTGCACCGTTATTAAAGGAGTACTTGCTTGTTTGGTTTCTTGCAAATAGCGATATAAGAAGACGAGAGATGATAACGTTCTCAGCAGCAGATGCTTAGCTTAGCTTAGCATAAATACTGGATACTAAAAATACTACAGCTAGCCTAGCTCTGTCCAAAGGTAACAAAATATGCCTACTAGCATCTCTAAAGATCACTAATTAGTATGTTATATCGCATTTGTTTAATCCGTACAAAACAAACTGAAGTATTATAATAAGTCGATAACCAGGAGAAGTAATTGTACGCAACCAGCTGTATCCACCTGTTTTGAGTTGTATCAACATTTTTTCAGAAAATGCAGACACTGAATAATATCTACAAATTTATATTAAACTGTTTTAGGATGATTTATTCATCGAGTTTGATTATCCTGCAGAATACCTCTCAGACATTTAGTTTTTGTGAATCTGTGGATGCTTAGTTTCTGTTTGTGTGAGGTTTAGTTCATGCACATGTGCTGTTTTGTCATAGATATTCACCCTGAGTCTGCAAACATTTCATAGGATATATGACCAGTAAGAGTCGGCAACATGTACATTACATGTGCGTAGTATATAACATCAATATAGCAACAAAGCGCTTAGTCATAATAGTATATTTTTTAAGTTTTTGTCCAAACATGTACAGTATATACACTGTAGTATGATTTTATTTACCTCTTTTCCCCTTGGACTTTCAGTGCTGTGATGTACTTCACTTAGAAAATTCTAAGCAAAAAACATTAAGGATCTTTTCCAGGAAATCATAAGCTTTGTAAGTATTATTTGTATTGTTTTAAACCCCGTAGCATATACAAGAACCTCACCTCATCATACACATATTGATATGTCCTCTGTTTGGTGAATATCTATGCATCCCTCAGTGTTTCCCTTATAACTCTGAAAAGTGTGGATGCAGAATTTTAGCAGCAACAAAACAGTTTATTGTTGATTCATGAGAAGATGATGTAGCTCTACTGGTTGATGTATCTGTCACTGGTCTGCAGGACTAATCATTTATTATGTGTGTGTGCTATGTCTACATGCCTGTGTGTTTGTGTGTGATACCTGATGCTAGTTGGACTGAGGACGGAGTATGTAACTGAACAGCAGGATGTGAGCAGAGTGACGATGGGACGTTTGTAAATAGATGTGTGATTTTAGGCTTAGAGATAACACGTGCAATGTGTGTTTACACAGGTTTTATAGATATACAATAGTTTGTATTGTCTTTTAAAATGATGAACGAACTTTGTTTTATGTTCTGCCATGTCTTATGCAATTATGTACAAGTGATGGTTTAAAGAAACCATTTTATATGTCGGCAAAATGCAATAAATTAAAATAATTTTAATACAACAATGACGGTTCAAGTGTCGGTGATTTTCTTCTGCTTATAGATTAATTGTATTGCCTTGGCTTTATGATTAGTCATTTTACAAATGTCAACTTCAATAACAGCTCAGCCACTTGTGTGTGAAAGTAAATGTTCATTTTGTTCTGAATTTAAAGGAAAAGGAGCTAAAGAGTCTGCAGCGGCTCTGCAAAGCTTTACTTTTGTAGGCACAGTGGAGCTAAATGCTACGTGCTAACATGCTCTCAGGGACGTTCCTAACATGCTGATGTTTAGAAGGTACAATGTTCACCATCTTAGTTTAGCGTGTTATCATGATACCAAAGTATTAAACAAGTCAAGATGCTACACTACATGAAAAGTTACATTGTGAGGCACTTTTAACCTTTGACCAGATTACATTACATTACATTACAGTCATTTAGCAGACAGATAATACCAGCTTCAGAGTTGACAACAGATAACATGTTGACTCTGCTGTTATTTTAAAGAAGGTAAATCATTTTTTAAAAAAGAGTTTACAATCATTAGATTAGATGCTCAGTTTAGTTATTTCCACTGTTATTTCTCTAATTGACTGGCAGTCAGAAATACAGGATTTAGCTACTGACAAAAAAAACTGGTTTAAGACTGGAACATCCTTTTAAAACATTAGGGAAACAATTTAATTTCATGTTTTTATCAAATGGTGCGAGCACTGTTAGCAACAAAGAAGTTGTATAATGGTGTTGTAAGACACTTTTCTACTTTTAGACGCATTTCATAATAGTAGATTTGCCACAAACAGTCGACTCTATCTCAAAAATTGGCTTTGAAAGATTAGGGCTGATTTTTGTAAATTCTGTGATATATGTCAATATTAACACCAGCATTGATGCGTTTCATCAGAGTATAGTAATATCATTTAGTTTACAGCTAAAAAAACATTGAAATGTGCAGCTTCTCTTTAATATAGAAGCAAAAAACTGCTATCTATGTATAGATGCAGTGGAGTTATGTCATCCTGAGCAGAGAGTAAAGTCACTCTTTCTCTTTGTGTGTTCTAAATCGAGCTTTCTTGTTTTGATGACATAGCTGCATATTAATGCACGTGAGCAAACCCCACTGGTTAGCTCAAGGCCGCCACTCTGCACCGGTTAAGCCTTCGCCATGTTGAGAGCCATCAAGAAGCAGCAGAAACGCTTTCAATCTTCTTCTTGACAAAAATATTTCAGTCAAAGTGATTAATCTGGATAAAAAAACGACTGCAGTGATTGTTACATGCAAGTTGAAGCGTTTGTCAATATGCATTTGTTGATATGTGCAGACTGATATAAAGAAAGGCTCACGGGGTCTTTCTAAATGTTTCCAAATGGAATTCAAACATCCGCAATCACAGCAGGACAAAAACATTATAAACACATGGCAACATTAAGGATGTTTCTGTTTAAATCAGTTCTTAAAATGCATATTTTTTTGTAAGAATTTTGTTAAAGGAGTCATGTTATTGATAATGGTTTTACTGTAATCTAATAAAAATTGATTCTGACATCCGGTGCTCAAACAGTTCATGGAACAGGCTTTTGTGAAAGTTTTGCTGTAATGTGCGATAAAAATAATCACAAAAAACGCTTATACATCAGAAATGTTACATGTCTTATAACAATGGGCCAAAGTCCTCTCTGCAGTGTTATATTCCTTTTGTTTGTTTGAGAGAGAAAGAGAGAGAGAGCAGCAACGACCGATGTCTTTGACCCGTCTAATCTGAGCAGATAAACTGCAGGCTGCAGTGGAAGTCCCTGTCATTTGTCCCAAAGAGCAGTCAGGATGAAGACCAAGTCGACCGGCCTCAGAGTGAGGTTACCTGTGTTTGTCTTTGTCACACAGGTGATTATCGTTGCATTATTCGCTTCTTTTGTCACCTATGATGAGCAAACGGACGCCCGGTTCCAGACTAACCGGACTAACCCCATGGACAACGCTCTGTACAGGGACTACCCGGTTTTTACGGACATACAGGTCATGATATTCCTCGGCTTCGGGTGCCTGTTGGCCTTTTTCCGACTCTACGGTTTTGGGGGGTTGGTCTTCAACTTCCTCACGGCTACCTTCGCCATCCAGTGGGCCATCCTGGTGCAGGGCTACTTCCAGTTCAGCCACGAGGGTAAGATCCACCTCGGCGTGATCAACCTGGTGAATGCAGAGTTTGCGTGCGCCGTGGTGCTGATTTCTTTTGGTGCAGTATTGGGGAGAACGAGTCCGCTGCAGCTGCTGGTCATGGCTCTGCTGGAGGTGCCCGTGTTTGCGTGCACCGAATGGGCCGTGCTGAAGTATCTGAGGATCAACGACGCAGGGGGCTCCATTCTAATCCACCTGTTTGCCTGTTACTTTGGCTTGGGGGTCTCCTTTGTGCTCTACAGGCCATGCCTTAACGAAGGCCACGCCAAGGAGAACACCAGCTACCAGTCGGACATCCTGTCGGTGATTGGGACCTTGTTCCTCTGGGTGTTCTGGCCCTCCTTCAACTCAGCATTGACCCTGAAAGGAGACGACCAGCACCGGGCCGTCATCCACACTTTCCTCGGCCTCAGCGCCTCCACGCTCACGGCCTTCGCTCTCTCCACCATGCTGAACAAAAGAGGAAAGATCACCATGGCCGACGTTCAGAACGTGACCCTGGCTGGAGGCGTGACGGTCGGGGCGACTGTGGATATGATGATCTCACCAGCGGCCGCGTACTCTCTGGGTATAATGGGCTGCACAGCGTGCATGCTGGGCTACAAGTACTTGACCCCCGTCCTGGCACGACACTTTAGGATCCAGGATCAGTGTGGAATACATAATTTGCACGGCCTGACGGGACTTATATCCTGCACTGCGGGGATATGCGCCATACTGATGGCCAACGAGGAGACGTATGGCCCCAGTTTCTATGAGATCTTTAGCCACAGAGCACCAGTGGAGGGGGACCCCAAGCTGCAAGAGCTCCAGATGTTGATCCCCGGTTTAAAGCCGGGGTTGGGGAGGACCGCCCGGGAGCAGGCTCTCTACCAGGTGGCAGCTGTGTTCTCCACCATCGGAGTGTCAGCGCTGGGAGGCGTCCTCACGGGCTTCGTCCTGAAGATGAAGTGTTTCGCGCCACCGCCCGATAATTTCTGTTTTGATGATGAGCTGTTTTTTGAATTTCCTCTAGATTACGATTCACCGCCTGAACTCAACAACACAACGGAGGATTCTGCAGCATGACATGTGATCAATGCATTTCACTGAGGGAGTAAATGTGAATAAGCCTGTAATTGTCTTTATAACTAATTGTTTAAATTCATGACGTTGTAAATAGGATCATAAATAATAATGAGTGCAGAGACAATGTCGAGCACTCTTTTTCTAATGTAACCAGTATTGTTGTTATTTATTGTCCTACATGCAAACATGTGAGTAATATAGCCCTAATGTGAATAAACACTTTTTGAACTGTGAGCATTTTTATTAGAATAGTAATTATGTCAATAATTCAAGCTGTGAAGTCAGCTCAAGCTGCAAAATGTTTATATCCTTGAGCTGCACCATCTGGTTTTCATGGGAAGTCGAAAAATACAATAAAAAAAAAAAAGAATAACGACAACAAAAATGCAATAACATTAAAAACAATGAGCATCATCTACATGAAAATAATGAGGAATATAATTAATTTACAACTGCCGGACCAAATTAAGTTATGTTAAACATATATATTGTTAAAGTCTTATATTATTATTATTATTATTATTATTATTATTATTATTATTATTATTATTATTATTATTATTATTATTATATTATTATTATATTCCTTTATTGATCCCCATGGGGAAATTCGGGTGTTGCAGCAGCTCAACTACATAGAAACAGATAATAAATATACATATATACAATAAAATAAAATAAAAATAAAAATAAGAATAAAAATAAAAATGTACAGTATATCCACATGGGGTGTGGTCAGCATGATAATATATTATTATTATTATTATTATAGAGTAAACATTGATGTACAAGATAAAAATACATTAAAAAGAATAAACAAATGTTTTAAGTTTCAGAGGTCTGGTAGCCTGGATGTTGTGAGTACAATCTAAAATGGAGATGGAGGAGCATTGACATTTATTCATGCTCATCACTAGATGGCGACAGAGAGCCGTGAAACTGAAGAGGCTTTGTTCTCGCGATGAAAGACGAGATCTCAAAATCTCATGATGGGTTTTCTTGCCCGGAGTAGCGTTTTACAGGAGGAATGTTGTCGTTTGATGCAAACCCCAAAGGAAGAGCGCAGGGCTGCTTTGAATGGTCTTTGTTTAGATCATTAGGCCCTTAAAGTTGTAAAATGTAAGAATTGATGAATCTAGATGTGTTTTCTTTCCTCCATTCATGTTAATGAATCCGAGAATGAGGGACAACATAGCCTGGGAGGCGGGGTTTAAGGGAATACTACTGCGCATGCGCACATTGGGCTGGTATTGCGGAAGATCCGGGTATTTCCACACCCGGAAGTCGAACTTCAGTTCCTTTTATAGAGGCATGGTTTGAGATGTTTGACCATAAAAGGCATCTAGAGGTTGTTAATAAACGGCCTGCAGGGTGGAGTTTATTAACAACTATTAAAGTTTAAATACTAAAGGCCTAAATCATAGGGTGACTAACTGCTGTATCTGAAATCAGGTGTTTTATTATCATGTATTTAAGTTAATAAGATAAGATAAGATAATCCTTTATTAGTCCCACAGCGGGGGAAATTTGCAATATGATATTATAACAGAAGTTCTCTGTGTAGCCGTTCAACATGTACAAATGTAATTGTTATTCATGCAAAGCACAATGGAAACTATGGTTTGTTACCCTGTTAAACACAGTCCTAATTATTCCTAATTATATAGTTAATTAAATATATATTACATAGCTGAATATTTATAAATCAGATTCTAGGAAGTTTGGAGATAGTTTGTGACAACTTTAAATGTATATTTACAACTAATAATCTGCAGCAAGTTAAGTATCAGTGCTCTTGCAGTTTTCATTTATTTAGGCTTGTGTACCACCAATGTAAAATTTAATAAAATAAGTGGCAAACAGCAAATGTTCCAAGACCTGGTGTTCAGGAATTTGCATAGAGATGTAACCAACATGTGTGCCTCTTTAGCATTAGTTATTTACAGATTTATACATGACATCTTAATTGGGCACTGTATTATAATTTGAAAGTATTTGACTAATGTGGATTAAATTTAAGAGCAGCAGATACAGAAATATGTTTTTGTAACCATCAATAACAGTAATGTTGTGTACTTAATTTAGATGGTAAATTAATTTTCTATGGCAAATCGGGTTTGCTAATTATGTATCTATCTATATTTACATTTCTCTAAGCACCTGAACTTCCCCACTGGGGATCAATAATTATGGTTTATTTTATAATAGGTAAAGTGACAATATTGATAATGATATTTGAACTTTAGGATATGTATTTAATTCCTTATCTTGAGATACTTGTGGAGTTTTTAGAAGAAAAAAATCATAGGAATTGGGAGTTTTTGTGACAGTTAAAGTCTGACATGTTCTGCTTGTTTAGCAAGATTGTCTACATTTCTAAACTGCTGCTATCATAGGACCTCCAACAAACCTGGTCCGAGATCACTTGGGATATATACAAAATGTAGGTGTGTCCAAACTTTTGACTGGTACTGTATGTATGTTGTAACATAATTGGGTAAATGTATAGTGAATTAATTGTAAATGATCTAATATAAGGGCATGTATGAATAAATGTGAGGGAACTGTAAAATGCTTGAAATGAATCACTGTGATTACAAACTGGAAGCAAACATCTAAATGTCCTGGTCATTTTTTGAAGTTTTATTATAAAAATACACAGTATATAAAATGAGTGTTTCATTCAAAAGTCAAAAGAACCTAAGAAGTAAAACTTAAAGACATGAAAACATATATTACATTACATTACATTACATTACATTACAGTCATTTAGCAGACGCTTTTATCCAAATGACTTACAGGAAGTGTATTCAACATAGGTATTCAAGAGAACTACTAGTCACCAGAAGTCATAAGTGCATCTCCTTTCTTAAACAAGCATCTTAAAGCATAAACCAGAGCAAAAGTATAGTGCAGAGGCAAATTACTATGAAAACAATAATTGCAACAGACTAATACGAATATAATAAGTGCTACAAACTACTACGAATAGGATATTAAACTATTTAAATGTCAAAGGTATATATATAAAAATAAAAATAAAGAAAAAACATTAAATGAGAAGGTCGATCTTTTGACTGGTACTGTATATATATATATATATATAAAATAATATAAAAATAAAAAAATATATATATATGTAAAATAAAATAATAAAAATAAATAAAAACATAAAATAAATAAAAAAAATAAAATAAATAAAATAAAATAAATATATATATATAAAATATATATAAAATAAATAAAATAAAATAAAAATAAAATATATATATGTAAAATAAAAAAAATAAAAAAAAAAAAATCATTGAATGAGAAGGTGTGTCCAATACAGTACCAGTATTATTTCACATACTGGTACTGTATGTGAAATAAAGTTATTTAATATAATGTAGGCATACTGAGTCCTTCGGGATGAGACTGGTGCAGTACCGCTTAGTTCCAATAGGTGGCGGTGCAGCGAACCCGAGCATCGCCGCTGCCGCTAAACCTTTCGTAGAAGAAGAAGGCGACGAAGAAGAAGGAAGGAGCCCAGGCCACACGACCTGCCACGGAGAGTTGCTAACCTTTACCAAAAAAGCTTACATAACTTCTAAAATCGTGATTTCAACTTATCTGTGTGTGATCTGCCGAGGGGGAGGCGTCGAGAGGAGTCTCTACAGCCGCACCTGTCCCGTGATATTGTGACTTTAACGCATCATTTCAAACGGTAACGTCGATGTTTGCTAATTAAGCTAACAAGCTAACTAGCTAGCTGTGCCGCGGAAACGCTGTTAGCATGTAGCATTAGCTTGTTTCTCTCCCTCCTAATGTAAACATGCCTGACTGCTGTACACATCCATGTTTAACACGTGGTTTATTAGTGACGTGACATGTATGTTTATTGGTATTTACATGAGGAGGCTAGTGAGACATGGAGGAGGGTCGTGGATGTATGCTAATGTTTAGACGGTGGCTAGTTAGCTTTAGCTTCATGCGTGTTTATCTTTATGTAATCTCTAATGCTGAATATATATATGTGTGTGTGTGTGTATATATGTGTATATGTGAGCTCTGTGTGGGGTTAAGGGTGACATCTTTAGAGTTAGATTAATGTAAACAATGTACATGTTGTGATGTAGATACAAAAAATATAGAAAACTACAACAAAAAGTGTGTGTATACACATATATATATATATATATATGTGTATATATATATATATGTGTGTATATATATATATATATATATATATATATATATATATATATATATATATGTGTATATATGTATATATGTGTGTGTATATATGTGTGTGTATATATATATATATATGTGTGTGTGTATATATATGTGTGTATATATATGTGTGTGTATATATATATATATATATATATATAAATAATAATCCTTTATTAGTCCCGCAGCGGGGAAATTTGCAGGCTTACAGCAGCATAGAGGTAAAGTGCACACAAGAGACATAGTAAAGAAAGACAAGATAAAAATGAAAAAAAAGCCCAAGTATTATATATATATATATATATATATATATATATATATATATATATATATATATAGATGAGAGTATAGTACTTCTACTACAGCTGCAGAGTACCTGTACTGCAGAGAAGTACTTGAATGTTTAGAGGAAGTGAAACCACTGAGCATTAAATGTTTCATAATCCTGTAAATGTTTCTGAACATCATCTGCAGTTTTTTAAATAAGTAGAAATCAAGAAAGTCTTTCCAGGTGATAATTGATTGAACTCCATGTTGAATATAATTATTATTTTTTTATAAACATTTCACAGGATCAAACCACCACGCTTCTTTAGATAAAATAAAATAATCCTCTATTAGTCCCGCAGCGGGGAAATTTACAGGATTACAGCAGCATAGATAATAGTGCAAACAAGAGACATAGTAAAAGAAAAAAACAAGTATTATAAATAAGCAATAAAAACTGTAAAGAATCCACAATAACTGAAATATTATCTATACAGACAGAAAACTATTATAAAAGTATAAATCTCTGAATCTCCTTTAAAAAAATCCATGAATTATACAAAATTCCAACATCTATTAGGCTTAGGCTGCTGGTTTATTGTCACTGTTGCCGTAACGCTGTAGTAGTGTCTTGTTTTGTGAATGTAATCGTGATCATCTCTCTCTCTCTCTCTCAGGATCATCATGGCTGATGATTTTGACGTTGAGGCCATGCTGGAGGCTCCATTCAGAAAGGTGGGTTGCAGATCACAGAGATATGAGGCCTGTTTCACTGTTATGATTTACTCTAGAGTCCTTTTTTTATATTTGCTACTGTGACAAAGTTTACTTGACTGTTGTGTGGTGTAATTTGAGTATTTCAAACGCAATACAGAATTATAAATAAATCCACATCTATCTCTCTTTATAGACTTCCCTAATGATATCTCACCTCTACTCCCATGAATTCATCTTTGATTCCACTGTGAACTGTGAAAAAAAGGAAGGTAGTTATTGTGCATATACTGATGTACTGTGGTTCACCTTAGGACTAAAAGAGACTCAACCTAGAACATCCAATCCCTATTCGGTTGCAACAAGGTGAATGCCAATGGTTAATAAGCCCATCTTTACCTGTCCAGCAAAGGAGGCAGTATTCAGATTTACAATCTGCATGCCATCACGCTTTTCTGAATGTACAGTCCTATATGACCCGTTTTCTAGAACGTCGTACACTTTGTTGCTTTGAAAGAAAAAAAATGTATCACTCTGTCATCTTGAAGTTTATTTAGTTGTGTTAAGAAAAACAATTTTTCACAAATGAATAAGGTATACTTAATTGTGTTTGTGTCAATCTATAACTGTTTTAAATCCAATAGTTTGACATCAGTATGTTTGAAAACGCAGATATTGCAGTTGTGGAGCGTCATTGTGCGAATACATGAGCCATGTCATGATTTTATGGCAAAATACAGGTGAACTATTAATTTCTCTTGCAAGTAAATATGAATACTGCCTCTTTGCCATAGTCAACTGTTATGTGAAACAGCATCTTGATTTTGCATGCTACACAATACCACAGATATTGATATATTATTAGAATGACTGTACAATAGATTCTTCTATCTAGCATCATTGTATTTTAATTTGAGTTGCTTTTAGTAGTTAATAATTACTTCTAAAGTCAAAAGGTTAGAAATATTACTTATAACATGCAAACTAAAGATAATGGCAGTGTAACACGTGGCTGAATTTATGGATTTATTTCATTTTTTTTTTTTTTTTTTTTTTTTTTTTTTTTTTTTAAAGTTCATTTATTTCCTTGGGCGTCAATATTACTAAGAAGTGTGAATCCCTGTTTGCTTCAGGGCAAGATGTGTGACAGAGGTGGCATCGAGCTCTTACAGTCCAAGAACGAAAATGGGTGAAGATCACTGGACTGACACCAACCACACAGGATCTCTTTTAGTGGTCGTGGGCCATGCGTGGTCACATGATTAGGCACAAATAGTGGCATTGGTACGACCTATAAGAAGGGGAATGGTGGAGATGATCTGACTTCTGACAAAGCTTCCTGAACTCAGCTAATGTGTTGGAGACTCTCCCTTTACTTTGCTTTGTTGCATTAAGTACTGAGCAGCCTTGTAATAACCAGGAGTGGGATGGGAAGCTATTGGGGTGGTGGAAGGACACTGTCCAGACATGACAGTAGGGAGTTATGAAGTATTTTTATTAATTGAATATATTCTGCATTTTCTCTTGTCCCACCCCCATCCCCTTTACCTTGACGACTTGAAATGTTTCATCTACGTCCTCATGATGTTCTTCTATCAACCTTGCTTAGGATGAGATCAAGTCCTCTCATGCAAATGGACATGATGAGCAAAGCAAGAAGTAAGTTTTCATATCTTATCTGGCATATTAACTGTGTGATTCTGAGCTACATGATTTAAAAAAAAAAAGAAAAGAAAAAGTGTTTTAAACCTTGCACAACGATAGCAGTGTTGTAACATGTTTCAGAAAAAGGAGGAGCCGCAGCAAGAGCCGAAGCCCAAGCTCTAGGAAGAGAAGAAGTCGAAGCAAAGACAAAAAGAAGAGTAAGAAGAGGAGCAAGAGCCGAGAAAGAAAACGAAGCCGCAGCAGAGAGCGCCATCGCAGCGGCTCCAGGAGCAAGGAGCGCTCCGGGCGTTACAGAGCACGCAAGAGCCCAGTGTATGTGGCCTTTTACACTTCATGACCTACACACTTTATCAACTTTATTAGTGACACCTGCACAATCTAATGCATTCCAATGCAATATTTCTGCCATAACATCTATTGTTGCAAAGTTTATAAAGTTCAGTTTTTGGCAACATCGCTAGAAATATTATAATTTATTGTAGATTTTGTAATTGAGGTAAAGGAAGTGTTGTAATGCAGTCTAGTACAACATTACTACTAAATTTAGACTCTGTAGGCAACTGCAGGCTCATATCTCAAGTTGCAACCAGGGACAGGAAGTCTTGAGCCGGATATCCGCTCTCCCCCAGAGGCTGATTATCATCAGACTGGTGGTGGTGCAATCTCAGAACCCGCCAGCTAACGAAAACCTCAGCTGTCAAGCATATTACTCCATTTCCACCTTTTTGACAGTGTCGGCTAAAACTGAACATTCTCAACATCATAAGCTTGTACAGGTGTGCCTAATAAAGTGGAATACGGAGAGTACGGCGGTATCAACAGCTAGCAGGTCTGCCTGGTGTGTAATATGCAAACAAGAAAATAATAATGTCCTTAACTTTCTTCTTTGACAGAAAAAAAGGTTCAGATTTCCATAATTGAAATTAAATATATTTGTGTTTGGAAAAAGGTATTTGAATAGGCAAGTATGCAAAGTGACATACTTGTAATCGGAGGCTTATCAGTTATTAATATGTTCTTGTTTCCTCTTCTGTAATGTGTGAAATGTCTTCTGTGCATTTTAGAAACTGGAGCAGGAATTTATTTGATTGCTAGTTTCTCCATTTAGACTACTGCAGTAGACGTCAGTGTTAACAGTACAAATACATTTTTCTCATACACAGCATGTGCATCAAAACTGAAAATTTAATTCTTCTTTATATTTTAGCCGGAAACGTTCAAAAAGTAGGAGCCCTTTCAAAAAAGAGAAGAGTCCCATCAGGTGAGATTCATTTTTACATTACTACTCATATTTTGGGTGGGGTTGAATTCCTGATTTTGTTACAGCACCCTGAAATCAAGTGACTTTTTTTCAAACTCACTTTGAGGTTTTAACAGATCTTTAAAAATTTGTTTCTATTCAAGAAACTTTGAAGATGCTATCGGGCCGTTTAACAAAATCAGGGAGTATGTCTGATTTACCTTTTTCCATTTTCCACAAGAATTCATTATTTTAGTTTTAGTTTGCAGAGGCATGTTTTTAAATCTAATGTTGTTTTCTCTTTCTTATTTTAAGGCAACCAATTGACAACCTAACTCCAGAGGAGAGAGATGCTCGCACAGTTTTCTGCATGCAGCTCGCTGCCAGAATCAGAGCTCGAGACCTGGAAGATTTCTTCTCCGCTGTCGGAAAAGTCAGTCGGTTTTCGCGTCATTGTCGCGTATAACCCGGCATGTCTGTGTGTAGAAACGATCTCCTAAACTGTCGCCGCTTTCTCGTTCCAGGTGAGAGATGTGAGAATGATCTCAGACAGAAACTCCAGGAGATCAAAGGGCATCGCATACATCGAGTTTGTGGAGTCTTCTTCTGTACCGCTGGCTATTGGGTTGACCGGCCAGAGGCTTCTAGGAGTGCCCATCATCGTCCAGGCCTCCCAGGTGGATGTCTCTGATTATTTCCATCTGATGTGACAAGCAAATTTATAACCAACACGTTGTGATTTGGACAAATTAGGAATTTCTGCATAAACTGAATTGCATTACTTTACTCGTGTAATTACAGGCAGAGAAAAACAGAGCTGCAGCCGCTGCCAACAACCTACAGAAGGGCAGTTCAGGCCCCATGAGGCTGTACGTGGGCTCGCTGCACTTCAACATCACCGAAGAAATGCTTCGAGGGATCTTTGAGCCCTTCGGAAAGGTCAGGAACGAGACTCACATACAAGTAAATTATGATTTTGGCTTGTAGATGCATTCGTGACAATCGTGTGTTGCTGTGTTTTGTTTCCAAAGATCGAGGGAATCCAGCTTATGATGGACAGCGAGACTGGACGATCCAAAGGATATGGCTTCATATCGGTAAACAGAGCTTCTTTATCATCAACAATGCTCACATTTTTTTGTAGCTAGTTTGATTCTGACGTCTTTTGCTTCTTACAGTTTGCAGACGCAGAATGCGCTAAAAAGGCCTTGGAGCAGCTGAACGGCTTCGAGCTGGCCGGCCGTCCGATGAAGGTGGGGCATGTTACAGAGCGCTCCGACTCATCGACGGCCAGCTCGTTCCTGGACAACGACGAACTGGAGAGGACTGGCATCGACCTCGGCACCACGGGGCGTCTGCAGCTTATGGCTCGACTAGCAGAAGGTTCGTACTGGCCTGCAGCGTCTTTTGTATCGACCGTACAGAGGCACAAAAAGTCCTCTTATATCACACCAGATAACGTCATTCTATTGGCAAAATTTATGAATTTGTGAATGGCTCTTAAAGGATATTGCTCTTCTCATCTAACTCTGGCCAGTTCCTTAAATGTCACAATCTGTCAGTTTCAGGAAGCTGACAGAATCTGTGTTTTTTTGTTTTTTTTTAATTAACAAGTTTTAATTTCTCTCTTCTCTTCACAGGAACCGGCCTGAAGATCCCTCCTGCAGCTCAGCAGGCTCTACAGATGACCGGGTCCATTCCCTTTGGAAACATCTCTGCTCCACAAGGTGAGGGTCGAGATGATGGGAAGACATTTTGTTTGTGTTGATATAGTATTTCTATATTTTTCATAATCTACGCTGACAAACAATGATTCTCTTTTTGTTTCAACAGTTCAAACTCCAACTCCAAGCCAAGCATTGAACCTCCCATCACAGCCGCTGGCCACACACTGCCTCCAGCTGTCCAACCTGTTCAACCCACAATCGTAAGGATGTTACATTTGTATAGGTTCACTTTTTTTCTTTTTAAAGATTTCGTTAAATCGGCACTCAAGTTCCCAAATGTGCAGTTTTTGGTCTCTGAAACAATCTCTTTATGAAGAGATTTCAGTGGCGAGGATCAAAATCCACCTGTACATCATTTTCAGTAGAATTGCATCTTTAAAGATTGCGTTTTCTAAAGTTGCTATCAAAAAGGAACAATTCCTACTGGTTTTCTGCTGCAGCTCAGAAAGGAAACGCAAAAACAATTTCAAGTTAAAAATATAAACTAGAAGGTAACCCATATTTATTGTCTGACACAAACTGCAGAAAACTCATATTAGCTTTAAAACACACAGTGGATTTTGTCCATATATTTTATTGAAATCACTTTATGAAGGGAACCAACCAGTATATTAAAAAAGTTAACTTCTTTTTAAAATCTTCATTTCAGGAATACCAACTACTTTATATTTTAAAGCCATTGTATTTTTAACACTCCCAAACTTGTTCTCTCAGGGAAAACGATCCCACCTGGGCCGTCGAGATCCAAGACGATGTTATCGAGGAGTGCAACAAACATGGAGGAATCGTTCACATTTATGTTGATAAGAACTCTGCTCAAGTAAGTTGACACTTCAGCGTCACTTCACCCAAATATCACTTATTCCCAGTGGATTCACAGACCTGATATTAAAACTGGCTCCTGAGAGACATCTTTTGTAATCTTTTCTGTCTTTCTTTTTCCCCACAAAGGGTAATGTGTACGTGAAATGTCCCTCAATACCAGCAGCGATGGCGACTGTAAATGCACTACATGGACGCTGGTTTGCAGGTTTGTAACAATTCCTTTAGCTTTTGAATCCATAAAATGCAACTTCAAAGAACAGAATGTGGAGAAAGTTTTCCAGTTTCTTAACAATTCCCTGCTCTTTTTTTTCTTCCAGGCAAAATGATAACCGCCGCCTACGTCCCCTTACCGACCTACCACAACCTTTTCCCCGATTCAGTAACGGCGAAGCAGCTTCTAATGCCGGCACGCCGATAGTCTGACACATGCTAATGGAAGTCAGTGTAAATACATTTGTTTGCAGTCATGAAAACAAAACTCATTGAAATTAGTTGGCAGTGTGTAATAAAAGTTGCCTCAACTTCATGTGTTCACAATTGAATATTAGCCAGGTTTTTTTGTTTTATTTTTTTTCTGAGTTGCTTTTCAAATTTTTCGTGGGTTTGTGTTGTAAACTACCACTGAGAAGTAATCTGCAGTTATCTATTGGTCTGTATGTTTTAAAATATTCTTGTCTTATCTGCTTGTTTAAATCAACAGTTTTAGATTTAAAATAAATTGCAAAGAGTTACAAAAACTGTGTTGGGTTAATAGGCCTTAAATGCCAAAAGTATATCAATGTCAACAATAATCCTTTGTAACTTTTTACAGCCATAATTTCATTTTTTGTATGAAGGCTCCCAATAAACTTTGGCAAATTTGACAAGTCATTTTATATTTTTGTCCCATTTATTAGGGAGTTCCTCGTACCAGAATGTCTAAATTTGGACCCTGTGTTTCTCTATTGCTGGTCACTTTAATAATTTGTTAATCAAATTGGATTCAAACCGGAGTTCCTGCTGTCAAAAAAAGTGCTTACAAGAGTGAATAACTTGTGTGGAAAGCTCTGTTCATCAATCTGAAGATGGTGGTGACATTTACCAATGCATTTCAGTTTTATTGAGATTTCTTGTGAACATTAAGCAGCACCAATCTATAACAATTGTGATTAGTTTTGAGAAGACTAATCCGAGTGATAACCACTAATAGAGACAACAGGCCTACAGATAATCCAATGAATAATGTGCTAAACATGCTTATGTTTTAAGATTTTTCTAGAAGATCTCAATAGAATTGTCTTCAGCTTCAAAGACAAAGCTGTCATTCTGTTTGGCCTTTTAAACTATTGATTCCCAATAAAAAAAACAAGGCAGAAAGAGACCTCAGAAATGAAACTACAGAGCGTTTAGAGACGCCTACCAAAGGTGGAAATGTGCATTTAGTGTCCTAATCTGAACTTCATTCAGTTATATCTCCCTCTACTGTGACTGAACCCACAGAGTAAGATCACACCAGCAAAACATTCTCTTTTATTGTTTCAGATGTTTTCAGTTTTTTTAGTAAAGTATACCATGAAATGTCAAAGAACTTCATAGTTTAGTATACAAATAAATATATCATAGTATAGTATGGCACAAAAAAAGTTAATAAAATGTCATAGTATGGTACGCCATGAAAATATATTATAGTATGCCACAATAATGTTATAAAAAAAATATAGTATTGTATGCCAAAAAAAAAAAAATTGTATAGTATGGCATAAAAAGTCATAAATCTTGTAGTGTATGAAATACAAATGTCATAAAAAATGTCATAGTATGTTGTAAAAAATGTCATAAACGAATATCATAAAAGATGACATAGTAAAAATGTCATAGACTGGTTTGCTATTAAATGTCATAAAAAAAACTTCAAAGATGATAAACAAGCTCCTTAAATGGGCTGTGATGTCAGCTTCAGGTATTATGAAGTTCTGGACATAAGAGATATTGATGTTCTATGGTAGTGTAAACCACACGTCACGTCCAAGCAAGCTAAGTAGGCCACTGAATTTAAAGTATTTTGTACATTTTCAATATTCAACATTAAACATAACAGCTGGTAATGAGAAAAATGATCCTACCTGAGAGCTTCAGCACAGAGGATTGTTGTCTCATTGGCCTCAGAGCCGTAGAAAGAGATTATATAGTGCCAAAACTCGCAATACAACAAAACAGAATTAAGTGGGTTCAATGGATAGCACAAGTCCCAAATTTCTCTAATCAAAACATCTTCCCTAATTATCATATATGAACTTATATTTTGCACATTCAACTCCATCTGTTTATGAATGGGCTCAGTGCTACTTGAAATATGTTGATATGTGTTCCAAATCTTGTATGTAATATGGTGAGTAAAATGGTTTCTTATTTAATTTTTTTCTGTAAATCTTTTAACTGAAGCTTGAAAAGTGCTACATGAATTATCATTAATAGTAATATAATTTTAATCCTATCATTATAATTTACATAATTATTATTAGTTTGGCACACCAAAATGAAAAGGTGAGATATATATTTTTTTTTTTTACAAGAGAAAAAACTTCAAGGATTACTACTAACTGGTAATCTCCCCCACCTTGACTCCCGGAGCGTCTCATTCACTGTGTGGCAGCGGAGACAAGTACAGGTCGCTGTATTGCTGCGTTTCCCTTTTGTGTGAAACAGACGACATGAGACGGGTTTAATGCATGTACTTTTAACTTTATCTTCTAACAAAAGGTATTGCAACAACAAAATAGTTTTTAACTTTACAAATGTCTTTACTGTCAAATTACATTTTCCTCTTTTCTTTTTTTCTTCTTTTTTTCAAAGTTTTACTCTTTTTTTTATTATTTTTCCTCCTCCAGAAAGTCGTCGACATCTAGAAAGAAAAAAAAAATGACATGATTAAAGTCTTTAGTGGCAACAATCAATTTCTGCAACTTTTTGTGAAAAAAAAAGAGCAATATCTCTTTCATTTAACCAAATACTGTAACTTGATGTAGATATTTGCAAAACCGTTTGGGATTGGTGGGAGGATTTAGCGCTTGAGCTCTTATGTTCTGAGCAACTGAACATAAGGTCACATCTTGAACAACACCTGCCAATGAAAACAGATACTTGAAACCTAGTAACTGTAAACCTTGGATACTGCCATGTGTTGTGAACAGCCAGGTGCTGTAAGGATTCTGTCTCTGAACAGAGGAAGAGCGGTTGCTGCTGACCTGAAAGGACTCTTCACTTCTTAGGAGAGCATTCCTTCGCCTGGTGAGCCTGCAGGACGGCGATCGCCTCGTCCACCTGTGTATACGATTGGGAATTAATTGTTTTAATAATTTTGATGCGTCAAAAGTTATTGTTTTACTTCGGCCGACACTGAAAGTTTCTGGTGAGTGTTGTGCTTTTATCATTGTGCGCCTCGTCTCTCCTTGCTCTCACTTTACGACTATCAGATTGAGTGGTGACAAGCTCATCTATACGAAAGTATAAAGCAGACATCCTGTGGTTAGTCTGCTCTAGAAGTTTAGTCTCCTAGTGCAGACTAATCAGCACTAGTCCACAACGGCAACTGTATTATAGCAAGAGGAAAAAAAGCAAATTCTACCTTGGCGTGCAGGGACTCGGGCGTCTCCAGCATGTGCAGCAGCTCCGAGTTGTCGATCTCCAGCAGCATGCCAGTGATTTTTCCAGCCAAGTTTGGGTGAAGGGAATGGATCACTGGGTACAACCGCTCCCCTAACATCACAGCAGGGAGAGAGGATTAACCACCAAGTTTATTCAATGGACACAAAAAAAAAAAGAAGGTGGAGGAGGAAAAGCAGAACTGAATGATGGCAGACCGAGTAGCTGTTTCTGATCCATGAGTGGAGCTGCAGCCAACATGGAGGTGGTGAGGGGATCGTGGCCTTGAAGGTGCACCGGCTGCTCCATCACAGGAGCAGGCATAACCTGAGGAGTGTTACAGAAGAAATGGCTGTAAACCACTTTTTTTCTTACAAGAAAGGCTACATAGTGATGATCATTATTTCATTTCTGGTCCTGGAATAATAAAAACAGAACAGTACAGACTACGGTACCTGTATTCTAGTCATGGGTGCAGGCATAGTAACGACCTGCTGGACGTTTCTCACTGCAGACGAGTACTTGTACTGAGCGCCTCTGGTCATACCGGGCACGTCAGTACGGCCTCCCACAGTCTGGGTGCCTATGTTGACTAAATAAAAGACATTACAGGCATCAGAGTTTACCGTCCTCATGGACAGAGTTCATCATGTTGTCATTCTTACTCGTCTTTTGCGAGGAGCTGATGATGCGTGGAGCCTGGGTGGAGGCCTGTCTGACCGTAGCGATGGGGGTCGATCCGCGTCGGGGAACAGCGTTGCCAACAAACTGGGTTGAGTAGGGGCCTAAAAACAGGACGCGAGATATTTACACACATGGCATAGATCCGTATATTCATGTGATCATGTAACAAATGACCCATTCACCCTGCATTCTGGGTGGTTGTCCTGTCCAGCGAGGAACTGGTCTCATGTTGCTGACGGTGTTGTGGTTGTAGAAGGAGCGAGTGGGAGGCTGCAAGCGTATATAACATAACATATTACAGGTCAACCCCTGGATTACAATTAATTACTAAAGTACTAATTGATAAATGCATAAATCAATTACTGAAAATAAACTAAAAAAACATTTTCAACATAACAAATATATCAGATTCCCTCTCTGTTCTCACTGGTCAGACGTCCATACCTGTGGCACCGTCATGTAGTATCCGCCCTGCTGGTACGAGTCGATGATGGGACTGGTCATGGTCCTCAGGGTAGCGAGTCTCTGCATGTATTTGTTGGTCAGGATGGCTTTACGCTCCTCCCTCCGCTGAGCCAGAGCCACGTACAGAGGCTTGGTCGCAACGATTCTCCCGTTCATTTCAGTCACTGCTTTAGTTGCCTCCTCGGGGGAAGAGAAACAGACAAAACCGAAGCCTTTGCTTTGGGAGCCGTCTGTCATGACCTGCAGCAAACAAGGAAGCGTATAATGAACTTAACAGCAGAGCTTGAGACGGGAGTCACAAAAACATAGGACTTGTGACTTTGACTCTTCTGCTGCGAGGCTCAACTAAGTTGAAGCTTTAATTGCCATAAAGTCTCTTGACTTGAGACTTGATGGCAAAAAGCTGAGATGCATTATGAGACCCACATATATTAGAAACTGAATGTAGTTTTACCTTTTGGAGTTCTGTTAAACTATCGCCAATAGTTTAAGGTTATATTGATAACATTTTCATCCAAAGAAATTCTGGAATCGTGTATACGATTGGGAATTAATTGTTTTAATAATTTTGATGCGTCAAAAGTTATTGTTTTGTTAATCTCTGTGGAAGACATCTGTTATGTGAGTGTACTTTTAATGAAGGAGGCCCAAGTCTCATTACCTTGGCGCTGGTGATGGTGCCATAAGGGGCAAACTCCTTCCGGAGTCTCTCGTCGTCTATGCCATCGTCCAAGTTCTTCACGTACAGATTCACCCCCTGGAACCAGAGTAAAGAATGACACGGTTCATGCTTCCACACCATTTAGTTTGGTTTGTCCTTTTTATAGGCAATTTAACTTTTCATAACATTTTGCAATGTCCTTGTGACTTTGTAAATGTCCTCTTGTGACTTTGTAAATGTCCTCATGTCACTTTCTGTGTAAATGTCTACATAAATGTTTTACTAAATGATGAAAGTTCTGGAATCGCCAATCGATTTTTTTTTTTTTAAATGACTCAGTATCTGCTTTAAATAAACATGCAGTAGGTTTTTACCATTACTTTCTTCAGTTTTCAGTGTAACTGTAAGCAAAGAATGTCTTTGAAACATCAGGTGCTCAGCTACCTTCTATAAATTAACATCTGCATAAAACAATTAGGGCAAAGCCTCCAATGGGAACACTACTGAACCGACTACTACTTCATAACTATAAATATACAATGATAATAATGAACATATCAACTGTAAATAGATCAAAGCAAGACCATTGAAAATGTCTTCTAATGACAGTATGCATTCAGCGCAGCGGCACCTGGTAGCGTTGGATGCGATCCTGTTTGATCTGGTCAAACTTGCGCTTGAGCTCTCCCTGTCGCTCCATCCGCTTCTGAGCCCGACCGGCGTAGATGACCTTCCCATTGAGGTCCTTCCCGTTCATCTCATCAACTGCCTGGAAAACAAGGGGGAGCGTTGACATGTTTGTTATGTCGTAGGTTCATCAGGAGAGAAGCCCTGGAAAGACGCAGGGAGGGGGGGCGACGACGAGAACACAGGCTGTCATACCTTCCTCAAACTTGCGTACAATATTTATTAATATTGAACATCACTTTGCATTTGTTGACTAATGAGAGATTACAAAAATCTTCGAATACAGTTATTAGCACATTGTTCTCTGCCAATGCACTGAATTGTCCATAAACTATGAATCAATGCTGCCTTAATGTCTAATACAACGAGCTGCACATATCCAGGCTGGGTGACACACACTACCTTCTGAGCGTCCTCGTGGTTAAAGTAGTTTACAAAGCCAAATCCTCGTGAACGGCCCCTCTCATCCTTCATCACCCGCACACTGAGAGTCCTCCCTGAGAGTTTGAGCACAAAACAGTCTCTTACTGATATGCAAAGTGTTACATACCACTGTTATACCAAATGCGCAGTGGTTCCAATTCATTAACCAGACTGTGGCAGCCCACCATACTCGATTTTGTCCCACAACAGTTTCATAATGAAACTAAAAGTACTTGCTTGACATCTCATTGGGTGGGCTGGCTGGGCGTATTTTTATGAAGAGAAACAGGCTCTTCTTCTGTTTGGAAAGGCTACAGGCAAAGTGGCTTTATATACTTAATATCAAATACTACTTAAAGGCAGGGTTGGTAATCTCCAGAAACTAGCAAAAGTACGCTAGATTTTAAACCTCAAAAACTCAGCCCTGTGTTGCAAATTCTTTTCCAATGAAAGTAGCTAGCAGTATAGCTCCAAAAGTCGCAACACTGACAGCTCGGCCACAGTTACCGCATTTCTTTTGTTTTTGTCAGAGCATTTGATTCATTGATTGCGGTCAGGATTTAATGAGTAAAAGATTACCAACCCTGCCTTTAACACCATAGTTTAGTTGTTGATTCATATTAAGAATCTGAATCTGCAAAGTAACAAGTGACTAGTATTGTCAAATAAATGTCGTTAAAGAAACGTCATTAAAAGCACAACATCTGAGATGTAGTGGAGTAGAAGTACAAAATGATGTAATGGAAATACTCAATTAAAGTAGACTACAGGTGCACAACTCATAGATCTAGCCTCATCATTTTGCTCTCAAAGTGCACCAGATTGATGCATTCAACCTAAAAATGTACATTTGCTTCCGGGGGAACATGGACACCCTTAAAGAAGTCCATGGTCTGCCCATCCCAGTCTCACAAAATCCTCTGGGAAACTCTGCCGTAACATTCAGTCCATCACAGAAAAGTTCCCCTAACTGAGGAGAGCAACACACAAAGAATAAGTAAAAACGTTCTTTCTTACCAAACTCATTAAAGACTTCCTTGAGTTTCTCATCCGTGTAGTCTTCACCAAAGTTTTTGATGTAGACGTTGGTGAACTTCATAGCTTTCGTGCCAAACTCCATCTCTCTTTCCTTACGGGACTTAAAGTGTCCAACAAAACTGCAGACAGAATCAAACCCGACACGGAGGGAACGACGATGACGGGAAACAACAGAAAGAAAATACGTTTTTAAAAGTATTTTGTTTCAGCACACAGCATAAAAAAATAAATTAAAAAAAACAGTTCATGAGGACAGAAATCAAGAAAGCAGCATGTGCAAACATTGCAACTTCAATACACAGCAGTCGCAAAACAAAAACTATTATTTCTGTAAACATTGTTCACAGCAGATTCCAAAAATGTTAGAACAAATGTCAATATTTTCTCCTTCCATTGTGAATGAAAAACCTACGCTGTATAGACATGATCCCTTTCTGATGATCTTACTTTGGCTCTTTAGTCCTAAAATCACAACACACACAAAGACAACAGACCTGGACACAGATCCTACTTATTCACTGACCTAAGCAGGGTCAACTGACATGTTTCCCCCAGAAAATGGGCCTTTGGGTTGACAATGCCAGATTCCAAATGTTTACCTGTCTTTTGACTGAGCAAAAAACAAAAAACAACAACACGGAAAAGTCATCCAGCATTAATTTACAGCTATATAGTTACGTTATGTATATATTCTGCACTACTCTTTGCCTCAACTTACTTTTTCTGCCAACCTATTTCGATTGTTTTTAGTTTACTCACACTTTCCTATCATTCAGCAGCATCCCATTCATGGTGTCAATGGCCCGGTTTGCAGCCTCGTGGGTCTCAAAGTGAACAAATCCATAACCTTTGGACCCTTTCTCGTCACAAACGACCTACAAGGATAAAAGGCATTAAATCATAAAAATTGCAGCGCTTTGGCAACAAAATAAAAAAATTCTCTCATTTTTAGTTTATAATGTGAAATCTTTTATTTGATCTTTGGACATACTTTGCAATATCATTTTTCTATTGAAACTGATTGATTTCATCAGATGTCGCGTGAAGGTCAGCAGAAGGCTAAACTATTAGCAACAGTTTCTCTCCACCCCTGAAACGCTTTGCCGATATCACAGCTGGTCATCTCAAATGTTTGCTTAAACAATTCTGACACCCAACAACACAGCAAGATGACATTTTAGATGTGTAACTTAAACCCAATTCCTTCTGATGGCTGCCAACGGCAACCAATAATGTCGAGCCCTGATTGTACTGTTTAGTTACAAGTATTTTTGACATGTTATGGGTTTATGGCACTGATCATCAGTTCTGTTTGTGTGATTTTGCAAACTTTTGCCACATCAGGATATACTTAATACAATATGAATATTGTCATTACAGCCTTACACCCCCAAACATACCATGCAGAAGATGAGTGTATTGTCAAACATGTGCTTAATACTGCAACAGTGAAATATCAACCGTGCAGTCAGTAAACAAGACGACGACGAGGCCACTTACCTTGCAGGACAAAATATTGCCAAAGGCTGAGAAGGTGTCATACAGCGCCTTGTTGTCAATGGACTCGTCCATGTTCTTGATAAAGATGTTCCCCACACCGGACTTCCTGAGTCCTGGGTCACGCTGAGACCACATGATTCTGATAGGCCGACCCTTGATAACGTCATAGTTCATTGTATCCAGGGCGCACTCCGCTAAGATAATAATAATAATGATAATATAACGTCACCAATTCCTCTTTTTAGCCATTCAGCATTTTCATTATATTCGACATAAATCAACACAACTCATCATGCAAGACGGTGTTTCTCAAAGTCAAGGACATTTCCTCGTTAGGACGGTTCCTTCCAAATAGGGTCCTTCAGAGACGAGGCAAGACTCTTTCCCTGCATTCGTTTCATTGAGAAAATTCAGTACAATAAAATGTTCTAGTAGGAATATTGATTTTGCATTCCTCAAATCAATATACACTGATTCAAAACATGTAAGGCTATTTTAAAAATGTAATAAGGAAAACAGGGATTTTTACAATTATTATAATTCATAAAGGTTCAAATGCTCTCCTCATAGATACCAGACTCAATTGAAAAAAACAGAAATTTTACAATGCCCATTGTAAAAACACACTTCATTGAAACTCAACAAACAAAATAAAAATCAGGCCATGAAGATCTAATATGAGTGAAGATACAGGAACTGGAATGGCAATTAAAAACAATACTGGGTGGACTAATGAGGTGAAATAACTGAACGTTTACTAGCATTTCTTCCATTTCCAATTCAGGGGAGAGAAACTGCATTGTGCACAAAGGATTGTGGGTGTTTCAAGAGCGAGTAGGATACACAGGTAACCTTCAAAACATCCTCAACGAAGGACTCAGTCTTCAGAGAAAAAGGATCCTCGACATTGGAACAGTTCTTCGGTGGGATTCAATGTTGTAACATCCTTGAAATTCAGCCGCTGAAGGATCCATTCTTGACTTTGAGAAACACCGTCTTGTCACAGCTCTGTAAGACTTCCTTTTACCGAAACAGAATAATCTGATTGGTTGAGCGACATTATGTTTCGTTTCTGGTGAATGTTTGCTTGATAAAAAGTGATAATTTATTTTTTCAGGTAAAAAAAAACCTGGAAATTTGTCACAGTACAACAGGATGATTTCTGCAAGATTTGAGGAATCAGCTGAATTAGAGTTTTACTTTGCATCCACTTGAAATCATTCCCACAAAATCATGAAAACATCAAATTTGATATATTTCATTCATCTTTTGTCCTTCATTCATTTTCAAATTCAGTTATTGCTCATGCCTATTTCTAGACCATCGCTGTGGATCCACAGTGGGTGTTCATCCACTGTGTTGCACAGTTATTAGTCCAGAGTATTACTTTGAGAATCATTTAAGTATGTTGATTTAATTTTCCAGTGACAAATATTGCATTTTCTAAGTTTAAAAAAGAAAAACAGGTACTTTACCATCAGCTGGTTGCTGGAAGTTAATGTAAGCATATCCCAGAGATCTGCGGGTGATGATGTCACGGCACACACGGATCGACATGATGGGACCAGCGGGAGAAAATTTCTGGTAGAGCATGGCCTCCGTGACGTCGGGGTGCAGGTCCCCTACGTACAGAGAGGCGAGGGGATACGATGGTCCACTGCTGTTCATCTTTGGTGACAGCTGGTTCAAGAAATAAGAGCGTTTTGAGTATTAGATTGTAAAAAAATGTTTAACAATAAAAAAGCTTTTATCCTCTGAGTTGCCAGTTTATTAGGTACACCAAGTTTCATCCCATGCAAACCTCTATAAACAGTGTAGCAACAATTTCTACCTTTTTGGAGTATCAAATGAGGAACCAGCGACCAAAGCTGTTTGTTGTTTTTTTGCAGCCACAGTTGCTGTTTGGAGAGAGCTTAAAGGAATAAAGAGCTATGGATTTTTCTCTAAAAGGCAATATTTTATCAAACAAAGAAATTATTGAACGGTTCGCCACACATCTATAAATAAATTGTTTAATCAACACAGTCGATTCTGCGGATTGCTATCGGCTGATATTCAGTAAAATATTGCAAAAGGGAGATCAACATAAATGTTTTCAAGTTGCTGATCCCTGATAATGCTTCATGTCTGAACAACAAATAGGTTAATAGAAGGAAAGCTAGTAACATTAGCAGCACCGTAGCTAACAGCTAACTTACGGCGGTTCATTAAAGTTACATTATGATGCTTTATTCTGTAAAAACGTACGCTAACTTATAACTTTATTATAATGTGTTCAAATGTAATCTTGTAAATGTAATTTTGGCGAGAAACCTGAATAAATACAGTTGTTTGAAGACATTTTCACATAAATATTAAATAGAGGTGAATTATGGCCCGTCTAACTCGGTAACACTAGCTCTAAACAGCTTATAATGTAATTGAATCTACTAATGCAAAGATTTCTATCAATAAAAATATAATCTTTTATTTCCTAATCATTTAAATGTGTGTTTTTATGCAAATAACCACTATAAATGATTTGATCAAAGTAACACTATCTCTAAGCAGCTTATAATACAAACAATTAATGTCAAGGTTTTTTAAAAATCACTAAAAATAGAATTTTATTTCCTGATCATTTAAATTGTATTTTTATTTAATGCAAATAACTACAATCATTGACTTTATCAAAGTAAACAAATTTAGATTTTTTTTTAATCAATTTACACAGATTCTGGACAGTTCAAAACATTGAAGAATTTTTTTTTGTTTGAGACCAGCTGCAACACCAAAACAACAACAACAACAACAACTATCTGCATGGACTAACATGGCTAAACAATCATTCATCACATGTATTCCAAGGAGGGATAAACATAATTAAAACACCCTTCTGTTAAATGCAAAAACAGTTCAACACAAATTAAAAAAAAATCCAAAATAATCAAAATGTTCAAATCAATCACACTTTATTATGTTTATCCAA
Organism: Anoplopoma fimbria; assembly: GCF_027596085.1. Lineage (NCBI taxonomy): Eukaryota > Metazoa > Chordata > Actinopteri > Perciformes > Anoplopomatidae > Anoplopoma > Anoplopoma fimbria. The sequence continues at coordinate 23,690,313 of NC_072460.1, forward strand.
TTAGGCGTTCCCCATAAACCATGTTTGGTTAATTGATTGATTTATGTGAATGATGACGTAGAGAGAAAAGGGGGCGTGGCTAAAAAAAAAAAAAAACAAATTAACATTTATTTATTCATATATTTTATTACTTTAAACTTAAATAAACATATAAGATTACAAAAAAAGTGAAAAATAAAAAGGATTTAAATTTGTTTAAAATATTAATTGGCATGCTAAGCTAGCTGAAGCTAAGCTACTTCCAGAGCTTCACCTTAAAGGCAGAGAGCTATCCGACAGGTGAAGCACCTCTGAACTTACATTAAAAAAGATTTAAATCATTTAAAATGAACTCTACTTACGGGTTTTATTCTAATTAGCCAATGCGTCCGGATGCTGTGAGTCTGTTTTCAGGGTTGCGGGTTTCCACGTGGGCGCCGGGACGTTGTTTTCGTTTAATTGCGACCGTGGAACACCTGCGGTATCCCTCCGCGCACCCGTTTCAATTAAGAACGTCAGCGGGGCAGCGGCGGAGTGATGTGACCTTCCGCGGTGAAAAGTAGTTCTCGGCTAAAAATCCAATTTCTTACTTTCTGAGTGAAATCACAGCTTTGTCATCACGTCTTAGTGAATCCAGGCTATCTTTACAAACTACTAAATCAGTTAAAATTCATGTGAGCAAAAGAAAGAAGACGTAATTTGCCTGTTATCTTAAACGAAACTTTATTTCACTGAATGGTCTTTGACACTTTCCTATTTCTTACATGTATAGTGAAACTAGAATGGTTTTAAGATACATAAACACAAAGCTAGAATTACACCAACCATTGTTTTATCTCCATTTCGTCATTGCTTTTTTTTTTGCTTTTTTTAAAGAGCTATTCTAAAATTTTCACAACCACGTGTGTGCACTGGGTAAATAGACTGTTACAGAAGCAAATTTTTTAGCCATAAGACTTGTCAGTAAAAACAAAGCAAGTAGATACCTGATATACAGACAGGCTTCGTTCCACATTCACTAACTGCATTTTCATCAAGCATAATAATAAACTGACATGTTTTTTTGTTTTTTTTTCTCAACAGAAGATAATTTCAATTCATTGGAGCATTGTCAGAGTAAACAGACTGTCAGCTAAAATGTGGAATGGTGTCTTCAACTACAATATGTGGAATGTAGTGGTGATAAATGGTATTGTGACACTGAGCTTCTTTCCAAAAGGGATGACTTGGATTTTTCCCAAAATTGCACCTTCAAAATAGACCTGATTTTGCGAGGCGATCGTTCACACCAGCTAATCCTTCACAGCAGAGATGCACCCGGTGGAAACTGACGTCAAGATTTAGCTATTTAAGTTTGTCTGGTCTTACTCTTTCCCTTTGAGATTTCTAAAAAAACAACAAGCAGATGCTGCCACAGAGGCTGCGAGAGAAAGCCAGGCACAGATTTTTTTTTTTTTTTTTTTTTTTTTTTTTTTTTTGTTGGAGAAAACAACCGCTTTAAGAGGAATATTTTGCAAGCAGGGTTGATACAGTGTGGTAAGACATTTTCAATTAACATCAATAAAAGGTTACTTTTTAGGTTTTACATACAGATGATAGTCAATCTTGCAAAATACATGGAACCACATTTACGCACATACAATTTTCATTGTACTGAGATCAAGCAGCACCTGAACAGTGAGTAAAACTACAATGACAATCCATACTAAGTTAAAAAATAAAATAAAATAAAATAATAAAAACGGAGCACTGCCTTTCCGAGAAGCCTAATAATGTGGAATGTCTGAACAAATCTAACATGACAATTTAAGGGGTCCCTTAAAACTTTGAAACTGTGAATTTGTGAACATGATCAAGGAGCATTACACCAAGATGTCAGTGTCACAATACAGTCTGCCTCCTTTTCTGTATGAGCCCACAGCAGAATTGCAGTTGGTTGTTAATACAGGATTGTACGTGTGCCTGGAAATTCAAACACAAAATAAAAAAATGTTTTGGGGGTTGTGAAGCAAATGGAACGCCTACCATCACAGTGTTTGGTGGAAATCAACTGCCAGTATATTCACCATACAATAAAACCTGTAAATATCATGAGGAATCACAAATAAGAAAGTAACAAAAAAAAATAAAAGCACAACAAACTAGCTGGGACAAAGGGATTTGGAAGGACGATTAGAATTCACAACAACCCCCCCTCCCACCCCGACCACGCA